>NC_081405.1:473338007-473955507 GCF_030272615.1 Cryptomeria japonica
CCAAGAACCAGAGAGAGTAATCTATTAACCGACAGTGTGAGATCTAGGGAATAAGAGAAGACTCTTAACCGACATAGATCTTTTTGATCAAGAGTTCCATAACTCATTTACAACCATAAGCTATAATTGTATCAAACTTTTATTTCACTATACATCACCAAGTTGGAGCTTGGTGCTCCTTGGGTTGGTACCCTAAATCTTTGCAATTCAATGTTTCACTTGTGAGGTTGGATTGGAGCAGTAGTCTGCAACAACATTTCTCACCGAGGTTTTTCCCATATTGGGTTTTCCTCATACATCTAGTGTTGTGGGTTGCATTTGTGTGTTTTTCTTCTTTGGTATCTTCACTTGTCTTAACTGGTTTGACTATTTAGTGCTTAAGATAATAACCGATATTCTAAGGTTTCTTTGCAAAGTTAAAGAATTTAGGAACTAGTGATTCACCCCCCCTCTCAGTGGTACATTGTGTTTAATAATTGGTATCAGAGCCTAGGTTCCCAATTGTTTAAAAACCTTTGGTAGATTCTGGACTTAGAATACAATGGCAAGAAATGAGTCTGCTTCCTCAAAAGCCCCCATATTTGATGGATCCAACTATTCTTTTTGGAGTAGAAGAATAGAGACCTATATTTCCTCCCTTGGTTTTGATGTGTGGATGTCTGTCAAGAATAGGTATGTTGTCCCTAGTGTTCCTCCCACTGATCCGAATGCCAAGAAGGAGTCTGAGAACAATGCAAAGTCCAAACATGCTATCTTGGGTGGGTTGTTTGATAATGAGTTTGTCAAGGTCATGCACTGTGCATATGCCAAGGAGACTTGGGATAAAATGTTGGACTCCAAGAACACTGAGAGGGGGGGGGTGAGTCAGTGTTATACTGGTATGATCAATTTTAACCTTATTAAAACATGCATAGACCAGCTGGTATACCGGTACATATAAAATTCAAAGAAGTAAAGCAACCAATAAGCCAATCAAATAAATTAATACCATAAAAAATAGAATTATACGTGGAAAACCTCAAAGAGGAAAAACCATGGTGGGATTTGTGACCCACAATATCAATCCACTGGCCATATGAAAATATATTACAAAATATAGGGGCATGCACTTGCAGGAAGGCTTATAGCCTAGAGCACACCTCTCAATCACAGAAGGAGCCTCATTGACTACATATAAATCCAGACTACAATCCAGAGAAATGAGTGAACTACTAAGATAGAATCTTCTATGCTAGAGTAGAGTTCCAGTTAAGATTTGTCTATTCTGGTTTGAAGCCCTAAACCCTTTATCGGAATAACCCTTTACAAAATTATCCTCTCACACATAACCTCTCAGATATATTTCACATCTTCTATCCATCAATATTCATATCATATCATTTTCATTACATTACATATCTACTTACATCTCAAAATGATTAATCTGACTTACCTATATACCCTATACAATTTATGATGCATTATGTCATCCTACAAAGATATTTATAATGTCAATATACATGTCAGCTAGATAATATAAATACATGAATATCAATATTAATAACCGATGATAGATCCAAAAGATGTCATCCTCCAATACCGATAACCTTGTTCTAAACCATGTCGACTTGCATTGCCGGTAAGCAAAGAAATTCATCCATCCTGCCAGTGTCGGTGTAGTGTCTGTGAAGTGCCTATCAGTACACAACTGAACCAAAACATGAAGCTGGAATAAGCTGCCATGTTGCCATTTTGCCATCAATGAAAACATAGTAAAACCAACCAATAGAGTGTCAATTGCCAACAATCTCCCCCTTTGGTATTGATGGCAATACTCATGTGAAAAATGGTCTTGGTTTCAATTGTCGGTTTCATCCTGCTTGCTCCCCCTGAGCTAAATATCCAATCAATACAAAATACACCATACTCCATATCTCCCTCTAATGTATACAAATCCCCTTTTTAATTTTTCACATCTATATCAGTCCCCCTTTGACATCAATGCCATCAAAATCATCAAAAAGAATGTCAAAGATCCAAAACTATACAATGAATATCTCAAAAATACCTTACCAGAGTTTAATATACTTGAAAATATCTGGGTATGCTTTCTCCAAAATCTCTAGCTAAGTATCCCAACCAGATTTGAAAGTGCTAGAAATAGATACAAGTCCATTTAGCATATGGGTAAAGTTATCTTTCTCATTTAGCTCTGTCGGTGCGGGCTTCCCAACTAGATCTAAACACTCCTTTTTATGTACACCAAGTGAATCCAACCGGGGACTCACCAAACCTCTAAGACTTCTGGATCTCCTTATGATTTTGTCTTTTTGTTTCTCAAGAGTAGAAACTTGAGCTTCCAAAACCAGAATTTGAGCATCAATGGATGTAGTCAATGAATTCAATCCATCAAAAGAATTAGCTATACCTACAATTTTCACCTGGAATTCCTTAATCTTCTTATCCAAATTAAATGTAAGAGCATGTATGTTACAACATACTCTGTAAATATTTGTACATTGCTTCAAATAATTATCTATCAATTTCAATTTCTCATCCATTTCCTTTCTCTCAGACTCAATCATCTGATCAAATGTAGCTCTTTTAGCCTGTGTGAACCTCTATAGTGCTTTCCAGTTTGAAATCTACTGCAAGGATTGAAAATCCTTATAAATGTGCTTTGTAATTGTCTTAAGCTTGCCAAATGGGCTCGCTTCATTTTCAAACTTGCTCTCCAGGACTAGTTTGTGTAAAACAATGATAGATTGATCAATAATCCCTTTATCCATAGATCCTTCCTTCATTAACTTCTGTGCAACCATCATCATGAGTTCAGTAGGACTCATCTCAGTTATTTTTTTCTTTACAACCTGTGAGGTGTCGATTGACAACAATGATGGACTCACTACTGATTCCCTACCAGATTCCTCTTTCTTCTCCTTTGATGATTTATCCTTTATAGCTTCCTCACTTACACTGGTGGCTTTGCCACTTGGTGCAATCTCATTAACTACCGGTTCCTCCCTAGGAACTATAACCTCAACCTGTACATTTGTATTTGAAGGACTATTATCCTCAACATTAGTATCCTGTACATTATCAACCTTTCCATTCTTTGTATTTGCCAGTATCTCAACTTTCGCCCCTACATTTGTATCTACCGGGGGCTTAATTTCCACTATCTTAATGTTTTTCAAAATTGAGGGTGAAGTACACATAATACTTGTTTCCTTTCCCTTCAACCGGGATGTCTGCAGTATCCTTCTTTGATTCTGGTGAAGTAAAGAAACCTTTGTTCTCTTCAAAGAACTTAACCCATTCCTTTTGGGTCTCCTTTATTATTTCATTTACTCCTCCTAACATAAGACTGGTTATTCTATGTTTGATGTGAAAGATTTTTGTATCTACAACCTCAAGTGTCCTGTCTAATTCCTCTGGAGCAACAGTAACACAAACATATAACAACTCTTGAATTTTAATATGCTTGTCCTCTTCCATAGCTAATAGTCTTCTAGCATCTAACATATTATACAATTTTGTTGGTATTTGGTTTTCAATTTCTATCAAATCTTTCTTATAAATATCCAAATATAACAGAACTACCTCCTCTATTTCTCATTGTTCAACATCCTCTAAATGTTCATAATAAAAATATACATTCTTTAACATACCATCCTTAGTAATCTCATCAACTAATTCTGCACAAGTTTTTGGTGGAATGATAGATACATTACCAGATTAAGTTGCTAGATCAATGTCTCCCTTGTTCTTCCTTTTACCAGTACCGGATGGGACTGAAGGTGTTACTTTTGGTGCTTTCTTCTGTGTCGGTAACTTGATAGCAACTTTTCTAACTGGTTGATTTTTATCCTCTACCTTGGTTTCTTATGTTTTCTTCCTGTAGACATCTAAAAATGGTCAACGCTTGCGGAGTCTTACTTTAACATTTGCGCATTGCCTTATTTTAGGGTTCTTGCATCGCATTAACATTTCTCCTATGTTACGCACTTGGTCTTTATCATTTGCGAGCATCGAGTCCTTCTTCTGCATTCTCCATTTGTCTCGCTTTCGAATTTGGTCTTGTCGATAACAATCTTCAGTCATGATTTTGGTCGATCTTATCCTGTCGCATCAATGTGCGTGCTCATTTGTCATCATTTTGGACATTGTCAATCCTAATTAGGGTTTTGTCCTCTTTTCAATCTTGTCATCTTGCGATCGATTTATCATCAATCATTGTCATTTTCAATCTTGTCATCTGGCGATCAATTTGTCATCGATCGTTGTCATTTTCAATCTTGTCATTTTGCGATCAATTTGTCATCGATCGTTGTCCTTCTCAATCATGTCAATTTGGATCAATTAGTCATTGTTCTTCGTCAATTGGTGCATTTATCAATCAAATCATTTATCAACATTGGTCTTTTATCAAGTTAGAATCATGATCAAATCGAATCGATATCAATTATCTTAGTGTCAAGACCTAATTGTTGTCCTTGCATTTCTAATTCATCTTCTAGGGTTTTATGATTTATTCATTTAGTATTGTTTGTCATTTCTCCCTCTAGGTTAAATAGTTTATTTATCCTAGGTCTTCTTGTCACAATTAAATGTTTATTTAATTGACTAACTAATTCCTCCCTCTTTGTGAATTAATTAATGAATGAAAAATTATTAATTAATTTACCTAATTTTTCAATTTACTAATTTCTCCTAATTCCTAATTTTCTAATTTTCATCAATTTTCTAATTCCTAATTTCCAATTCATCCAATTTTCTTTTTTTTCCTATTTTTCTAATATTTCTCCTAATTTCATGGAAATGACATGTCAATTTTGTCATAATTTGTCAATCAATCAATTTTGACATAGCAATTTGTCATAATTATCAATCAATCAATCTTGCATAGAAAGTGTCAATTTGTCATAATTTGTCATAATTGACATTCTTGATTTGAAATTTCCTTTCAAATCTCCTCATGCTAATCTTGTCTTTTCTCCAATTTATCTATAAATTGGATGAATTTCTTCAATCGAAGGGTTGAATCAACCACGTCTCTAGTATTCTTACGCTATCATTTTCGAATTATAATCTTGCTTGCATACACTTGCATTTTGGAGGTGAGAACCACAATAATTTGGAGGAGAAAGAGAAACAATGGAGGTCAAGGAATGAGCTCAAATATATGGTTTGCATAGTATAAGAGTTTTTTTATTTCCTTCTTCTTTTGAATGTTTTGCTAGAATTATCATATACTAGGTTATGTTTGTGGTTGCATAGCTTATGATGTATTTGATGTTTTACAATATTTTTATCTACATTAATTGGTGAGCCCGACGTGAAAATGCTTGGATCTAATTTTTTTTTTTGAATGTTTTGTGAAGTTGCAGATTTTTTTGTGGAGAAATTGCAGATTTTTTTTCTAAAAAAAAAATAGTCATAATCAATTGATCATGTAAAAAATTTAGTGTAGAATTAAAATAAACGATTTCTGGGTATATTAGATCACATTTTTACCTTTCCAGATCATCTTATGATTTGTGATTTGGATAAATATTGAGAAATTTATGACATTTTTAATTATGCTGCTGTAAATGGTCAAAATTTTCAAAAACAAAATCATGCAACCTTCATCTAGATTAATTTAGCTTGGCAAATTAATCATGCATTCATGCAAATTTTATCTAGATTAATCTAGGGTGGTAAATTTGATAAATTTCACATAGATTAATTTAAGAGGACAAAGAGTCACAACTTTTATGGATTAATTTTGATGGTAATTCATTTCTCTTGATTCTCTAACATTGTTGGTAGCTTTGTGGCGAAACACTTGATAAAGAATTATTTCACAAACTACTAATGAATTGTTTGTAGGTTCGCTAGTCAAAGACCAAACAAATCAAACTCCTAACTTAGTGATTTTGCAGGTTGCCTTATATTCCAACCAAACTTTGTGTTTGTGATTTTTAATTAGGCACCTAGTATGTTTGCTAAGTAGGATGGAATGAACATGTGTTCACTTTGCTTGTCATGTTTGACATTGGAGTAGGAGACTATGCTCTCATCCTTCTTAGGGTGATCAGAAATCTAGATCTTCAATACCATTCTCATGTTTTGATTGTTTGTTACCTTTAGAGGGCCTGTCTTCCCGACCATTTGCTTTCTTTTACAAGCAAGTGATAATCATGAGAAGGGAACGACCCAAAGTGAGCACGGCTAGAGTACCTTGGCATTCTAACTCACTATAAATAAATACCTGATGGGTGAAAGCTTTGAAGGAAGGGTTACGTGGGAATTGTAGTTACTTGGGAAGTGATGACCCTTGGACTCTTTCTCATATCAGCATCTAAGTAGGGCCTCATGGTCTAAATCATGCTTGCGCGACTACATTTGTTTGGTATCTTGGTGGACTTATGTCTCAATAACGCTTGCGTGACACCAAGGAGTAACGCTTAACAGAAATCCTTACTAAACACCTTGTATTTAGAGGGAAAAAATCCTTCTAGTTGCTTGAGAAGGATGAGTTCGAATACTTGGAAGAGATACTAAGTTTGCCATGGGGAGATTTCCATGGGGACTGATGCTTGGCTGCCCTGAGAAGTGAGTGTCATGGAGGGGAGCCTGTGGGGTCAAGCATCTATGTATTCTCCTTGAATCTCATAACGAGTCTACCTCTCAAGTACCTACTTTCCTTACCTACCATAAGAAATGTGTGAATGAGCATGATTGTTTTGAGTCTAAGTTAAAATATCTTGTCTTCTTTGCTTGTCAAAAGTTGAGTTGTGTCTCATTTCAAAAACAAGACAAATTGATTCAAAAAAAGGTTAAACACAAGAGTATTTCATTCAACAAAGTTCAAAACACCTTCAAACATGGTTGTCAAACATTTTTCAAAATCTTGTCTCAACATTCATGTCACTTAGATTTAGGTTCATCCTAGGTTTTCATTTTGCAAGTTCATTGTCAACTACCAAGGTTAGGTTTCACCTAGGTCATACTCCTTTACATATCAATAAGGGTCATCCATTTGCATGTGTCCTCTTGCATTAGAGTAACACCATTTCATAATTCAACCTTAGGTTTTGCCTTAGGTTGACATTGTCATACATTTACATTTGCATCTTTGTCCTCATAACATTAGGTCACATTTGTATACCCTATGTCTCTTCATTAAGTTTAGGTCATTATCATATCATATTAGGGTCATTTGCATAGTAATTGTCCCTTTGCATATAGTGTGAAAACTAGGTTTTGTCATACTTGAGTAATGCAAATCTTTGATAAACCCTAAGTTATTGTTAGGAAGTCTAGACCTTGTCAAACTTTTGTATTTTTGTCATCAATGTCATTTGGTCAAACCTAGCTTAGTATCCAAGCATATAGGTGAGACATTGTCAATTTGTCCTATTGTCACTTGGTCCTTTTGTCCTTTGAGGTCTAGACATCATTTCAATTTCCTAAGGGTCTCATTTTTAGAATTGCATTCATGAGTTTGTCAAAAATTCTTGAAATAATAACAAAAAAATAGGTTGCACTTAGTTGCATAACATTATCAAACCATAGAAACTCAAAGGTCCAAAGTAAGGTCACATTTTCATTGCATTTAGTTGCATCTAGTTGTCATTCCAAAAATTCAAAAGGTACAAAAACATTAAGTTGCATTGTCATCCTTTTAGGTTGCATTTGTCAATCCCATTAGTTGCATTGCATAGTGACATGTTTGTTGAAATGAGGTCTCAACCTTCTTACGAAGCCATGTCATCACAATTGAGAAATCAATCATGTCAATCCAATCTCTACATGTCTCAGAACTTGAATCAAACTTATCATGATGATGTAAATGTCCAAATACAAAAACTAGAGGAGAAACTAGCTCAAGAAAATGAGATTTTGGAACAAAGAGTGAAAAACATTGAGAAGAATAGATCACAAATGTCCAAAATGTTTCAAAAATTTCTAGGTCAAAATCCAAAGATTGAGCCAATTGATGTAAGATCTCTTCTTGAATGATCAAACATACCAGCTCTCCTCTCCCAAATAGAGATGATGAAGTAATTTCAAGAAAAGAGACAACATCAATTTCAACATTATGTGCCTCCACAACAAGAACAAGAAGGTGTTTACTATCAATTAGATTTTCAGCCAATACAACCAATGGTTCAACCAATTGTTCAACATATACAACCAATACAACCAATTGTCCAATTTCAACAATATGTCCAACCAACTATACAATGTCCACAAATGGTTCAACCAATGGTGGAATATCAATGTCAACAACCGCAACCAAACATTCAAAAACAAAGGTTGCATCACACACCAACCCAAGTTTCAAATATGTCAGAACAATTGAACCAAGTCCAATATCAAAACATGACATCAGATCAGAACCAACTCCTTGCCAAACAAGTTCAAATTCTAGATACAACTATGTCAAAACCTTGAAAGAAAGGTGGCTTTATTGCAATGATCTTAAGGAAACTACCAAGTGAGTTCTTTGAGGAAGATCAAGATAATACAATTATGTCTAGCAATGCCTCATCCCCCCACAAACAAATTGACTCTCCAGTGGCATCTATCCCTACACCTTTAGAAGTTTCACAAGAACCTTCTATATTGTCCTCATCAAACAATACACCCAAGGATGCAATTATCCAAGGGCTATCCATAATTGATTGCCAAGATAATCCAGTTCATGATGCACAACCTTGTCATATTTTAGAAATACAAGACCCAATGCCACCATGCACTTTATTGCCATTACCTATTTTAGAGGACCCCATTCGAAGTCCCTCTTCCTCATGTTCAAGCATTGATTCCTTGCCAGAATCCATCACAAATGTTCAAAGTGCATTTCCTTCATGCCAAAGCATTAATCCCTTGCCAAAATTCCCCATGCATATCCAAAGTCCAACCTCATGTCAAGAGGATAGTTTAGAGCATGAAGAAATGTGTCTTGAAATAGATCAAGACCAAGATCCTGAAACCTTATCATCCCATCCAATTGTTGACCAGGACCCCATGTTCCCGGACACTCATGATGATTCCCCTATTCTTGTCCATCCTATCCAAAGTCCTATTGACACTCCATTCCCTGAGCAAGATCAAGATATCCCAGTCCATCCAATCCCAAATGATCCCATTCCATTTCATGAAAAAAATGTCCTTTCAAATCCCATTGACATTCCAGATATCCCTTCCATCCTTTCCAATGATCCCATTAGAAGTCAAGAGCAAAGCACCTTTAAAGAGGAATCCAATGGTCTCCTTCCTTGTCAAGATCAAATTAGTCTTTCATATTCATGTCTTCTACAAGACCCTATCAGCCCTTCAAATCCTCCACAAGATGCCATCATTCCTCCATCTCCATGTCCTAATCCTCCATGTCCACCCCAAGATCCCATTTCTTTTGAGGATCCCATTATTCCTCCCACTCCATCTTATGAGGAGCTTGTCATTGATCCATGTCCACCACACAATCCTCGATCCCCTCGTGATCCTGATCCCCCTAGTGATCCAAATCCCCCTCATGATTCTAATGTGTCAGTGCAAGATGTTCATGAACCCTCGACATGCACAATGGGTTCTTCCACTTTGGTGCAATCTGATCCACTTCAAGATCTCATTATTTCTCTCATATCATATCCACCTCATAATGGACTCGCATATTCTTCCCAAAGAAAAGAGTATCCTACAAGTCAAGATATTCATAAAGGCAAAGGAGTAGACCTTCATGAGAAAAAACCCCTCCATATCAAAGAAGATCTTAAGGGTCATGTCTACACAACTCACTCTCAAGACATTGGTATCCCTCCATCAAAATCAAAACATACACCTTCCCCATCATACTTTCCATCCATCTTAGGTCCTTATATTCCTTCATTCTCTATGCAAGGTCAGCAAAGGCACACATCCTTGAGTAACTTTCATCCATGCAAAAGAACTCCATTTCATTCATATCCATCCATGCATTCCTTTCCCCCTCCAAGCAATTTGGATGCCAAGTATAAAAGTCATAAGTCTAGCAATCCACATGTCCAATATAATCAACATGTCAAAACAAAGAAAAATTTGATCTATAAAGAAAAGGAAAAATCCAAAAGGTCACAAAGGCCCATTGCTCAAAAACAAAAGTTAAAAGCTAAATGGGTTCCTAAATCCCTTGTGTTGGCAATGCACTCCAAGGAACCACAAAAGCATGAAAAATCAAAAACTATGTGGATCCCTAAGCGGCTCCTTGAAGCACAAAAGCCTAAAGAAACATCCAACTTGGCATCCAAAGTTGCTATTCCTCCATCCAACCCTCTCAAATTTGTTCCTCCATCACCTTCTTCATCCATTTTGGGCCCTTATGTCCCAAAATCCCAAGCCTTTCCTTCATCAAAATCTCAATATCCAAAATACATCTTTCGTCCATCAGTCCATCACCCCTCAAGGTGTGTACCAATGTCGATCTTGCCAACATTTCTATCCACTGAAGCATAATTCTTCCAATACCCTATCCATTATCCAATGCATATTTTCCATCCTTCCATCCCTCTAGTCCAATCCTTTGCATAAATCCTTGCCTTAATTTCATCTCTTTTTCCATGTCCTTATCCTACCAACGTCTTTGAGCATACTTTTAAAGGTCATGGTCCATTTTTTTCAAGGCTACTATCCAAACAAAAAGATGTTTGAGTCCTTCTTCCATCCCCTATCATGTGTCCATTTTCGACTAAAAAAAGTTAAAAAAAAAAAAAAAGTGAAAAATTGAAAAAAAAAAAAAAAAGACAAAAGAAAAAAAGTAATGCAAAAATAATTCGTCCACTAGTGAAAACCTGGCAAACAGGCATCTTGGGCAAGTACCGTGATGAAAACCTGGCAAATAGGCGTCATGCATAATCTATGAACTTCTTACACACCACACTTGGGGGTAGGTTTCCTCCTTCATATCCTATTGCCCTTCATTATCCTATCATACCATGTCATTACCCTTCATATCCTATTGTCCCTCCTGTCCATTTCCTCTTTCCACTGTTGATTTTGACAAGGCTAAGGATCATCATGAGCATCATGCATCTTGTTTGCAACTTTCAGTCTATCATAGCTTTTGGTCATTTATCCATTTGCTTATTATAACCTTTCATCCATATTCCCTAGCTTATTGCAACTTTTTGCCACTATCCCTTAGCCAATCCCGACCTTCAGTCCATGTCCCTTATCCATTCTTGGTCTTGCTTATCCTATCCATATCTTATCACTATCCATACACTCTTTTTCATTCCTTGATCTTGATCTGACATAAAGACGCAAAATTTAAACATAGTTTCAAAAACCTCTTGACATGTCCCTCATGCCATGTTCCTGCTTTACATTGTCATATCCAGTCTCTTGTCCCATCACGCAATAGCCCTTGAAAATTGCATCCGTATTGTCTCCATAATAAAAGGCCTTTGTCTTCCCTCTATCCACCATCATTTCAGAAAGCCTATTTATTCACCTATCATATTCCTTGCCTTGCTAGACACTGGGGGCAAAATCTCTAAAAATCATATAATGTCCTAAAAAAATCTCTAAAAATCATATAATGTCCTAAAAAAATCTCTAAAAATCATATAATGTCTTGAAAAAATCTCTAAAAATCAAATAATGTCCTGAAAAAATCTCTAAAAATCATATAGTGTCCTGAAAAAATCTCTAAAAATCAAATAATGTCCTGAAAAAATCCCTAAAAATCAAATAATGTCCTGAAAAAATCCCTAAAAAGTCAAATAAAGTCCTGAAAAATGAACAAAAAAATTAAAAAAACTCAAAATTCCTATAAAGTGAAAAACATCAAAATCCAAAACCAATTTCTTTGGCCTTTTGCATTTTGTCAATAAATGGTCCCCTTTGTGCATAGACAGATTGCTGAGCATACATCCAACGACAATCTATCAAACATTGTGCTTTAATGAAATCACGCATTAACAGATGAACTGTTCGACCAAGCAAGCATTCAACCTGATTACAGTTGTCACATCAATCAAAATAGCATCAACATTACCATTGGTCCTTGTCAATATTATCATGGGTCTTATATAGGGTGTGGTATACTCAAAACCAGACTGTGTCCTGTCTTAGACGGGGTACTGCATTCCCTAAAACCAGATAGCATGATCATTCTTGTTTTCCACTTTTGATAATGACGATCAGACTGTTTGTTTGACTTGGTTGAATTTGTGCATCTTATCTTTTTACTAATTTATCTTTGGCTTCGATCATGTTCCTATGTTGCTCGATGATGTCACTGAGTGATTTAGAGTGACTGGGATGGTTCATGGTCCTTTCCTTTTTTTTGTTGTGTTTGCTATTTGTGGAATGTTTGTCACAAACTGGGGCAACTATATCATTGGGTGTCTATGATTAGTACGTTCTCTTTGTGAACGTTGCACATACCTTGACCGTTGATGTATGCACCCTAGGATGCTTCACTCATTCCTTGTGTGCGATGTGTCTATCTTTTGCAAAAGGGGTTGCGTTCCAGCTCTGGCCTTCAATGCCATGATGCTCTATATCCGCATTGCTACAATAAATAAAGGTTCTCACCTACTTATGTGCATTTGTGAAAGCAAGTTTTCCTTCATCTCTAACTGTCCTCTGTCTAATTTCTTCTTACTAACATTTCTTCCATCAGTCTTGGCAGTCGGTTTGATCCATTCGAACCTATCGTCTTCTGTCATTCTTATCGATAACTTGGCCTCTTTTTTGGATTTTTTGGCCAATTCCTCGAGGGGGCAAGCATATGTCATTGTTATTGTCTGGGGCATTTTCATTATTGTTCATTGAAACAACGCTTAGAATTGCATTGTCTCAAAGAGGGGCAAAATGTAGATGTCTAAAAATGGTCAACACTTGCAGAGTCATACTTTAACATTTGCGCATTGCCTTATTTTAGGGTTCTTGCATCGCATTAACATTTCTCCTATGTTACGCACTTGGTCTTTATCATTTGTGAGCATCGAGTCCTTCTTCTTCATTCTCCATTTGTCTCGCTTTCGAATTTGGTCTTGTCGATAACAATCTCCAGTCATGATTTTGGTCGATCTTATCATGTCGCATCAATGTGCGTGCTCATTTGTCATCATTTTGGACATCGTCAATCCTAATTAGGGTTTTGTCCTCTTTTCAATCTTGTCATCTTGTGATTGATTTATCATTGATCGTTGTCATTTTCAATCTTGTCATCTGGAGATCGATTTGTCATCGATCGTTGTCATTTTCAATCTTGTCATTTTGCGATCAATTTGTCATCGATCGTCGTCCTTCTCAATCATGTCAATTTGGATCAATTAGTCATTGTTCCTTGTCAATTGGTGCATTTATCAATCAAATCATTTATTAGCATTGGTCTTTTATCAAGTCAGAATCATGATCAAATCAAATCGATATCAATTATCTTAGTGTCAAGACCTAATTGTTGTCCTTGCATTTCTAATTCATCTTCTAGGGTTTTATGATTTATTCATTTAACCTTGTTTGTCATTTCTCCCTCTAGGTTAAATAGTTTATTTATCCTAGGTCTTCTTGTCACAATTAAATGTTTATTTAATTGACTAACTAATTCCTCCCTCTTTGTGAATTAATTAATGAATGAAAAATTATTAATTAATTTACCTAATTTTTCAATTTACTAATTTCTCCTAATTCCTAATTTTCTAATTTTCATCAATTTTCTAATTCCTAATTTCGAATTCATCTAATTTTCTATTTTCTCCTATTTTTCTAATATTTCTCCTAATTTCATGGAAATGACATGTCAATTTTGTCATAATTTGTCAATCAATCAATTTTGACATAGCAATTTGTCATAATTATCAATCAATCAATCTTGCATAGAAAGTGTCAATTTGTCATAATTTGTCATAATTGACATTCTTGATTTGAAATTTCCTTTCAAATCTCCTCATGCTAATCTTGTCTTTTCTCCAATTTATCTATAAATTGGATGAATTTCTTCAATCAAAGGGTCGAATCAACCACGTCTCTAGTATCCTTACGCTATCATTTTCGAATTATAATCTTGCTTGCATACACTTGCATTTTGGAGGTGAGATCCACAATAATTTGGAGGAGAAAGAGAAATAATGGAGGTCAAGGAATGAGCTCAAATATATGGTTTGCATAGTATAAGAGTGTTTTTATTTCCTTCTTCTTTTGAATGTTTTGCTAGAATTAACATATACTAGGTTATGTTTGTGGTTGCATAGCTTATGATGTATTTGATGTTTTACAATATTTTTATCTACACTTCCTTATAACCCTTTTGATTGCCAGGGGTGTATCATCCTCAGATGTAGACTCTGTTGTAATAGGATCAATGTGTACTTTAGGTTCTTTTCTCTTCCTGCCTTTCTCTGGAACAACATCAATCAATGCTTTGATGTCCTGTGAAACTTTCTCAACAAACTTACTTGCTTTTCCTTCTTGTTTCTCTCTTTTCTTCTGGTTGAACTCTATTTCAACCTCATGTGTCTTCTGCTTTGCAGTACCACAGGGCTTCTCTGCTCCATCAATAGGTGCATCAATTAGTATTTTTTGCATACACATCTAAAATCTATCCATCAACTTCATAGCCCATTTCCTCAATCCAGATCTTCTGGGGTATGACCGATTCCATAAGTGTTTCATCTTTCTTCACCATGAAGCATATGTCAGTTGATTATTTCTCAACAATATGCTTAGGAACCCTTTCTCTAGATTTTATAGCCTTCTGGAATTGCTTAAAATGTCCCCATACCTTTTCATGCCTCTGACTACCTAATGTAGCAATAGATTGTTTTAATTGCCTCCCTACTGGGACATCAAATGTCCATTGTCTCTTCCCAAAACTGAGAGTCTCATTCATCAAAAATAGCATTAAGTATACAATCAATTTTCCATATCGAAAAGTCCCTTTCTTTTCTCCTTTAATCTTACCTAGTTTTATCAATAACTCATCTAACATCCAACCACATAGATCCAATTTCTCATTTTCTCTCATCATCTTATAAGCTACGAAAATGTAGGAGCTAGAAACAAAATTCAGTCAGTTTGAATGAGTTACCTTATATTCGATGATCATGCTACCGAATCTGATGTCTGTGTCGGTAATAGTGCTTATTCTCATGGATGGCCTGTCAGATGTTGTGCAGGTCAAGCAATTATACTGGTTTTAGCAAATTAATTCAATCACAAAAGGAGCCTCACTAACTACATATAAATCTAGACTACAATCCAGAGAAATGAGTGAACTGCTAAGATAAAATCTTCTATGCCAGAATATAGTTCTGATTAATCTTTGTCTATTCCCAGTCTGAAGCCCTAAACCCTTTACTGGAATAGCCCTTTACAAAATTATCCTCTCATACATAATCTCTCAGATATATTTTGCATCTTCTATCCGCCCTTATTCACATCATATCATTTTCATTACATTACATATCTACTTACATCTCAAAATGATCTAATCTGACTGACCTATATACCCTATACAATTTATCATGTCTTATGTCGGCTTACAAAGATAATTATAATGTCAATATACATGTGGGATAGATAGCATAAATACATGAATATCAATATCAATAACCGATGTTGGATCCAAAAGATGTCGGCCTCCAAAACTGATAACCTTGTTCTAAACCATGTCGGCCTGCCTTGCTGGTTACCAAAGAAATTCATCTATCCTACCGATGTCGGTGCCAGTTCTTGTGAGGCCCTACCCCGACTCAGCTTGACATTTTCAATTATTTGCATATTGAGACTATTTTGGATGCTTTATTTTATGCTTTACGGATTTAGAAACTACACGATTCCATGATTTGGATCACATTGACATATGATGATGCTCTATTTTATGCTTGATGATTATGAAACTTTATATGTTGCTAGAATATAATTATTTTGAAATGGTGAATGTCATTATTGGAATTGCAGGACTTCATTTTGATGATAGAAAAATGATGCTTATTTTATGAATGGTTCAATTTTGGGAATTATGTTAATTGCTTATGTGAAATCGAATTTAATTGAATGAGATATTGAATTATTGTTGCCAATGTATGAGTGTTTGATGTGCAATGAAATCCATGTATTTAATTATGTATAATTGTGATTATTTGGAATTACTAATGTGCTAATTGAGATGCGCAGGAAAATTATCCATGTGACCATGGAATTTATATGGAGAACCAAACCTAGACCAATGTACGTTTGTTAAGCCAGGGGTTGTCTATTTGGAGAGACAACACCCCGTTTGTAATGTATTTTATTTGTGAAGTAAATTATGCATGTGTGTTAATTTGATTTTATTTAATTGTGTAAACCTACAAGAGACAAATTCCATGTGTGATTTTTATATTGTATTTTACTGTGTCACTTGACACGTGCTGATTAGTGTCATTGATTTTGACTTGTCTCTTGGAGGGAGTTTTGTTTCTACCAAATCTATTCAAAAAACTTGAGTGTGGTCCCAAATTTGTCTTGGGTAGGGAGTCTTGGGAGTGGTCAACTTAGGTTTGACCCGTAGGTAAACTTCAGTTGGGTTTCTAAGGGGTTAAATGGACTCCTAGGGTTAGTTTTAGGGCTTTTCCAAAGGTCCAAAGGGTATACCTATGGGTTAGGGGTATTTTGAAACATGTGACTACTCCCATGTGACTGTTTAGTCACCTCAAAAAGTGGTTTTTCCAAGGTGAGCGAAAATTCAACTTAGAAAGTTCCTCCTAGGATAGACAACCTTCCCTTTTGATGTCAAACTCTCTTCCCCATCTTCTCTCACCTTTTCCCTTTCCAGTTTTAGTAATGTGTAAGAGTTTGGGAAGAGCAACCAATGGGAACTCTCACCTCACCCAAGGGGTTGGGAAGTGTGTGAGAGGCCTTCTTAGGAAAGAATTGGAGACTTAGTGAGTAATCACCCACTCTCCATTGTTGGAGATTATGCACTTGTTTGAAAATTAGTTGTAGAATAGAATTTTTGGGAAGGATTGGAGAAAAGTTTGTGTGGATTTGGGCAGCTCATCCCCAACTAAATCTAACATACCTATTGGCAGAATAAGGTTGGTTTTATTTTCTTTGTTTATGTTGTTTATGTTGTTTTTTTTGAAAGAAAGAAATGCTTGTTGAAAGAGATGTGTTTGTGTAAATTGTTGTAGGAGAAAAATGTGAGTTTCCATTTCTATGTTATGTTTATGTGTTCTTGATGTTTTTGGGAGTGTCCAAGACCTCCTACTCTTGGGAGAGTAGGAAAGTCTTGGGGTGGAAGAAGCATGACAGCTTTGGGTGAGAGGCTCTCCTTTAGGAGAGTGATCTCAAGGGTGTCCTTTGTGACCCTTGCTGCATAGCCTTGTGTATGCATTTGGGGATCATAAGGGGAGAAAATATGGCCTTTGAGCCTTTGGGGGGCATAAGGTGTGGAGGTGCATCTTTTGTTGTATTTTGTATTGCCATGAGGTGGCTTGAGTTGTATTTTGGCTTGCAATCTCCCCAATGGTACTTGGTCCACTTCCACCTGTGGAATGATCATCACAAAATGTGGTGAAAGTGTAGCTTGGGATGGGAAGATGTTTGTTGAGTGTTTTTTTTTTTTTTGTTGTGTTGTTGCTTGTTTGTAACCCGCCTAGTGCTTGGTTCTCCAAGCTCGGGGGTGGCTTCTAGTAAGCCTAGGCTGGGAGGTGAGCTCTCCATGGTCAAAGTTGTATTTTATTGCAGGTTGCTTGGGATGGGAAAAGAAAGAATAAAGAGCTTGTTGCTGTTTTGTGTTGCAGAAAAGTGTTGAAGAAAAAAAAAAGAAAATGTATTCAATGTTGTAGCTTGTATAAGAAAAAAAAAGGGAATGTGAGCTATGTTGTATTTATTTTCAAGAAAAGAAGTGTAGTGATTTTATTCATATTACCATGAAAAGAAAAATATTGTTGGGTTTTCAAACCCATTTGTATTCACATTTACTTTGTATCTACCTTTGCTAAAGAAATACATATATTTTTCCTACTTTAGTTAGTTTTGCAAAAGAAAGAAGCAATGTATTAGATTGTATTTAAATCTTCATGTTTTACAAAAAAAAAGGAAGTAAATGTATTTTTATGAATTCTGCAAATAAATGAAATTTATTACTACATGTTGTTTATGTTAATATGCTGCTGCAAATAAACAAATCAGTCATTTATTTTTCCATGTATAGCAGAAATAAACCTTATTATAGTAGTCTATTTCTTTTCAAAAAAAAAAAAAAACAATTAGCATTTAGTTTTAGTATTTTTTTTGTTATAAAAAAAAATAAAATTTGGAAATCCCTTTTTATGCATTTTAAAGATACACAAAAATAAAAGTCTCATAAACCTGCCTAAATGAATGATAAATAACAATATATATATATATACATTTTATGCATTTAAGTGTTATTTTGAAAGTCTGTTATTTAAAAAAAAAGAAAACAGTTATGCATTTTTTTTACTAAATCCGTTCACACACACACACACACACACACACACACACACACACACACACACACACACATATATATATATATATAATTCTGTTCATGCCTTATAAGAAATTATTGCATGCTAATCCTTTAAACAACAAATATATATATATATATATATATATATATATATATATATATATATATATATATATATTTATGATTGTATGTTTTTTTTCTTATTTCACATATTTGCAAACACAAAAAAAATAAAATATATATATTAAAAACTTCACAAAAATGAGGGTTTGAAGGAAAACTGAACCACTGCGTGAAAGCACAGTGGCCGGTGCGGCTCAAGCCGCCACTGGGGTTTCCCACAGTGGACGGCACGGGAACCGCCACTGTGGGTAACCACAGTGGTGGCGCGGGAGGCGCCCGGCCGCCACTGTGTTTACCCATAGTGGGCGGCGCTCAGCCGTCACTGTGGGAAACACAGTGGTGCCCGGGTTGTCTCCGCCCGACGCCCCCTTCCTCTGCTTCCCTCCTCCCTCCGCCATGCCAAACAAGAAATAGATAAAACCCCCGGCTCGGCCCTGCGCGCGCCGCCGTGGGGATAGTAAGAAAGAGAAACTAAACGTCCCTCCCATGGCTGCCGCCCACTCCTTCACCTGCACACACACACACCCAGCTCACACACACAAAAAAAAACATGTATGTTAAAACACAAATGCCCTAACCCTAATTTCGGGTTAGGGCATACATACTTGGCTTATATTTTTAAAAAAAAATAAAGGGAGGAGTATGTGTGGGAATGTTTAAAAAGGGTGAAAAGTTAAAATAAAATAAAACTTTCCCTCTTCCTCTTAGAATATACTTATAAACATATATTTATCTTCGTAGGTAAAATATATAAATATATATATATATATGTATATATATATATATGTGTGTGTATATATATATATTTATGTATATATATATATGTATATATATATATATTTATATATATATATATATTTATAAGCAATTTAACTTCTATAATTGTGGAAATCAAATTAGTTAGTGGTAAAAATTAATTAATGCTCTTTTAATTATTTAATGAATGTTGGAGCATTCAAAAAGAAAATTTCAAAATTCTTGGGTAGAATAGACCCTTAAAAAAAAAAAAAAGGACACAGCGATATTGGTAGGGTCAAGTGGCCCATTTAAATTTTAAATTATAAGGTATTTTAATTTATGGGGATTTCATTTAATAGGGTTGTTAAATTTAATAACTAGGACAATTTATTAGACCCTAGACAATTAAAGAACTATAAGAGATTATTGGACAAATAATTTTAGAGATTATATATTAAGTTTGCGATTAATTGCCAAGGGAGTCTAATTCCTTTATTAATAAAAGACTGGCGATAACTCTTCTAGAGAAATATTAGCTCGCTTATAACTTATTTAATTTTATCAACAAATTAAATTAATCATTTGATTCACACAAAATATAGTTAAGACCAAACTAGTTTTGCATTATTTTAATTAAGTTATGTATTTAAAAAAAAAAAAAAATTTATTCCGTTTGTGCCCAAAAGTTTGGGCATGACAGTTCCAGTGCTGGTGTCAGTGCCAGTGCTAGTGCCAGTGCCGGTGCTAGTGTAGTGTCTGTGAAGTGCCTGCCGATACTCAACTGAACCAAAACATGAAGTCGGAATAAGCTGCTATGTTTCCATGTTGCCATCAATGACAACATAGTGAAACCAACCAACAAAATGTCAATTGCCAACATAAAATGCAAATATTATTTGAAGGAGATGAAAAAGTCAAAGAGGCCAAGCTTCAAGCACTAAGGGGCCAACTTGAATGCATCAATAAGAAGGATGAATAAAATATTGCAGACTACCTTCACAGATTTGATGAAACTGTGAACACCATTAGAGGACTTGGAGAAGAAATTGTAGATGAGATTCTTGTCAAGAAGGAACTTAGATGTCTCACACCTAAGTATGATACTAAGGTGTCTTCCATAGAAGAAGCAAGGGATCTAAAGACCTTGACAATGGATGAGCGCTTTGGCACACTGACAACCTATGAAATGAGAACAATCGGTGATACATCCTCAAGGAAATAGGCAACATTCAATTCCACCAAGAAGGGCAAAGAAGTGGTTGCTCATAAAGGGTCCAGTGAAGACTCTAATATAGAGCTAGAAAATTTTGTTAGAAAGCTCAAAAGAGGGTATGACAAGTATAAAGTAGTGCTACCACTCAAATGTTTTAACTGTGGTATAGTTGGACACTTTGCTACAAAATGTCCTTTTAATGAAATCGATGGAGATGAGTCAAGAAGTTTTAGCAGATCTGTTGATAAAGATAAAGAAAGAAATGTCTACTGGCAAGGAAGAAGAGGCTATCAGAAGCATAAAAACCTCTATACTATTGAGGATGATGCCAAAGATGAAGAAAGTGCATCAGAAGATGACTACCATGAGAATGACAGAAAAATTAGTCTCTTTATGGCACTTGATGACTCGGTAGGTGAAGAGGAGGAAGAAGAGGATATTGAGGCTAAAGTGGATTTAGAAGGAGAGCTTATAGGTGCTCTTGAGGAGCTGAGTAAAACAAGAAGAGAACTCAAGAATTTCAAGCTTGTTGCAATATATGAACAAGGTCTCTTGAAGCAATCCCTAGATGAGTCAAATCAAGTTATATCTGACTTGAAACTATAGTTGGAAGAAGCCAAGAGGATATGTGAAGTTAAATCCTCTAATTTGATGAAGAAGGAAAAGGAGCATCAATATCTGGAAGTGGAAATAGTAAATCTCAGAAAGGAGCTTGAAGAAAGTAAGGAAGAAATAAAAGTAGGAAGCAAATATGAAGGCAACATTGAAGCCTTAGACAAGATGTTAAGAAAATAGAAGCAATCCAAAGATACCGATGGCTTAGGATTTGAAGAAGGTCAAAGTTGAAATAGTGAAGACACATCTAGTAAGAAGATATAGTTCACCTCTTCCAATGAAGGTAAAGAGAAGAAGACATTCACAGTAAGAAAGGATACCGGGAAGAAGACATATGCAGATGTTTTGAGAAATCACCACACAAACCAATATAGACAAGCAATAAATTGGAGGCCACACTCATTGTACCGACATGCATATCCAAGGAGAAATGGAAGAATTGACCATGAAGGATTCACCAAATTCAACAACATGAAGGGAAGACCCCTGATGAGGCAGTCGTTTGCAAGACCAAGACAACCTAACCGATATGTTTGAAACTTTCATGGTTACTATTACCATTGTAACAAATTTGGGAATAAAATAGCTGACTGTAGATTAACCAATAAGCCCACTATGAGTTATGAAAGTAGAAATCCTTTTAATTCACTTTGGGATATGAATTTTATCTATTATCAGTGCAATGGATATGGTCATAGGAGTTTTGACTGTAAAAAGAATAAACCGGTGCCCTACAATAATTTTAATGATTCCATCTTTAAATGAAAATATGAAATGCTATAACTGGAAAGAGTTTGGACATATAGAAAAGTTTTGTAAAAATAATAAGATCATGTAGAAGAAGACAAATTTTGATCAAGAACCAGTAGTTGAACCAGAGCACAAAATAACAGCTGACAAGAAGAAGGAAACCAAACCGGTATGGGTTGAAAAAGAAAAGTACAAGGCAGAATCAAGTCTGATAGTGTAGACTACCTTACATGTTGAAAGGAAAAATCTATGGGTTGTAGACAGTAGTTGTTCCAATCACATGACTGGTGATAAAAATAAATTTATCAAGCTTGAAGATTGGAATGGTGGTTCAGTAAGATTCAGAGACAACTCATCTATCAAAATAAAGGGAAAAGGTACTCTAAATATTGATGGAAAATTGAAGGCACATTATGTATATTATGTAGAAGGCCTAAAGCACAATCTACTGAGTGTGAGTCAGATGTGTGAAAAAGATTATAAATTCACCTTTGATTCAACTGATTGCCAGATATAGAAAGAAAGTACCGATCAGGTTGTGGGAGAAGGAAAGAGAACAATTGGGAATGTTTACAACCTCAAGGAATGCTATAAGTCCCAATTCATGATGGGATAGATTGATGAAAGTTGGCTGTGGCATCAAAGATTAGGCCACATAAATATTGATAACTAAATTGCAGTAAGCAGAAAGGGGTGTGTAAGGAATATTCCACCCATCATCAAACCGATAAGCACATTTTGTGATGAATGTGTAAAAGGGAAGAAGACTAAGGTGAGATTTAGGACAAAAGAGAACAACAACTCAAGACCACTTGAGATTGTACATACAGATCTGTGTGGTCCAACTAGGACATGAGCTCTTGCGGGTGAAAGATATTTTATGCTCTTTATTGATGATTATTTAAGAATGACATGGGGCACTTTCCTGCAAGATAAATCACAAGCATTTGACAAATTCAAGATCTTTAGGAAGATGGTGGAGATATAAAGTGGATGCAAGATAAAATGTTTAATATCAGACCGGGGTGGAGAGTTCACATCAAATGAATTTGAAGATTATTGTGAAAGACATGGAATTAGAAGGCAATACTCAGCGCCTAGGACACCACAAAAAAATGATGTGATAGAAAGGAAGAACATGGCAGTCAAGGAGATGGCCAAAACCATGTTAAATGAGGCTAGTCTTCTAGATACATATTGGAAGGAAGTTGTTCATACTGCTACATATACCTTGAACTAGGTTCAACTAAGAACAAATAGTAGAATGACACCTTATGAGTTGTGGTATGACCAGAAGCCATCAATCAACACTTCAAAGTATTTGGAAGCAAGTAATTTATCAAGATTGATATGGATGGTCTAGGTAGTTTTGACTCCAGAAGTGATGAAGAAATCTTCCTTGGTTAATTTATCTAATAGCAAGGCCTACCAATTCTACAACAAGAGACTAAGAAGAGTCATTTAGAGTGTGCATGTAAAATTTGATGAGGATATGCACAAAGGAAGTCAATCATAGGTAAATCGGTATGATGATTCTGGTGATGAAGGTGAGGAAGCTTAGTCAAATAATGAACCAGAAGAAGCATCCAAGAATGCTCCCAACCGCTATGTGTAGTTGAATCACCCAGAAGGGCAAATTATAAGAAATAAGAGTGATGGTGTGCATACTAGAAGAAGACTTGCCCGAAATGATGAACATGTCAACTTCTGCCTCATGAATGAAAAAGAACCTAAAACATTCAATGAGGCCAACAAAAGACAAGAATGGATGGATGCCATGGAAGAAAAACTACAACATATTGAGAAGAACAAGACTTGGGAATTAGTCCCTAGACCAAAAGACAAGAACATCATTGGCACAAAGTGAGTTTATCAGAATAAGATGAATGAAGAAGGTAAAATTGTTAGGCATGAAGCTAGACTTGTGTGCAAAGGATAATCTCAAGTAGAGGGTATTGACTTTGAAGAAACATTTGCACCAGTAGCCAGATTAGAAGAGATTAGGATGTTTCTAGCTTTTTCTACCTACAATGGTTATAAAGTGTATCAGATGGATATAAAATCTTCCTTCCTAAATGGAAATTTGGAAGAAGTGTACATGGGGCAACTGAAAGGGTTTCTTCTACATGATGATGAAACCTTTGTGTGCCGATTGAAGAAATCCTTTTATGGCTTAAAGCGAGCTCCTAAAGCATGGTATTCATGATTAGATCAGTACCTGAAGGAGAAAGGATTCAGAAAGGGGAGTGCTGACAGCAATTTATACATAAAGAAAGATGGAAGCCACATGATCATTGTGGTTGTGTATGTACATGACATTATTTTTGGAGGCAATAAGGACACCCTTTGCAAAGAATTTACTGATTAGATGTAGTCAGAATTTGAGATGTCAATGCTTGGTTAATTGACATACTTCCTTGGTTTGCAGATATTACAACAAGATAAGGGAATCTTTATCTCACAAACCAAGTATGCAAAGGATATGTTGAAGAAATTTCAACTCAAGGATTGCAAACTGGTAAGTACCCCCATGGTGACTGGAAGTAAATTAAGCAAGAATGATGAATCACCGATGGTGGATCAGACATTGTATAGATCCATAATAGGTAGTCTATTGTATCTAACTACTTCTAGACTGGATATAGTACAAGCAATGTGCATGGTGGCTAGATTTCAAGCTGCACCTAAGAAGCCGCATATGAATGTTATAAGAAGAATATTTAGGTACCTCCAGGGAACACTCAACTATGGATCATGGTACCCTAAACAAGGGGAATTTATCTTGGAAGCATACACTAATGCTGATTGGGTAGGTTGCATTGATGACCTGAAGAGCACAAGTGGTGGTGCATTCTTCCTAGGTGACCGGTTGGTCTCATGGCATAGCAATAAGCATGATTCAGTCTCCCTATCAACTTCTAAAGAAGAATACATTGTTGCTACTACATAAACTCTTAGGTGCTTTGGATGAAGAAAATCCTCAAAGATATACAAGTGGAGATCACTGATCCTATACTCATCTAGTGTGATAATTTGAGTGCTATTAACATAGCCAAGAATCTAGTGATGCATTCCAAGACAAAACATATCACCATAAAGTATCATTTTCTTAGAGAGAAGGTTGAAGGATAGGAAGTAAAGATGGACTATATCCCTACCAGAGAACAAATAGAAGACATTTTCACCAAACCATTACCGGTAAGCACCTTTTAGTACCTAAGACACAAGTTGGGAGTTGTGTGACATGCCTTATGCACTTAAGAAAAGAAGGATTTATATAGTTCAAGGGGAGTTCATAGTAGAATCTAAAACTCTTGAACCACATCTTAGTACCGACTACAATCAGTAGTAGCAGCCTAAGAGGGAGCTAGGTATGGATCAAAGGGGGAGTGGTACCCTTTGTCATTGTGTCAAAGGGGGAGAAATCTACCGCTATGAAGTTTCTTGTAGTAATTTGACATCAATGCCAAAGGGGGAGATTGTTGGCATTATTGGCATTAAGTTGTCATTAATGTCAAACTAGTTTGGCAAGGTCACCGGTAAGTAAGAAGTGTGACCGGTATGGGAAGAGCAATACATATGGTGGAAAATGCACATATGAGTAAGCAGTCAGAAGGAAGGCTACCAGTATAGATGAGTTGTGTCATCTGCCAGTTATCAAGCTTACCGGTAAGGCACAAACTGGGATGAAGTTTGTTTTGTTTGTTATGAAGGCGCAATACCGGTGAGCAGAATAAAGAGGATGTGTTTTTGGTAGTCAACCTTGGTCGACAAAGAATGTCAAACCGACATAGGAATCCAAGCCGAGGTGGATGTTGCCAAGCATGACAGCTAGATGCCAAGTGGAGGTATTGCACAGGTCAGTGGAGTGTGCATCAACATAACAAATCAACAAGAAGGTCAGCTTTTATAAAGAACATGTAAGTCATAGAGGATGCCAGAGGATTGTGGCTTGAGGAAGGAAAGATGGCAAAGCGACTGCACTGATCCTGCAAGAAGATTTGATCTTCGTACTCATTTGATGAAGGAAACAATAAAGTCATTACTAGTGAATGATAGAAAAATAGAAAAGCATGGTGCAGACCTCCAGATTTAGAAAACACACATTGGAATGCGAAGCTTTGCTAGTATTGATCGATATCCTGAAGATCATATCCCTAGAAAAGTAGATTTAATCAAATCCAATTGAGTTCAAAATGGAGAAGGCAAAACCTAACACGACAATGTTGAATGCGGTTTTAGGGAAGAATCCAAGATTATAAAGAGAGGTGCTCGAGACAAAAAGGAGGTATGATTAAGGAGAAGAAGGAGAGTGAAGAGAGCTTGAGTGCAGAGAAGAATCATCTCCCTTAGAATTTATTCTAAGAAAGTTGTAGAGTGAGTTAACAATCAAATCAGTGAGAGGGTTTAACCAGTAGTGATAGAGTACTAGTAAACTATAGCAGGTGTTACAATTGAGCTAACCCGTGAGGTGTGATTGATCAAAGAAGGCATCCAAGTATGACACAGTGTGTTGTGAGGCTGTGAGAAAGAGAGAAGA
Source organism: Cryptomeria japonica (assembly GCF_030272615.1). Classification (NCBI taxonomy): domain Eukaryota; kingdom Viridiplantae; phylum Streptophyta; class Pinopsida; order Cupressales; family Cupressaceae; genus Cryptomeria; species Cryptomeria japonica. The sequence goes on from NC_081405.1 coordinate 473,364,426, forward strand.
GAGGCCAAGAATCAGAGAGAGCAATTTGTTAACCGACAGTGTGAGATCCAGTGAAGAAGAGAAGACTGCTAACCGAAAAAGATCTTTTTGATCAAGAGTTGCAGAACTCATTTGCAACCAGAAGCTATAACTATATCAAACTTTTATTTCACTATACATCACCAAGCTAGAGCTTGGTGCAGGGGTTGGTGCCCTAAATCTTTGTAATTCAGTGTTTCACTTGTGAGGCTGGATTGGAGCAATAGTCTGTAGCAAGATTTCTCCCATATTGGTTTTTCCTCGTACATCTAGTGTTGTGGGTTGCATTTGTGTGTTTTTCTTCTTTGGTATCCTCACTTATCTTAACCGGTTTGACTGTTTAAAGCTTGGGATAATAATCAGTATTCTAAGGTTGCTTTGAAAAGGAAAAGAATTTAGGAACCACTGGTTCACCCCCCTCTCAGTGGTACATTGTGTTCAACATGTTGAGCTTATGTGGCACTCTCTTAAGAAAGAATGAGATTATCAATAATAAAATTTTAACTAATTAATCTAGTTTGTTTTTGTGTTGGCAATGTCTTGAGCCATGGGTTTAATGGAAATGGTGACCTTGTGCTATTATATTATTTGAGTTTTTCAATAGCATAATAGGTTTCTTGCAAGCAATGATTTATTCTCTCTTTCCTTTTAACAATAAGTTTAATAATCCTCCTTTTCATCAAGATTCCAAGGGAGTCATTTCTTCCAAGTGCATTTAATAGAGGTTGTCTGTAATATGTGGTCACATAGCTTTAAAGAATTTATCTAAAAGGCCATCAAGCCCAAGGATTTTCTTAGTAAGTATTTAAAAAAATAAAATTATCCATATCAATAGAAGAGATATAATGAGGTTTAAAAAAAAATTGAACTACATATCTCGAGGCAGACCTCACAAAATGGGAAAACAAAGTTAACATTTTCCTATAGATATGCACATGTCATTAGGAGATGCATGATTCATAAAGTGAAGAATGTTAAGGTATGAATGGTCATAAGGTGTGTTTATCGGTGAGGTGCACACTTTCTAATGGAGTTTGCAAACAATTTTGAGAAAGGTCAAAGGTAGATACTCAATTTTATGATATAGTTTTAGATTTAAAAGGTTTTCAAAATTTAAATATGAAAGAGATTGTTTCAGATTTAAATAGGGTTTCAAAAATTTCAAACTTAATATCTACAAGTACACCTATTAAAACATAGTTTTAAAATAGGAAAACATAATTAATATTTTCCTATACACATGAGTGTGTCATTAGCATGCACAAGACTCATTAAGTGAAGAATGTTAAGGTTTGAGTGGTCAAAAGATGTTTTTTATTTGAGGTATTCACTTTGTAATGGAGTTTGCAAATAGATTTGAGTAAGTTCAAAGGAATGTATTCAATTTTTTGAGAGGCATGCACCTCACAATGTGATGTTCTGATTAAAAAATTAAAGAATTAGTTATGCACATTCAAATTTAAGCTCCAGTGAGGTGCACACATTTGTCACCAATTTTCAAATATTTCCTTCAGGCTAGGCACAAGGGATACAAAATTGTCAATCTATATTCGTAAGAGTTGACCCAATAGTTGTTCCTAGAAAAAACATTCTTTAAAAAAGAGCGACAAAAGGCTGCTAACCATTCTAATTTAAAAATTAGTGTTTTGTTTGTTAACAGACAATCAATTGATATCCACACATAGACAAATCTATTTATACAATAAGGTACTACTTTGAAAAGGCATCACCGAGGTTTCAAAACAATTAGTTATTTATAAAAAGGTGCTATTCATAAATTTCGATAAAACAAGTCAAGGAATTTACTACTAGAGTTTTAACTGTCAGTTTTAGTAAGAGATAAAGAAAGCTTGCAAATGGTTGGAGTCTTTTGTAATAAAATGACAAGTACATTATCAAATTTGTTTTTGTTTTGTAGGGTTTTGATAGCAAACAATAGTTAAAAAGGGTGTTATTCTTCAAATTCAAAATCAAGTCATTCATCGACACAACCTTTTTTTTTCTTTGAAAGCTTCATTCTTTTGTCATTTTCGAGTATTCTCCAAGTAAAGACAACAATTTTATTTCAACAAAATGCTAATTTTGAAGAAAAACAATCATATTAGCTTCAATTCTTCAAATTCTTCTATTTATTCTCCCAAATATATGCAAAATAAAGTGAAAATTAGTCAAATATATAAGATATAGTTGTGATAGCAATTTAATACCACTAAAAGAAGAATAAATAAAAAATTTAATACTTACAAAATGTAATAATATTCTCTCTTTAGGGGAAGGGTTCCAGTAGTTGTCCATCCTAAGCTCCTAAATGTTAGGGTTTAGGCAGATCTAGAGCAAATGCAAATTAACAATTATATGCAAGTTCAAATACACAAAGATGAAGAAAAATACACAACACAAATAACACAAAGATTTAATGTGGTTTACACAAGGTGGGCTACATCCACATAAAATAGTAGCCCAATCTTGTCTTATTATCCTGCAAAATAGTACAACGCCATTACAATGCCCTTTTCATTCTAGCCGCTTATAACATGCAATTTTTAGGGCAACCTACAAAGTTGGATTTTTAGGGTTTTTTTCATGAAAAAACGCCATTTTTTTTTCCTCAAGGGCTATACCCCAAACCCCATAAAGGATAAATTATGAGTGTATAGTATTTGTATGATCAATCGCCACATACCAACACTAAATGTTTTGTCATATTTTGATATTGTTTTGGGTTGTTTTTTATGCAACTTAAGGGATTAAAGACATTTTTTCAACTCCTAGGTATTTACGACGAACATAGGAGGATTCGTTATGTGCATAAATATTTAAAAATGGTCATTTTTAAGTGACACCTAATACATATTCTATATTGCCCCAATAATTGTTCCCTTTTTGCCACAACAAGAAAATATTAAAAAATGTTCTCATACATACATACATACATACATACATACATACATACATGTTTTAATGTAAAAGGTTTGAGGGTGTGCTATTCCCTATTCCAATCGCCACAACCAAGACTTGCATTGGCATGGATCACACAAGGTATTAAACTTAGTTAATACTCATTGAGGTTTGAGTAGGGGATTATTTCCCACACTTTTGAACAATTTTTTATTTTCCATCATGCATTGCTCTTGGCTAGCTACAATCACCATCATGCGACATGCCTGTGAGATTCTCTCCATAGTTTTAGGTAATGTCAAGTTGTGGTTTCTCCTATCAATTTGTAGACAACGATATTTGTGAATCCATTTTTCTCTAGTAGTCCTATCTATATCCCATCATTTTGTAATATATTTAGGGTTTCATTATCAACAATGTATAATCTATTGGCAATGTGTGTAGCATGTTGTTGTCATTGATGTAAAATCAATGTGTTGTCATTAATGTAAATCTAGTATACTTGTATAGAAAAGGTTTGTTACATTGAAAAGGCTGAGAAATGTCTAGGATCTCTATATTTGAGAAAGATATTTGAGAGAGAGATGACTTGATGTGTGATCAACATGATTGAAGACAATCTGAAAGATCATCAAAGGTTTCCATGGAAATATGATAGTTCAGATGACTGATATGTACTTGTTTGTGTTTGTTGCACATGCCTCATACTTTGGGTGAGAAATGAAATCACTTTGATTGGTTTTTGTATGTTTTAAGAAGTCAAGCGAATATTATTTATGCCTTTGTTCTTGTTTGTATGGTTGTGGAGAATTGTCTAAGGGACAAACAATGTGTTTTTCCTAAGTCTATGAGTTGAAAATTCTGGTCTGCATTCTACCACATTGGATGATATCATTATGCTTTTTTGGAGTTAAGTTTATAGTGTGTAAGAAGTCTACTTTCTAGAATTCAAGTCCTAAACATTTCTACAGTAAGAGTTATAGTGTCTATTCCCCGGATTACTATAGATCAGAGTTATGTGTCATAGAGGTTTACTAGAATGCTATGCATTCCTTCAAATGGATATATTTTGTTGTGCAGACTTGGGAATATGTTCAAGAAGGTACAAGGGTTCCTCCAAGTAAGTTATAGATGAATTGGTGCTTTGCAGTGCAATGTTATTTGTGTTGAAGTATATCAATCTATGTGTGTGAAAAAGTGAACCTGTAGCTGTAAGCACAACACTTCAATTAAGTCATTATATGCATGGTTAGTAATCAATAATCAATAAGTAATAAACCATAGCAAAGCGACCAATTTCCTTCTAAAAGATGTGAGTATAAGATTGCTCTCAGATTTTTATAAGCAATACCAGTGACTAGACTACACCAAGATGAAGGATTTAATCTATATGATATTAAGCCATATGGATGCAAGATGAATGAATAATTCAAGCAATAATCAATTCAAGCAACAATGGATGCAAGCAATAATGAATGGAAAATGGATGCAAACAATCTAAAAAGCACAATAATCTTCAATGACTCTAGAGCGAAATTAGCGTGATAATAATCTGCAAGCGTGTTCTCAAAAATCTCTGGGGTGAATTGGAATGAGAGCTGAAGACTGAATTTATAGAGAATCACAAGAGAGATGATGAAAAAGCTTAATTTTGGATTAATTGAAATAATTGAGAAATCATGTTTAGTTAACCTTGAGATAGATTCCAATTATAGTTTAATTAAAATGCATTCAAATTAGAAGTCCAAGTTGCATTGGAAAGTAATAATAAATTAATTCCATGCATATCTAATAAAAATAGATAATTCTTTAATTTATTCAAGAAAAAGGTCTTTTCAATGCAACTGTACTTCTTTTTCTAAAAATCTTTGAGTTCCAATTTTAGAGAATAATTCAATAATTCAATTAAATTGCTTTTCTGATTTCAAGTTCTAAATTTAGAAAAAGAAATAATATCTCAAGTTTGATTTCTCTCTCAATTCAATTCTTTTGTTTTATTTTCAATTCAACTCTTTGTAATAAATTAATTCATCTTTTGTAATAAATTAATCCTTTTTGCATGATTGAATGGCAAATTTATTAATTAATTAAATATGCAAGGATATTTAATAAATTAAAATGGGATAATTGATCAAAATGATATTATTGGAAATGATTTGATTAATTAAATAAATATTTAATTAATATTGAGTAGTTGATTTGCCATGTGATATTTGATGATTAAAGAATTAATAATGTGCTCATGATTGATTTAATTGCCTTTGGTTAGGACCTTGGTGATGTTGTTGAGATTAGGGGCTGATGGTTTAGATGACCATTTTTAGGGTATTACATTTGCCCCTCTTTGAATTAATGTGCGAGCAGTGCGTTGGTTCAAAGAATGTGTGATGTCTAGGAGATGCCAGTTCTGAACTTGATTGATCATGAACTAGATGAAAGCAAGGTGTTTAGCTTGATTCAGAGTGACAAAGCTGAATGAAGTCTGATTAAAGTGATACTGATCCCGAACTTGATTGAACTGAGGAACGATAGAAAACAAAGATACCAAACTTGAACTTGATTGATCAAGAAGCGGATCTTATTTATCTAGAACTTGATTGAACTTAGATGCAGTGAGTGATGATAAAAATCAATCTTGAACTTGATTGATCAAGACACGATGAGCGAAGAATGAACCGTTCAGCTTGATCAAGAAATGAATACTAAACGCCTGCTTAGATTTAGTGTGATCAAAGATACTCTTGAAACTTTTGATTGAGTCTAAATGAATAATCAGCTTGATTTGAAGCAATGAAACTGATTAACGTTAAGAGATTAATTCAGATGATTGAGAGATATCAGCTTGATTTGAAGTGATGAAAACTAATATGCCCCTAGCGATTGATTTGATTCAGATGATCAAGAGGTCTCAACTCGATGTGAAGCAATGAAGCTGAGATGCCCCTTAGCAATAAGGATTGATTTTCTTTAATTGAAAAGATTTTGCTCGACTTTTGATGAAGATTTGAAAATTTTTCTCGACTTGTGAGATGTGAAGTCATAAGGTCATGTGTATGCCCCCTTAGGAGCAAAATTGAAAGATAGTGAGGGATTGATTATAGGCAATTGTGTGGCAAAAATAAGTTATTTGAGCACAAATTGATTCTGAGGAATTTTTGAAAATTTCGACGATGATTGATGAGAAATTGAGCGTAGAGTTGATTGTAATGTTGATGTGTAGAATGAAATTGAATTAAGATTCAGTGTTGAAATTTGAGCGCAATTTGAAGAAAGAATGAGCATTTGATGAAAAAAAAGCGCTAAGTGGTCAAAATTGTGAAATTGGCTAGCAAAATGATCTCGAATTTTGATTTCGATCTCGAAAATGGAATCAAAGCAGACAAATTAGCTAAGGGTACAATTTTCATGACCATCGAAACAAGTTGAAAAATTAGGTTTTAGGCTATATATGGGATGAAAGTGTCACTTTCAAATCATTTTAACCCTCCAAGTTTGAAAATTCAAAAAGCCTTTTGCAAAGAAAATGGTGGTCCTGACTCATCAGCATCGATTTAAATGCCAGAGACATCACAATAGACCTCGAAACTACGAGCCAACGGTAAGTGATCGATCTTAAGCCTGTTTATGTTTTCAATTTTGAAATTTTGTGTTCATTTTTCACGTTTTTCGCATGTTTGGGGTCAGGCATCATGTTTTATCGTGCGAGATAGGATCCTGTCTCATATGAGAAATTAGTAAAAATTCTTTTGTCGTGTGAAGCCATTTGAATTGTTGTACGGAGCCCACCCTTGTGCCGTACGATAGGTTGGTTAGAAGACCATTTTGTCGTGTGCAGTCTGTTAAATTGTTGTTTGAGGCTATTTTCTCATATGAGAGCCATTCCTGACTCATATGAGATGCTGCTTTAACTATGTTTTGTCATTCGAAAGGCAGTGATCATTTTTGAAAGGGTAAACATGAAATTTTGGTTTTGCATTTGACTTAGTTGGATTTGCGTGTTGTTTAACTTCTCTTGTAGGCTCATTTGGAATGTTTTCTGATGCTTGTTGTTGGTTTTTTTATTTTTTTGCAGGTTCGATTACCTCCTGTGCTGTTTAGATGTGTTTATCCTCCCACGATGGCATTAGTGCATCATTTATCTAAGGTTGAGTAGGCTCATGTTGATTTGAGCGGCTTGACTCATTTATTGTGATTACCTGATATCCGTGTGAATCACGGGATGCTCACGACATTAGTAGAGCAGTTTCATTCGGAGCATAATACATTTGATTTGCCAGTTGGGGAGTTGACTATCACTCCCGAGGATGTGTATAGGATTCTTCGTATCCCTTTTGTAGGGAATAAGGTGGATTATGATACTGCATTATTACTGGGATTACAAGCACTTAGGAACATATTCAGGGATCTAGACATTTTGACTCGTTCTATGAGTTGGGACATACTGATGAGAAGGTACAGTGAGGAGTATCCCTTAGCATGTGTTCTAGCAGGGTTCATCAGTTTCTTTTTGATGCCGGCCAGAGGGCAACAAGGTTTCTAGAGCAGATGGGGCCGGATGCTAGAGAGGTTGATAGAGACCCCTCAGAGACTTGGCTGGGGTTCTTGTTTATTGGCCCACATGTATCGGGAGATGCATGAGATGGTTTACAAAGATGGGTGGAGCATGGCCGTGGGTGTATACATTTTGCAGGTGTGGGCTTGGGAGCACCTTCCTGTTTGTTTGTCGATAGTAGATGACAGCAGAGAGCTTGGGCAGCCGATCATTTACAGGTATGCCAGATATATCACACAGCCCCATTTGGGCAAGACAGACTTCTGGAGATGGCAGGTTGATGACCTGATAGCTGTCATATGGAGATCATACAGAGGATTGGAGCTGTGGGATGACTGGCGGAGGGTTCGTAGGGACCTTTTTATGACATGCCCACTGATCAGGAGATCACAGACTATTGTGGAGCAATTCGTCATTTCATTAGTGATGAGGCAGTACAGTCGGCCTCAGGGGATCTTGTAGGAGTATACAGTGTATGCTCGCTATGTTGATGAGGAGAGGCAGGGATGGTCTCCACGGTTGTTGTATGCTTTGGCAATGCTGGAGCTGACAGGTTTACATCGCCTAAGATGGGATTACCTGGATTTTGTAGCAGATGCGGGGGTATTGCCCCAGTATAGAGATTATTTTTAGTAGCATCCATTCCCACATTTTACAGACCTAGGTGAGCAATCTCCGCATATTGAGGATGTTGAGGAGGATGCCCCTGCACCAACACAGGGATAGGGCCAAAGACAGGGCTAGAGGCAGGGTCAGACACAGAGAGTTGAGGCTTCGCGACGAGGTAGTGGTGATCTAGGTGCTAGCAGTAGCAGGGTACCAGCTGAGGGTGGACAGCAGAGGGGTGAGGGTGGACCCCTTGGGTGAGTTGGAGTTAGATTGGGCGGGACTAAGGAGGAGCGATCAACTCCTAGATAGGTGTGACAGTGGAGAGAGGAGTAGGGTGGAGGTGGTGATGGAGGTGGAGATTGGGGTGGAGATGGGGGTGGAGATGGGGTTGGAGATAGGGGGCCTACGAGAGAGCAGGGGACAGATATTGGACGGTCGATGAGGGCATGTCTTATAGAGCTGCGGTCGCAGTTGACAGTGGCACAGACTCAGCTGGCGGAGCGAGACCGACAGCTGGCCGAGGTGAGGGCCGAGTGTGATTGCCAGATCATAGCATTGAGAGCAGAGTTCAGAGCAAAGATAGAGTTTCTACGATAGGAGGTCCTTCTCCAGAGTAGTAGGGCAACATATTATGTGGTGGCATATAGTGTCGCAGTTCCTATTGCACAGCAGGTGCAACCCTATTCACAGTATATGGCATGATCAGAGGGAGCTCGGCCAGTGCGCCAGGATCCTAGACATCAGGCTCCTCCTCCTCCATCAAGCGATGAGGGAGAGGTGCTAGCTAGATTTTTCATTTGTAGCTCAGATATTTTTTTGTAGACACACCCATTTTTTTGTAGCCTATACGATTCTTGCTCCTATGGGAGTTTGTATATGTCATTAGACATCATTTTGTACTCTTATACTTGACATTATATATATACACGAGATCCGATTTGACTTCATCGTACTTGTGTTGATTCCTTTATGAGATGTCTCTTATATGCTTTATTCTATATGTATGCATTTCTTTTCCATATGAATGTATGTAATGCAAATGATTATGAATGTATATTTTTGTTTCTTTTATATGCAAATAAATGATAATGCAAATGAGTAACAATAAAATGTATGAAGCTCTATGAAATGTTATGTATGCTACTAAAACATCTCAAAACACAAGTACTCAATCGAAGAAATGATGATAAAAAGACCACTTAGCGTAAGTAATGATGATGCTTTCAGCTCTCCTTCAAAAGATAAAGGGATTATTACCATACCGGAATCACTCTAGATTCACTAAAATGCAAAATGATGTGCAAAATGCAACCTAAACCTAGTCACTGGATTTAAAATACTTAAGATTCATCACTAAGCATAACAAACACAACAGGTAGGTTAGAGTTCTTTTCTTTTTCAATGTGCAATATTAATTATCTTGTCTACAATGACCCTTTTTTTGTTCATATCCTTGGACAGATTTCGTAGGGACCCAAATTGCATCATAAAGAAATTCCCTCAAAATGATCAAAGAAATGATATGGACCTCCTTGTAGCATACAAATAAGTAGAGTCGAGGTATGTAAGGCGATTTCACCTTGATGTGAAGGCTCTTATCATAGACACCTAGCTAATTTATATGTTTCCAGATCATCAGGATCATTCCTACAAGCAAAAAATAAAGAAAATATTATGCCCCTAATCCTTCCTCCTCTTAGTCACAATAGACTTCCTCGAGTTACTCAAAGGGATAGTAATTGAAAATCAATATAAAAGACAACATACAAAGAAAATTTTCATTCATAGCTCAAACTGTTTAGTGATTGTTTTCCATTATGTTGTTTTGCTTGTGAACTCAGTGATAAACTCTTTGGTAGTTAGGAGATAGGTGACTGACTCGGAGTGAATGACCAGGTTTCACTGATGGAAAAATGACTTGGTTGACATTGCTTAGGATATGTAATATGCTCTGTCGAGTAACCTAAGACTAGGACGTTGATCAGTTTCTAGTCATGAGGGTTCCAATGAACTAGGATGTCATGAAAGTGACTAAAAATATGTACAAGCAAAAGAAAACGATGCATGAAAACGGGAAATGCCAACGTTGCATTGATAGATGGAGTGCTTGAGTACAAGAGGTGCTTGTTTGCCAGGTTTTCACCTGCTTGGCAGAGATTCTTTTTTTTTTTTTTACCAAGGTGCTTGTTTACCAGGTTTTCACCAGGGCAATTTTTTTTTTCTTTTATATTTTTTTTTCTTTTATTTATTTATTTTAATTTTTTAATTTTTTAATTTTTTTCAGGACCTTTTCCAACTATACAAGTTTGCTAGAGCAGAGAATACTAAGTGAAGAATTTCTTCAAGTGGATGGTGTTAATCGGTTCACAGAGTTGTTCTCCTTCTAAGTTTGAGAGTTGATAGGCACTAGAGCTGAATACTGCAGTAACAATGTAGGGACCCAACCAGTTGGGTTCAAACTTCCCTTTATTATCACGAAACTATTATTTTTCTGTATTCTCTCTCAAGACTAGGTCACCAACTTGAAATTCTCTTTGTCGAACCTTCTTGTTATATCCTCTAGACATTCTCTTCTGATATACTCTGAGATGATCAAATGCCACTTGCCGACGCTCATCTAGCAATTCGAGTTCTTGCAATCTCGATATTCTATGATCTTCATCAGTAACAAGACCTTGCATTGAAACTCTTAGAGATGGTATTTCTACTTCAATAGGTAATACTGCTTCGGACCCATACACCAAAGAGAAAGGTGTAGCCCCAACAGGTGTTCTGATACTGGTTCTATAAGCCCATAGTGCAGGATTGAGCTACAGATGCCAATCCTTCCTGGATTTGTTCACTGTTCTGTGCAAGATAGTCAGTAGGTTTTTGTTAGATGCCTCAACTTGTCCATTACCTTGAGGGTAATATACTGATGACCAGTGATGCTTTATTTTGAATTTCTCACAAAGCTCATCCAGATCTTTATTCTTAAACTGTCCTCCATTATCAGTCACGATGGATGAAGGTATCCCATACCTGCAAATTATATAGTTTAGGATGAATAAGGTGACTTGTTTACCAGTTGCTTTGATAAGCGGAACTGCCTCTACCCACTTGGTGAAATACTCAGTGGCAGTTATGATGAATTTATGTCCATTGGATGAAGCCAGATATATCTGACCAATGAGATCAAAGGCCCATTGCTGAAAAGGCCAGTGTGTAATGAATGATATAAGATCCCTTGCTGGGGCATGTATGAGATTTCCATGAAGCTGACATTTCTCACAAGTCTTAGCAAATTTTATGGCGTCTTTTTCCATATCTGGTTAGTAGTAGCCAACCCATAATAGTTTTTGAGCTAAAGTAAAACCATTTGAATGAGATCCACAAATACCTTCATGGACTTCTGATAATGCACATTTAGATTCTTCAGTTTCTAGACATCTAAGCAATGTACCATCCAAACCTCATCTAAATAAATCGTTAGCGATGATAACATACCACGAAGCATTTTGAGTTAGGTTTATTTTCTTGTTATGATTAAGGTTTTCAAGGATAATTTGATCACATAGATAGGAATAGATGTGGCTGTATCGAGATGAGTCATTTCCAATAATAGAACAAACTATTTGGGTCTCAGTAGAATCATAAGCGGGGTAATATAACTCTTCCACCAGGAAATCAAAGCAAAAATTGGACTCCTGTAACTCAGGTATAGATGCCAAGGTGGCCATAGCATCTGCTGCTCTATTCACTAATCTAGGAATCTATTGGAATGATACAAAAGCAAAGTACTTCTTGAGATCGTCCACCAACCTCTTGTAAGGCATCAATTTCTCATCTCGAATTTGATGTGTATCGTTGATCTGATTGATAACCAGCTGAGAATCTCCATAGATATGTAATTCAGCAACCTTCCATTCAATGGCTAGTTTTATCCCATTCACCAAAGCTTCATATTCTGCAATGTTGTTTGTGCAAGGGAATAAAATCTTATAAGACTTTGGGATTGAATACTTCTGAGGAGTAATGAATAATATGCCAGCACCTGAACCATTTTGAGTAAAGGAACCATCAAAGAACATCTTCCAGGGTTGTTGATTAAGATGCATTATTGATTCATCTAGGAACTCGATGTGTAGTGGTTGAGTATCCTCAAGTGGAGTTTCAACAAGTTGATCAACAATTACTTGTCCTTTTATGGCTTTGCGTTCCACATATTCAATGTCAAACTCTATAAGGATCATAACCCATTTCGCCAATCTTCTAGTGAGTGTTGCTTTATTAAGAAGATCCTTGAGTGGATCAATTTTGGCCACCAACTTGACTGAATGTGCTAGCATATAGTACCTCAGCTTATGTGATGCAAAGACTAATGCCAAGCATTCTTTTTCTATTATACTGTAGCTCATTTCATAAGACACCAATGTCCTACTGATGTAATAAATAGCTCTTTCCTTTTTGTTGTCATCTTGTTGTGCTAGAAGTGCCCCCAGTGATGAATCAATTGATGATATATATAAGATTAGTGGCTTACCTTGAATAGGTGGCATCAATATCGGTGGATTAGACAGGTACTCTTTTATCTGCTGAAGATGTTGTTCACACTGTTGATCCCAGTTGTATATTATTCCTTTTCTCAATACTTTTGTAAAAGGTTGAGCCTTGTCTGCTAGCTAAGAAATGAATCTTCTAATGGATTGGAGACGTCCCTATAGACTTCTCATTTTACTGATGTTCTTTGGAGGTGGAATTTCCATTATAGTTTGGACCTTCTCAGGATCAACCTTGATTCCCTTCTTTGAAATGATGTAGCCAAGTAGTTTACCAGATGTCACTTCGAATGCACACTTCTTTGGATTTAATCAGAGCTTGAATTTTTCCATTCTGTCAAGTATAGGACCTAACTCTTGAATATGCGTTGATCTTTTCATAGTCTTCACTAAGGTGTCATCAACATAATCTTCCATATTCTTATACATCATGTCATGAAAGATAGTTGTAACTGCTCTTTGATAGGTTGCCCCTGCATTCTTTAACCCAAATGGCATGACATTCCAGCAAAAGGTTCCCCATGCACAGGTGAAAGTTGTCTTTTCTTGATCTCTAGGAGTGATTTTAATCTGATTGTAGCCGGAAAATCCATCCATTAGTGAGTACATCTCATACCTAGCTATCATGTACACTATCATATCAATATTTGGCAATGGAAAGTTGTCTTTTGGACATGCTTTGTTGAGATCTCTAAAATCTGTACAAACTCTGATAGATTTATCTGCCTTCGACACAGGAACTATGTTGGAAATCCATTAAGCATAATATATTGCTTTGATAAATCCAACTTTGAGCAGTTTCTCTAGTTTAGCTTTGACCAATAATGCTACATGCGGGTGCATTTTACGGAGTTTTTGCTTAACTGATTTTACTCCTAGTGTGATTGAGAGATGGTGCATAATGAGATCAAGATCCAAGCCTGGCATATCAGAGTATGTCCATGCAAAGTTTATTTTCTTTTCTAAGGATAGCTGAGTGAACTTCTTCAATTCTTCTGTTGATAGTGATTGAGCTATGCAAATGATTTGTGGTGTCTCTTGATTCCCGATATTCACTGGCTGAGTTGGCTTGATCAATATGGAAGACTGCTCTTGGAAATGACTGGGTAGTATACCAAGTATCTCACCTTTAGGTGCCTCAAAGAGGTTTTCACCTTTAGGTACATCCTTTATTTTCTCTTTTTTAGATTCTGACACCACCACAATATGGTTTTCACCATTAGATCTTTTATTTTTATTTTTCTTGTTTTTGCGACTAAGATACTTGATATCCGCTTCCATCATATTTTCACTCTGTTCACTGGTGGAAGAGTTTATAGGTTCAACTGCATTGAGATAATAGGATAATGTATAGTCATTGGCAAAAGTAGGTATATCCATGGGTTGGTTCTGTAAAGTACAGTCAATCAATTCGGGATGTACTACGGAAAATTTTTGGATAGGTTCAAGAGAGTTCACGGTATTGTTATCACAATTGCAGATCGAAAAGTTGAGTTCCAGAATGATACCTTGCGTAAGTGTCTCGAGACTAGGAAGAGTTAGATCATGATTATTAAAGTTCATGTTAATATTTAATCAATCTAATCCAATAGACATACTTGTAACTCCGTTTACTACGCTAGACTAGACGTCATATCGTGGTTTAACAACAATAAGACTAGTAGGCAAATTTTCATTGTTTGTATCAGATGATTCAGAATTTGAGGCTGAGTGGATATCATCATGAATAGGACTGTCATTAGAGTCGTCAGAGTCATCGGATGAAGTTTCCAAGCCTCTTTCAGGTGATTTAGTAAGCATATGTATGGTATCAATACCAACATCTTTAATGCTACAAGTTCCTTCATGTTGTGGTTCATTTGTCATTTGTATCTGAAACACCTATTGACATGATCTCATTGTTTCTATGATTTTTTGTCGTCTACTCCATTCAGCTTCTTCTAGATTGATAACTGGTTCTTGTTCTATAGCTTCTAATTCTTCCTGTGTAGTGCTATAACTGATTTGTTTTGTTTTAGGATAAGGGCACATAGATGAGAAGCTTTCTAGTATTCTTCCTTCTTTCAATCCTTGTTCATAATTTGCTTGCCTCTTTTGTCTAATTTCTTGTATTTCCTTCTCTAGTTTTATGTGCATCAGCTCTTGAGTATCATCTATGACACCACTAGATTCTTCTGGAGTTTCTATAGTGGATGTGTCTGAAAGATAGTTAGGACCCCATTCATACTCGTTTGAATTAGTCTCTGAATCATCTACTTGTTGCCTGCCAGTATATGTGAATGGAACTTTTAATGGTGCAAACAATTCTCTGATTCTTATGATTTCATCTCTTATATCCTCGGGGACCTCAACTTCTTGTATTATCATAGCTGATACCATCGAAGCTTGGGCACTGACTATTTCTTCTTTCTTGATTGTTGATTCCTCTTTCTCTTTTCTACACTCTACTTTTGTTTGTTTAGTGTCTGCTTCATGTAATGTTAAGGGCGATATCTTTTTTGAGCACTTAGACTTAGAAACATGTTTTTGGTCTGATGTCTTTTTCAGATTGTATCCCAGTCTAGCCTTATCATTTGTGGATTTGGTTTGTAGCTGAATTGGTTCAGTAATACCTTCCTTTTGTTTGCCCAGAGGACCAGTACCTGGGTATCCCATACATTGAATTATTTTATAGCCAGGACCATATTGGTTTGAGGAAATCTCACAGTGTCATACCTCCTCATTTTGACTATCTTCCTTAAAGAGCCAGTTAAGCACAACATCCTCTTCTATTTCATCTACCAAGGAGGTAGAACACTGTACAAAGAGACCATCATATATGGTATTCGGAGCTGAAGTTTGTGTTCTCATAGCCTCTGATGGCTTGCCCAACTATTTTGGCAATGGAGGGAGAGAAACTAATGATAGTACCAGTTCTATCTTGTAGCCATCCATGCCAATATCTGTAATTTTCAATCTCTTTTCTAAGTCTTTCATCAATGTTTCTGGATCTTCATTTGGAGAGGCTGCCCTATTATGAGGCACAAAAGTATCTGCACCTTTTGTCAATGCATTACAGATGACATTTGTATCAATAGGAATAGTGACTTCAGCTTCGTTATAGGGAAACTTTAAGCATTGGTGATACGTTGACGGTACTGTCTTCATTTCATGAATCCACGACCTGCCCAGTAAAATATTGTATGACAATGGAATATCAAGAATCTGGAAAAGGACTTCTCTCTCTACCAGTCCCACTTTGATTGGTAATGATACCAGACCTTTGGAGGTCCTTTCTTCCTCATCATAGGCTTTAATTGTTATTTTCTTGCTAGGATCAATGACATTTTCAAAGAATCCTAGTTGTGTAAGTAGATGATAAGTACAAATATTCAACCCTATGCCTCCATCTATCAAAACACGTTTGACTCCATGTTTGTGGATCATGGCTTCAATATGCAATGGCTGGTTATGTGGATGATTTATTGAATTGTCATCTTCTTCAGAGAAGGTCAAATAGTGAGGTGAAGTCAGATGACCCACCATAGACTGAAACTGATCAGTGTCTAAATCTTTTGGAACATTGGTAGTGAGCAATGCTTTGTCTAGGATTTCCTTGTGAGTAGATGAGAGTTGTAGCAGTTCAAAAATTGAAATTTGAGCATTTGTCCTTTTTAACTATTCAACTACGCTGTATCCAGAGGATGATGATGAAGTTAACCTTTTAAATTTGTCCAAGGTTGATTCCTTTTGTTTGTTTGGCAAGGTTGTTGGGTTTGATGTTTCTTGAGCCAGAGTGGAAGAAATAGCTCCTTGGAGAGTGACTTTCTTTTGATATCGGGTCAGAGCTCTTGCATATCGTGATTCATTTGGTTTATCTTGAACTATAATCACATTGCAATATTTTGAGTGTAAAGGCTCAATCATGTTGATAACGTTGTCCTGGTTGGCATAAGTATAATTTACCTTAGCACCTCCTTTGGTATTTGAGGAATCACCTTGTTCATAAATAGGCAAAGGGTCCTTAAATGTTTTATGATCAGCATTGGTTGGATGATTCCCAACAACAACTTTACCAACGTCTATGAGATCTTGAATCTCATGTTTTAACTTCATGCAATTGTTTATGTTATTGTCCTTAAAATCATCAAAACAATAGCAATTAGGACAACCACAAAACCTAAAGCTGCTATGAAAGCAATCCTAATCGAATCAATGAAGACATAAATACAAGATATTCAAATCAAATGAAATCAGAGCAAACCGATGCAGATATCTCCTTCATGTGGCTCCATTGTTCTTCTTTCACCTTCAAATTTGATGTGGATCTCACCTACAAGTGCAAAATGCAAGTGGAAAGAAAGTTGTTGATGAAATTCGCAGTATAAGGTTACTCAAAATGTAATTGATTCCTCTTTTCATTGAAGAAAATCATCCAATTTATAGACAAATTGGAGAGAGGACAAGATTAGCATGAAGAGATTTGAAAGGAAATTCAAATCAAGAATGGCAAAATTATGACAAATGTATGACAATTTCTATGCAAGGTGTATGACAAATTATGACAAGATTGAAATGTCATTCCCATGACAAAAGGGAAGAGAGAAAATAGCCTCCATGATTGCAACAAATGGAAGCATAAACATAGGAGAAAATGAGGGAATGATATTAGGGGAAATATAAGAAAAATTAAAGAAAATAGGAGAAATAGAAATTGGGTGAATTAATTAATAGGTTTTCATCCATTAATTAATTCATGAAAAAGACCTAGGACTAAATAAATAGATTTATTTAACCCACAAAGAAGAAGAAAAGGATTAAATGAACAAATCATAAAACCCTAGAAATAAGAGGACAAGAAATTAGGTCAAGACAATAAGAAATTAATGTAGGTTCGATCATGATTCTGATTGACAAAGGACCAATGTTGATAAATGATTGAGATTGGTTGACAAAAATCAATGACAAATTGACCAAGATTGATAAGGAGATCAAATTGATAGGTGCCAATTGATGAGGAACAATGACTAATCGATCCAAATTGACATGATTGAAAAGGACAAGGATCGATGACAAATCGACCACAAAATGACAAGATTGACAAGGACAAGGATCAATGATGAATCGATCACAAAATGACAAGGCTGACAAGGACAAGGATCAATGATGAATCGATCGCAAAATGACGAGATTGACAAGTTGATAATCATAAATGATTACTAACAAGCTAAAGATGATTGAAAGATTGATAAGAGGACAAAACCCTAATTCTATCATTGATTAGGATTGACAATGTCCAAAATGATGATAAATGAGCATGCACCATGATGCGACAGGATAAGATCGACCAAAATCATGATTGAAGATTGCTATTGACAAGACCTAATTTGAAAGTGAGAAAAATGAGGAATGTAGAAGAAGGACTCGATGCTCGCAAATGATAAAGACCAAATGTGCAACATAGAAGAAATGTTAATGCGACGCAAGAACCCTAAAATAAGGCAATGCGCAAATGTTAAAGTATGACTCCACAAGCATTGACCATTTTTAGATGTCTACATTTTGCCCCTCTTTGAGACAATGTGATTCTAAGCATTGTTTCAAACAAAAATAATGAAAATGCCCCAAACAATAACAATAACATATGCATGCCCCCTCGAGGAATTGGCCGGAAAAATCTAGAAAAGAGGCCAAGTGATCGATAAGAATGACAGAAGATGATAGGTTCGAACGGATCAAAAATCAAAGGTCAGATGCACAAAGGACAAGAAGTGGAAGGCACAAAAGACTGCGACCATCATAAGATGGAGAGCATGCATGTCCATCTAGGTATTGACAAAGATCTATATAGGAGACAAGGAGAAGGAAAAGAGTTCATTTGCACTGGTCAAAGTGGAAGAGTTTTTGCTCGGGAAAAGGGACCCTTGCAGAGAGATGGAAAAAATTCCAATGACATATCACCTTGGGGAATGTGTATGCATCTACAAATGATTAGACGATGTAGGAGCAACAGTATGTAGCTCAAAAACCCATATGTTCAATTTCATGAATTTTGCTTGATTGCAGGACATTGCGAGGCCCATAGGGGAGGGAAAAATGCAGATCTGTGCCTGTGTGGGTGCATTCTGTGCCTGTGTAATGATGTTCTATGCCTATGTAAGGTACACAGGTGTAGCTTGAAGCTGCACAAGCACAAGATAGTGTGCACAAGCGCAATTGTGCACTTATGACCGAACTAGACCGAACGGACTGCCAAGACTGACGGAAGAAATGTTAGTAAGAACAAATTAGACAAAGGATAGTTAGAGATGAAGGAAAACTTGCTTTCACAAATGCACATAAGTAGGTGAGAACCTTTATTTATTGTATCAAAGTGGAGGCAGAGCATCATGGCATTGAAGGCCAGAGCTAGAACACAACACCTTTTGCAAAAGACAGACACATCACACACAAGGAATGAGTGAAGCATCCTAGGGTGCATACATCAAGGGTCGAGGTATGTGCGGTGTTCACAAAGCAAATGTACTTATCACAGACACCCAATGATATAGTTTCCCTAGTTTATGACAAACATTCCACAAACAACGAACAGAACAAAAAAAGGAAAGGGACCATGAACCATCCTGGTCACTCTAAATCACTCAGTGACATCATCAAGCAACATAGGAACATGATTGAAGCCAAAGATAAATCAGTAAAAAGATAAGACACACAAATTCAACCAAGTCAAACAAACAGTCTGATCGTCATTGTCAAAAGTGAAAAATAAGAATGATCATGCTGTCTGGTTTCAGGGAATGCGGTAGCCCATCAAAGATAGGACACAGTCTAGTTTCAAGTATACCACACCCTGTATAAGACCCATGATAATATTGACAAGGACCAATGGTAATGTTGATGCTATTTTGATTGATGTGGCAACTGTGATCAGGTTGAATGCTTGCTTGGTCAAATAGTTTATCTGTTAATGCATGATTTCATTAAAGCACAATGTTTGATTGATTATCGCTTAGAAATGTAGATCAAGAAATTGAAAATCATCAAAACAATAGCAATTAGGACAACCATAAAACCTAAAGCTTCTATGAAAGCAATCCTAATCCAATCAATGAAGACATAAAGACAAGATCAAATCAAATGAAATCGGAGCAAACTGATGTAGATATCTCCTTCATGTGGCTCCATTGTTCTTCTTTCACCTTCAAATTTGATGTGGATCTCACCTACAAGTGCAAAATGCAAGTGGAAATCAAGTTGTTGATGAAATTCGCAGTATAAGGTTACTCTAAATGTGATTGATTCCTCTTTTCATTGAAGAAAATCATCCAATTTATAGACAAATTGGAGAGAGGACAAGATTAGCATGAAGAGATTTGAAAGGAAATTCAAATCAAGAATGGCAAAATTATGACAAATTATGACAAGATTGAAATGCCATTCCCATGACAAAAGGGAAGAGAGAAAATAGCCTCCATGATTGCAACAAATGGAAGCATAAACATAGGAGAAAATGAGGGAATGATATTAGGGGAAATATAAGAAAAATTAAAGAAAATAGGAGAAATAGAAATTAGGTGAATTAATTAATAGGTTTTCATCCATTAATTAATTCATGAAAAAGACCTAGGACTAAATAAATAGATTTATTTAACCCACAAAGAAGAAGAAAAGGATTAAATGAACAAATCATAAAACCCTAGAAATAAGAGGACAAGAAATTAGGTCAAGACAATAAGAAATTAATGTAGGTTCGATCATGATTCTGATTGACAAAGGACCAATGTTGATAAATGATTGAGATTGGTTGACAAAAATCAATGACAAATTGACCAAGATTGAGAAGGAGATCAAATTGATAGGTGCCAATTGACGAGGAACAATGACTAATCGATCCAAATTGACATGATTGAAAAGGACAAGGATCGATGACAAATCGACCACAAAATGACAAGATTGACAAGGACAAGGATCAATGATGAATCGATCACAAAATGACAAGGCTGACAAGGACAAGGATCAATGATGAATCGATCGCAAAATGACGAGATTGACAAGTTGATAATCACAAATGATTACTAACAAGCTAAAGATGATTGAAAGATTGACAAGAGGACAAAACCCTAATTCTATCATTGATTAGGATTGATGATGTCCAAAATGATGATAAATGAGCACGCACCATGATGTGATAGGATAAGATCGACCAAAATCATGACTGAAGATTGCTATCGACAAGACCTAATTCGAAAGTGATAAAAATGAGGAATGCAGAAGAAGGACTCAATGCTCGCAAATGATAAAGACCAAGTGCGCAACATAGAAGAAATGTTAATGTGACACAAGAACCCTAAAATAAGGCAATGCACAAATGTTAAAGTATGACTCCACAAGCGTTGATGATTTTTAGATGTCTACATTTTGCCCCTCTTTGAGACAATGTGATTCTAAGCATTGTTTCAAAGAACAATAATGAAAATGCCCCAGACAATAACAATAACATATGCATGCCCCCTGGAGGAATTGGCCAGAAAAATCTAGAAAAGAGGTCAAGTGATCGATAAGAATGACATAAGACGATAGGTTTGAATGGACTGCCAAGATTGATGGAAGAAATATTAGTAAGAAGAAATTAGATAGAGGACAGTTAGAGATGAAGGAAAACTTGCTTTCACAAATGCACATAAGTAGGTGAGAACCTTTATTTAATGTAGCAAAGCGGATGCAGAACATCATGGCATTGAAGGCCAGAGCTGGAACGCAACCCCTTTTGCAAAAGACAGACACATCACACACAAGGAATGAGTGAAGCATCCTAGGGTGCATACATCAAGGGTCAAGGTTTGTGCGGAATTCACAAAGTGACCATACTTATCACAAACACCCAATGATATAGTTGCCCCAGTTTGTGACAAACATTCCACAAATAGCAAACACAACAAAAAAAAGGAAAGGGACCATGAACCATCCCGGTCACTCTAAATCACTCAGTGACATCATCGAGGAACATAGGAACATGATCGAAGCCAAAGATAAATCAGTAAAAAGATAAGATGCACAAATTCAACCAAGTCAAACAAACAGTCTGATCGTCATTGTCAAAAGTGGAAAACAAGAATGATCATGCTATCTGGTTTCAGGGAATGCGGTACCTCATCGAAGACAGGACACAATTTGGTTTCGAGAATACCACACCCTATATAAGACCCATGATAATGTTGACAAGGACCAATGGTAATGTTGATGCTATTTGGATTGATGTGACAACTGTGATCAGGTTGAATGCTCGCTTGGTCGAACAGTTCATCTGTTAATGCGTGATTTCATTAAAGCACAATGTTTGATTGATTGTCGTTGGATGTATGCTCAGCAATCTGTCTATGCACAAAGGGGACCATTTATTGACAAAATGCAGAATGCCAAAGAAATTGTTTTTGGATTTTGATGTTTTTCACTTTGTAGGAATTTCAAGGTTTTTAACAATTTTTTTGTTCATTTTTTAGGACTTTATTTGACTTTTTAGGGATTTTTTCAGGACATTATTTGATTTTTAGGGATTTTTTCAGGACATTATATGATTTTTTTGGATTTTAACATTTTAGCTGAAAATGAACACATGACTTTTTTGATGTTTTTGAATGTTTTCAGGATTATTTTCAATTTTTATGATTTTGCCCCCAGTGTCTAGTAAGGCAAGGAATATGACAGGTGAATAAATAGGCTTGCTGAAATAATGGTGGATAGAGGGAAGACAAAGGCCTTTTATCATGGAGACAATATGGATGCAATTTTCAAGGGCTATCGTGTGATGGGACAAGAGACTGGATATGACAATGTAAAGTAGGAACATGGCATGAGTGACATGTCAAGAGGTTTTTGAAACTATGTTTAAATTTTGCGTCCTTATGTCAGACCAAGATCAAGGAATGAAAAAGAGTGTATGGATAGTGATTTGATATGGATAGGATAAGCAAGAAAAGGAATGGATAAGGGACATGGACTGAAGGTTGGGGTAGGCTAAGGGATAGTGGCAGAAAGTTGCAATAAGCCAGGGAATATGGCTGAAAGGTTGTAATAAGAAAATG
Source organism: Cryptomeria japonica (assembly GCF_030272615.1). NCBI lineage: Eukaryota > Viridiplantae > Streptophyta > Pinopsida > Cupressales > Cupressaceae > Cryptomeria > Cryptomeria japonica. The sequence goes on from NC_081405.1 coordinate 473,387,102, forward strand.
GATAAAGACCAAAAGCTGTGATGGACTAAAAGCTGCAAACAAGATGCATGATGCTCATGAAGATCCTCAGCCTTGTCAAGATCAAAGGTGGAAAGGGAAAATGGACATGAGGGATGATAGGACAAGGAAGGGGTATGATAGGATAATGGAACAATGAGGGAAAAAAGGATATGATAGGATAAAACCTGTCCCCAAGTATGGTATGCAAGAAGTTCATGGATTACGCATGATGCCTTTTTGCTAGGTTTTCATCACGGTACTTGCCCAAGGTGCCTGTTTGCCAGGTTTTCACCAGTGGACGAATTATTTTTGCTTTACTTTTTTTTTTCTTTTTCTTTTTTCTCACTTTTTTTTTTTTTTTGATTTTGACATTTTAGTTGAAAATGGACACATGATAGGGGATGGAAGAAGGGCTCAAATATCTTTTTGTTTGGATAGTAGCCTTGAAAAAAATGGACCATGACCTTTAAAAGTATGCTCAAAGATGTTGGTAGGATAAGGACATGGAAAAAGAGATGAAATTAAGACAAGGATTTATGCAAAGGATGGGATCAAAGGGATCGAAGGATGGAAAATATGCATTGGATAAGGGATAGGGTATTGGAAGAATTGGGCTTCATTGGATGGAAATGAAGGCAAGATCAACATTGGAACACACCTTGACGGGTGGTGGATTGATGGAGGAAAAATGGATCTCAGATTGTGAGATTTGGATGGAGGAATAGCTTGGGATTTTGGGACATAAGGGCCCAAAATGGATGAAGAAGGTGATGGAGGAACAAATTTGAGAGGGTTGGATGGAGGAATAGCAACTTTGGATGTCAAGTTGGATGTTTCTTTATGCTTTTGTGCTTCAAGGAGCCGCTTAGGGATCCACATGGTTTTTGATTTTTCATGCTTTTGTGGTTCCTTGGAGTGCATTGCCAACACAAGGGATTTAGGAACCCATTTAGCTTTTAACTTTTGTTTTTGAGCAATGGGCCTTTGTGACCTTTTGGATTTTTCCTTTTCTTTATAGATCAAATTTTTCTTTGTTTTGACATGTTGATTATATTGGACATGTTGATCCTTGAATACATGTGGATTTCTAGACTTATGACTTTTATACTTGGCATCCAAATTGCTTGGAGGGGGAAAGGAATGCATGGATGGATAGGAATGAAATGGAGTTATTTTGGATTGATGAAATTTACTCAAGTATGTGTTCCTTTGTTGACCTTGCATACAGGACGTAGGGATATTATAAGGACCTAAGAAGGATGGAAGGGATATGTTTGGATTTTGAAGGGATGTTGGATTTAGTAGGGGTACCCACATCTTGAGGAATTTCACTGAGGCCATGACCCTTAAGATCTTCTTTGATATGGAGGGGTTCTTTCTCATGAAGGTCTACCCCTTTTCCTTTATGAATATTTTGACATGTAGGATACTTTGTGCTTTTAGAGGAAGATGCAAGTCCATTATTAGGTGGATATGATATGAGAGAAATAATGAGATCTTGAATTGGATCGGATTGCACCAAAGTAGAAAAACCCATTATGCATGTCGAGGGTTCATGAACATCTTGCATTGACATGTTAGAATCATGAGGGGGATTAGGATCATGAGGGGGACTAGGATTGTGTAGTGGACATGGTTTAATGATAGGCTCTTCAATAGATGGAATGGGAAAAATAATGGGATCATCAAAAGAAATACAATCTTGGAGTGTATATGGAGGATTAAGACAAGGAGATGGAGGAACAAAAGGATCTTGTGGAGGATTTAAAGGAATAATTTGACCTTGACAAGGAGGAATGTCAATGGGATCCTCTTTAAAGGTGCTTTGCTCTTGACTTTTAATGGGTTCATCGGAAAGGATGGAAGGGATATCTTGATCTTTCTTAGGAAGTGGAATGTCAATGGGATTTGAAAGGACATTGTGTTCTTGGATAGAATTGATAGGAATAAGTGAATCATTGCGAGTGTCTGGGGAAATGGGATCTTGGTCAATAATTGGATGGGATGATAAGGTTTCAAGATCTTGATCTTCATCTATTTCAAGACATGTTTCTTCATGCTCTAAATTATCCTCTTGACATGGGGTTGGACTTTGGATATGCATGGGGGATTTTGGCAAGGGATTAATGCTTTGGCATGAAGGGGATGGAATTTGAATGGGACTCTCTAAAAGAGAAGCATTTGATGACATTAAATCTTGCATTTCCAAATAGTACAAGGGATTTGTATAAATGAATTGATTAGCATATATTTCTGTGGCAAACAATCCTTGGGAGGATGCATTATTTGATACATCATTTGGAGGCAATGGTGTAAATTGGTTTTGTGAAACTTCAAAATATGATGGAATGGGAGGGGAAGTGGAGGCAAATTGAGGGTCAAATTCTTGATGGATGGATGAGCCATTGCTAGACATTGGTGTATGATTTTGATCATCCTCAGGAAAATCACTTAGGACTCTCTTTAAGATTTGTCTAATAAGGCCACCTTTCTTTGGAGACGCATTTGAATCCTTGCAAGGTTTTGACATGATTGGATTTATATTTTTAACTTTCTTGGCAAGAATTTGGTCTTGGTTTGATGTCATGTTTTGATATTGGACTTGGTTCAATTGTTCTGACATGTTTGAAACTTGGGTTGGTGTGTGTTGCAACCTTTGTTTTTGAATGTTTGGTTGTAGTTGTTGACATTGATATTCCACCATTGGTTGAACCATTTGTTGACATTGTATAGTTGGTTGGACATATTGTTGAAATTGGACCATTGGTTGTGTCTGTTGGAAATGTTCGAACTATTGAACAATTGGTTGTGATGGTTGAAAATGTGATTGATAGTAAACACCTTCTTGTTCTTGTTGTGGAGACACATAATGTTGTTGTCTCTTTTCTTGAAATTGTTTCTTCGTCTCTATTTGTGAGAGGAGAGATGGTATGTTTCATTGTTCGATAAGAGTTCTTACATCAATTGGTTCAAAGTTTGGGTTTAGACCTTGAAATTTTTGAAATGTTTTGGGCATTTGGGATTTAATCTTCTCATTGTTTTTCACCTTTTGTTCAATTATCTTTGTTTCTCAAGCTAGTTTCTCCTCTAGTTTTTGTATGTTGAGACTTGTTTCATCATAAAAAGTTTGACCAATATTGCCTTGTTGTTGGGTTGGATATAGTTGTGAAAGAGTTTGTTCCTCATGTAATGTTTGAGTTTGGATTTCATGTTGTAGGTTCAGTTGATTCCAGTCAAAAGGTGCATTTTCCCTTGGCGTTGGTGGAACACTCCCATATCCCGGTTTCATGGGTACAAACACTAGCTCATATAATGGAGGTGGTCCAAGTTGAACCATTCCATATTGTGGTAATGATGTGTTTGATGAACCTTCAATTTGTAATGTTTGGCTAGGTTGAAACTATGAGTTTGATACATTGTCAATGGGTTGATATGTTGGTTCACCCATCTTCTTAGGTTTTGACCTTGTTTCAACAGGCATGTCACTATGCAAATGCAATATTTTTGGGATTTTTTTTTATTTTAAAAGGATGATGTATGATATGCAACTAAATGCAACCTAAATAGATGAAAATGTAATCTATGGCAAGAGTGCAACCTATGTTTTTGTTGTTTTTCAAGGTTTGGACAAACTTTTTGGAATGCAAACCTAAAGACTCATCCTTGGGAAGTTGAAATGAAGCCAAGACCTTAAAGGACAAAGGACCAAATGACAATAGGACAAATTGACAATGTATCACCTATATGCTTGGATACTAAGCTAGGTTTGACAAAAATGATATTAATGAAAGGACAAATTTTAGACAAGGTCAAAACTCCTTAACAACAACTTAGGGTATCATCCAAAGTTTTGATTTTTCAAGTTTGACAAACCAAATTTTTGAGACTAAATGCAAGAAGGCAATGATTATGACAATGACTTAGGATATGACATGAAAATGATCTAAGGATATGATATGACAAGATGAAGCCAAGACAAGATGACAATACAATGATAAGGATATGCGAAGACCAATGACTTGGAATATGCAAAATGCAACCTATGCATGACCTAATTTTAGCATGACAAGGATAATGCATGAATGTCACCTAAATGGAAATCTAGCTTGGATATGACAATGAAATGCAAACTTAGGGAAATGATTTTGAACCTAAGTGCAAAATGAGGACGCTTGCAATGAAAAGGACTAAAATGAAGGGAGATGACAATATGTCCTAGGACCTAAGTTGGACTATGCAAAACCTAGCCTAAAGTGACATGAATTTTGAAACAAAGACATTCAATGTTTTGAAAAGCCATGTTCAAATTTTGGATGAATACTTGGACAAATTTGGACTTTTGTTTGGATTTTGTTTTGAATTGAAGGTTGTTGATTTTGAAAACCCAAGTTGATTATGAGCACTTTTGAAAGTTTGTTTTTGATTTAACCTTTGACAATCATGGAAGACAAAATGTTTGTTTGACTTTGACTCAAGACAATCAAGCACATTCACAACAAATCCTATGGCTGGCAAGGGCAATATCTGTTGAATCCTCTAACCATAAAATACAACACTCAGCCGGATAGCTAGACGCTTGGTAGCACTGGCTCCCCCTTACAATGCACTCACTTCTCCGGCATACCAAGCTTCGAGTTCAAGGGGCATCACTTACAAAGAACTTGCTATCTCTAACTGAGGAGTACATGAGAGGTGTCTTTGGCATGCACGTATCACAATGCCTGAGCAAACAAATAGAAGGATTTTGGCATCTATAAACAAGAGATTCTAGTAAGGGCATCCGTTCGGGTGGGTATTGATCCGACGAATAAATTATCGCAATACCATTCTAGCACCCATTGTCTACAACTTTCGTTGCATCCATAGTTATTTAGAGTGGTTCGGAAGAGCTTGGCTTTATCCCATCACCACTTTGGGTCATTCCCTCTCACCAATGCCTGTGCGAAGTGCTAGGCAAATCAGGAGGCAGGACCAGTTCTAAGGGTTAAAAAATGCAATCAAATTAAAAATAGACAAAGCATGCATGGTGTTCATTAACCTTTAAGAAATGAAATGTGCAACTACTTTAAAAATTGCAAGCAAGATGTTTTAATGAGAGTCTTTGACCGCGTCCTGCATAAGATTCATTAGTAGTTGTATTTTTAGTCTTCGTCACATGTAACGCCAAGATGCAGCATAGAGAATTAGTACCAAAGAAAAACTAGAATGCAAGAAACAGAATGAAAACAAACAAATTTGCAAGTAAAAACAACTAATTTCACCTCTATTTCTGGCCTTGCATAGCCGCAGAATGCCTCAACATAGGCGCACAAAACTCAAACACAGGTGCAAAAAATGTCAACATAGGCACAAAAAACTCAAACATAGGTGCAGAAAACTCAAACACAGGCATAGAAAATGTCAACACAGGCACGGAAGTGTCCAGAAAGCTCCGAGTCACTCTGTTTCTTGAGTTTTTCACCTGCAAACAGCTCAAAAGCACTCAAAACATGGTTAAGGGGTTGGTTCACGTCGGTGTCACTAGAAATGTAGATTAGGAAATTGAAAATCATCAAAACAATAACAATTAGGACAACCACAAAACCTAAAGCTGGTATGAAAGCAATCCTAATCCAATCAATGAAGACATAAAGACAAGATATTCAAATCAAATAAAATTAGAGCAAACCACCGTAGATATCTACTTCATGTAGCTCCATTGTTCTTCTTTCACCTTCAAATTTGATGTGGATCTCACCTAAAAGTGCAAAATGCAAGTGGAAAGCAAGTTGTTGATGAAATTCACAGTATAAGGTTACTCGAAATGTGATTGATTCCTCTTTTCATTGAAGAAAATCATCCAATTTATAGACAAATTGGAGAGAGGACAAGATTAGCATGAAGAGATTTGAAAGGAAATTCAAATCAAGAATGGAAAAATTATGACAAATGTATGACAAGTTGCTATGCAAGGTGTATGACAAATTATGACAAGATTGAAATGCCATTCCCATGACAAAAGGGAAGAGAGAAAATAGCCTCCATGATAGCAACAAATGGAAGCATAAACATAGGAGAAAATGAGGGAATGAAATTAGGGGAAATATTAGAAAAATTAAAGAAAATAGGAGAAATAGAAATTAGGTGAATTAATTAATAGGTTTTCATCCATTAATTAATTCATGAAAGAGACCTAGGACTAAATAAATAGATCTATTTAACCCACAAAGAAGAAGAAAAGGATTAAATGAACAAATCATAAAACCCTAGAAATAAGAGGAGAAGGAATTAAGTCAAGACAACAAGAAATTAATGTAGGTTCGATCATGATTCTGATTGACAAAGGACCAATGTTGATAAATGATTGAGATTGGTTGACAAAAATCAATGACAAATTGACCAAGATTGACAAGGAGATCAAATTGATAGGAGCCAATTGATGAGGAACAATGACTAATCAATCCAAATTGACATGATTGAAAAGGACAAGGATCAATGAAGAATCGATCACAAAATGACAAGATTGACAAGGACAAGGATCGATGATGAATCGATCGCAAAATGACAAGGCTAACAAGGACAAAGATCGATGACAGATCGATTGCAAAATGACAAGATTGACAAGTTGATAATCGTAAATGATTACTAACAAGCTAAAGATGATTGAAAGATTGACAAGAGGACAAAACCCTAATTCTATCATCGATTAGGATTGATGATGTCCAAAATGATGATAAATGAGCACGCACCATGATGCGACAGGATAAGATCGACCAAAATCATGACTGAAGATTGCTATCGACAAGAGCTAATTCGAAAGTGATAAAAATGAGGAATGCAGAAGAAGGACTTGATGCTCGCAAATGATAAAGACCAAGTGCACAACATAGAAGAAATGTTAATGCGATGGAAGAACCCTAAAATAAGGCAATGCACAAATGTTAAAGTATGACTCCACAAGCGTTGACCATTTTTAGATGTCTACAGTTATGACCCTTATTCTGATGGAAGTCATAGTATTCATTTTCTCGTCACCATCTTGGTTTGACATCTGGATCATATGGTCTGGAGTTATCTGGTAGTGTTATCAAGTTGTTTGCCAATAGAGTTTTGAAAGCAGATTCATATGATTCTTCAAGAGGAGTAAAATCATGCTTAGGTTTGGAAAGCCAAGGCTTTTCTTTGAACCATTCCTTTGTTTTCTTTGGCAGATTCTCTATTGCAATCTCAACAGGTTTAAGTGCTTGTGTACCACTAGCTAAGTTGAATATTGTGGATTTTGAGTTGGTTTTGACAGTGTCTACTACTCTATTATTAACAACATTCTTGTTGTTATCTTTGGCAAATTTCCAATAATTGTTCTTCTCTTTAGAGCTAGATCTTGTTTGTGTTTCTTTCCAAGGCATGATATCTCCTTTCTTTATGAGCATATCTTCCATTCAAGTGGCATTATCTACCATTTTGTTAAATGATGGGTGTACTTGAATTTGTATACTATATTTCAGTTCGGGGACCAAGTTATTGACAAATATATCCATTTTCTCAGAGTCTGGGATAGGTCGTGGATACCTAGAGAACATCTTTCTCCAGCGTTGGAGAAAAGTAAGAAGAGGTTCTCCTGTTTTCTGTTGAGTATTACAAAGATTTATCATAGTCACAGGATGTCGAATTTTGTATGAGTATTGTTGTAAAAATAGTTGGATTAGTTCTTCAAATGTTTTTATTCCTTTGGGTAGACTTGAGAACCATTCCATTGCTTGACCCCCTAAACTCCTTGGGAAGAGATGCATGAGGTACGTTTGATCATGCATGAACTCCATACAAGCAGCACTAAATTCCCTAACATGGTCTTGAGGATCTGAGGTACCATCATATTTGTCAAATTTTGGGATTTCCACTCATGGAGGAAATGGAGGCATGTGTATATTCTTGTCAAATGGAAAGGGACATATTGTTTCCAGAGAATATTGTTTTGGGGACTTGTCCTTATTCTTCAGTTCTGTGATCTCCATCTACAAAGCTAGTAACTATTTGTGTACCATGAGTATAGGTGAGTCTTCCTTTTTAGTAACAAGTGTCTAAACATCATATCCAATACGAAGTTTGCCACCTTGTTTTGCTAGCTCTAAGAAATAGTCTTCCTTCTCTCAGGTCATGATAGTTTTCATCATTTTTCTAAAGTCTTTGTCTTTCTGACAGTCAATGATTTCCTTTTCAAGAGGTTCAGCGTCTTCATCAGTCTCACTTGATGATGAGGAGTCATTATGATTTTTGGGAATATTACGATCATTTTTGTTTCCATCATTGTATTCTATCTCATGTATGGTGGTTGATTCAGGTTCATCAAAAATTGGTCCGCCTGATGACGACGGCATGTCAGTGAGTGGATCCTTCACATAGAATGGATTATATTGATATTTGAAGGGTTGTTCTTTGCCTTTGACTTCTTTCTTACGAGAAATCCTGGTTTGAATAGGCATCTTTATGGATTTGTGTGACCTAAATTTGTTTGTGATGCAGAGGTCAAGATCAATTTTGGAGCTAGTTGTTTAGTTTAGAGTATTGTTTAGGAGAAACAACTAAGATTTAGTCTGATTTTAGGAACAATCTATCCTGTCTAAGACGTTATCTCAGTTGATTCTAAGCGTAGTGTAAGATTTAGTTTGGTTTCAGGAACGATCTATCCTATATAAGACGTTATCTAAGTGACTAAAATTTGATAGGTAGGTGATTGAACTAGCTGAAAGGTGATCAACCAAATCGAGCAACGTAAATGGCAGATGTACACTGTCTTGATCTGTTTATGCTCAGGAAAATGATAACCAATATTATGTTTGCTATAAGCTATTTTTAGGCAAGTTTGATTGTTCTATTCTGACAAAACTAGAGACTCGTACGACAATATTTTCTGGACCAAATGATAATTTAGCAATTATAGGACGACAATAGTTCTATTTCATATGAGTTGCTGCCTCGTACCGTATGACAAATGGGAATGTGCAGGACAACAAAAGACTGAGGCCAATTTTGTCTTGTACGAGACAAGATACAGTGTAGGATGATAGATGACTCAGACTCGTATGACAGATAATATGGTATAGGACGACAAATCAGTAGACTCGTATGACATAGGACCTGGTGCAGCATGATGGATTATCAGACTCATACGACTATTCACAAGACAAAGCCTGGAAATTTTGAGTTTTTCCGATTGATGAGTATGATAACTGAGTATGACTAATTCTGAGATGGACTGATTTTTGACCAGGATAAACTAGTTTCTGACACGAACAAATTTCTGACTTAAAATGGACTAGTTTCTGACACAGACAGAGTTTCGACTTACGATGGACTAGTTTTTGACACAGATAATGTTTTGACTTAGGATGGACTAGTCTCTGACATAGACAGAGTTTCGACTTAGGATGGACTAGTTTCTGACATGAACAGAGTTTTGACTTAGGATGGACTAGTTTCTGACATGGACAAAGTTTTGACTTAGGATGGATTAGTTTCTAACATGGACAGAGTTTTGACTCACTGAGTTGTTTCTGGTCTTCACCAATTTTTGGTATTTTAGTTTTTGTTTCAGGGATGAAAACACAAAAAACAAGTAGTATGTATAGTGACTCCAATCACAACATGCAAACCCTACGGAATTTGGTGAGGAAAGAAAACCTTTGCTTGTAGACTCAGGTACACACCCAATAGCTAATCAGAATATGACCACTGAGTCTCACGCAATGGATTCTCAACACCGTATTATCCAACTCCAAATGCTAATGGGGGCACAAAATGACAAGTATCTTGGGAGAGTTACTATCTCTCTTACACAAAGATTATCCCCCTTTCAGAGGTGAACCAGGTAGCTTCTAATTACAAATTGGATTTAGTCAGGGATCCATTCGACATGTCAAGGTATAAACTCAATTAAGAGGTTTCCCAGCCTTGAAAACCAAGGTTTAATATACCCGAAGGTACGAAGGAGAACTATTCCCGAGCACTGCCATTGACTTGATTTTCGTCAAATCACGTTTATTTTATAGTGGGTTGGAGTACTTGGCATCTAGCCATTCCCACTTAGGTCCTTCCCCTCTCACCGACCGTAAAGGCTATAGAGTTATTAGCTCCTTAGGAGGGCAAGCCTGCTAAAGATGTTACAATCAATCTTAAGAAAATACTTCAAGGGTCTAGATTTCTGATTGTCTAGAAGAAGACAAGAGCATACTCTCCTACCTCTCAAATTTTTGTAAAACACAAAAGACAGATTCTGTTCATTAACTAGATAGCAAGTTAGGTGCCTAAAAATGAATTTAAAGAATACACGACATTTAGTCGATTCTCCTCAGGCAACCTACAAAGACAATGAATCAGTAGTCATATTGTCTTTATGGGACAAGCATATTCTTCGACAAGTGTTCTGCAAAAACTAGTTAGGCTGTGAAAAAATCTGAGATAGATAGATAAACAGTCAGGGTCAGTCGTCAGAATAATCAATCAGAAATGAGAAAATTATGAAATTTGCCTCTTTTACCAGAAAATACAGAATCATACGATAGACACTTGACTCGTACGAGACAGGATTTAGTATCGTATGAAAGAAGATTGCTGATGATGTCTGCTCGTACGATAGAGGATTTCTACTCGTATGATAGAGGATCTGCTTGTACGATAGGATATTTGCAATTTGTGCGATGCCTGCAGTTTGTCATTACAGCCTATAAAAATTGTCGTACGAGATGTACGGACGAAAAACTGAAAAATCTGAAATCTAGAAAATAACAAAAAAAAGTGGTCAGTCTTGGAGGCTGAAAAAGTGTAGTCTTTAGGCCCCATAGTGGGTGCCAGAGATGTGTGTGTGAAAAAGTGAACCTGTAGCTGTAAGCACAACACTTCAATTAAGTCATTATATGCATGGTTAGTAATCAATAATCAATAAGTAATAAACCATAGCAAAGCGACCAATTGCCTTCTAAAAGATGTGAGTATAAGATTGCTCTCAGATTTTTATAAGCAATACTAGTGACTAGACTACACCAAGATGAAGGATTTAATCTGTATGATATTAAGCCATATGGATGCAAGATGAATGAATAATTCAAGCAATAATCAATTCAAGCAACAATGGATGCAAGCAATAATGAATGGAAAATGGATGCAAATAATCTAAAAAGCACAATAATCTTCAATGACTCTAGAGCAAAATTAGTGTGATAATAATCTCCAAGCATGCTCTCAAAAATCTCTAGGGTCAATTGGAATGAGAGCTGAAGACTGAATTTATAGAGAATCACAAGAGAGATGATGAAAAAGCTTAATTTTGGATTAACTGAAATAATTGAGAAATCATGTTCAGTTAACCTTGAGATAGATTCCAATTATAGTTTAATTAAAATGCATTCAAATTAGAAGTCCAAGTTGCATTGGAAAGTAATAATAAATTAATTCCATGCATATCTGATAAAAATAGATAATTCTTTAATTTATTCAAGAAAAAGGTCTTTTCAATGCAACTGAACTTCTTTTTCTGAAAAGCTTTGAGTTTCAATTTTAGAGAATAATTCAATAATTCAATTAAATTGCTTTTCTGATTTCAAGTTCTAAATTTAGAAAAAGAAATAATATCTCAAGTTTGATTTCTCTCTCAATTCAATTCTTTTGTTTTATTTTCAATTCAACTCTTTGTAATAAATTAATTCATCTTGTGTAATAAATTAATCCTTTTTGCATGATTGAATGGCAAATTTATTAATTAATTAAATATGCAAGGATATTTAATAAATTAAAATGGGGTAATTGACCAAAATGATATTATTGGAAATGATTTGATTAATTAAATAAATATTTAATTAATATTGAGTAGTTGATTTGCCATGTGATATTTGATGATTAAAGAATTAATAATGTGCTCAAGATTGATTTAATTGCCTTTGGTTAGGAACTTGGTGATGTTGTCGAGATTAGGGGCCCATGGTTTAGATGATCATTTTTAGGGTATTACACAATTAGATTGGGGTTTGCCTTGTTTTTGTCAGTTTAATAGGTTTCTCCACTTGTCCCAACTCTTGATGATCAATCTCTTCAAGAGATGGTTGTAGAGATGTTGAACATGATCTACATTGTTTTAATCTTGATCCACATGATGATTTTGGTTTCTCCCTGGTGGTCTAAAGTTAAACAAATAACAATTTTAAAGTGGTGTTGATATCTAGGCCAATAGATTGAGTTCCTTCATTTGTGTTTGAGATGTGGTTGGGGTTCAAGTATGTTTTGGTTGATCTACAACCTAATTTTGTTTATGATACATATGTTTGAAGCCAACCTATATTGTACCACATATTTCATTTGTAAGGTATTTTTTAGATGACTTAATATATGCTTTGAAGTGATGTAGAGGGTATTTATAAAAGGACAAATTGTTTGTGAAGAGTGTAAAATGTATGCAATGAGTTAGTGATGAATCATTTGAGTATGAAGTGTGCAAAGTTAGTTTGATGGAGTATTTGTGATACAAAGAGGACTACAACATCAATATGTGTCAGATGCTTCTTTTATAGCAGTCATGTTCAAGTTTTCATTGTAATTTTCATATAACTTGCTACCAGACAATGTGTCTCTTTAGCAATCTCTGTTTCAATATATCTTGCTCTATGAGTCCTTTCTGGGAGCAGTGAGCTTCCTTGGATAGTGATCCCTAAAACAATCATTGTAATATTTGTTTCACATAGTGTGAGTTAACTCTCACTGTGGTTTTCCCTTTACTAGTTTTCCTCATAAAAATTTTAGTGTTCTTGTGTGGTGCATGCTTTGTTTATGTTCTTTCATTCAATCGATTTGATTTAATGTTTAAATGGTTAATATATTAATATAGTTGATGTTTATTCACCCCCCCCTCAATATTCGGGTGTGTTCAACATAATCATTCGCTACCCTTATACTATTTATGATTTTATTTAACCCTAGTTTCATTTCATGGAGTGGTTAGGAACATATTTCCCATGATTTTTTGACTATTTTCATTATTTTCATGCAGCATGCCTATAGGATACTGTCCATGGTTTTATGCAACATAAGCTATCATTTATCCAATTAACTTACAAACAACAATACTTATGAATATGTTCTACTCCACTAATCGTATACTCCTCCTATCATTGCAATTTGAATAGGGTTTCATTCTCATGACCCCATTGCACTTTTTAGGGTGACATAATCAACAAAGCATGTATAATTTGATACCCTCATATCTAGGGCTTAATTATAAATACCCTTGTTCTGATTCATAAAACTATGCAAGTTTTTTTGATGAGTCTATTAAGATCTTTATTCTAATGTTAACTTGTCTTCCAAATTCATTGTTTTCTTTCCTTATGGGTTGAAAAGACCACCAACTTAATTTTTGTGTATAATAATAAAAAACCTTTGTTTATATTCATGAAACTCTAAATATATTTTTTGTTAGGAATTACAAGCCGAAAGTATCAATTATATGCAAATAATTATAAAACACGGGAATGAGAAAACACATAAAATAATCATAGCGAAGAGACAATATTTAATGTGGTTCACCCAATCTCAGGCTACATCCACCAAATAGAGAGTTCAATCTTATTATCCAGTAAATCAAAACCGATTACAACCAGCAATCTTCTTGCAACTCAATACCGCTGCAAAATGCCACAAATTCTCTAACCCTTAGCCTTTTTATCATGACATGTCGGTTACAAAATTAGGGTTACAACATGTCAGCCAATAGAAAAATAACACATGAAGCCTTTATAAAATAATAAAAGTATTTTTGGCCTTGCGGGGCACTACCCCTCGACCCTGCCATGTATTGCAACAGGGAGTGTGCAAGGGATGCTACCCCTTGATCCCAACTTGGGGGTGCTGCCCCCAAACCCCTATTGAAAAATATAGGCAAAAATTACACTGATCGAAGTAGGGAAAATTTAACCTCTGAGTCTGATTAGGCTCCATATAACAATATTTGTGTCATTTTGCTTTCCAAGTAGACACAACATCATATATTTTCATTATATGTATAAATGATTTGATTAATAATTTGTATAGTCACATTTACTTTGTAGGGTTCCAATTTTAGCCGATGTTATAAATTCAAGGTTGTCTTCCACTACAAGTTTAATTCCAAAAGACCTTGTTTATATTCATGAAATTGTTTGTGTGTATATCCATATATACATATACATGGGTAAGTGCACTAAGATGATGAATATAAAAGTGGCCACATGCCAAAAAAAACCAAATTTTGTATAACCCATGCGGGTTCTAAAAATTCAAAAATGTGCTAGGCTTGTAACACCAAGCCTAACCAAAAACAATTTAAAAAACCAAAATTTCCTCAAAACCCATACGGGTTTTGAGAAACATTTGGTTTTTTAATAAAAAAATTAAAAGTTTCTCAAAACCTGAATCATATTTTTTTTTGTGTAGGCCATAGGTTTTGGCCATTTTCAATGCCAAAACCCGTGGAACAATAGCAAGGGAAAGCCAAAAAACCATAGAACCCGCACGGGTTTGCAATTATTTTGGATTTTCTCAACATTGAGAGCAATTTTCAACAATGGCACCCTGTCGAACAGGTAAGATTTGATTGGTTTGATTATTTTTGTTTGCATTTTAATTGAAGTAGGATTTTTTAATTGATTTAAGTTTTGTTTTTATTAATTTGATGTTAGATTCTTCAAGCAATCCCCCAAAATGAAATAGACAACAAAGACCTCCTCCTGCACAAGCAACACAAGAAAACCTTGTAAACATTGCACATGAGCAACAAGAAAACCCTAAAAATCCTCAAAATTATACTCCTCAACAACCACCACCACCGCGAAACCCTCCACATCCTCCATTAGATCATGTAGATGCCACACAAGATGATCTCATCAATCGCCTTACACAAAATAGTGCCCAAATTTCTATATTGGTGAATATGTTGAGGTCATCTAGGCTTGAGCACCACTCAACCCTCGCCAGAAAACTAGAAACAATGGCTAACAGTGCAAATGAGGTATCTAGGGAGGTTACAAAATGGGGTTCATGGAGGGATAGATGTCGAACATTTTATGTTGATGGGTTGTCATATGATCAAGTGAAAAAAAAGGTCATAGGTAAAGCTAACATATGTGCTCTTTTCACCGATCCTGTTACTAGTAACAACCTAGAACTAAATACGACTTGGTTTCCTATACATTGGTGTGTTCATGCTAGGCTGAAAGAAGCTTTTGGGGATAGGTGGTATACTGTATTTGATCAACCACTTTGTAATAATTAGGAGGTGTCTCTATATTTTTTGAGAAAGTTGTATTGTAAGTTTATCCTTGGTGAGAAGTCGAATTACTTTGACATCCGAAAATTTTAGGGTAGAGGGAGAGGCTTTGCATAGGATAGACCTGGGGCCGATAGGGTGGTAGAGTCACAACATAGGAGGCGTACAACTCCCAAACCCATGGTTCATGTCATTGTCCCTATATCCTTGAAGGAGTCTATGGAATTACAGACTCTTCAAACAACTACATCATTGACTGATGTCATTGTTCAACATGGCACATAGTTGGTCAGAGAAGAGGATGTACCAGCACCTACGACACCTCCTTCATCAATAACACCTCCTTCATCAGCAACATCTCCTTCATCAATGACACCTCCTTCATCAATGTCACCTCATGCATCATTTGGCACAAGCCAGCCCATTCAACATATGTGCCCCACCTGTCAGGGTGTATGTTCTGGTGTAGACACTAACGCACACAAGGATGGTTCAACATCCCATTCATGTACATGTTGCAGGAGTAGATGCCATGCTTCCACTACAGAGGATGTGGTCCTCACTGACGAATTGATCAATATGTTGCACCCTCTCTATCAGACACAGGTGTGTTTAATTTTGTTTATGACATGTTATCAATTAAGTGACTAAATCTTATAAAAAGAAATAAATTTTTATTTTTAGAACAATTTAAAGTGACATAAATAAAATGCATTGCAGGGTGCAGCAGGTGGTGGGAGTACACCACATACTTTTTAGTCGACTCCACAGTGACGAGTAGTTTCACCACCAGAGGTAAAGATTTGTAAATTTGTTAAAAATATAATAATACATTGGTTTCAAAATATCTTTTTTTAATTATATGTATCATTACTTGGTGTTTTATAGGGCTTATCAGTGGTTGAGATGTCCCAACTTGATGATATCATGCTTTCGACCATTGACTTTTGTCATGCCCAACTTTTGGGCACGAACGGAAATTTTTTTTTTTTTTTAAAAAAATACTTAATTAATTAACGACCTCTTAAATTAATATAATGCAACTTTGTTTGGTCTTAACTACATTTGTGTAAATCAGGTAATTAAGTTCAGTTGCGCGATAACAAGGTTCACTAAGTTATCAACGAGCTAATATTTCTCCCAAAAGGGAAATCACTAAGCTTTATAAAAAAATAATTAAAATCTCAAGTATAACGATTTATCTCGTATTTAAGTGATCTAAAATTTATCTTATCTTTCTTAACCTCCAGGGTTCTAAATTTAATTGTCCTAGTTATTACAACACCTTATCAAAATGAAATACCCCATGAATTAAAAATACTTTATAACCTTAGACTAAATTGGCCCTCTTGGCCCTACAAATAATTTTGTGTTTATATATTTTTTTTGAGTCTACTCACCAAGTATTAAAATCTTCTTATAAAATCTCTTCTACATTCATTAATAATTTAAAAGGAAAAATAACATTACTTAATTCTAAAATCAAATATATGATTCCAATTAAATAAAGAAATTAAACCCCTCAAGGAATTAAATCCTCTTTTATATATAAACAGTTAATTAAGGGCTCATAAAAATGTTTAAATAAAAAGGGTGTTTATAATTTGTTTTACTAACTATCCCTTTCCCCCCCACACACACACACATCTCCTAGTTTAAAATCTAAATATGTTTGCCCTAACCCGAAAATAGGGTTAGGGCATATGTGAACAACATTCTTACCATTTTGTGTGTGTGGGTTGTGTGTTTGAAAACCCCCCCCCTTTTTTTTTTTGTGTTTGTGAGTGTGTGCAGGTGAAGGGGAGTCAGCGGCCATGAAAGGCAGTGCACAGGGGCGGACCGAGCCAAACCCCCTTTATTTTCGTGCATGCTTTAACTGGTAGTGGACAGAGAGAGTTAAGTTTTTTTTTTTTAAAGTGGCGTAGAAGTGGGGAAACAGGCGGAGCAGGGGGGGGAAGAGCCGGCAGCGCGGGGCACCGCCGGCAGCGCGGGGCACCGCCGGCTGCGGACAGCGCCTCCCGCAGGCTGCTGCTCCCACAGGCTGCGGACGTCGCCGCCCGCAGTCTGCGGGTGCCGCAGGCTGCGGCCGTCGCCGCCCGAGAGCGCGGCCCCCGCGTTTCTTGCAAACAATGCCTTCGTTTATTCAACGTTGATTCATTTCTTTCCTTCGGGGTTTGGTAATATGTTAACAAGGTGCTTAATCAGAATGCAGGGTTAATAATCCAACATTTTATATATATATATATATATATATATAGATTTTTGTTTTCTTTTTTTTTTGTCTAACAGTTTAATATACAATAAACTTCTTTATAAAGTCTGAACCAGTTTATTATTTATATATATATATATGTGTGTGTGTGTGTGTGTGTGTG
Organism: Cryptomeria japonica; assembly: GCF_030272615.1. NCBI lineage: Eukaryota > Viridiplantae > Streptophyta > Pinopsida > Cupressales > Cupressaceae > Cryptomeria > Cryptomeria japonica. The sequence continues at coordinate 473,404,742 of NC_081405.1, forward strand.
TGTGTGTGTGTGTGTGTGTGTGTGTGTGTGTGTGTGTGTGTGTGTGTGTGTGTAGATATATAAATGTGGAAAATAGATTTAGTATAACACATTTTTTTTGTTTTCTTTATCTGTTATATAATATCAGAATATCATACAAGGAGATAAAATGTATATAAATGTGTTTCTTTTTTTGCTACTCTTTAAAACTATGTTCCATTTAGGCTCTATTTTCGTTTGAAACCTCAAAGTGCATATAGAAGGGTTCCTAATGGTGATTTTAAATTTGAATAATGAGGAAACATGTATTTCTTCATTTATTTACAGCAGCATTAACATAACTAATTGAGCATGTAGAGAACAGAAATAAGTTTTTATTTGTCCAATAATCTAAAACTAGTTGCAAGCCCTTTTTTTTTGATAAGGAAATAGACTAACTAGAATAAGATTTGTTTCAGCTTGATTAAATACATAATGACAGATTTGATTAAATTTGCAGCAAACTATTTAACTTAAAGAAATATGGAGTAACAACTATATATTTTTTTTTTAATGAAAAACATGAAGATTTAATGCAACTAACACATTTCTTTCTCTTTTTGCAAAACTACCAAAGTAGGAAAAAATACTATGTATTTCATTAACAGATGTAGATACAAATGAGCATGGTTACAAAGGGGTTTTGAAATTAAAACAACTACATTTTCCTTTCCATGATAATAGAAATACTTTACTTTACCCTCTTTTTTTTTTGGAAAATAAACACAACAATGACTTTCTCTTTCTTTTACAAACTAATATTGAATACAAAAATTCTTCTTTCCTTGTAAATAAACACAATCTAGCTCACTTTTTCTTTCCTTTACAAACTCCAAAAGTGAATACATTGTCTTATTAACTTTTTCTGCAACATAAAACAGCCACATAGCTCTTTAATCCTTCTTTTCCCATCCCATGCAACTTGCAATAAAACACATCTTGGACCATGGAGAGCTCACCTCCCAGCCTAGGCTTACTAGAAGCCACCCCCGAGCTTGGAGAACCAAGCACTAGACGGTTTACAAACAAGCAAACCCCACAACAAACATAGGAAGACACTCAACATACAAGTTACCCTTCCCAAGCTACACTTTCACCACATTCATGGTGACTCTTCCATGGGTGGAAGTGGACCAAGTACCAATGGGGAGATTTGCAAGCCAAATACAACACAAGCCACCTCATGGCAATACAAATGCAACAAAATACTTCCACAATCCTTATGCCCCCCAAAAAGGCTCAAGGCCATATTTACTCCCCTTATGACCCCCAAATGCATACACAAGGCTATACAACAAGGGTCACAAAGGACTCCCTTGAGATCACTCTCCATAAGGAGAGCCTCTCACCCAAGGCTGTCATACTCCTTCCACCCCAAGATCTTCCTACCCTCCCAAGAGAAGGAGATCTTGGACACTCCCAAAAACAACAAGAACACAAAACAAAACACATAGAAAAGAAAACTACACATTCTTTACTTCCACAAAAACTTCATAAAACACTTTCTTTACAAGCATCTCTTTTCTTCAACAAAACAACATAACTAACACATACAACATAAACAAGAGGAGATAAGAAGAAACCAACCTTATCCTGCCAATAGGTTTGCTAAGATTAGTTGGGGATGAGCTGCCCAATTCCACACAAACTTTTCTCCAAATTCCTCCAAAAATTCTATTCTCCTACTAAATTTTCAAATCAAAGCATAATCTCCAAAAATGGAGAGTGGGTGATTACTCACTAAGTCTCCCATTTCTTGCCTAAGAAGGCCTCTCACACACTTCCCAACCCCTTGGGTGAGGTGAGAGTTCCCATTGGTTGCCCTTCCCAAACTCTTACACATTACTAAAATTGGAAAGGGAAAAAAGGTGGAAGAAGATGGGGAAGAGAGTTTGACATCTAAAGGGAAGGTTCTCTATCCTAGGAGGAACTTTCTAAGTTGAATTTTTGTTCATCTTGGAAACACCACTTTTTAAGTGACTAAATAGTCACATGGGAGAAGCCACAAGTTGCAAAATACCCCTAACCCATAGGTATACCCTTTGGACCTTTGGAAAAGCCTAAAAACTTACCCCAGGAGTCCATTAAACCCTTTGGAAACCCAACTGAAGTTTACCTACGGGTCAAACTTGAGTTGACCACTCCCAAGACTCCCTACCCAAGGCAAATTTGGGACCACACTCATGTTTTTGAATGGCTTTGGTAGAAACAAAACTCCCTCCAAGAGACAAGTCAAAATCAATGACACTAATCAGCACATGTGTCAAGTGACACAATAAAAATACAATATAAAAATCACACATGGAATTTGTCTCTTGTAGGATTACACATATACATATAAATTAATTTTTAACACTCAAGCATTATACACTTCACAAATAAAATACATTACAATGGGGTGTTGTCTCTCCAAATAGACAACTCCCGGCTTAACAAACGTACATTGGTCTAGGCTTGGTTCTCCATATAAATTCCATGGTCACATGGATAATTTCCCTGCGCATCTCAATTAACACATTAGTAATTCCAAATAATCACAATTATACATAATCAATTACATGGATTTCATTGCACATCAAACACTCATACATTTGGCAACAATAATTCAATATCTCATTCGTTAAAATTCGATTTCACATAAGCAATTAACATAATTTTTTCAAAATAGAACTATTCATAAATAAGCATCATTTTTCTATCATCAAAATGAAATCCTGCAAATTTTCAATAATGACATTCACCATCACAATGTAATTCTATTCTAGTAACATATCTAAAGTTTCATAATCATCATGCATAAAATAAAGCATCAACATATGTCAGTGTGATCCAAATCATGGAATCATATAAGTTCTAAGTCCATAAAGCATAAAATAAAGCATCCATAATAGTCTCAATATGCAAATAACTGAAAATGTCAAACTGAGTCGGGGTAGGGCCTCACAACTTTGGCCAAGATAGCTATGCGGTACCATTTAGATTTATATATTTTTGACTTAAGTGATATATTAAATACATGCTCTTTTCCCTTATGTTAATTTTTTTCTGTTAGTTTACCGCACCTACCTTGAGGACATCTCGTGTGAGAAAGCCATCCTCTAGCACTCTGAGGCAGAAAAAGATATCCTCTCGGACACCCTAATGATAGAAGGTAATTCAGTAGAATTTAAATTCATTTGTTGAAATGTATTATGATTAAACATATATATGTAGGTATTGATAAATGCACTTAATTTATTTGTTCTATATATAGAAACATATGTTGTTTATGAAATTAATGAATGCACCTGATATCGATGAGGTTCAGTAGAGGGAAGAGGTGATATCTTCATATTCACTTTGGATTGAATTATTTATTGTTCGAAATAACTAAATCATTTTATGTCTATATCATATGTTATCATTTTTCATATAGGAAATGGTAATAGTTACATCAGATTCGACTAGGCCTCCTAAGGTTACAGGAGAACTATACAAGGCTTCAGTGTTCATTTGTTCTACACATGTTAAAAATATTTGTTTTATCTAGTTTGTCAATAACTTTGGGCTATTAACTTGTATAATTGTCTTTAACCTATCACAAACCCCTTCCAAACTTCCTACTGTTATTCTACCATTCCATTTCAGTAGAAGTCCTCCATGTATTTTATGGGATCCAACACGACCAAGGGAAAATGTATGTTTGTCTTAGATAAACTCCTTTTCACTAAGTGCATAACGAAGTTGAAACCATCTAGTTAACTCCTTTTGGATCACTTACCATGGATATAGGAAATGGTCATAACTGATTCATCTGTGACTTTGCCTCCTATGACCACAACACATCCATCTAAGGCTCGGGTATGCTTTAGTTTTTTAGTCTATTCATTTTTATTTATTATGTGTTATTTGACATATATGTTATTAACATGTATTAATGTTGTTTTACTAGTTATAGGCCCCTTCAAGACATACCACAAATCCTCAGCCTCACCCAATTGCAGAAGACAAAGATGAGGTAATCAACATTTCAACTTCAAACAATTTAGAGTTCAATATTTAGTTATTTTGATGTTATATTGAGAAAATATATTTGATTAGACATTTGAATTGTCCTTGTGTAGCCACCTGCAGAGCCACGTACTACTTCAAAGAGGCTCGATTTTGATGATCCGCCATAGTCATAGATACCGATAGAGACATATAGTTATAGTTGTGGTCATTGAAGGACCAATTTTTTTATATATTCGACATTTGTATATGTATATATCGACTTTGATAGACATGGCACATGCCACATTTTTGTAACTATTATTGATTTGGCATCTATGCCATTTTTTGATATGTACACGATCATTGTTCATTTTGATATATATGAAACTTGATATTCGATCCAATTTGTTCATTGATATATATAAAACTTGATATTCTTGAAACTTAGTTATTTTCTATTGAAATGTGATCAAACTTGTTCATTGTGTATATGTCTTTAAATGTGATCCAATTTGTTCATTACTTGTAACTCATATGGTGCATACTTTTAAACTATCTATTGCTCATATTGTGTATACCTAAGTACCGACACCGATAATGCTGATACTGTGTATTTTGACTGAGTGAATTTTCTTTGAGTCCTTCGTGCATGAAGAGATTGGAGTGAAGTTATTATTTCATAAACACATGCTTATGGAGCAAAGTTCATCATTTCAAGAACCAATTAATACAAGATTTGAGCGCACAAAGCAGATTTGAAATTTATCTAAGGATGAGCGGCTTAGGTAAGGTCTTCATTTAAGTTTTCTTCCATAACAAGTCAGCCTTAGGGTAAGAGACATGCCTATTCATCCAAATCACCTATAAAGAAGAGTTGAAGAAATCATTTTAATGTCAAATCAAACCAATTATCTCTTCTTTCGTCAAAAACCGTCAGTGAGAGGTGGCAAAATAGTGCATCTTTCATTCTGCTCGTTGTGGGAATGAACTGTTAGCGCAAGCACGTCCGGGTGGTAGAGTTTACACTTGGTGTACCTTTGTCTCACTCTCCAAGACATCCAATCGTTCAAAGCCACCTCGTAGCAACATTTTCCCTTCAACACTCAAAGTGGAAAAAATGGTCAAACTTTGACGTTGCGTAACTCGAAGACCATGGCACTTATGGATAATCCATGTGAACCTATGGGGTCATGTTGTCCCTTCCTAAAAAATCCTCTTTCTATTTCAAACAAATAAATTTCATTTTCTTGTGGTGATATTTTTTTTGTTGCATAAAAAACCGTCAAAAACCGTTGGTGAGAGGTGGCAAAATAGTGCATCTTTTGTTATGCTTTTTGTGGGAACAAACCATCAGTGCGAGCACATCCAGGTGGCTGATTTTATGCTAGGTGTACCTTGTATCTCTCCCCAAGATGTCCAATCATTCGAAGCCACCTCGTAGTGACATTTTCCCTTGAGCGCTCAAAGTGGAAAAAAGGTCAAATTTTGACGTCATGTAACTCGGAGACCATGGGACTTATGGACGATCTGTTTGAACCTATGGGGTCATGTTTTCATTGCCTATAAAATTCTCTCTTGGTTTTGGACAACTCGATTCCATTTTCTTGGGGTGAGATTTTTTCTATCGCATACAAAACCATAAAAAACCGTTAGTGAGAGGTGGCAAAATAGTGCATCTTTCATTTTGCTCATCGTGGAAATGAACCATTAGTGCGAGTGCATTTGGGTGGCTGTGTTTATGCTAGGTGTTCCCTTGTCTCTCTCCCTAAGACGTTTGATCGTTCCAAGCCACCTCGTAGCGACGTTTTCCCTTGAGCGCTTAAAGTGGAAAAAAGGTCAAAGTTTGACGTCACGTAACTTGGAGACTGTGGAACATATGGACAATCCATTTGAACCTATGGGGTCATGTTGTTTCTGCCTAAAAAATCCTCTCTCGGTTTTAGACAAATCCATTCCGTTTTCCGGGTGGCTAGGTCAAAGTTTGATTGTGTTTTCCACTTTGACATTGCGTAACTTAGAGAGAGTGGTACTTATGGATGATCTATGTGAAACTATGGGGTCATGTTGTTGCTTCCTAAAAAAATCTCTTAGTTTCGGACAACTCGATTCCATTTTCTTATGGTGAGATTTTTTTTGTCGCATCAAAAACTGTCAAAAACTATTAGTGAGAGGTGGCAAAATAGTGTATCTTTCGTTATGCTCATCGTGGGAATGAATCATCAATGTGAGCACATTTGAGTGGTTGGGTTTATGCTAGGTGTGCCCTTGTCTCACTCCCCAAGACCTCTGATCATTCGAAGCCACCTTGTAGCGACGTTTTCCCTTGAGCGCTCAAAGTGGAAAAAATGGTCAAACTTTGATGTTGCGTAACTCGGAGACCATGGAACTTATGGATGATCCATTTGAACCTATGGGGTCATGTTGTCACTACCTAAAAAATCCTCTCTCTATTTTGGACAAATCGATTTCATTTTCTTGTGGTGAGATTTTTTCTATTGCATCAAAAACCCTCAGTGAGAGGTGGCAAAATAGTGCATCTTTCGTTCAGCTTGTCATGGGAATGAACCATCAAGGCAAGCACGTCTAGGTGGCTAGGTTTACACTAGGTGTGCTCTTATCTCTCTCTCCAAGATGTCTGATCATTCTGAGCCACCTCGTAGCGACGTTTTCCCTTCAGCACTGAAAGTGGAAAAAATGGTCAAACTTTGACGTCATGTAACTCAAAGATCATGGCACTTAAGGGTGATCCATTTGAACCTATGGGGTCATGTTGTTGCTGCCTAAAAATTTCTCTCTCGGTTTTGGACAACTCGATTTCCTTTTCTTGTGGTGAGATTTTTTCTGTCACATCAAAAACTGTAAAAAACCGTCAGTGCGAGGTAGCAAAATAGTACATAATTCATTCTTCTTGTTGTGGGAATGAACCGTTAGTGTGAGCACATCCATGTGGCCAGTTTTACACTAGGTGTGCCTTTATCTCACTCCCCAAGATGTCTGACATTTTGAGCCACCTCGTAGCGACGTTTTCCCTTGAGCGCTCAAAGTGGAAAAAAATGGTCAAACTTTGATGTCGCATAACTCGGAGACCATGACACTTATGGATGATCCCTTTGAACCTATGGGGTCATTTTGTCGCTGCCTAAAAAATCCTCTCAATTTTGGACAACTCTATTTTGTTTTCTTGTGGTGAGATTTTTTCTATCGCATCAAAAACCGCCAGTGAGAGGTGGCAAAATAGTGCATCTTTCGTTCTTCTCGTTGTGGGAATGAACCATCAATGCGAGTGCGTTTGGGTGGTCAAATGGTACAAATTTATAATCAAATGGTACAATTTTATTACAAATCTATTTATAATCAAATGGTACAAATTTGGGCTCTCAAAATTTGCAAATCAGCCCCATGGACACTTTCATATATAAAATTTGGCATCTAATATAAACGATCAAGCTCATTACTATTTATATTTACAAAATTTTGCATCTAAATATGCAATTACAACTCATTGTTGTTTTTTAATACAAAAATTAGCATCTAGATATGCACATTACAACTCATTGTTGTTTTTTTATACAAAATTTAGCATCTAGATATGCACATTACAACTCATTGATGTTTTTATATACAAATTCCGGCATCTACATATGCACATTACATCTCATATGCATATTACAGCTCATATGCATGTAGAGAACATCCAAAAAAGAGAAGTTACAACGTTTTGCAAAAGATATATACAAAATTGTCAAAATTATTCTACCATATCATAGAATTATTCTTCTAGATGGCCCAAAATCAATCAAGTGAACCTTCTGGATCAGCTCTAACCCTTAGTGTCTCAAGTATTCCCTCGTGGTCAGATTCATGAACTTTCCATAGATCGTTGTTGATATGTCTACCATGATATTTAATCAAATGAATATTTGTTGCAACAAGAAGGTTTGAGTAATGAAGAATATGTCTATGTGTCTCAAAGTCCTCAAACAACCAAGCATTAGAATTTTTGATAGGGTACCTGGATTTTATAGACAGATAAGTTAATGACAAAATCAATACAACAACCACTAAATAAATGAGTTTAAGAGATCTCAATACAACTCAACACAACAACGGTACCTTCTAAGCCATGTCCCTGTCACAACAACGAATCCTATTGGGTACTCAATACCCTCTCCATCAACCAGAGTAGAAGTCAATTTCTATTTGGCCTCAATACAATGACACAAAAAGTAATATGTTCCTTCTTCATTATTCTCATCCGCAATAACTGCATATACATGACCTTCATTTAATAGAAGGATATAAGTTAATACCAAAATCAGCATAAGTTAATACTAATAAATTGAGCTTAAAATTGTAGCAAATTGCAACCCTTTACCCGTTTCAACTATGTCTGATACATGGTCAAAATCCACTGATGCTTCAATCTGGTTCATTTGTAGTTCTCTAGGAATTTTATATGTATCTAGGGTTTGCAAAGGTCTACAAGACCATTGGTCAACCCACTCTTTTGATTCACATTCATCCCATACAAAATGCATACACGAAGAGAAAAAGCATGCAATCTGTCTAGTATAAATAACTAGTGATGTTGCATTTTGAACTTCTAAATGAATGCATGTCACTTGATCCAGTAAGTGTACAACAATCTAGATAGTTTTCAATGTTAGATTCACGTATTAACCAAAAATATCTAGAAACCATAAACTTACCTGCATTACCTGGTCTCATCGTAGAGTTACACCATTGCACAATTGTTTATGCATCTATTAAGAGCTCATTTCACACATGCTCCCACACCATCATGCTCTCCCTTTCCATACCCTACCTTAATGAAATTCCCAAAATGTTGCACACCACTTGTCACATGCATCCTAGTCAACTAGTAGAACATCCTTGCATTCTTGAATTGTGTGGTGCAATTGTCTGACCATATTAAGTGTTGGTTGTATCTTATATCTCTTTCCCTTAAACTATCATAGAAGACTATAAAGCATCCTTGCACAAACTCTGAGGAATGAGTATGATCATTGCTGATATAGAAGTGATATTCTCTTATAACCTTTCTGTCCTACTCGATGCTATCATGTGCATGCATGAATGCTATGTGTACAAAAATTGTAACTTGTGTAGAGTGGTAATACATAGATTGTACTTCATTTTGCGGTTTTAGTGTATAATTCTCAGCAAAATCAATGACAGAGACAATAGTGTTGAGGGGGGAAGTGTCCTTACATAACTTGAATTGCTCATCTAGCCACCTAGCTCTATGTGTGTGACCTATGTACTCATATACTAGTTTCTCTTGAAACATCTTCATAAAATCAGCTACACATATATCCATTTTCACTAAATCACACCTCTTTAATTATTTTCCATCTTTAACACCATATGTGGTTGACTTGTAGTTTCCAATAGAAACTAGTTCTCTAGGAATTTGATATGTATCTAGGGTTTGCAAAGGTCTGCAAGACCATTGGTCAACCCACTCTTTTGATTCACATTCATCCCATACAAAATGCATACATGAAGAGAAAAAGCATGCAATCTGTCTATTATAAATAACTAGTGATGTTGCATTTGAACTTCTAAATGAATGCATGTCACTTGATCCAATAAGTGTACAACAATCTAGATAGTTTTCAATGTTAGATTCACGTATTAACCAAAAATATCTAGAAACCATAAACTTACTTGCATTACCTGGTCCCATCGTAGAGCTACACCATTGCACAATTGTTTATGCATCTATTAAGAGCTCATTTCACACATGCTCCCACACCATCATGCTCTCCCTTTCCATGCCCCGCCTCAATGAAATTCCCAAAATGTTGCACACTACTTGTCACATGCATCCTAGTCAACCAGTAGAACATCCTTGCATTCTTGAGTTGTGTGGTGCAATTGTCTGACCATATTAAGTGTTGGTTGTATCTTATATATCTTTCCCTTAAACTATCATAGAAGATTGTAAAGAATCCTTGCACAAACTCTGAGGAATGAGTATGATAATCGTTGATATAGAAGTGATATTCTCTTATAACCTTTCTGTCCTCCTCGGTGCTATCATGTACATGCATGAATGCTATGTGTACAAAAATTGTAACTTGTGTAGAGTGGTAATACATAGATCATACTTTATTTTGCGGTTTTAGTGTATAATTCTTAGCAAAATCAATGACAAAGACAATAGTGCCAAGGGGGAAAGTGTCCTTACACAAATTGAATTTCTTATCTAACCCCCTAGCTCTATGTGTGTGACCTATGTACTTATACACTAGTTTCTCTTGAAACATCTTCATAAAATCAGCTACACATATATCCCTTTTCACTAACTCACACCTCTTTTATTCTTTCCATCTTTAACACCATATGTGGCTGACTTGTATTTTCCAATAGAAATTAGTTCTCTAGGAAGTTGATATGTATCTAGGGTTTGCAAATCTCTACAAGACCATTGGTCAACCCAGTCTTTTGATTCAAATTCATCCCACACAAAATGCATACACAAAGAGCAAAACATGCAATCTGTCTAGTATAAATAACTAGTGATGTTGCATTTGAACTTCTAAATGAAGGCATGCCACTTGATCCGGTAAGTGTACAAAAATCTAGATAGTTTTCAATGTTAGATTCACGTATTAACCAAAAATATCTAGAAACCATAAACTTACCTACATTATCTGGTCCCATCATAGAGTTACACCATTGCACAATTATTTCTACATCTATTAAGAGCTCTTTTCACACATGCTCCCGCATCATCATGCTCCTGCATCATCATGCTCTCCCTTTCCATGGTCCGCCTCAATGAAATTCCAAAAATGTTGCACACCACTTGTCACATGCATCCTAGTCAACTAGTAGAACATCCTTGCATTCTTGACTTGTGCGGTGCAATTATCTAAACATATTAAGTGTTGGTTGTATCTTATATCTCTTTCCCTTAATCTATCATAGAAGATTGTAAAGCATCCTTGCACAAACTCTGAGGAATGAGTACGATCATTGCTGATATAGAAGTGATATTCTCTTATAACCTTTCTGTCCTCCTCGGTGCTATCATGTGCATGCATGAATGCTATGTGTACAAAAATTGTAACTTGTGTAGAGTGGTAATTTATAGATTGTACTTCATTTTGTGATTTTAGTGTATAATTCTCAGAAAAATCAATGATAGAGACAATAGTGCCGAGGGGGAAGGTTTCCTTACACAACTTGAATTTCTCATCTAACCACCTAGCTCTATGTGTGTGACCTATGTACTCATACACTAGTTTCTGTTGAAACATCTTCATAAAATCAACTATGCATATATCCCTTTTCACTAACTCACACCTCTTTAATTCTTTTCCATCTTTAACACCATATCTGGCTGACTTGTATTTTCCAATAGAAACTAGTTCCTTACCAATTTCATGTGTGCTATCCAAATGTAGGCATCTATGAAATTGTTGCAAACTGCCACATGTAGGACAAAAACCTCTCAAACACATCATCTTATAGTAAATGCACCCGTCATCTCATCTACACAGTACACTTGAAATAAATTCTCTCGGTGGCTTAGGAGGTTCTTGTAGACCACATTCCTACAAAACATCATTAGTGTGCAAAGTAAAATATATATAGTGATCAATATCATAATGCATGGAAAATTTAACATGGACCCTAAAACAACATGTAGTACATGCATGATTAATCTTAACATAAAATCGTTTTGTCATCTCAAAAAATATTTGACTAATTTTAATCTGAGGAAAGATTTGAAGAAACCTTTCATAAAATTGTGTTTGAGTTGTATCTAAATAGTGTTTTGGATGTGGCTCATGATTACTAATTCCAATTCACCTTCTAACAACATCTCTTGTTAGGCCCAATATGGAAAGCTAATGTACTGAGAGGGGAGGGGTGAATCAGTACTCCAAAACTTTTCTTGAATAATAACTTTACTATTATGCATAAACCAAATAGTGCAGTAACATAAAATAAAGTTAAAAAAAATAGATAACAATCATACATGATTCACTCCATAACACATATATTTTGGTTACGCAGAAACTCTTGGTTAGAGAGAAAAACTGCGATGGGGATGGCACCCACAACTTCACTATTGCAATAATAAAGAGTGCTCGGTTAGAGCTACATGTTTAGCTATTTCTAATAGCTTACCCTATTAGGAGTAACAAGATCTATTAGATCTACCTTGCTAAAGGATTTTACAACACTTCATCTAAATACTACACCTGGTTAGAGGCTTTACAATTTATAGACTTGATTAGAGTCTTTTACCCTGTTAAAGGTTTCTCTTACAACTTCACAATATTACAATAAAATCATTACAAATATATGCAACTTTACATCTGAAATGTTATAGTAGATTCTATGTGCTCAGAATAGATTACCTTTCTTATAGCATACCTCAGTAACCCATATAGTAACTTGGCAAACGCTTCTATTTACTCTGTTCTTCGACTGTTCTCTAAAAACCTTCTTGGTGACCTTTGTGTCTCTGTAACAGTCTTCTTACACTCATGCATACACACTTAACTCATGCTGTATAAATAGATCTCTTAAGATGGTGATCCAATTCATTGCTTCTATCTTACAAACACGATTTATTGAATGAATAATCATGTAAAATATTTCATTGGTTAGATGACCTCGAAATCATACACAATCTTCTAGTGCAATTTCCAATGTGATAACAGTTAGATGTGCCTCGATCTTGTAACAAGTTTTCATATGCATGTCCAGGTTCAATGAATCTGGTAACATGTTTCACTCAGTGTATATCAACTCGGTGTGTCATCTTTGCTGCTCGATAGACATGAAAAGATACTCGGTAGACAGCTCGGTGTATACTGCGTTTTGTGACTGGTTTCTTCTGTAACCGACTAGACTATGCATACCAACTGAATATTTTGGTAATAGTAACCGACTAGAGTATATAGTATAACTTTGACATAAAACTAATGGCAATCTGATAAGTAGTAACAATCTCCCCTTTTGACATTAGTTGAGATGTTTGACAAAAACTACTTTCAAAGTTATAACTCAAAAATCTATATACTTTGCAAAATGACTACACTTGACAGTATATACAATAGTCAATGAAATAATATATTCAGATATACTCCCCTTATCATTATACTATACATATCTCTGATTTTGCATGCTTGGTTTTGTTCTTGTGTGCTTGCTTATTGTCTTGTATACTGCTCTTGGATACTCTGCTTATTTTGCTTGGTATACTCCCCCTGTATACTGTACTTCGAATACTATATCATTCTCTCAATACTATATCAAAACCGTATCACTCCCCAAATATATTGTATCACACTCCCCCAAGACTATATCATATTACTCCCCCTTTTTGAAAAAAATCAAAAACTTAATTTCCTTCTAGGGGCAGTAACTGGTCAAAAATGGATTTGTACTTGTTCCAGGCATTGGTGAGAGTGATAGAGAGTGCATCCTTTACACTGTCCATTAAAGAATTTTGCACTTGAATATTAGCCAATAGTGATATTAAGCCATCAAGAGTGCTTCCCTCTTGTGTAGTAGACAAGTGTGTGGCTCAGTTGATCTGTTCTTGGACTGATGAAAGATGTGGAAGGAATAATGTCTGAAGTGTCATTATGTTCATCCTGATCTTATGTTCTTCATTTCTTAAGTCCAATTGTTGAGCCATGAGCTATTGTAACCTTGTATAAAAATTCTGAATTGAATTTGGCTTTGTGGTCAACTTGCTTGAGAGATCAGTGAGCTCTTTCTCAATTGTCTCTATTTTATTCTTAATGTCTTTAATGAATAAAGAAAATGTGTAGAGTTTCTGAAATAAATAATGAATGTGCTTTAGTTGAGGAGTCAACTCAGCAATAAATTTTACAAGTTTGACTTTCCCAATAGCTAGAGCTTTCTATACCTCTTCTATCATTTTTGTTGTGAGCTCCTTGTCTTTTAGCTTGCTCAAATACATAGATGCATCAACTCTAGATGTTTCTATTTGATTAAGGAGTTCATCTAGTTGAATATGGATGGCTGCATCAGTTGACACTGTACCTGTAGGTAGCATATCTGATAGCAGTATCTTCACCTTCTAAAGTACTTTATTCTTCTTTTGTATGGCCATCTGTTCTTCTTGTTTGGCCTTTGCTTTGCACAGTTCACCAAAATCAATGAGTGCTTGCCCCTTTAATTTTGATATATCCACATTGGGCAACACTATTGGTTTAGACAAATCAACTTTGAAACTATGCTTTTTCACTTTCTTTTCTTTACCTTTAGCCGGTTGGACCAAGATAATAGCTTGGGAGGCTTGCTGACCCTCGGTAGGTTGCTCGGTAGAGGCAATACTTTGGTTGGTTCCTGTAGCCTTTGTGGTGTCTTTTGGTGTCTCGGTACTGGGTGTCTCAGCTGCAACATTTTCAGTGCTCGAAGGTGCTTGTGAGGTCTGTTCTAGAGTAGTATCTTCTCCTTCTATATACTTGTGACCTTCGGTGCCTTGTGCTGTATCCCGAGGAGCTTCGGTAGAGACAGGTTGCTTGACTGGTGGATAAGGCTGAACTTGTTCTAAAATGGATTCACTAGATACAAGTTTTGCATATGTAGTGCCTTCTATCATTTCCTACTCTGGTGCCTCTGTATCCATGACATCTTCATTGATTTGAATAGTGTCAGCAAGGTCTTGTTCGGTAGCATCAGGATCTTTCTTAGTGACATTAGGATTGTGCTCGGTGACATCAACAATTTCAACTGTATCTTGTTCACCGACATCCTTGATTTTGAAGATTTCCTGCCACTTTGCTTTTGTCTCATTTTCTACGTCAATATATAGCCTGTTCATCAGTTTTAAGGCTCTTTGTTTGACAAGAAACTTTGAATTGTATGTTGTTAAATGTTCCTTTATTTCGGCTACTGACATATTAGGAAAGAGATGGACTAGACTTCTTTCTTTGATTTGTTTCTCTGAGTCCATTACATACTTCCACCTATTATCAATATGCAAGTAAAGTTCATTTGGAAGTGACTTTGCTAGTTCCAATGGAGCTAACAGAAACTTTAGAAGTGTGCAAATGACAGCTTCTTCAATTTGTCTCTTCTCATCATTATTTCTAGTTTCATACTTGACATATCTAAATGAACCAAACTCTCCATATTCTTTCAGATTAGCACAAAAGTTGTCAACACTATGTATATTTACCCTCTTGCTCTTGACAATCTGGAATTTGTTTGCATCTTCTGATTCTGTATCACTAGACTCTTTTGCCAAAATGAGTCTCTGAGTAGATTTCTTGTATGTCTTTGTTACCTTGGGAGCAATAACACTCTTTTGTTTCTTACTCGGTGATGCTGCAGATGCTCTTGTATTAGGTCTCTTTGTTGGAGGTGGAGTCAGTAGGGCCTTTGAAGTGTCCTGTTTCTTTCTTTTTAACACTTTACCCTTAGGCAATTCGGTGCTCAGTGTTATAGCTGCCTCTTGAGCTTCTAATTCCTCTTCGGTGATGGCAAGAGTGCCTTTGACAGGTGTAGAGGAAGAGTCTTCTCTAAATTTCTCTGACAATTCCTTAATCATCTTTGTTGCCTTTCTTGTAGCTTTCGGTACTACAATATTCATTTTTACCTTTTCCTTTACTTCTTCATAGGTTCCATATCTTATCTCGGTAGCATGCCTTGGTAATGTAAGAAATGCATCAATTTGTTGTTTTGTGATGTCAAAGTAAATCTCGTAACCCATTGGTGACAAGGATTGAGTCCTCAGTACCACAACATTCACATAATAGTAATCGGTGTGAACTTCAAAACATATATCATCTTTGTATTTCTCTACTAGCTAGGGTGGGATTCAGTACCTATTATGCATCTTCTCTTGAAATTTACTAAAGTAATCATCCATGATATCATTGAAATTATCTCCTAACTTCTTAATGAAGTCATTAATTTGATGGGTGATTGGTCGGTGTAGCTCCCAAACTACTTTACCGACTAATAGAAAGAATTTTTCAAAGTAGAAAAACATGCATACCAGTAGTGATCCAAACTTTAGAGTATTAGCCAAGTTGTTCTTCGGCTTCCTGATTGTGTTCTGATTCTCAAACAGATTCTTCAATAACACCTCACATAAGTTGATTTTCATTCCCTTTTTCACAATTTTATAAGCTAAGTCAACTGCTGCACAGGGTACACTATTTTCCCTTGCCGATTGGAAGAAACAGTAACCAATTACTCTAATAGCAAACTTAAGTTCTGCATCAGTGACATTGTTTAGTTTCAGTCCTCTATAATTAAATTCTACTCTGGTTAAATTGATCAATTCCTTCTATGATATCATCTTTTGGGCTCGGGCATGATCATAGATAGGGTAACCGGTAATCAGATGAATGATTTCCTTGGTTATCTTGAATGGTTTCTCTTCTAGCCACATGAGATCATCATGAACTCTGCTCAGAACAAACTTGACCCATTGGGGCTTGAACACACGAGGATAGGTTAGGGCTTCAGTTAATCCTTTAATTTTGATGTGTTCATATTTGTTGTTCAATACACCATCGGTACATAGCTCATCATAGGTGTCTCTGATTTCAACATGACCGAGTTCTTCAACATGACATTTGGTGAAGAATCTCACATCTTCGACTAACAACACTCTGTCTGGGATGAGTGAAAAGGCAGTTTTGTCATCTGGTTCGGCAACGAATTTGGGAGTCAAAGAGTATTTTAGACAACTATGGGATCTTGGATCTTGGGCGCCATTTAAGATTTCAGTTAAAAACTAGTAAAGAGTCCTTAGGGTTTCAGGATTTCAAACGACAGACGCTTTATACTTAGCAGATAATTGCAACTAGATAAGATCGGTAAACCAGCTTAACAATGTGTTGAGATTTGATGTAAATACCTTGGATTCGCTTTGAATGAGGTTTTGATCGCCTTGGAATCACTTGCTCTTCTCTCTCAAAAACTTGGTAAGTGTAAATGACCGCAAAAATGCTTTTAAGTACACAAAATACCTTATCGGGCTCCGTGCGGGTTAGGTCAAAAACATTAAATGCACTCGGTTCCTCTTTAACCAATTTATTCTCTTTTTTTTCATTTTAACTGAGTAACCAAGCTTCCTTCATTTACTGACTTGACAGGCTTCTTGTATTCACCGACTTGACAGGTTTCCTGTAAAGTGCTTCAAAAGACTTTGATAGAATTTCAAACTTACTAATACATCTTAACTATGCAAATTTTTAATTTAGTACATAATAGAATAGGAACTGTTATGATTTTAACCTTTAGAGAATGCAGTCCCTTCATACCTTTACCAATTAATTTGGAATAGGTGTACCTAACTTGGTAGGTAAGGTGCTTTCTTCATTTGACACAATTTCCTTCTTTTTCCAAATCATCTTTAATTTTTCTTTTATTTCCTCAATGTCTTTTCTAGGTTGATCTCTACAATCTCCAGCTAAGTGTCCTACTTTGTGACAATGAAAACATGCCATACCAGGATTTCTCCATGATCTTCGGTTGTTCATTCCTAACCTTATAAACTAGTTAGCACTAATATGTCCATATCTTCCACAACATTCACACCATATCCTTGTATTGTAATCCCATGGTACTGTTGCATATTGTTGGTAAGGATTTGTGTGAGTTTGGTAACCTCTAGCATTTTCTCGTTGTGAAGACCATATGTAGTTCTTTTGCTTAAACCAACACTTCTTGGTACTATGTCCATATCTATTGTAGTTTCTACAAAACCCTTTGAATTTTGCCTTCTGATAATTGTTAACAGACTTTGTCCTACATTGATTAGATGTGTGACCATATTTATTGCAATTGATTAGACATGTTTAGCTATTTCTAATAGCTTACCTTGTTAGGAGTAACAAGATCTGTTAGATCTACATAGCTAAAGGATTTTACAACACTTCATCTAAATGTTGCACCTAGTTAGAGGCTTTGCAATTTATAGACTTGATTAGAGTCTTTTACCCTGTTAAAGGTTTCTCTTACAACTTCACAATATTACAATAAAATCATTACAATTATCTGCAACTTTACATCTGAAATGTTATAGTAGATTCTATGTGCTCAGAATAGATTACCTTGCTTATAGCATACCTTGGTAACCCATATAGTAACTCGGTAAACCCTTTTGTTTACTCTATTCTTCGACTGTTCTCTACAAACCTTCTCGGTGACCTCTGTGTCTCTGTAACAGTCTTCTTACACTCATGCATACACACTTAACTCATGCTGTATTAATAGATCTCTTAAGACGGTGATCCAATTCATTGCTTTGATCTTACAAACATGATTTATTGAATGAATAATGATGTAAAATATTTCATTGGTTAGATGACCTCGAAATCATACACAATCTTCTAGTGCAATTTCCAATGTGATAACATTTAGATGTGCCTCGATCTTGTAACACATTTTCATATGCATGTCCAGGTTCAATAAATCTGGTAACACATTTCACTCAGTGTATATCAACTTGGTGTGTCATCTTTGCTGCTCGGTAGACATGAAAAGATACTCAGTAGACAACTCGGTGTATATTGCGTTCTGTGACTGCTTTCTTCTGTAACCGACTAGACTGTGCATACCGACTGAATATTTTGGTAATAGTAACCGACTAGAGTATATAGTATAACTTTGACATAAAACTAATGGCAATTTGATAAGTAGTAACATCTCTTTGGTTGGGTGAATCCCTTGTGTTGTCATGCCAATATTTCTCAATTAACATTCTTATTTCATCAATAACAACCTTGTGCTTGAGTGGGAGTCTACCCGAGAACGCCCAAAGAAAATTATTGTTAGGATCCTCAATTTTCTCTCGCCTCTCTAAGGCATAGTGTAATGTGGTTCTACTTATCCTTAATGACTTTCTTGTTTTGCTTATTAAACAAGATTTTTCATTTCCTTTCCCATTATGGCTGATGTGAGGACACGATGAGTAACATTAGCATCTTTAATGCATGATTTCAAACAAATGGCTTGGTATGCATCAAAAATATTTCTCACAATGGTTATTTTACTATTATTTTCGGATGTTCTTAACCTCAAAATTTTCATTGTCTCTCTAAATTTCAGAGTTTTAATCATTTCGACAACTAATTGGCATCTTCCACTTTGATTTAAGTTTTCAAAAAAGTTAATCCAAATTCTTCTAACCATTCTTCTACAAGTTCTTTCAGAAATTTTATCATGCATTGGCTTCACAATATTTTCATCAATATCTATTAGGAACTTTGGTTTTCTATGAATTATTCTAAGAGGTGTTAAGATTGGTGCATGCTCTTCATTTTCATTAGGTGCATTATGTGCATTGATCACATCAAATTAAAATGGTATATCTTCTTCAATTTCATTAACATGTGCATTCACCGAATCATTTTCAAATGGTGTATGTTCATTGCATTCATCATATGTATTTGAATTGGTGTATGTTGATCATTTTGATTTGGTGCATTCATCATATCAATTTCAATTGTTGAATGTTCATCACTTTCATTAGGTGCATTAGATGATGTACCTTCATGTAATCTCCTCATACGCTCCCTTTGTCTTTCCTTTGCTGCCTCTCTTTGTTCATTTGTTCCTCTCTTTTTCTTTCGCATTGTCCTACACATAACATCATGATGACAATCCACAATCAAATAGCAAAAAAACAACAAATGATCATATTTTTTTTTTTTAATCTAAAGTGACAATAATAAAATAACTTCAAAAAAACCAAAATACAAGATAAATCAATCATGATAAAAGAAAAAAAACAACAAATGATCATCATTTTGTTATAATCTAAAGTAAAAATGATAAAATAACTTAAAAAATAATCCAATATACAAGACAAATCAATCATTTCAAAGAAAAAGTGACAAAAAAAATGAAAACCTGACTGTTACTGTCCCAAAAAATCATGTGTAAAAGCAGTGGGGCCTTCAAACAACTTGCAATGCTAGTTTTTAGGCTATTGGGAATAAAATATATTAATATTTTCTCATAGCCCATATGGGTTATGGAAACCTTTAATGTGAACATTCACAATTTCTCATAACCCATATAGGTTTTGTAGAATTAGAAGTTTTGGCTTTAGTTCTACATAACCCGTACGGGTTATGTATAACTAGGAAAAGGAGAGGGGGAGAGGGAGACTAGGAAAAGGAGAGGGGGAAGAGAGAGGGAGGGAGAGAGATATTGGGAAAAGGAGAGGGAGAGAGAGAGAGAGAGAGAGAGAGAGAGAGAGAGAGAGAGAGAGAGAGAGAGAGAGAGAGAGGGAGAGTGAGATTGGAAAAAGGAGAGAGAGAGAGAGAGAGAGAGATTAGGAAAAGGAGAGGGGGAGAGGGAGAGGGAGAGGGAGAAAGAGGGAGATTGGGAAAAGGAGAGGGGGAGAGAGGGGGATAGAGAGAGAGAGTGAGAGAGAGAGAGAGAGAGAGAGAGAGAGAGAGAGAGAGAGAGAGAGAGAGAGAGAGAGAGAGAGAGAGAGAGAGAGAGAGATGGATGGAGAGGGAGAGTGAGATTGGAAAAAGGAGAGAGAGAGAGAGAGAGAGAGAGAGAGAGAGAGAGATTAGGAAAAGGAGAGGGGGAGAGGGAGAGGGAGAGGGAGAAAGAGGGAGATTGGGAAAAGGAGAGGGGGAGAGAGGGGGATAGAGAGAGAGAGAGAGAGAGAGAGAGAGAGAGAGAGAGAGAGAGAGAGAGAGAGAATAGGAGATAGGAAGAGAGGAATAGAATAGGATAAGGAGAGGCGGATGGAGAGAAAGTTAGAGACAAAGAGAGAAGGGGTTAAGGAGAGGGGGAGGGGGGAGATTGAGAAAAGGAGAGAGAGAGAGAGGGAGATTGGAAAAAGAGAGAAAGAGAGAGAGAGAGAGAGAGAGAGAGAGAGAGAGAGAGAGAGAGAGAGAGAGAGAGATAATGAGAGGGGGAGGGGGAGGGGGGAGAGGGAGAGGGAGGGGGAGAGAAAGAGAGAGAAGGGGGAGAGGGTGAGAATAGGATAGGATAATGAGAGAGAGAGAGAGAGATAGAATGGGATAGGGAGAGAGAGTAGGAGGAGGAGAGGGTGAGAGACATGGGGTAGAGAGAGAACAAGAAGGAGAAAAGGGTGAGAGAATCAATAAAGAGAGAAGTGTGAGGGGGAGAGAGATGAGATAGAACTCAAGGAGGATAATTAGGGCTCAGAATAGACAAAGATGGTGATGGGGGAAGGAAGACGAGAGAGAGGAAAAGAAGAGATACATGCATGTATACAAACATATATACATATATCTATATAAATATGTGTATATATAACTATAGATATGCATATATACATACATAAACACATATTATATAGGTATGTCTAACATATGTGTAGTAAATGCTAAGTTTAAAAGCATACATTATTATGTCTTCATAACCTGTACGAGTTTTGAGAAACACAAAAAAATGTTTTTAGTTTTACATAACTCGTACGAGTTTTGTGGAACACAAAAAAATGTTTTAGTTTTACATAACCTGTATGGGTTATTTAGAACTATGAATAGTACTTTTTGTTTTTCAAAACCCGTGTGGTTTTTGTCTTGGTAAGAGGGTTGGAAAATGACCCTAAGGCTTGCAAACCCATTTTCCCCCCATTTTTGTCCCTTTACACATTTTTTCATCCTCCAACATGACTTCACGACTTCATTGTCATCATGTTTACAAATGATCAAGTAGGTATCTCTAAACTTACCACCATAATATCACACATCTTCTTATTTTTCTGACCATATTTTTTTTTCTATTTTTGGACAACATTAGCATAGTAAACTTTAATTTTCTTTATTAGTGCCTTGATAGTCCTCACAGACATATGGCTACCATTGTTTTAATAACTTTTAATATGCTTGACCAAATTAAAAATAAATTACATATTATTGTTCTACACTAGATTCTATATAGTTTAAGGAAAAAAAGTTTGCAATTTTTATTATTTTGATGCAAGTTATGCCCAACGCACAAACAAGTACCAAATTTTTCAGGATGCGGTCACTTCAAAAAATCATTAAAAAACAAAATACTAAACGGAAAATTACAAAAAAATACACAACTTCTAGATCTCATTCTTACCTTTCATCCTACCAAATGTTTTTGCAAAATATTAAATCTAACTATATATTTTGTGCAGCGCACGAAAATAGCTATGTTATGTTTTTCTGAAAAAATCAGGAACAATTTTTTGTGCATGAAATTTTTGACCCTCTTAATCTTATCCAATTTTTAAAAAAATTAGTAGTTTAGAAACTAGATTTAGAGTACTACAATTCTTATTCTTTTTTCAACTCCTAGTTTTGAGTGCATGACCTTCAAATATCTGTTTGAAGTTCAGGTTTACTTGTTTTCAGAGAAAAAAAGAAAAAAGAAAGTGGCCACTTGTACCCCCCTTTTTGTTCACCATCTTGGTGCACTTACCCACATATATATGTATGTAGACACACACACACACACACACACCACACACACACACACACACACACACACATATCTGTGTGTGTGTGTGTGTGTGTGTGTGTGTGTGTGTGTGTGTGTGTGTGTGTACAAATGTATATGTATGTATTTATACATATGCATACATGTAATGCCTCCTGTGTTTGCATTTTGCTAGAATTATTTTGATCCTATTTTAATACTATATGTGATTCTTGTGGATTGCACATAATATTATTCTTTTGTATTGGTTCCCATGTGGTGCATCCTTGGTACAATAATATTTTTTTGACCATGTGGATATTACATGCTTATCATTGTAGTAGCTTATACATGTAGATTCAGTGAAGAATATATAAATGATGCTCTGACATTATGACATGATGTTTATATGATGGCATTTCATTTACATTGATGATGTTGTGTTTGTGTTATGTTGTATTGATTTTATATGATGAATTGATGAGGTATTATGTAACTAGCCATGATATGGTGTGACATTGTTTGACAAATGATTATATATGTGCTTCTACTATATTATACACGTAAAGGTACATTTTGGGTGTTTGTTGAATGATGTAGGTATAGGGTATCAACTTTACTTGGCTCCACAGGTTTGAGTGTACCCTCATTGATGTTGGTTAACTAGAGATGTCACATTGGCCAAATTCCACTTTCCCTTACCTGACATACTCAATATCACTATGGTCCTCTAGTATGTTTCTAGTAATAACCCCTAGATACCACAATCGGTAATATGTTGGAAATCCATCCTTTATGTGAAAGACTAGTCAAGAGTGTTTGGATTTTATCGTTAAATATCATATTATCATAATATTTAAATATGGAAATTATGTCATGATTTTTATAATGAGAATGAATGTTTTGAATTTCAATTGTGATTTTGAAGGTAATGCTAATTGATTTTTTTGCAAATTTAGAAGGGATATACATGCCTTGGAAATTAAAAGGAATCATTTTAGTTATTTTATTTTTTTTAAATGAAAATGGGTTTGGGGAAAATAGGGAAAAAGAGTTTATTTTGCATTATGTTGTTTTTGGAGAACAGAATTGGAGAAGAGGAAGAAACCCTACAACTGGAATTTTGTTTTGTTGGATGTGGGAGCTAGGATGGGAGGTTTTGCATGGGAGTTTTTTCATTAGTTTAGGAATTTGAAGGTTCTTGGACTGTTGAAACTATTCTTGATTTCATTATGTGTGTTTGAAGAACTTTACATTAAAAAACTTTAGTCGGTTGACGTAAAAATGCCCCATACTCTTCCAAATTTGTGTGTTTCTTATTGTTGTACTTTCAAAGAATGTTTAGTGGGTTAGGGTAGTCACATTCCATGAGTTAAAACCATGCATCAAGTAGTTTATCAATTTAATTGATTAAATATAGATAAATTTGCCAAAAACAACCTAATGCTACTCAATCCACACTAAGGTTTGTGAAATGCTTATTTTATGTTAAAACAACCTGGTGTTGGGTGCATTTAGATCAAAAGGACACTCTTGGAATTTTGTATTCTCGTCTTTCAAAATTTGATTAATTCTTGAGCCATTTAATGGTAGGGCTTAAAAAGACTAGTTATTTTCAAAAGTATGAAATATGTGCAAATTGCATAATAGTTGTATTTTGTGTTCTTTTATTATGTGGAGGTATGTGTTTACCTTGTACAAAGTATAGTAAGATATATTTGGATCATGTGCCATGAAGTGGACCTAATTGAGAAAACGTGTGAGAGAAAAGTTAAAACAACACTGTATGGTTTTTATTCCACACGCCATATGGGATGTGATAACCATAGGTTTAGATACTACATAGAGCAATGGGAGTGGCTTCCGATGTGACCTCAAACCAAAATGGTTGTGCATGGTTATTGCATGTGGAAGGTGTTTAATCAAGTGATAACTAATATAACACATCGATAAAAAAATAACCAAGATAATGGCTACCCCACGCATACCTTGCTTCCTAGTAAAGGCTAAGGATGTGATTAGGAAGAAAAGTTTGCTCTACTGGTTGTGGTACTTGTTGGATGTTAGAGTTTTTGGGATATGTTATTTTCATTGATGTCAACATAAACCCGTGTTGCAGATAATTGGTTGTTGCAAAGAGTTGGTTTTGGTGATCTAGTACAGATGTGTTGATATGGTTTATTGGGTTTTGAAATGCTTATCTATAGTTGATTCACTATGATTTTCATGATGCTATGAGGTGATTTGGTTGAGTTATGCGATCCGATATGGTGACTAGTTTTTCAGTGTTCAGTGCTGTAGAACGGTGGTATTTGATTCATATTACTCCAAAATGATTATATCTTGAGTTGTGGATTTTGGAGAGTGTTTGAAATGTTCATGTGTGTCCTCTAATTGGATGGTTTATGATTTGGAACTTCACATGCATATTTTTAGTTTGTCATTTGATGTTCTTGTGCTCGGGTGATGGTGTTAATGATGAATCTTATGATCCAGGTTGTTGCAGTGATTGCGGTGGAATTCACGATGCTTGTTGATCTCTGATCGTGTGCAATGCATTTTGGCGGTCCGCGTTGATCGTGGTGAGCGTTAATGAATATTTTATTGGTCTGGTGGTATTCTTTGTGTTATGTGATATATTCAGTGGTGTAGTGTGTTGCAGATGATCTTGGCAAATTATTTGATGGTTTTGCGTGTTTGAGGATTTGATTTGGGTCCTTTCTATATCGGTAATGACATTGTATTGGTCCAGTTATGGATTTATATATCGTGTGGTGTAATTTTGTAATTAGGACTTATGTGTTGAGCTGACCTTGAGGGTTAAGGTTGATGAATTGTATAAAATACATGATGCAATCATGCTAGTTGTGTGTCTATAGTTATGTTTATGATTTGAGAGGTTACTATATGCATGAACAAACAAATCTATCATTCGATAGTGTGGAAGAGTAGAGTGAAATTGTTGTGCATACATGTGCTTAACCGAAACTGTAACTAGACATTTGGAGATGCTATTCTTTCAGTTCATGTAATCCAAATTGTTGTCCAAACTTTGTAAGGCAGTGAGCCTTCCCAATGTTGTAGCCCTTTGTTATTTTGAGCAATGATCTCTAGGCTATGTTCCTAAATGCATGTGCATTCACCATTTTAATATTTACACATACTACTATAGAGTATCATCTTATTGTGGGTAGGTTCCCACAGTGGTTTTTTCCTTAACCGGGTTTTTCACATCAAAATCTTTGTGTTATGTGTTTTGTTGATGTGGTGATTATCTTTTCTATTGTTGCTCATGATTAGATCTGTAATTAAGATTAATTTGTGTTGAGTTTGGTGAAAACTGATTCACCCCCCTCTCAATTTTTTCTACATTGTTGTTGTCCTATTGCTAACAATACTTGTATGATCAATGTCCTCATCTATAAGAGAGGGTCTTCGGTCCCACATGGTAGCTAAGATTGTGCATCATTATGAAACTCCCTGACTAGCTCTCTAGAATTTAGTCTTGGAGTATTCAGTAGAACCCCAAGTATATGTTTTGTATTGTGATGCTACTATTTGCTACTTTGGGTGATGTGTATGCTTTGTGTCTGGTGTGAGTGTAAGCTTTCCCCCCTATGTTTATGATTGTGATTGTATGGACCATGTAACTATATCCTTGCACAAGTGGGTGGACCTACGAGTTCCACATGATTGAGTGGCATGGAACCACCATTGGGGATTGGAGGCTATGGACAAGATGTTGCATTAAGTACCAATTTCTAGTTGTCTCTTATGCAACATTCCAATCCCAATCATGAGAGCATATAAACTAGGAAATTTGAGTCCTATGCAATGTAATTATAATTTATAAACATTGGACCTCTTGTGAAGAGGAATATGTAATATGATGCAATTGGGATTATAATGTTTTCAAGTACATGATTTGGTGTTAGTATTAAGGATGAAGTTTCATGTGTAATTTACTTCCCTTATGCATGTTTATTATGCTTAAAATGAATGTAGGAACCTTTACTTTGGTTTAAAATGAACAAATATGTTGTTAGATGAACCTTGTTATATTGTTGTTTCTTAGTTTAGAAGTTCAGAAAATTGCTAAGTGTTTCATGTGTCATAGTCGGGCTTGTGCCTCAAAAAATATTAAGTATGAGGATAAGGCCTAGTGCAACCTTGACCTCTGACCCTTGAAAGTCTTCTTTCCATAGTCAAAACTTGTCATAGAGTTTTTGAGGTTTCAAGGTTTTGAGGTTTGGGGATAAGCCTCATTGAGTTTAGTTCTAAACATAGTGTATCCCTAATCCCTGAAAGTCTTCTTTTCATAGTTAAAACATGCCT
This sequence comes from Cryptomeria japonica, assembly GCF_030272615.1. Taxonomy (NCBI): domain Eukaryota; kingdom Viridiplantae; phylum Streptophyta; class Pinopsida; order Cupressales; family Cupressaceae; genus Cryptomeria; species Cryptomeria japonica. The sequence goes on from NC_081405.1 coordinate 473,431,487, forward strand.
TAGAGTTTTTAAGGTTTGGGGATGAGCCTCATGGAGTTCAGTTCTTAACATAGTGTATCCTCAACCCTCAACACCCGAAAGACTTGTCTTTGCTTTTAAGTTTTCTTGTCTATCACATTTTCGAGGATCAAACTTTCACACTTTGAGGTTCTTTAGTGTGACCTTTTTTGGGGGGAAACCTTGACCCTCGATCCTTGCAAAGGGAAATTTTTGAGGGTGTGCATCAAATTTTTTTGTGAATTTTTGGGCTTACAACCCCAAAATATTTCGATACTACAACCCTGACTTCTGGTTTTAGCTATCTATTGGGTACTAAATTATACACTAGTGATCTACATTTTTTTGATGAGGAATCCTTTTGGGGTTAAACCCCATGAGTCCTAAAGTGATCATATATGCCCTATCATGCTCTTGTGAGGTTGATTTTTCTTTGGTTAAATGATAGTCTTCCATCGTTACCTCTTTGCTTATGTAATGGTGAGGTTAGCTAGTGAGCCTATTCATGAAATTGATACTATACTTGGGTGTAATTCTTTGCGAGATAGTTATTTGCAATTAAGATTATTACTTGTGTATCTTCAATGAGATGCTATGCTAACTATAGTGTCATAAAATTGTGACCCTAGAAATTTTCAACCACATTAGGGTCCTCACGCATGTGAGATCGAATCCCCTAACCTAATCGGAAACCAAAGACTTCTCAACCCTTAGAATATGCTTCTTCCTTGGCCTCTGCACCACCCTGTCTGTACTTTTCCCTGGAGAAAGGGGCAAGACCCTTCCTAGGCTTGCATTGTAGGTTGTGCAGTCGGCGGGAAACTTCCCCGATGTCGGCCTATGACAAAAATCAGTCAATTAAACCCTAATTAACAAGTATTTAAGTTGCATTTGCCCTCTCATTTGCAAAGAAGTGGGGTTAAGCTATAAGACAGATGCATGAGATCACACATTCAAGCATTGTTTTCAAGCATTGAGCATTCTCCAGTCTCCCTTCAAGGCTAGGTATTGTATTCAAGTCAAGGATTCAAACATTGAAGAGGAGATTGATTCCAACATTCAATTCCACACAAGCATTTCTATAAAAAATCTATCTACAACCTCCCTTGAGGTGATTTACAATTTAGTCTTTCATTTACATTCAATTGCAAGTACTTTCTTTCATTACTTGGTTAATCTCAAAACTAGGGTTTGACCTGAAGGAAAACCCCCAATCCCAACCCATTTTCCTCTCTTTTCTCTATGTAGGTTGCAGGTGCACAACTGTACTTTCAGATTTGGGCTCCATTTGCAGAGGCAGAAAAACCCTTTTTGTTTCGCAGATTTTTCGGAGAACCGTGTACATTCCCGCCATGGTCTAGGAAAATTTTCCTCAAATTCGTAGAGCAACTTCGTCTCAACATATTACTACCAGATCTAGGTGTACAACTTCATCCCATACTCCAATCTCAAGTTATAATCAGTTCTTTGTCACTTTTGCACTACATAATTCAATCGATTCCTTTCCATTTGAAATAGGAAGAGGGGATCAACTTATCATTCCCATTTCATTTAGAATTCTATCTTCTTCTTAGGAAGTTGAATCTAGTGAATTTTCCTCTCCTCTTCCAATGTAATTAGGTGAAAAGTGTTTGAAGGGAAATTGGTAGTGAAACTCTCATCTCTCCTTGAAGGGAAAGGGTAGTTTTCCTCTTGATCTCTCATTCACACATTTTTCACCCACCAATACACTTTGGTGAAATTACATTTTGGTGAACTCGATGTCTTGCATGCTTTCCCTTGAACAAAATTGCATATATTTTTTCATTTGCAAGTTTAAATTTTCTGCAAACTTAGTAGTTAAATCATTAAAAACCCTAGTCTTTGAAATTAAAATTGAACTTGTGATTTGTAAAAATTGCTTGTGGTTATCTTAGATCTGAATATTGTTTTGTTTTTCAAATTCAATTTCCTCATTGTCTTGTTCAATTTACAAATCAAATTTACAAAATTAAGTGGTTACTTATTAAAACCCTAATTTTCAAAAATAATCTTGAACTTGTGCAAAAATTGGATTTTCATTTAATTTTCAGATTTTTTATTATTCTCAGATTTGTTTTCATTCCTACAATTCAAATTTTCAATTTTCCTCCTTTTTCCAAAATTCAAATTTCAAAATTAAGTGGTTAGGTCATAAAACCCTAATTTTCAAATTTAATTGGATTTTGTGCAAATTTCACTCAATTTCATTCAAATTCAGATTTCTAAGCATTTTCCAAGGTGTCCCTATCCATTAGGTTTGACCTTTTTCAAATTTTCAATTTAATTCCTCTTTTTCTTCAAAACCCTAATAGGGTCCTATTTTTACATTTGAACCTTAATTTCGCCCATCTAGAAATTGTAAAATTCGTCATTTTTTGGGGGCTAGGTTTGAAATCATCGAAAATATTCATCCCTGAAAATTTTGAAAAAAGTTTGTCGAACCATGTGCATTTCCACCACGGTCCTCGACTTTTTTCCCAAAATTTTGGGAAACTGTTATAAATGTATTTAATAGCCTAAATCCAGAAGATTGGCTGATTTTGTCAATTTTTTATCCCTCTAGAATAAAAAATACCTCCAAAATTCAACATTTCAAAATTTCAAGAAATTTTTTAAAATTAAGAGGTTAATTATAATCTACCTTGATTTTAAAAATTTTGATTTTAAAATGAAGTGGTACCCTTGGTCTTAATTTTAAAATTCCAATTTCCTTTCATTTTGGAAATTGTGTCATCCTCTTCTTCTAACAAAGTTCAAATTGTTTAATTAGTATTTTCTTAAATTTTGCATTAATCAATTTTGTAAACTTTGTTCCAAAATTCAAAATTCAAATTTTCTCTCTAGTGCATGAGTTTCACCACTATTAGTCCTACCTACACTATCCCCATTAGACGAAGCATTATAATTAAGACCTCCAAAGGTTTAATTATTGAGGAGATGGATCCTAAATTGGGTGACTTCTTTAATGAGGATCATGCTAATTCTTCTCATCCTAATCATGTGCCTATTCACCCCATTGATGAATCCCATGATGAACATGAAGAAGCTTTAACTAGGGTCTCTATAGATCAAATTTCCACATTGGACACAATTTGATAAATTTCAACAATGGATGTCTTAGGAATACCCTAATAGTGAAGCTCTTCCATTAATTAAAGGCCTTAACCACATGACTCAAAGTGATAAGAATGGAATTGATATATTGTGTGGCATTGCACATATTGTTGATTCTAATGTCATGCCTATCAAGAGTTGTGTCGAAGCCCTAGGTTATTCACAACCTTCAACACAAGTCAATCCTTCAATTCCTTTGACTACTCTTATGACTAGTATTCCTACTTTTACCTCCAACATCATGGCTACATCAACTCAAAATGTCATTCCTACAACCATTGGTCATGGGGGAAATCCCTCTTCTTCATTTAATCCTCCATCTTTACCTATGTCTTCCACAAGTATTCCTATTATCTCTCAACCAATCAATGTGACACAAGGGGGCAATTCCTTCAACAACTTTGTTCCTCTTTTAAGTGTCCTCGTTCCTACCCAATCATCACCTATGCCTACTTATCATAATGTCCCGCTACCTTATTCTCATTCCATGCCTTCCTTCAATAACATCGCACCACCTTCTCAATCAACTATGCCTAACATTCATTCTTCTACTGGAGCAATAATTAACAATCTTGCTCAAACTGTGTCTTCCTTACAACAACAAATTCCTTCTATGAGTCAATCCAAGTTTAGTGTACCCACCTTTGATGTTGCGAGCCCACTTTCTCTTGATATTGTTAAATTTGTGCCACCTAAACATGTTGAAATCCCTCAATTAGAACTCTACAATGGAAAAGGTGATCCTCTTACGCATGTCAAAACATTTTAAACGTTGTGTACTGATTTTGCTTATGATCAAAGATTGCTTGCAAAATTGTTTACAAGAACACTAAGAGATAAGGCTTTACAATTGTATTGCTCTTTGCCTTCTTATTCTATCACTTCTTTTCAACAACTGGCAAATGCTTTCATCCATCAATTTCAAAACAACATTGGTCCTAAAATCACTTTGCCTGATTTAATGCATTGTAAACAAGGTGTTAAAGAAAAAGTGATTGATTTCATTAGTAGATATAAGAATTTGTGTGCTCAAATTTCTTTTCATGTACCTGATAATGATATTCAATAAATTTTCATTTCTAATTCGTAAAAAGATATCTAGGAAAAGCTTCTTTTGTCTGATTTTACTTCATTTTCACAGTTGTACGCAACACTCCACAATTATCAACTGGTTGTGATTCAAATGGAGAAATCCACTCCTATGGCTCCAAGTGATAAGAGGGAGAGTTTTCAACAACCATTTGTGAAGTTCAAACCAACAAAAAGCTTCATCAAGTTCAATGATACAATCAACAACAACAATGTGAATGCTACAACAGGTGTGCCTTCTATTTCTAATTTTTTTCAAATAGAAAGAGTTTACTTCTTTGAATGAATCTTTACATAGTATTATGTCTCAGTTGTTGCAAACAAATGTTATCAAACTTTCTCCTATAAAACTAGTTGATCCTTCTAAAATTGCATCCCCTTATTTTGATAACAATTCTTTTTGTCCATTTCATCGTCAGCCTGGTCATGATACTGAGAAATGTTTCACATTGAAAGATAAGATTAAAGATTTGATTTATAATAATACTATATCTATGGTAGGTGTGAATGATAAAGGGAATAAATCAGTAGCTCCTCCTAATCAAAATCTTAAGATTTTCACTGATCCCTTGCCTTCTCACACCTCTAACATTATTGAGATTGTGCCTAATTCTTTCTCTTCTAAGGAATTCACCTCTATGGCTCCGAACTTGGTTCCAATATGATAGAAAAAAAAAGATATTCCTAAGGATCCTTGTATTACATTTGACCCTAGTGAGACCATTAGAGAACCTGATGGCCCTTTATACATAGTTGCGAAGGTTAAGGATATCCCTTGTCATGGTGCCCTTATTTATCCCTCTTGCATGGTTAATTTCATAACTGAAGAGTATCTTTTCACTTTACGATTGCATAAACCAATATATGATGCTTCTAATGTGGTAAAGTTATTTGATGGATTCTCTTGTCCTACCATTGGCTCTATCACCCTTCTTGTTGAAGTTCATACTAAATCCATAGATGTTGACTTTGTTATCATATCCTCTTTCGAGCAATTCCATGTGAAGTTGGGCTACCCTTGGATATCTTCCATGAAGGCTATTTCTTCTCCAATCCACAAGTGTCTAAAATTACCTCACAATGGAGAAATCATAACTATGAACCATAGCTTATTTTGTCCATCTGAAAGAAGCCCCAGTGTTCCTACTGATTTCATTTGGCCTAAACAATTTCAATCTCTTCCATCAAGGAGTGATGCTCTTTTTCAATCTTATAAAAAATGGAAGAAAGATATGATCTTATCTTTAAGTGAACGTAGATCCCCAACACTTGACATTCCTATTATTCCTCAAGATGAGGTTCTTCCCCTCATGGATAGAACTAATCTCCCTCCTAAGGAATATTGTCAACCTATTCCAATGGATGTGACTATACCTTCTCCTAAGAAGAACAACAATATTCTTCCTAAGGTTAGACCTGTACCTCCTCCTCATGATGGACTTGGTCTCCTTCCTACACCTAATATTTCTCCTTTATATGGCACAATTCCACCTCCTTCCTCTTATCGAGAGAAGAGGCCTGCTTCTCCTCTTGTTCAACCTAAAATACCTTAACATAAACCTTCAACTATCAAGGAGAGAAACATTCCTACTTTTTCAAGTGTTCCTCCTCCTTCTCAGCCTTCCACTAAGACTTGATGGAATCATTGTGCAAGAGAATGTTGATGAAGATGCCATGTTCAATCTCATGAAGCTATCCCTCAAAATACTCAATCTCCTCAGACTCTGATAGTTGACATGATTCCCTTTTCTCCTAAGCAAGATGTTCAACCTACATCTCCAAATCATAAGTTGCATAAAACATGTGATGGTTTTACTCCCATTTGTGTTATTGCTCCTCTTTCTCTAAACTTTGATAAAGAAATGGGTGAAAATGTTATTCATGATGGCAATACAACTCCTAATGCTTCTGATAGTGAGTATGAATATGTTGATGTGGACAAGCATTTATCAACTGAATTTTCACAAACCCTAATCCTAGCTCCTAGAATCAAACAAAGTGACTTACCACATGAGCATAGTCCTTATTTGGATCTTGTGATAGCTCTATCTGCTATGCTCGATGTTGCTCCTCTGGCGTGTTTCTCGCCTTCCCGAAATAGTGATCAACAAGATCAGGAGGCGGATGTCATGATAGATTAGCAATATTAGCACTATAGATCTTCTCTCTCTCTTTTCTTGCTCTTTTGTGACCATTCTTCTATGTGTATCCCTGTTCTTCTATTGTTCCGTTAATGTCTACTTGGGGACAATGGAAAAAATTGAGATATTTTCTTGGTCTCTTTCATGTTAACTTAAAAGACATCCTCTCTTCTTGTTCTTCCAAAGTAGTGTCCTTTCTTTGGGGAATGATGATTATTATATGCACATACATATATGATATACATGAGTTATCATACAACATACTGACCCCAAGGAAAGCAAAACTACTTTGTACCTTGTGTTTTATGTTCATTATCCTTTGGTTTATTCCTTGATTGGGGGCTAAATCCTTTCGATAACATGCTCCCTCTCTTCCCTATCTCTTGAGTGTATCCTACCTTAAAGAAATTTCTCCCGATAAGGCACGCATGATCACTTCAATGTGGGGGCATACACTCCACTCATATTTTCATTTTTGATACTTAGAATTATTTAGTGAGCTTTATTTGTTTGTAATATTTGGTATCCTTACTTTCATGACTCATAGTGAAGGAGAATTTGCTACTTGCAGTCATGGTTCTCCCCTTATCGATCTTCCCTTTTACTTTGTCAATTGAAGTTGTAAGATCCTAAGTCCACTGGGGGCTTGGTGCATCTTGCCTCCTCGACATGGTAAAATTATTTCAATCTTGTTTCCTTGTACTTTATCGATAGTAATGGTGTACACTCATACTCCCACTAAAGTGGGGACTAAATGTAGTGTCATAAAATTGAGACCCTATAAATTTTTGACCACATTAGGGTCCTCATGCACGTGAGATTGAATCCCTTAACCTGATCAGAGATTGGAGACAACTCAACCCTCAGAATCTACTTCTTCCTTGGCCTTTGCATCACCCTGTCTATACTCTACCCTGGAGAAAGGGGTAGGATAGGGGTGTGGTACCCTTGTCCCTGCCCTATTTTGGGGCAGGACCCTTCCTAGGCTGCATTGTAGGTTGTGCATTGGGTGGGAAACTTCCCTGATGTCGGCCTATGATGAAAATCAGTCAATTAAGCCCTAATTGACAAGTATTTAAGTTGCATTTTCCCTCTCATTTGCAAAGAAATGGCATTAAGTGATAAGATAGATACATGAGATCATGCATTCAAGCATTCTTTTCAAGCATTGAGCATTCTCAAGTCTCCCTTCAAGGCTAGGTGTTGCATTTAAGTCAAGGATTCAACCATTGAAGAGGAGGTTGATTCCAACATTCAATTCCACACAAAAATTTCTATCAACATTCTATCTACAACCTCCCTTGAGGTAATTTACAATTTAGTCTTTCATTTACATTCACTTGCAAGTACTTTCTTTCATTACTTGGTTAATTCCAAAACTAGTGTTTGACCTGAAGGAAAACCCCCACTCCCAACCCATTTTCCTCTCTTTTTTGTGTGTAGGTTTTACTTTTGGATTCAGGATCCATTTGCAGAGGTAGAAAAACCCTTTTCATTTCATGAATTTTTCGGAGGACCATGTACATTCTCACCACGGTCTGGGCAACTTTTCCTCAAATTCGTAGGGTGAATTCGTCTCGACATATTACTGCTAGATCCAGGTGCACAAGTTCATCCCATACTCTGATCTCAAGTTATAATCAGTTCTTTGTCACTTTTGCACTACATAATTCAATCAATTCCTTTCCTTTTCAAATAGGAAGAGGGGATCAACTTATAAGTCCCATTTCATTCAGAATTCTATCTTTTTCTTGGGAGGTTTAACCTAGTGAATTTTCCTCTCCTGTTCCAATGTAATTAGGTGAAAAGTGTTTTCCTTTTGATTTCTCATTCACACATTTTTCACCCACCAATACACTTTGGTGACATTACACTAACATAATGTTTCAAAAGAATAAATTTTAGCTTGGATTTTTGCCTTGGTCCTTCAGATGAGTCATTACAATATACATATACACATACACATACACATACACATACACATACACATACACATACACATACACATACACATACACATACACATACACATACACATGATAGTTTTGATACTTAATGTAAGTACAGATCCAATAGCCATCAAGATGAGAGGAGGTGGTGAATCATACAAACTTAATCATCCATAAAAACATCAGATTCAACCTCGATAACATATATATCGGTCATATAACCAAAACTGTCAAACATGCAAATTCAAAAGGATATGAACAATATAAACCTCATAACACCAGATTTAACATGGAAACCCAAATAGGGAAAAATCATTGTGGGATTTCGGACCCACTAAGAAATATACTCTTCTAGAGTATGCTCGGTTAAAAGAAAATCCTGTTAAAGATTATAAACGCATTGCTAGATGTGACCTGGTTAAGGGATTTCCCTCAGATCTGTTAGAATCTTCACTTTGTTAGAAGTGACCTTGTTAAAGGATTTCAAACACTCAATAAGAATGTCACCTTGCTAGAGGATTTTACAAATAAGACTGTTAAGTCCACTCGGCTAAGAGATTTTCTGCTACTTCTCAAAATAACAGTAATAAAAATATGTTTGCAACTTCACATCTAAAAAATGTTGAAGTAGATTCTTATTTGCTCAATACAATCAATTCATAGGACTTATCTTGTCCCTCTACTGGGCTATATACTCTATTATCAAAATAGGTCTTCAAGCTTCTGTGCTCAGTAATCACTATGTAGCATCCTTGTGCATACATTTGCCCGCATGCATTGTTTTTCAATAGTTTCCTATTTATAAACAATCTTCTAACCGCTTAATCTCCTTGATCACATTTCCCATGATCAATCATAGCCATCAGATCTTCAATCTTGTCCAGGTTCAATGTATCCTTCGATCTGAAAACATTTTACCTCACCTTGGAACTTGCATTTTCACCTTGGAACTTGTGTTAGGGTATTGCAGTTCAATCTGAGCTGTAGATCTTCCTGCCAATCTTTCTTTACCATAGATTCTTTAACAGTCTTCATACATGGCTTACGAATCATTTAATTCACTCCAGCTCATTATCTTCCTTCATTAAATATCACATGTAAACATTTAATGCATTATTTTATAGCTCGGTAAATACTAAACTTCACTCGGTAGACATTTTGCCTTCATCAACCAATAGCGATAACCTTAGGGTTTACCAACTAGGTTCCTTAGGGTTTACCGACTAGGTTCTTTGCTTGGTAACATAGTATAGTATTAACCTTTCAAACAATAGCATATGTAGGATATCAAAACAATCTAAACAACATGATCTCATCATTGTCTAACTCGGTAATAGTTGCCCATTGAATAACTTATCCCCTTATTCATCATATTCTTTCTGTGTCTTTTACCGACATCTTTATACTCATCAAATCACACTTCTTAAGATATGGCAACATCGTACTGAATTAGAAAATTAGTTTCTTGACATCAATGACAAAATAATAATATTAAAACAGTAATCATCCTTAATCAGTTATATTCATAGTCATCAACAACCTTCTCAATATCCTTATTGAAATGCCAACAATCTCTCATTGTAATTGGAATGCCAACCTTCTTTTTTTCTATTGTAATGCCAACAATATCCCCCTTTGGCATTGATGGAAAAACCAATTGATTTGACCTTAAGAGATTCGGATTGCTAAGATTTGGAAATGTTGAAATGCTCTCCCCCATACATTAGACTTGTCTTGTTTTCTCAATCTTCTTTCCAATCTGTAGTCTGCTCAGTTTTATCTTAGTCTTCTCCCCTGATAGGTCTTCTCCTCTATATTGGTCTGATAGGTCTTCTCCCTTATATTGGTCTGATAGGTGTTCTCCCTTATATTGGTCTTCTCCCCCTTTGACAACAATGCCAAAAAGAAAAGAACTAAAAACATAAATTTTTTTCATGTAAGAAGTTATTTCCTGTTGTTGTGTATCAACCGAGTCTTGGTCAGAGCATTTGTCTTCAATTCCTATTCCCTATTTATTGTTTCCTGCACACCTTTAGAAAACCTTCTAAAGTGTGTAAATCAACATCAACTCCTAAAAGATATTCTGTAGATTCATCGAATTGATGCTTTCACCAAACTCGATCAATGAATGGAAGATAGGGGTAGGACCCCTAACTGACTTCTAAGATATTCAAAAGTGTCCTTTGGTAGTGGCTTGGTGAAGATATCTACTATTTGCTCCTTTGTACTAACATATTCCAACACCACTTTCTTCTCTTGAACTTCTTCTCTAAGATAATGATATTTGATAGAGATGTGCTTTGTCTTAGAGTGCATAACAGGATTATTTGAAATGTTAATGGCACTAGTGTTATCACAATATAGTTACTTGCTCGGTAACTTGCTCATTTATACCTTCCAACAGTTGTTTAATCCATGCTATATTGGTGCAATTTAGTGCTGCAGCAACATATTCAGCTTCAGCTATTGACTGAGAAACACATCCTTGTTTCTTGCTAAGCCAACTCACTAGTCTTTCTCCTAAAAAGAAAGCTCCTCCACTTGTGTTTTTCCTATCATCAATGTTGCCTACCCAATCAGCATCAGTATAAACTTTTAAATCAAACTCATTTCCTTTCTGATATACCAAACCATAATCTTTAGTGCCTTTTAAGTATCTGAAAATTCTTTTGATTGCCGTCATGTGTGTTTCCTTAGGATCTACAGAAAATCTTGCAACAATACCTACTGCATGTGCTATATCTGGCCTGCTATGAACAACATATTACAACTTTCCAATCATAGATTGGTAAAGTGTCTCATCAACATATGCATATTCATCATTCTTTGATAGTTTATAGTTGGTAGTCATAGGAGTACTTACTGGTTTTGAATCCTCCATTCCAAATTTCTTGAAGATTTCCTTTATGTACTTGGTTTGGGTAATGAAAATCTCATCTTTCATTTGCAGTATCTGTAGACCTATAAAATATTTTATCTCATTGATTAATGGCATCTCAAATTATTTACTCATTTCATTTCCAAAGTTCTTGCATAGAGAGTCATTTCCACTAAAGATAATATCATCAACAAATATGGCTGAGATCAGTATTCCATTTTCATTATTCTTCATGCACATATTGTTGTTCTCACTTGTCCTTATAAAACCAATCTTAATCAAATAAGAGTGCAATCTTTCATACCATGCTCTTGGTGCTTGTTTCAAACCATATAAAGCTTTGTTCAATTTACATACCTGATCTTTATTATTGTCTTCAACAAATCCTTCAAGTTGTTCAATGAAAACTTCTTCTAATATACCATTCAGAAATGCAGATTTGACATCCATTTGATATACCTTGAAATTCTTGTAAGCAGCATATGCCAACAATGTTCTTACTCCTTCAAGTCTTGCCACAAGTGCAAAAGTCTCACCATAATCAATTCCTTCTTCTTGGGCATAACCTTTGCAAACTAGTCTTGCTTTATTCTGAATGACCTCACCCTTTTCAATTAGCTTGTTTCTGAAGATCCACTTTGTACCGATTACATTTTTGTCCTTCGGTCTTGGGACCAGTGCCCATGTGTCATTCTTCTTGATTTGATCAATCTCTTCTATCATAGCATTTATCCAATCTTCACTATTAAATGCCTCTTTCACTATTCTCGGTTCAAATTTAGATATCAAACATGTGTTCTGTCTCAGTTTGTTCCTTGTCATCACTACATCATCCTTATCTCCTATAATCTGACTTGGTGCATGATGTCTTCTAACATACTTGGCTAATACGGGCTCGGTAGTCTCTTTATGATCTTCTTCATCACTCGGTAACTGGATATTTTCTTCATTTTCTTCAACAGTTATCTCAGGAGGACTTCTCAATTGCACATAGACAAATCCTTCATAATCTTCTGGTTTTTTGGAGTTTCCTTCATCATTTCTTTTTGCAAATTAATTAATTTTCACATTTACACTTTCTACTATTTTGTTAGATGATTTGATCAGACATTTTTGCTTCTAGAAGAATAACCTAGAAACATTCCTTCTTCACTTTTCTGATCAAACTTACCATTTCTATTATCTTTATTAACATAGCATCTACTCCCAAATATTTTAAAATAACTTACATTAGGTTTCTTGTCATACCAGATTTCATAAGGTGTCTTCAAAGTACCTTTCTTCAATTGAACTTGGTTCAAGGTGTAAACAGTTGTGCTTATTGCTTCTCTCCGAAATGTTTGTGGAACTTTCTTTTCAATCATCAGGGTTCTGGCACAATCCACAATAGATCTGTTCCTTCTCTCAGCTATCCCATTCTGTTGTGGAGTTCTCGGTGCAGAGACTTATCTTTTTATACCATGATCATTGTAGAATAAGTTGAACTCATCAGATGTAAACTCTCCTCCTCTATCTGATCTGAGACATTTCAGTTGTCTTCCTATTTCATTTTCAACTCTAGCCTTGTACCATTTAAACATTTGAAAAGATTCTAATTTTTCTTTTAAAAACATTACTAACATCATCCTTGAGTAATCATCCACAAATAATATGAAATATTTATCACCATAATAACTCTGAACTTTCATAGGACCACAAAGATCAGTATGCACAAGATCTAAAATTCCCTTAGAAGTGTAGGACTTACTTGTAAAGCTTGATCTTGTCATCTTACCCATTTGGCATCCTCAGCACATAGCATTCTCAGGTTTTTCAAGACTCGGTAGACCTCTTACTCGGTGCTTCTTACTTATTTTGATCAGATTATCAAAATTAACATGACAAAACCTTTTATGCCATAACCAAGTATCATCTATTCTTGCATATAGACATTTATTCCAAGTTGAGTCAAGATGAAATGTATTACCTCTTGTTTGTGTCCCGATAGCAGCTAACTTTCCATGCTTGTCATGAACATTGACAATTCCTTTTTCAAACTCTATTCAATAACCTGTGTTGTTTAGCTGTGCTACACAAAACAAATTCTATTTCAAACCTTCAACACAATAAACATCATTACATTTAGCATTGTCAAGAAGTGTTATGGATCCTTTACCTCTTACCAGACATGATGCATCATTACCAAATCTTACATAGCCTCCATCATAATCATCTAATTTAATAAACTTGTGTTTATCACCCATCATGTGATGTGAGCAACCACTATCTATGATCCAAGAATCATTAGTATTTATATGAGATATTAAAGCCTTTTCTCCATACCTTTCTTCATCTGATCCATCTTTAATAGCTACATAAATAACTTCCTCTATATCAGTTTCATCTGATTTATCATCATTAGATTCCTCATCAGCTATTAGGCATGTCTTTTTATCTCTTCTTCTGAAGTCTCAGTGTCCTCTGTAATGATTATCTTTCTGTTTGTCATCTTGGTAATCTCTCTTTTCACTAGATTCTTTGTTAGAACAGTTAGAAGCCATATGTCCTATCTTATCACAATTGAAACATTTTAAAGGTAGCTTTCCTTTATACTTATATTTTCCTCTCGGTAGCCTTCTGGCTAATAGTGCTTCAAACTCTTCTTGCTTTCTGATTTCCTCATACAGTTTGTGTACCTCCTCCATGTTTTTGCGAAATCTTTCACTTGCTCCACTGTGATTCCCTTCAGAGTTCTTATACTTTCTATCATTGTAATCATTAGTTTCATCAATATGAAAAGAACTGAATGCAGATTCAACTTTATTTACCGATGACCCACTCTTATCAAAGTTACTTAACTCAAATGCATGTAGCTTACCAATAGTAGCATCTAAAGAAACTGGCATATTTGGTACATACCTCAATTCATTGATTGCAGAGACTCGGATTGCATAAGCTGGTAGAAGGTTTCTTAACAATTTACTTGTTATATCCTTTTCTTCAATAGTTCCACCTGCTCCTTTGATTTAATTGACAATCTCCTTTAGTCTTGTACTGTATTGGGTTATGTTCTCACCTTCATTCATCCTCATAGATTCAATTTGTCCTCTTAAACTATCCACTTTTTCTCTTTGAACATGTTCATCTCCTCCATATACAGATATGAGCTTAGTCCACATTGTCTTTGCATCAGTACAGCCTTCTAGATCATTAAACTCTAAGTCAGTCAATGCAGATGTTATTTCAATTATTGCTTGAATATGTTCTTGCTTTGCCCTTATCTCTTCCATAGTCAATCGATAGGTGCTCGGTGCAACAAAATCATTCTCTAGATAGTATACGACATATTCTCCAACTCCTGATAGATGTAGCTTCATCCTTTTCTGCCATGTAGAGAAACTTGAATTGTTTAGCTTCGGTGCATCCCTCTTATACATCTTTGGATCTTTAACTCAAGTGCCTTTAAACTTTTCTTCCGAATTCCAAAGCTCTGATAACAATTGATAGTTCTAATACTTAATGTAAGTACAGATCCAATAACCAACAAGATGAGATGGGGGGGTGAATCATACAAACTTAATCATCCATAAAAACATCAGATTCAACCTCGGTAACATATATATTAGTCATATAACCAAAACTATCAAACATGCAAATTCAAAAGCATATGAACAATATAAACCTCATAACACCAGATTTAATGTGGAAACCCAAATAGGGAAAAACCACAGTGGGATTTCAGAACCACTAAGAAATATACTCTTCTAGAGTATGCTCGGTTAAAAGCAAATCCTGTTAAAGATTACAAACACATTGCTAGATGTGACCCAGTTAAGGGATTTCCCTCAGATTTGTTAGGATCTTCACTTTGTTAGAAATGACCTTGTTAAAGGATTTCAAAAACTCAATAAGAATGTCACCTTGCTAGAGGATTTTACAAATAAGACTGTTAAGTCCACTCGGCTAAGAGATTTTCTGCTACTTCTCAAAATAATAGTAATAAAAATATGTCTGCGACTTCACATCTAAAAAATATTGAAGCAAATTCTTATTTGCTCAACACAATCAATTCAGAGGACTTATCTTGTCCCTCTACTAGGCTATATACTCTGTTATCAAAACAAGTCTTCAAGCTTCTGTGCTCGGTAATCACTATATAGCATCCCTGTGCATACACTTGCCCGCATGCATTTTTTTTCAACAGTTTCCTATTTATAAACAATCTTCTAACCGCTTAATCTCCTTGATCACATTTCCCATGATCAATCATAGCCATCAGATCTTCAATCTTGTCCAGGTTCAATGTATCCTTCGATCTGAAAATGTTTTACCTTGCCTTGGAACTTGCATTTTCACCTTGGAACTTGTGTTAGGGTATTGCAGTTCAATCTGCGCTATAGATCTTCCTGCCAATCTTTCTTTACCATAGATTCTTTAACAGTCTTCATACACGGCTTACCAATCATTTAATTCACTCCAGCTCATCAGCTTCCTTCATTAAATATCACATGTAAACATTTAATGCATTCTGTTATAGCTCGGTTGTAACTCGGTAAATACTAAACTTCACTCGGTAGACATTCTGCCTTCATTAATCGATAGCGATAACCTTAGGGTTTACCGACTAGGTTCCTTAGGGTTTATAGACTAGGTTCTTTGCTCGATAACATAGTATAGTATTAACCTTTCAAACAATAGCATATGTAGGATATCAAAACAATCTAAACAACATGATCTCATGATTGTCTAACTCGGTAATAGTTGTCCATTGAATAACTTATCCCCTTATTTGTCATATTCTTTTTGTGTCTTTTATCGACATCTTTATACTCATCAAATCATGCTTCTTAAGATATGACAACATCATATTGAATGAGAAAATCAATTTCTTGACATCAATGACAAAATAATAATATTAAAACAATAATCATCCTTAATCAGTTATATCCATAGTCATCAACAACCTTCTCAATATCCTTATTGAAATGCCAACTGTAAAGCGGAAAAATCGCGATCGAACCCTAGTTGTTCTCCCCTCTTCTGACTCCGAGGAGAGAGAAGGGAGGTTCGCTAGGATTCGATGGTTTTTCACTTAGGGGAGAGACTTTACATTCAAAAGAGGGGTTGAAACTCATAAGATCCAATCCCACACAATGTAAGATTGGATGCTAAATGAATTTCAAGGGTTAGGAAAGCAAGGCTACCCTCTTTCGTAAAGAATGTCGATAGGAGAATTAAGCTAAGCATGCATAGAAAATGATAAAGATTCACTTATAAACTGAGTTCGGGTTATAGGATGAAGCTGCGGACCTGGAATTAGCAGTAAAATGTCTATACGGCGCTGTCCTGCAAATTTGAGCAAAAGTTGTCGGGACGATGGCGCCCGGCACCACAGTCCTCCGAAAAATCCGCGAAACGAAGGGGGATCTGTTCGTCTCTGCACAAGGATTCCAGATCTTCAATTTCAGCCGCGTACCTGCAACCTACACATAGAAAAGCGAAGACGATTGGGGGGTTAGGGATTAGGGGTTTGCCTTTAGGTCAAACCCCGGTTTTGGAATTAACCAAGAAATGAGCAAGTGCTGTAAATGTAAATGTATGTAAAACAAGTACTAATACCTTGTTCTAAGGATGTTTGTATCCTTATGTGCGAAGGTTTAGATGTTGTATGTTGTATGTTGTATGTTGTATGTTGTAGCATGTGATCTCCTCTTCAATGGTTGAATCCTTGTCTTGAATGCAACACTTAGCCTTGAATGGAGACTTGAAATGATCAATTGCTTAAAGGAATGCTTGAATGCTTGAATGCTTGAATATAGTTTCCACGTTTTTTTTCCTCATGTATCTGTTATGTCTTATCTGGGAGAGAAAAATGTAGTTTATATACTTGTCATTTAGGGCTGATAGACTGGTTTTCCTGACCTTAGGCCGACCAGGAAAGTTAATTTCCAATTTGCAAACAAAAAGACCCGAGACCCCTTAGGAGACCGGGCCCAAAATAGGACCCAGGGACCAGGGTGCTGGGCGCCATGGTCCTGGGGACCAGGGCGCTGGGCGCCATGGTCCTGGGGACTAGGGCACTGGGCACCCTGGTCCTGAAGGACCAGGGCGCTGGGCGCTCTGGTCCCACCTCCCGGGACAGCAGGGTGCAAGGAGGTTCAGGCCAGGGTGCTTGAAAAATGCAGTTTTCAGTGTCGTGAGCAAGTTTCAGGGTCTCCATTCAGGTTGTGTGTTGCATCGCCATCGTGAAGACTGAAATGCAGTCGAAATTGCAAGTGTCACAATTTTAGGATGCTACATTTAGCCCCCACTTTAGCGGGAGTATGTATGCTCATACTTCCGGTAAAGTACAAGGAAACAACATTGAAAGACTTTCACCATGTCAAGGAGGCAAGATACACCAAGCCCCCAGTGGACTAAGGATCTTACGACTTCGATTGACAAAGTAAAAGGGAAGATCACGAGGAAGAACATTGACTGTCAGTAGTAAGGCTCCCTCACTATGAGTCATGCAAGAAAGATATCAAAAATTTTCAAGGCAAGGCTAAATTTGCCAAGAAATTTTCAAGTATCTTGAAAAGATATGAACGGGATGTATGCCCCCCTACGTTAAAGTGATCGCATACGCCTCACCGGGGGTGATTGTTTTAACGTAGTGATACGTACATAAGAAATGAGAAAGGAAAGGAGCACGTTATCGCAAGGATTTAGCCCCCAAGTGTGAGCTAAACCCAAGGATAATAGACACAAAACATAAAGCACGAGGTGACTTCACTTTCCTTGGGGTCAGTATGCTGTATGATAATTCATGTTATATATATCATATGTATGCATGCATAATTGTTCTTCATTCCCCAAATCAAGGAAGGTCACCTAGAAGAAGGGAACACATGTGTCTTTTGAGTCAACATGAGAGAGATCGAGAGATCTAAATGCTTTGCATCGTCCTCAAGTAGACAACACCAAGGACAACAAATAGAAGAATGAAAATAACATTTAGAAGAAGTAACAAAAGAGAGGAGGAGAGAATCTGCTATGCTAATGTAACTAGTCTAGCATGTCATCTACCCCCCGATCTTGCTGATCAATGTTTCGGGAAGGCAGGGAACACGCCAGAGGAGGAACATCCAACACAGCAGATGGAGCTATCACAAGATCCAAACAAGGGCTATGTTCATGTTCCGAGCCACATTGTTCTTGTCTAGGAGCTAGGATAAGTGCTTTAGAAAATTCATTAGATAAATGGTTATTGATATCAACAAGTTCATATTCACTATCAGAAGCAAGAGGAGTAATATTTTCATCATGAATAACATTTTCATCCATATCATCATCAAGATTTATAAAAATAGGATCTTTAACTCGCACAGGATCAAGACCATCATGCATCTTATGTTTAGGAGATTTAGGCTCAATGTCCGGCTGAGGAGAAAATGGAATAATGCTTGTTGAAGGTGTTTTTGGAGATTGCAAAGTTTGAGAAGCGGTTGCCTGAGCCCTAAGACGACGCTTTCGTTGGCGTTCACGTGCAGAACGATTTCGTCTAGTCTTAGTAGGAAGTGGAGAAGACTGAGGAGGAGGAATGTTCTCATCCTTAGCACTTGGGTGTTTAGGTTGTGGTCTCTTAGGTTGGATAATAGGAGAAGAAGAAGGTCTCTTCTCTCTATAAAAAGAAGGAGGAGGAATTGCTCCATATAAAGGAGGAATATTTGGTTTAGGGAGAAGACCAAGTCCATCATGACGAGGAGGTATAGGTCTACTCTTAGGAAGTTTATTAGGTATAGACATAGTCATATCCATAGGGATGGGTTGAGAATCTTCTTGAGGAAAGACATTAGTTTTATCTTTCAAAGGAAGAACTTCCTTCTCAAGAATGATAGGAATATCAAGTTTAGGTGCTCTAGGTTCACTTAGAGATAGGATCATATCTTGATCACTTCGCGGAGGAAGAGATTGGAATTGTTTAGGCCAAAAGTAATCAATAGGAACACTAGAGGTTCTTTCAGCTGGTTTAAAGAGACTATGATTAACAGTAACAACTTCACCATTATGGGGAAATTTCAAACACTTATGAATAGGAGAAGCAATAGCTTTCATGGAAGATAGCCAAGGATAGCCAAGCTTCACACGAAATTGTTCGGAAAATGGAATAATAGCAAAGTTCACATCAAGAGATTTGTTATGGACCTCAATAGGCAATGTAATAGAACCAATTGCAGGAGAAGAAAATGCATCAAATAATTTCACAATCACATCTGTTTTGTCATATATCACTTGATTCAATTGCAAAGTAAAAAGAAATTCTTCAGTAATAACATTGACCATGCATGAAGGATCAATAAGCACTCCACGACAAGGTGTATTCTTAACTTTTGCAACTATGTATAAAGGACCATCAGGTGCCCTAATGGTTTCACTAGAATCAAATGTGACGGAAGGTTCTTTAGGGATTTCTTGCTGCTCTACAAAGTTAATCACATTCGGAGTCACAGACACAAGACCATCAGATGAGAGAGAGGAATCATTAGCCTCAATTGCATTAGAGGTATGAGAAGGCAATGGATCGGTGAAAATCTGAAGATTTTGGTTAGGAGGAGCTACAGATGTGTTGCCTTTATCATTCACTCCAGAAACAGAGATAGTATTGTTATCAATCAAATCTTGAATTTTACCCTTTAAAGAAAAACATTTTTCAGTATCATTCCCAGGCTGACGATGAAATTGACAAAAAGCTTTGTTATCAAAATAAGGTGAAGTAATCTTTGTAGGATCAATTTGTCTTATAGGAGGAAGAGTAAGCACATTTTGTTCCAATAACTTATTCATAATACTATGCAATGATTCATTCAAAGGAGTATACTTTCTTTCTTTCTTAAAAAATTTAGAAATAGGAGGCACACCTGATGCTGCATTCACATTGTTGTTGATGATGTTTTCATTGAATTTGATGGAATCTCTGTTCGGTTTAAACTTCCCAAATGGTTGTTGACTGCTATCACCCTTATCACTCGGAGCCATAGGATGTGATTGTTCCATTTGACTCACAGTCAGTTGATAATTGTGAAGAGTTGCACACAACTGTTGGAAAGAAGTAAACTCAGAAAATAGAAGTTTGTCTCGAATATCTTTTTGTAAATTAGAAATAAAGATTCTTTGAATATCATTGTCAGGCACTGGAAAAGAAATTTGAGCATACAAATGCTTATATCTACCAATGAAATCAGTCACTTTTTCTTTAACACCTTGTTTACAATGCATTAAATCAATCAAAGTAACTTTAGGACTTATATTGTTTTGAAATTGTTGAATGAAAGCATTTGCAAGTTGTTCGAAAGAAGTAATAAAATAAGAAGGCAACGAGCAATACCATTGTAGGGCTTTGTCTCTTAATGTTCTAGTGAATATTTTTGCAAGCAACCTTTGGTCATAAGCAAAATCGGTACATATTGTTTGAAAAGTCTTAACATGTGTTAGAGGATCTCCTTTACCATTATAAAGTTCCAAATGCGGGATTTCAACATGTTTAGGAGGGATAGCTCGAACAATGTCAAGAGAAAGTGGGCTCGCAACGTCAAATGTGGGCACACTAAACTTAGATTGATTCATAGAGGCAATTTGTTGCTATAAAGAAGAGACAGTTTGTGCAAGATTGTTAATGGTCGCTTCAATCGAAGAGTTCATATTGGATGTGTTAGATTGAGATGGAAGTGTTATGTTATTGAAAGAAGGTAGAGAGTAAGGTGGTGGGACTCTATGATAATTAGTCATAGGAGATGATTGGAGAGGAGGAACACTACAAGGAGGAATGGAATGGTTAAATGAATTGCCCCCTTGCGTCATGTTCATTTGTGGAGATGTAATAGGAACACTCATTGAAGGGACGAATGAAGAAATCGGATTGAATGAAGGAAGAGGGTTAATTGAAGAAGAAGGGTTGCCCCCATGACTGGTGATCACAGGGGGAATATCTTGTATAGAAGTAGCCATTATGTTTGATGTAAAGGTAGGTATACTAGCAATAGGAGTTGTCAAAGGAATAGAATGATTGACTTGAGTAGGAGGTTGTGTATAACCTAAATTTTCAGCACAACTCTTCATAGGCATCACATTTGAATCCACAATGTGTGCAATACCACACAAAATATCAATTCCATTCTTATCACTTTGAAGCATACGTTTTAGACCCTCAATTAAAGGAAGAGCTTGACTATCAGGGTATTCATGAGACATCCATTGGTGAAAATCGTCAAATTGGTTATCCAATTTCGAAAGTTGTTCTACAGAAACCTCATGGAGAGCTTCTTCATCATTAGGAGGATTAGAGGAATTACCCATGTCCTCGTTAAAAAGGCTATTCAAATTAGGTTCCATCTCCTCAGTAGTTAAAACTTGGAAAGACTTAATTCTACGGCTTCGTCTAACAGGAATAGTGTAAGTAGGGCTTATTGTTGTAAAACTCATGCACTAGAGAAGGAGAGAAAATTTTGATTTTAGAGGTAGCAATTTTCAGTAAAATCAGCCAATCTTCTGGATTTAAGCTGTTAAATGCAATCACAACAGTCTCCCGAAATTTTGAAAAAAATGCCCGGGACCGTAGCGCCCGGAGTGCAACACGGTCCTTGCAACTTTTTTCGAAATTTGCAGGGATGAAAGGTATGATGATTTTAGAGCTAATCTGAAAAAATTGAGTGATTTTACGATCTGTAGATAGGCCAAATTAAAGTTGTAATCTCGAAATTGAACCCTATCAAGATTGTCGAAAAAATGCAAAATTTGAATTTTGAAAAAGAGAGGGAAACTGAAATTTTGAATTTTATGATTTTAGAGGGAATGCCAAAAGCAATGCAAATTTTGAAATTCAAAAGTTGACTCAATTTCACGCAAAATTCAATTTTGAAAGCGGAAATTAAAGTTATTGTAGTTAAGCACTTAATTTCAAAAGTCACAAAATGCAAGAATTTGAATAAAGCACTGAAATTTTTAATGAATGATAACACACTTTTCAGATTTAGGACAGTAAGAACACAATTTTGACACAAAATTTCAATTTCAATGATTTTTAAATGTTTAGAAGCCTTAATCCAAGCAATCACAAGACCAACTTTGACTGTTATTTTGAAGGTGTTAAAATTGATAAGATCAGCCAAAATTCTGGATTTTAGCAGGAAAATATAGTAAGATCTCGCTCCCGAAATTTTGGAAAAAATGTCGGGGACGATGGCGCTCGGCGCCACGGTCCTCGCAAATTTTTTCCAAATTTTCAGGGATGAAAGATATTGCGATTTTATTGCGGAATCCAAAGTTACAGCTGATTTGGAGATGTTTTGATCAGTGAAATTGTCGGACAAAGGTTGAATCAAGAGGGTTTCAAAAATTAGGGTTTTGACACTTAACCACTTAATTTTCAGAATTAAAGCACAAATATGAATTGAAAATTTGTAATAGAAGGGCAGATCTGAAACAGGCATTAACATTTAGACATTTCGCAGGCTCAATTACCAAAAAGAAAATTTAGGGTTTTTATGCAATCACCTCTAAAATTTTGCAAAAGATCAAACATGGAAATGTAATCAATTTTTTTTTAAGATCTAAGCATGAAAAATAAAAAAGGATGTTCACGTCGGGTTCGCCAAAATGTAAAGCGGAAAAATCGCGATCGAACCCTAGTTGTTCTCCCCTCTTCCGACTCCGAGGAGAGAGAAGGGAGGTTCGCTAGGATTCGATGGTTTTTCACTTAGGGGAGAGACTTTACATTCAAAAGAGGGGTTGAAACTCATAAGATCCAATCCCACACAATGTAAGATTGGATGCTAAATGAATTTCAAGGGTTAGGAAAGCAAGGCTACCCTCTTTCGTAAAGAATGTCGATAGGAGAATTAAGCTAAGCATGCATAGAAAATGATAAAGATTCGCTTATAAACTGAGTTCGAGTTATAGGATGAAGCTGCGGACCTGGAATTAGCAGTAAAATGTCGATACGACGCTGTCCTGCAAATTTGAGAAAAAGTTGTCGGGACGATGGCGCCCGGCGCCACGGTCCTCCGAAAAATCCGCGAAACGAAGGGGGATCTGTTCGTCTCTACACAAGGATTCCAGATCTTCAATTTCAGCCGCGTACCTGCAACCTACACATAGAAAAGCGAAGACGATTGGGGGGTTAGGGATTAGGGGTTTGCCTTTAGGTCAAACCCCGGTTTTGGAATTAACCAAGAAATGAGCAAGTGTTGTAAATGTAAATGTATGTAAAACAATTACTAATACCTTGTTCTAAGGATGTTTGTATCCTTATGTGCGAAGGTTTAGATGTTGTATGTTGTATGTTGTATGTTGTATGTTGTATGTTGTATGTTGTATGTTGTAGCATGTGATCTCCTCTTCAATGGTTGAATCCTTGTCTTGAATGCAACACTTAGCCTTGAATGGAGACTTGAAATGATCAATTGCTTAAAGGAATGCTTGAATGCTTGAATGCTTGAATGCTTGAATGCTTGAATATAGTTTCCATGTTTTTTTTCCTCATGTATCTGTTATGTCTTATCTGGGAGAGAAAAATGTAGTTTATATACTTGTCATTTAGGGCTGATAGACTGATTTTCCCGACCTTAGGCCGACCAGGAAAGTTAATTTCCAATTTGCAAACAAAAAGACCCGAGACCCCTTAGGAGACCGGGCCCAAAATAGGACCCAGGGACCAGGGCGCTGGGCGGACCAGGGCGCTGGGCGCTCTGGTCCCACCTCCCGGGACAGCAGGGTGCAAGGAGGTTCAGGCCAGGGTGCTTGAAAAATGTAGTTTTCAGTGTCGTGAGCAAGTTTCAGGGTCTCCATTCAGGTTGCGTGTTGCGTCGCCATCGTGAAGACCGAAATGCAGTCAAAATTGCAAGTGTTGCAATTTTAGGACGCTACACCAACAATCTCTCATTGTAATTGGAATGCCAACCTTCTTTTTGTCTGTTATAATGCCAACAACACATACACATACACATACACATACACATACACATACACATACACATACACATACACTACACATATAAATACATACACATACATGTATAAATATATATACACATTGTATGTATGCATATATACATACACATATATATGTATACACCCATATATATGCATACACACACACACACATATATACATACATACACATATAATGCCTACAAAAATTCTTTTACTTATATTTATGACATTTGTCTCACCAAAAATAGATCTCTAATCTCCAATTATTTCTTTTAATTGGATTATAAAAAAATGACGTGATGGATGTAGTGCCCCTACCCTAGTCGGCTTTGTAAAACTGGTTTGACCTTGGTTGACTTTTTTGGTGGCATTCTTGGATGGTTGATTTACCATTATGTAATGTTGTAAATTAGATAATATGAATATTGTGCATACCTGTTATTGTGCTTTCACATCAATTCTTGTGTAAGTTTAATTGTTTCCCTAATTCTTGTTATAAATCTCGAGCTAATGCCTTCATTGAATATATATATATATATATATATATATATATATATATATATATATATATATATGCTTACGTGACTCATGGTTGCAGGAGATTGCAGGTACAGTACCGCCTAGGTGCGAGGTTTGTCTCCATCAGGATTCACAGGGTTGGGTATACCTCTTTCATCCTTAGAATTTGGATTAGGTGGTTGTAAAACCCTCGTCTTGCCTTAGCCATGATCAAGTGAGCGTCTTGTGTGGTTCGTCAGTTTCCCTTTTCGTTTGGGTTTGTGTGTCATGTATTTGGTTGGTTTTCTTGGTTTGTGTGCCTTGCATGTGGTAAAACTGAGTATTTCATCTTAAGTATTGAATTCGATTTAATATGTTCATTTACACATTAATGATTAATGAATTAAAATAAATAGGTTTCTTTTATGTGATTAATCAGTAATTAAAAAAGATCACTCTATTTATGGTTGTAGCAAGTTTAAGTATTTAATTCGATTTAATATGTTCATTTACGCATTAGTAATTGAGGAATTAAAATAAATAGGTTCTTTTATGTGATTAATCATTAATTAAAAAAGATCACTCTATTTATGTTTGTAGCAAGTTTAATTTAATAGTTAATTTAAAATCGTGAATTTATTTAGTTTATGCATTTTAAAAGGGAAAGATTTAAAGTTATTTGAAATTTAAATAATTTAATCTCTTTTGCATTTTGGTAAGGAAAGGTTAATTTTACCCATTTAAGAAAATCAATTTTGATTAGAAAAGTAAGTTTTATTTATATATATTTTGATTTAGTGTGAAAGATTGATTTTGAGAAATTAATTTAATTAAAAGATTTTACCCTCATCAGTATTGCGAAATATAAATGTTAGCTTGTTAATATTGAGAAAAATAAATTAAATGAGAGAGAAGTATTTTAATTTTAATTAGAAAAGCAAGTTAGATTTTTGAATAGTTGAAAAGAATGATTTCTCATTTTTATTTAAAAGATGTTTAAATTTCAAAATTAGGAATTAGGTCAAAATTCATTCCATTTAACCTAGGTTGGAAAATATTTTTGGGGTTGTTGAATTTTTTTGGAAAAAAAAAAAAAGAATATTTTGATGGAGAAAAATTGGAGATTTTGGAAAGGAAGGATTTCTACAGCTACAGGTTGGGGGCTCTTCTTCAAAATCTTGCCAGGAATGCTAAAGGAGGTAGGATTCATGTTTACCTTTTTATTTCGTTGTTAAATCAAAAATGATGTTTGGTTGTTTTTCATGAAATGCTGGTTTTAAAAAAAGAAGAAGCCATGAATGTCCTCAGATTTGAGTTTCAGCTTTAAAAAAATGGGTATGCATTGTTTTGTATTGTGGAAAAGATTGTAAATTTTAGTTGCCTAGAAATGAAAATGCTTGTTGAAAAATGGCTGAATCCATTTTCTATGTGTCCTAGATAATTTCTAAGTCTTGTTTTTTATTTGGGGGTTTTAGTTTACTTGTATTTTATTTGGGGCTTTTTGGTGTTTTCTTTTTCTTTTTTAAAAAGGGATATGTTTATGCTGGTCTTTTGCTATTCTGGAAAATACCCCCATTTTGTTTTCAGAAAATTTCTGAGTATTGTCAAAAAAAAGAATATATGTTGTTGTTGTGTACCCAGCAACTGGGGTTTGAGTTTATTTGTTTTTTTTAAAATGATATTAAAACTCAAAAAAAGATATATATATATATATATTGTAGACGTATAAAAATGACCAATTCCTAAATGAATATTTTATGTTCATTTCTCTATTTGATTAAATCCAATTTAATTAAATTATCGACATTCTTCTATTTTATTAAGTAAATTACTCAATTTATTTAAATAAAATTCACTATACCCATTTAATGAATAAATCATTTTATTCAATTAAATCTCCCCTATCCACTTTTAATTAAATTCAAATTTAATTAAATAGTTATCCTAAAATTGAATAAATCTAATTTATTCAATTTCCCCAAATTGCAACTAAATTGAATGAAATTCTTTATTTCAATTAAATCCTACATCTCCCACTTGCCTTCCTAAACCCCTTTCTAATCCCTTCTAGAATCTTCTAATCGCTTCTAATTAACCTAATCCCTCCTCTAAAATTTGTCACATCCCTAAGCAAAGGGAAGACACTTCTCAAACCCTCAAAGTCTTTGATAACCATTAAAGGCTTTCAACCTTCAACCACTAAATGGCTCAAAGTCTTTGATAACCATTAAAGGCTTCCAACTTTCAACCACTTAATCCTCCAAAGTCTCCAATAACCATTAATGGTTAACTCAAACCCTCCTACATAGTTAAAACATTTGTTTTGACTCAACCTTCATCCAACCCAAGGGTCTCATCAGGCCATTAATGCTTTGACCATGATTATCTCTTAATCATTTGCTCAAAGGTTTATCCTTGGATTAACTCTTAATTCAGTGGGTAATCTTAATTTAGACTTGACCCTTAGCCTCTAGATAACCATGAGGTCTTCTCAGGCATTCAATGTCTCCAACCCCTTTTCTCAATCCAACCCTATGTTGACACTTGTCACCACTTCATTGGTGCAAATTGTGCACATGGATCCCCAACTTTCAAATTCAACCCTTGATTAAACCATTCAATCCTGACCATCCATTGCCCTATTCTTGCTATAAATAGAGCTCTGATTCCTCCAAAACAATCATCCTTCAAATTTGTAGCATCACACTTATGCTCAAATACATTCAATCTTTCATATCATTTTTATGCTCATCATTTAGCCTCTTTAGAATAGAAATTAATCTAAATATGCATGCTTAGAATAATTTCTTTATCATTTTAGCTCAATCATAGACTAAATATATCATGTTAGGATAGTACTCATACTAACCTTGTCATGTTATCATCTAGTTTATTGCATTTCTAAGATCATACATAGCTTATAACACATTTCATTTTAAAAATCTATCAGAGCATCCCTCGTTCTTGCATTTGCCATCTCTAAACCATTTTGCTCAGTGATCTGAGAGCAAAAACATTGGTTTGAGGGACATTGTGAGATAGAGAACCATGGGACCCACCTTGGGAAGCTGAGTAATATGTTATTACTCTATAGCTTGCATCAAGAAGTCCTGTGTGTGTGTGTGGACAAGTCATTTAACAATATTTTCACATATTAAGTTTTATCAGCCCACTTTTCCCGCATATATTTCTGGCGTCCACCGTGGGGCATCACCATCAAATCGAATCTGGGGCACGACTGGCAAATCAAAAGAGCGACACAAAAATTGCATTTGATCATAAATCACAAAAACACATCATTTTCATTGAAATAACATGTGCACACACGTCACTTCAAAGAGGGGCAAAATGTAGACGTATAAAAATGACCATATTCCTAAATGAATATTTTATGTTCATTTCTCTATTTGATTAAATCCAATTTAATTAAATTATCGACATTCTTCTATTTTATTAAGTAAATTACTCAATTTATTTAAATAAAATTCACTATACCCATTTAATGAATAAATCATTTTATTCAATTAAATCTCCCCTATCCACTTTTAATTAAATTCAAATTTAATTAAATAGTTATCCTAAAATTGAATAAATCAAATTTATTCAATTTCCCCAAATTGCAACTAAATTGAATGAAATTCTTTATTTCAATTAAATCCTACATCTCCCACTTGCCTTCCTAAACCCCTTTCTAATCCCTTCTAGAATCTTCTAATTGCTTCTAATTAACCTAATCCCTCCTCTAAACTTTGTCACATCCCTAAGTAAAGGGAAGTCACTTCTCAAACCCTCAAAGTCTTTGATAACCATCAAAGGCTTTCAACCTTCAACCACTAAATGGC
Source organism: Cryptomeria japonica (assembly GCF_030272615.1). Lineage (NCBI taxonomy): Eukaryota > Viridiplantae > Streptophyta > Pinopsida > Cupressales > Cupressaceae > Cryptomeria > Cryptomeria japonica. The sequence goes on from NC_081405.1 coordinate 473,459,964, forward strand.
TCAAAGTCTTTGATAACCATTAAAGGCTTCCAACTTTCAACCAATTAATCCCCCAAAGTCTCCAATAACCATTAATGGTTAACTCAAACCCTCCTACATGGTTAAAACATTTGTTTTGACTCAACCTTCATCCAACCCAAGGGTCTCATTAGGCCATTAATGCTTTGACCATGATTATCTCTTAATCATTTGCACAAAGGTTTATCCTTGGTTTAACTCTTAATTCAGTGGGTAATCTTAATTTAGACTTGACCCTTAGCCTCTAGATAACCATGAGGTCTTCTCAGGCATTCAATGTCTCCAACCCCTTTTCTCAATCCAACCCTATGTTGACACTTGTCACCATTTCATTGGTGCAAATTGTGCACATGGATCCCCAACTTTCAAATTCAACCCTTGATTAAACCATTCAATTCTGACCATCCATTGCCCTATTCTTGCTATAAATAGAGCTCTGATTCCTCCAAAACAATCATCCTTCAAATTTGTAGCATCACACTTATGCTCAAATACATTCAATCTTTCATATCATTTTTATGCTCATCATTTAGCCTCTTTAGAATAGACATTAATTTAAATATGCATGCTTAGAATAATTTCTTTATCATTTTAGCTCAATCATAGACTAAATATATCATGTTAGGATAGTACTCATACTAACCTTGTCATCTTATCATCTAGTTTATTGCATTTCTAAGATCATACATAGCTTATAACACATTTCATTCTAAAAATCTATCAGAGCATCCCTCGTTCTTGCATTTGCCATCCCTAAACCATTTTGCTCAGTGATCTAAGAGCAAAAACATTGGTTTGAGGGATATTGTGAGATAGAGAACCATGGGACCCACCTTGGGAAGCTAAGTAATACGTTATTACTCCATAGCTTGCATCAAGAAGTCCTGTGTGTGTGTGTGGACAAGTCATTTAACAATATTTTCACATATTAAGTTTTATCAGCCCACTTTTCCCGCATACATTTCTGGCGGCCATCGTGGGGCCTGACCCCAAATATTAAATCGGTTTTTAAAACTAATCACTTTTGCAGGTCCGCGGGAAACAGGAATCGATGCGTGGGAAACATTCCCTAGCGCATCAGGTAACAGTCTAGCGCATCCCACTCACTATTTAGCGCGTGGGATCCATACTCTAGCGTGTGAAGTCCTTTATTTAGCGCATGACTTCCACTAATACTTTCTTGTAGGTCTCGACGCGGAAACAAAATAGAGTAGCGCATGTAATAAACAGAATAACGCATCCATCCCACAGTTCAGCGCTTGTAGGTCATCATCCAGCATGTGCGATTCAAACATTAGCGCATCGAATTTCTAATTTTACTGCAGGTCTCAGCGTGGGAGAGAGAAAAAGACAGAACAACGCTTCCAACATACAGAGTGGCGCATTCAGAAAATAGAGTAGCGCGTTGATACTTAGTTTTAGCGCATCAAAGGTATCTCGTAGCGCATACAGTCTGTTATGTAGCGCATCGAAGACAGAAACAAACATTGTAATCAAAAAGTAAAATTTTAGAGTTGTTGAAGTCCCCAAAATCCTCCGTTTTTCTTAACTACTGTGGTGGTATTTTGCAGGATTTCTGACATTTTATTGCAGGGGGAGGAGCTTAGTGTTTTTTTTTAGCACTATAAATTGTTTAAATTTTACTAGCTTGTTCAAGTTAGTTAAAATTTGAAGTCTTTTTAATTCTAGTTAAATAAAAATTGAATTCACCTTACTTTGGGTTGTAAAACGAACCACAACACAACAATTTTCATTTTTGCAACAAAAGGATTTAAAACGAACTTCACCATCCTTTGGTGCATAAAAGGATTCACTTCAAATTTCTGTCAAGTAAAAGAATCACACAAGTCCAAAGTCAGTTACAACTAAAGAGGTAAGATCTTTCCCTTTTAGCGATTTCTTTTGCTGACCAAAACATCAAATTTGCTTTGTTGACCATTTCTTTTCATAGATCAGAACATCATTGTTTTGAAGAGATAAAATGAATATCATGTTTTTGTGGAGCAACATCTCCACATAGATTTTAGCAAATCACTGATTTGAAAGGATAAAATAAACCAAATTGATTGTTTTGTCTCGAAAGTGGAAGGAATATGCTCTCCCCTTAACTGAGTGATCAAAAATCCAGACCACTCTTACAGCTTTCTTTAAATTCAAGCAATAAAACCTTTAGCAGGCCTGCCTTCTCGAGGAGTTGGAATCAACTCTTAAAATCGTTTATGGCCGGTGTGAAGGGAATGACCTAAGTGGGGAACGACTTTGACGCCAAGAATTCCAACCCACTATAATCAAATGTGGAAAGTGACGAAAGTCCTTTTCAATAGTTGCGCGCAGTGATTAGCCTTCCCCCAATATCCTCGAGATACGTAAAGCCTTTGTTCTAAAGGTTGGGAAGCCTCCCGAGGGAGTTTATCACTGATGGCCAAACGAGAAGCCTGATTACGAACCATAGAAATAGAAGCTTTGAACTGAGTCAGTAACTAGACATTTATAACATCATAGTGCAAGGGTGGGGAAGAATTCGCCCCCAAGATTACTCACCATATATCTCCCAAGATAACTACTCAACTGTGAAGCGATTCACTTTGAGTTAATTTCTGGCAAAAGACAAAAAAATGAGCGCCCTCTAGGGGGTGACATGGTTGTTTGAGCTGATGGAGTATCCAGACTAGTGGGCTATGATGTTATTTATGACCCTTGATTAAAAAGTCTTTCTGAAGTGTATTACTTGTATCCAAACCTGTTAAAACATTGGGGATTTGAACACATCCTCGCAGAACATACACTTTTTGTTAGATTAGGCAAAAATGGTTGTACTTTTTGTGTCGTGCTTGCATTTATTGCCTCAGAAAATCATCCATCAAGCTTGAAAAATTCACAAAAAATTTTAAAATCGACAAAAATCGAACCAAAGAAAAATCATCAAGGCAGTTTAGCGCATCAAAGCAATCTCTTAGCACGTGGAATACTTCTGTTAGCGCATACAAACCTCAAGTTAGCGCGTTGGTTTAAAACAGTAGCATTTCTATCATAAGGTAAAACAGTGTAAATTCCTTTAGCGCATCTGCAAAACAGTCTAGCGCGTGGATGCAAAAAATTAGCGCAAAAAGTTAAATAGTTAGCACATCATAGGTCCAAGGTAGCACGTAGATTTTTCAACAATTAGACAACAATTTTTAGCCATTCCAAACTTTAGCGTATGGAAGCAACAACTTAGTGCGTAGAAACCAAAAATTAGCACATAAAGTCAAACAGTTAGCGCTTGACAGGCACAGGAGAGCGCATAACTTTTTCAACAAGTTAGACAACAATTTTCAAAAAAATCCAAACTTTAGCACGTGTCTGGGGGTAGCCTAGCGTGTGTGGTTAGTCTTTTAGCGCATCAAGTTATTTCAGTAGCCCATATAGACTCTGTTCTAGCGCGTGATCCAAGGCCGAAAAACAGAGAGCAAAACCGAGAAAATTTTCAAAATTTCAAAAACATTTTTAGAAGCCTTTTTCATCAAAAATCATTTTTCATCACAACAGAGTGACAAACAAACCACTAAAACTATTTCTTGAGCTCAATTTGTGTCAAAAAAAGAGTTGTCAGAATCCTAAACGAATCGCGCAATAGAGGATGTCTCTCCTATCATAATCCGGAAATCTTATTATCAGTATCAACAGAATCCTTTACCATCCTACGAATTTTTATCTCAAAACACTTGTTAAAATTTTCAAATTGTCAAATCCAGTTTCCAAATTGGGAAGCTTTTATCCATATCATTTGACACGCTTTGTCATGAAGGGGCATCTAAACCTTCACTCTGATAAAGTAAGATTTGAAATTTTCAAAACAAGAATCAACTGAATCCAAACCAATCAAAGGAAACCATTGATCACTCATGCATGACTAATCCCCTTATTCTGAGAAGAAAGAACCTCTATCGTAACATCATGTTGAAGAAACAACAACCTAGTTTCTCCAAATTCATCAAGAGAAATAAGTTTTTATACATCAATCGTCAACTATTCAAATCTCATCGGGTATTCCTTCATCACGTCAAACAGTATATCCAAAACAAATCTAGCGAATTTGACAAAGAACCTTTGAAAACAAGAGCATACTGTCAAAAGTATGCTTTTAATCAAACCATCAACCGCGGCGGAAAGATCAATCCAGCATTCTTGCTCGACGAGTGCATCACATACAACACATCTTGACCAGAACCACCAACCCCTGAGCAACATATCAATGAGGCTTTTGTCCCTTTCATCACAGAAAGTTTCTACTAAAATGCTTGTTACTCACTCTCAAAGAGACAAACAAAGCGAGGCACACGCAGAATCAAGTATGAATCAAAGATTATCAAATCCTTTTGAGGTTCCACCCATAGAAGAACCTGAAATTACTGAAGCACTTCTTCGGGAATGTCAAGAGAACCCTTCCTTCCAAAAACTTGTAGAAAAGCTCATGGAAAATGACAAAGAAAAATATCTGCTCATGCTCACAAGCAAAGGCGTTAAACTTCCCGAAGATTTTGATGCAAACATTTTTCAAACCATATCTTGACAATATACATATCAAGAACAACAAAGAGAAGAAGAAACTCACATACCTGAGCAACATATTCTAGAGCAGCACATTCCAAAACAACGCATACCAGAAATGCGTATACCTGAGCTAGAAACACCAGAGCAAAATATACCATTTACCACACCTTTTCAGCTGAGAACCAATACAAGGCGAGAACTCTTTCCTCGACTAGATAATGTGCCTTTAGTTGCTCTTACTCAACCAATGCGAATGTTGCAAAGGCAAATACAGGATATGCAACAAGGGACAATAGTGCAATACTCTCTAAATGAAATCTGTCCTTATCCATTTGACAGAAGATTGAACATGGTGTGACAGAAGATTGAACATGGTGCCTTTTCCTCCAAACTTAGACATTCCCAAATTTGATAAATATGATGGGAAAAGTGATCCCCGGGATCATGTTCGAGAATTTTGCACAATGAGCCTTGAATTCGCTCATGATGACACCGATTTGATGAGGTTATTCCCCAGAAGTTTGGGAGGGCAAACCATAGAATGGTTATCCAAAATTTTGCCACCTGTCAGATCATTTGATGAGTTGATTAACAAATTCATAACCCACTATTCCTATAACATCCAACATGCCATAACCATGTTAGATGTTTGCAATACCAAACAAAAGAACAACGAAACATTCATGGTGTTCCTTCAACGCTGGCGACGTATGGTATCACGATATCCTCAAGATATTCCCGAAAAGGAGAAAATGGAAAACTTCATTGATAACTTGAATGGCGAGATGAGTTACAGACTAAAACTTCAATGCATACCATCTTTCGCTAAATTGATTGAAAATAGCATTCAAGTAGAAGAAGCATGTGTCAAAAAGGGAACCCTCAAATTCTGCAAGGAAGGAACAAACTCATCAAACTACAATAATCAGAACAACACCAACCTTGACAAATCTCGATTTTGGACTCGAAACAAAAATGAAGGCAACAATGAATCATATGATCCCAAATCTAAGCAACCACTGCTTGCATTATCCGGAAACCCTCAAAATATGAAAAATCCTAAAAATGCTACTCCCAGTGCTAACACATATGCACCAAACACCGATCAAGGACAACTCAACACAAACAACACCAACGATACTCAAAGCAAAAACATGAATCCAGGACTTAACAACAATTCACGCAACAAAACGAATAATTTCCAAAAGCGTATCTTCACACCACTGGGACAATCATTAGAATCCACATTCAGAGAACTTTTGGCAAACAAGATTCTTTCTTTGCCTCCAATCAAGAATTATGAACCTCCAATCAAACCACCTTGGTGGAATGATTCACACTATTGTGATTTCCATCACAATAAGGGTCATAGAACAAATGAGTGCATGCGATTGAAACATATAGTACAGGACATGATTGATCGAGGTGACTTAATGGTAGATGGTCTTAAAACAAATGGTGATCACAAAGCCTTCAAAAATCCTCTCCCAAATTACAACAAAGATGGAGCATCAACTTCAGAAGATACACTCGGAGCTCGTATTAATCACATCTACAACAACACAATCAACCACATATCAGCTGAAGATCATCAAGTCAATGTCATCACCATTCGAGATCGGCATGATCATGAATCTGTTAATGTAACAACCCGAACTCAAAAATATGTCTTGAAGGGACATACTGCACCTACAACTACCACACCAAAAATCCAATATGACTTGGTTAGCCAACTGTGAAAGACTCCAGCTCAGATATCTATACTAGAATTGCTGAAACTATCACCAAGGCACAAAGACATATTAGAGAAAGCGCTATTGGAAACAAATGTACTGCAAAATCTGGATACAGACAGATTTCAAGCCATGGTTGCCCATATGACTGGACCTCATAACTTCACCTTCTCAGAGCATGATAATACTTCCTTGAGTCATCCGCATAATAATCCTCTCCCTATTGAAGTCATTGTTTGCAAACACCGAGTAAAAAGAGTCTTAATTGATGGAGGAGCTGGACTTAATATATGTACTTTAAAGCTTATCTGTGCATTAGGCTTCTCAGAAGAATCTATTGATCCCTGCAAAAAGATTACCATAAAAGCATATGATGATGAAGAGAGGTCCTCTAAAGGCACAATGATATTACCTATTCAAGTGGGACCAGTACAAAAGGATACTATATGTCAGGTCTTAGATATCGATCTAGCCTACAATATCTTGTTAGGATGACCCTAGATACATGAAATGAAAGCAATACCTTCTACGTATCACCAGTGTGTCAAGTTTCCTTATGACGAACAAGAAATTTCCATATCATCTGATCACAATCCATTTCAACATTGCAACGCAATGGGGGCAGCCCAAGACAGTTTGGTTCCTCATAATAGAGAAAAGTAGTGATCCTTGACATCAGATCTACAGACAGCAAAACCCAACTCCTTATGGGGAGACTTCAAGCAGAAAATGCAAATCAAAGACCAAGGTATGGGAGAATACTCTTTGGAGCCTTTATGTTTGGCCAAATTGCCAACATTACCTAGATCGCATGGTTTGTCTACTACATCAACACATCTAGCTACTCAGCCCATCACTAAATTTGATGGTACCTTCATCCAATTGGGTACTCTAGCACATGAATCAAAAGACAAAGATGTTCTTAGCTGGTTATATAAAGATGAAGAAGAAGATCATAGAGCAGCCGCTCTGGACATTGTTCTACCAACACACCTGTATGGAAAAGGCTACTTAATCATGAAGCAAATGGGATATGGCGGTAAAGGACCTATTGGAAAACACAAAGAAGGAGTCACTGAACCTATAGATCTTCCTTCACAACCTAGCAGAAACAAAGCAGGATTAGGTTCTAAACTCACATTCCTATTGAAAAGGCCGCCACACCTAACTACCAAACCTCAATGGAAAGTAAAGACGTAGTACAAAGAAGAATCCTGGCAGGAAACACTCTTTGAATCAGCAGAAACAATCCGCAAGGCACGGGAATGTCAAGATCAAAGGTTTCATCAGGGAAAGCTTCTAAGTCATAAGAAGGCCCTATCTCCAGCGGTAGCTCACATTCAAACACCAATGTCTCAAAAACAAATCATGTCCTCTCCAGATACCATTATTTCTCCTTGAGGAAGCATAGTTTATGAACAAATCCAGCAAGTAGAAGACGGATCTGACACAGAATCAACAAAGACCATCAAAATGGTATCCATCATCAAAGATTTGTTTTCACCATACAACATACCAGTTTATAGCACAGATAGAATTTGGGATGATGCCTATGAGATGGATTCCAATGAATATGAATGGGGTACCTGCTCCAATGCTACTACAGATATCCCTGATGATACTGATTCTATATCTCTTTCTCAAGAAGAACATAATGCAAGAGATAGACCTCTTGAATTTGGACCACAAAATATCTATGATGCTGAGGAAAGTGAACAAGAACATTACGAACAAGTATATGTAGAAGATAATACCATCGAAGACCTCGATGAAATCTGAAACTTTTTTAAAAACAAGAACCATCACGATGAAAACTCCGTCCTAACACTCACAGTAGCCGAACTTGATCCACCTAATGATTCCTTACCACTTGTCTTTCCTAACCTCATCGACTGGGATGAACCTAAAATCCATGATATACCAATTTTCCCCAATGATGAATCTATTATCCATTACCTATGTACCGTAAATCTAGAAACAGGCTCTACCAGTGAACAAAATAATGATGTCTACAAACCAGGGAGTGCCAAGTCTCTCAGTCGCAAAAATGAACTAAGTAAAGGATCTAATGCTGAAAACCAGTCAATGGCAGCTCTAGATCACAAAAAAGTAAAAATAAAGGATGCATCTGAGGGTGAAAACCTTTTTAAGGCACCTAATGATGGGAGACTTGACACTCTTCCTGAGCACTTTCATGAGCAATTACCCATATTGATTGAGCCCACTCAATCAATTAACATTGGTACCATAGAAGCAGTTAGGAACCTACACCTTGCAGAATCTCTAACAGAGGCAGAAAGATCAGCGTTCATCATTTTCTTCAAAGAACAGCAAATTAACTTTGCTTGGTCCTATGCGGATATGCTTGGAGTGGATCCACACTTAATCATGCATCATCTGTCCATTTCTACAGGAGTTAAGCCAGTCAAGCAAAAGCTACGCAAGATGAATCCATAGGTGGCACTCATGGTCAAAACTGAACTAAAGAAATTATTAGATGTCGGATTCATTCGACCCATTGACTATGCAGAATGGATTTCCAACATCATTCCAGTATCAAAACTAGATGGTAGTATCAGAATTTACACTGACTTCAGAGATGTCAACAAAGCTTGTCCCAAGGACGACTTTCCTCTACCCAGTATCGACATCATTGTATATCTCACAGCAGGCCATGCAATGCTCTCACTAATGGACAGTTTCTCAGGCTATAATCAAATCAAAATAGCTCCAAAAGATCAAGATAAAACTGCGTTCACTTATCCTTGGGGAACGTACTGTTGGAATGTTATGCCTTTTGGCCTGAAGAATGCAAGGGCCACTTATCAAAGAGAAATGACAACAATCTTCCATGACATGATGCACACATTTATGGAAGACTATGTGGATGACTTATTAGCTAAATCCTTCACCAGAGCAGAACATCTTGGCATCCTAACAAAGATTTTTGATCGATTGGAGAAATTCCAAGTCAGGCTCAACCCTAAGAAGTGTGTCTTCGGGGTTACATCAGGCAAGTTACTAGGCTACATAGTCTTAGCTAAAGGTATTGAAGTAGATCCAGCAAAAGTACAAGCCATTATGGACATGCCACCACTAAAGAATATCAGTCAACTCAGATCTCTACAAGGCCGACTTCAATCAATCAGTCGATTCATCGCTCAGCTAGCAGATAAAAGTCTCCCATTTAACCATTTACTACACAAAAATGTACCATTCGAATGGGAGGCCAAGTGTGCAGAATCTTTTTACCAAATCAAACAGTACCTAATGAATCCACTAGTTCTAGTCCCACCAATCGCAAGAAAGCCTCTTATCTTATATATCTCAACAACAGATATATCGCTGGGGGCACTATTGGCACAAGAAGATCAACAAGGGAAGGAATGTGCCATATATTACATTAGGAGGACATTGAATGGCTATGAACTCAACTATACATTCATTGAAAAGGCTTGCCTAACAGTGGTCTTCGCATCTCAAAAGTTTCGACATTATATGCTAGCACACACCATCAAGTTAGTAGCAAAAATTGATCCTCTCAAATATCTACTCAGCAAGGTAGCTCTTACAGGCCGATTGGCTAAATGGGTCATGATTCTCAGTGAATTTGACATCCAATACATAGAAAGATGAGCCATCAAGGGACAAGCAATTGCAGATCAGTTGGCTGAAGCACCACTACCAGGAAGACACACCATGGAGATTGAATTTCTAGACAGGGATGTTCTTACTCTTTCTACTAAACAATGGACCCTATACTTTGATGGATCCTATACATAACAGGGTTTAGGGGCTAGCATTTTGTTCATCACTCCTGAAGGACACACTATACCAAGATCATATAGGCTTATATTTCCATGCACAAATAATGTGGCTGAATATGAAGCACTAGTCATAGGCATCAAAATGGCCGTAGAATGGAAAATCACAGAGTTAAAGGTCTATGGAGATTCACAATTGGTTGTTCATCAAATCAACAATGACTATCAGACAAAGGATGACAAGCTACTACCCTACAAGTGAATGGTGGATGATTTCAAACAGTATTTTGTGCACATCACCTTCGAGCAAATACCAAGGTTGAACAACAAAGCAGCCGATGCAATGGCTACTATCACTTCATTACTACAAATTCTAGAGCAACAGAGTCGTTATGAGTTCTTGGTAGAGCAACTGTTCTCCCCCACCTATGACCATTCTGAATCCCAGGTTATCTATGCCTTGACTAGTTCAGATTCTCTGTTATATGGACCAATATATGACTACCTCAAACACAATATCTTACCCATTGACCAATCCCGTAACCAAAAATGTAACTTTATCCGACAAGCTGCCCGTTACACCCTTACCGCTGATACTTTGTATCGTCGAGGTCTAGATAGTACTCTTCTTCGTTGTCTTGATCGTAATGATTCCAATTTTGCTTTACATGAGCTTCACGAAGGTATTTGCGGCACACATTCAAGTGGCACTACTCTTGCTAAAAAGCTTATAAGGATGGGATACTATTGGCCTACAATGGAGAAAGACTCCTATCACTTCACCAAGAAATGTCCTAAATGCCAAATCCATGGTAATCTCATACATGCACCAGCACAGGAACTGCAGCCATTTACAACATCCTGGCCCTTTTGTCAGTGGGGATTGGACTTAGTTGGCAAAATTCATCCTTCATCTTCAAACGGACACAAGTTCATTATAAATACAACAGAGTACTTTACCAAATGGATCGAAGCAGTTCCCATGACCACAGTGACTGGGAAACAAATTGCCTCTTTTATCCTAAATTATCTGATCTGCAGATATGGTATTCCAAGTTCAATCATCACAGATAATGGATGACCTTTCAAAAACCAAGATGTACAAGAACTATGTGAAAAGTTCAAAATCCAACATCGGTTTTCTACACCATATTACCCACAGGGCAATGGTCAACCAGAGGCATCTAACAAAACAATACTGAAAATCCTCAAGAAAATAGTAAATGATGCAGGCAAAGATTGGCATATACAACTCAATCCAACACTTTGGGCATACAGAACCAGCATCCGCACACCTACAGGAGCAACACCATACTCATTGGTATATGGATCAGAAGCTATTTTACCCCTAGAGGTAGAAATCCTATCTCTCAGAGTCTCTTTAAAAGGATTAATCCCAGATGAAGAGTATCGAGTTAACTGACTGCAAGAACTTGAGCTATTAGATGAAAGACTCCAACATGCTTACACTCATTTCAAAGCATATCAACAATGCATGTGCAGGAGCTACAATCACAAGGTCATTCCCCGCAACTTCAAGGTTGGTGACCTAGTCCTCAAAGAAAATCCAAGAAATCAGCAAGATCGAGAAAAGAAAGGGAAATTTGAACCTAACTGGTTGGGTCCCTATGTTATCATATCAGTCTATGGATCAGGTGCCTATCAGCTAACAAATTCTAAAGGAGATGTGCTCGATGACCCAACCAACAGCATCCATCTGAAAAGGTACTATACTTAAGTAGCCTAGTGCACGGAAAAAGCCAAAATAAGCAAAAAAATCAAAAAATCCAGAAAAAACAAAAACAAAGTACAATAAAAACAAAGGGTGAAAACCTGGTAAATAGGCGCTCTTGTGAAGGAATGGCTCCTCCATCTATCTCCATACCATGTTATCCATACAAACACTATCGGCCATCGCCTGACACTTAACACATATCCATTCAGGACATGCTTAGCGTAGTCACTATCCTGATTTGTTTATATATATGCTCTTACCATATCCCACCATGGCTTGGAAATCACTGTACATATTCACATCAAGAGACACACTCAGCTAGGGGCATTCCAATCATCTCAATATTGCAAACATTCAAAACATCAAGACTAGAGGCAAAACTCAAAAACATGACATCCAACAACAAAAACTATGCTTCATCGCCAAAACAAACAAAATAAATCACAAAAATACCAAGGATGGATGATTTTCTGAAGTACTGAATGTTGCACTATAGCATAAAATATTGACTAGTTTTGCATTTTGAACTTTTTGAATTATTGGATTCTCTTCCTTGTCCCACTAAATGCTTCACAGCTAGAGGTCAAGGGGAACTTCCAATATTTTCTTAGTCTTCTGTCTAGGAGGCGATCAATTGTACTGTGTGAATCCTTGCCTCATGATGTGATACATCGAATATCACTGAAGGCCTGATTCTACTTCACGCATACAAATGATCAAATCTTGTCTGTTTACGCAATATGCACTCAGGTCGTCCTAGTTCAATTATACCTTGACGCTTGTCCTATCTTGCAAAATCAAACATTATGTAAATTTTTCGCAGGTCATTATGGTTCAATTATACCATTATGCTTGTATAAATTTTCAACATATCCTCAACAAATCAATGCTCAATGATGATATCTACAATGAAAGCAAACAAATGGCTATATCGGATGGTACATACAGAATGAGGGATGCTCCAAAAATAATTAGCTGCATATCATTTTACAATTAGTTGCATATCATTTAAAATCATGGCATATCATTTAGGCATGTTTGCATATCATTTTAAACATCTCATTTTCAAAATACATCTCACAGCATATAAAAGCATACATCTTGCATCATACATTACATCATATATTTAAGCATTGCATCATCACATAAAATAACCCACATAACATGCATTCATATAAACACATCACATGATCAAAAATGGTGCCGTATATATATCTCAAAACTGATCAAAATGTACAAAATGTGTCCAAACACTATGTCCAGTACAAAGAATAACAAATGCTCAAAAATACAATAGAGACCATGTCTCTCAAGTATGACTATCCCCTGACGGAGATGGTCTCACTCCAGATACACCCACCTCTGGATCTCCAGGAGGGTCCTGTCTCGGTGGCCCCATCACACCTCGGCTCTCAGACCATGACCCAGTAGCTCGAGATCGGCTGGATCTCGACTACACAAAACTCTATACTCACCGATCCCTGGGTACTGCAGCCTCATAGTGCCGCCTATAATACTCTGCCTCTTGCGCTCTCAGCACCAACTCTCTCAGGGTGTCTCTCATCGGACCACCCACCGCTGCTCTTTGCATGCTCGCCTTCACCTCCTCCGCTCACCCCCTCCGCTCTATCTCAGTGTCTCGCTCAATAGTCAACTGAGAAATCTGCCGCTGATAGGTCAAAATTTGTGCCTATAGCTACTGCACAGTAATCTGCAAGGTCCATATCTGAGCATCCTCCATATGACCTGGAACTCAAACTTGTAGCGGTACCTGTGCTGGAGGAACCCCTCCCACTCGGCCTATCCTCAGTACTGGAGGTGGGAGTACATCCGTCCTCCTCCTTTGTGCTGGTCGACTAGGCTCATCCTCACCACCCACTGCATCTAGCACCTCCCCCACTCTCCCCTCTCTACCGGCTCCGATAGCTAATCCACCTCTCCCCCTCTCTATCCTCCCCTGTCGCACTGCTCTCTCCACACCTCTCTCTCCCCGCCTCCCTCTAACTCCTCTCCCTCATCCTCCTCCTCCATCCTCCCCATCATCTCCGTCATCTCCCCTGTCTCCCTCCTCCTCATCTGAATCAAAGGCTCGCCTCATCTCCTCAGGATCCGATATCCTGGCCACCGCCTGCGCAGCAAACAATCGAGCAAACTCATCCATCATGCCCGCATCCTGAATCTCTGGGGCATAATCCTAGATTTGCCCAGCCAATCCCACAAACTCCTCCACCGCCACGACACTATCAATAGTCGGCCCCCAATCGGCCACATCCTGCTAGCGCTGTGCATAAAGGCAGGCTCCCTGAGGAATACCCTGCTGGCGCTCGAACTGTCTCAAAACTCGGGTCACCACAAACCGCTCAATCACGAATGGGGTCCTCCCAATCAAGTACCTAGTCATGAAAACAAAGGGCATCTCCAGCCCATCCTCCACCCACACCTCATAGCCTGTATACGGTCGCCAAGTGACCGTATCTATATCATCAAAAACCCTCCTCCAATGCTCTAGTTTGTCCAGCTTACGTTGGACAACTAGACCCCTATATCCATAGGCATATGCTGCACCTATGGGCCTGTCCCTGTCTGCTAGTGGCCTCGCTGCTGGAATATGCTCCCAGCACCATACCTGTAATAATGTCATGCCAGCTGACAAACTGCCGTAACCGAGGTATACCACCTCATGCAGACTCCTGTATCAATGAGCCAGCATAGCTGACCCCCATGCAAATCTCCGGCCCTAAGTGACCATCTCCTCCAAAACTAGCCCCCATCCCACCGAGAATCCCTTTGACCTGCGATCAGGACAAAGGAATCCCCCAATGAACCCTGCTAGAACAAATGGAAGTGGTGAATAATCTAAATCCAAAAACTCTTGCCATAGGATCTCATAACCGCAGACAGTATCATCCTGAAAAATGCGGCGTAGTGCCTCTGTGCCACCCTCCTCTGACTACTCGTATGGTAGTAGTGCCCCTACTACTGGGATGTGCAAAATCCGGTAACAGTCCTCAGGTGTGACTGTCATCTCTCCAGTGGCAAAATGAAAGGTGGTCATATCACTGTGCCACCTCTCTGCCAAAGCTGTCAGTAACCCTCGGTTCACAGTGAACCGAGGCATATCCAGAAGAGAAGTCAATCCACATCTCTCGATGATGTCTAGGTCAGCCTGCGACAACCGCGGTATCAATGTCCATGGTCTGGGGAATCTCTCCCGCAACTGAACCACGCCCAATCGCTCCTGTCAACAAGCAAAACAAATCCAATATTAGTTTCCACATCAAATCAAAGATATCAAAATCAAACTTACATCAACAACATGAAACATTTTGCTCATCTACATCAAAGTTCAAAATCCTATCATTTCATATCAACTTGTAAAACAACTCAAGTTCTCAAAAACCATATCAAAACTTGTAACACAACTCAAGTCTCCAAAATCACATAAACTTGTAAAACAACTCAAGTTTCCCACCCATATCAGCTTGTAAAAAAACTCAAGTTTCCAACCCATATTGGCTTGTAACACAACTCAGGCTTCCCACATTGAACTTAAAAAAAAGAAAACGCAAACAAATCATATTTTGATCAAACACAACACATTGATATCTATACATAACGTGGAAAATCGCAAATCAAAACAAGCTATATCAACACTCATATTGGACAAAACGCATAAACACATGACAGATAGACCAACACAAATTTTCAAATCGGCTCATCTCACAAATTTTTTCCTGATGCGCTAAAACAGATACCCAATGCGCTAAAAAAACCCCACGCGCTAGGCTGTCTTTCCTACGCGCTATTCTTTTTACCCTATGCGCTATACTCTGTCTACGCACTAATCTTTTTACCCCATGCGCCACCTAACCTACCCTATACGCTAGACTGAACCTATGCGCTAATCTACACCCCCTAGGTGCTACCCGTTTGGCCCTATGCGCTAGGTTAACCCTACGCGCTAAACCCCCTTACCTATGCGAACCCCTGTGACCCCTATGCGCTAGGTCTACCCTACGTGCTAACCTGTTGACCCGACGTGCTACCCTACGACTGCCATGCGCTATTCTGTCTATATGCGGTAACATATTTTTGCCATGCGCTATCCTATTTCTTTCAGACACGACCCCTAAAATTAAACTTGATGCACTACTCTAAACTTTGTATGCACTAAACTATGCCTTAGACATGCTAAAACGTTAAGCCCGAACCTTGAAAATAAAAAAATGACTAAAAACGACAAAATGAAAAGTCAAAAAAGGGTAAAAAATGTTGACTTACTGGTGGTCCACGCGCTGCAGGCCTTCGATACCTCCGAACGCGCTCGAAATGGTGTCTATGATAAAGAATAGGCATTTTCTCATCAGACCAAATTCTCTTTCTTCAAAGTCAACAAAGCACAAATGAATCTAAATCAAGCCCTTTTCCCCTTTTATAAGAGGAAAATGAAATTAGGGTTAGCCGAATGGACCTGTAATATGGTCGCGGTCTCCCCTATACCATAACATTTGTAACTTATCAGGAGATGAATCAATTTGCACACATTTTACATGCACGAAATCATACACATCATACGCAACTCATCCAATTAAATCAAAAATTTTCAAAATAATGATTCATCTCCCGAGGGGGCATCACCATCAAATATCGAATCTGGGGCATCACCATCAAATCGAATCTGGGGCACGACTGGCAAATCAAAAGAGCGACACAAAAATTGCATTTGATCATAAATCACAAAAACACATCATTTTCTTTGAAATAACATGTGCACACACGTCACTTCAAAGAGGGGCAAAATGTAGACGTCTAAAAATGACCATATTCTTAAATGAATATTTTATGTTCATTTCTCTATTTGATTAAATCCAATTTAATTAAATTATCCACATTCTTCTATTTTATTAAGTAAATTACTCAATTTATTTAAATAAAATTCACTATACCCATTTAATGAATAAATCATTTTATTCAATTAAATCTCCCCTATCCACTTTTAATTAAATTCAAATTTAATTAAATAGTTATCCTAAAATTGAATAAATCTAATTTATTCAATTTCCCCAAATTGCAACTAAATTGAATGAAATTCTTTATTTCAATTAAATCCTACATCTCCCACTTGCCTTCCTAAACCCCTTTCTAATCCCTTCTAGAATCTTCTAATCACTTCTAATTAACCTAATCCCTCCTCTAAACTTTGTCACATCCCTAAGCAAAGGGAAGTCACTTCTCAAACCCTCAAAGTCTTTGATAACCATTAAAGGCTTTCAACCTTCAACCACTAAATGGCTCAAAGTCTTTGATAACCATTAAAGGCTTCCAACTTTCAACCACTTAATCCCCCAAAGTCTCCAATAACCATTAATGGTTAACTCAAACCCTCCTACATGGTTAAAACATTTGTTTTGACTCAACCTTCATCCAACCCAAGGGTCTCATCAGGCCATTAATGCTTTGACCATGATTATCTCTTAATCATTTGCACAAAGGTTTATCCTTGGATTAACTCTTAATTCAGTGGGTAATCTTAATTTAGACTTGACCCTTAGCCTCTAGATAACCATGAGGTCTTCTTAGGCATTCAATGTCTCCAACCCCTTTTCTCAATCCAACCCTATGTTGACACTTGTCACCATTTCATTGGTGCAAATTGTGCACATGGATCCCCAACTTTCAAATTCAACCCTTGATTAAACCATTCAATCCTGACCATCCATTGCCCTATTCTTGCTATAAATAGAGCTCTGATTCCTCCAAAACAATCATCCTTCAAATTTGTAGCATCACACTTATGCTCAAATACATTCAATCTTTCATATCATTTTTATGCTCATCATTTAGCCTCTTTAGAATAGAAATTAATCTAAATATGCATGCTTAGAATAATTTCTTTATCATTTTAGCTCAATCATAGACTAAATATATCATGTTAGGATAGTACTCATACTAACCTTGTCATCTTATCATCTAGTTTATTGCATTTCTAAGATCATACATAGCTTATAACACATTTCATTCTAAAAATCTATCAGAGCATTCCTCGTTCTTGCATTTGCCATCCCTAAACCATTTTGCTCAGTGATCTGAGAGCAAAAACATTGGTTTGAGGGACATTGTGAGATAGAGAACCATGGTACCCACCTTGGGAAGCTGAGTAATACGTTATTACTCCATAGCTTGCATCAAGAAGTCCTGTGTGTGTGTGTGGACAAGTCATTTAACAATATTTTCACATATTAAGTTTTATCAGCCCACTTTTCCCGCATATATATAGATATATATTATACTGTTGGTCTGTGTACCTAGCAGTTGGGGTTTTAGTTTTATTTGTTTTTGAAATGTTATTAAAACTCAAATATATATATATATATATATATATATATATATATATATATATGTTGGTCTGTGTACCCAACAACTGGGGTTTTAGTTTAATTAATTATTAATTATTAATAATATATATTTATTAATGAAGATTAATATATATATATATATATTAATTAATAATTAATTCAAAATTCGAGCATTATTAAATTATTATTAATATATATTTTATTAATGAAGATTAATATATATATATATAATAATTAATATTTGATTGGATTGTTATGTATTATTAATTATTAATTATGTATATTTTATTAATCATGGGTTAATAAATATATATTAATTAATATTTAATTTTGGTATCAGTATTAATGGGAAAGTATCTTTTTGGGAAAAAGATAGAATATTATTTTGATCAGAAAATTGTTGAGGTAAAATATATTTATTAATTGATAATTTTAAAATAATATTTTATCCAAGAACATATTATAGAGAAATTGAAAAGTAAAAATAAAATGAATGAGATATTTATCATTGGATATTTTGAAAATGTGGCTCATTTAGAAAACTTGATCGACATTTAAATGTTTAAATCAACATGAGAAAAGATTGTATTTTCCGGTTAATTCTTGTGCAAGGTTTAATTTTTGCTTTCGCTTTTGTTTAAAGTAATGGCAAGTTCCTTGATACGTTTGTTTGGACCCTGTCGTCTGGTTGTTTTATGTTTGGCCATAATTGGTCAAGTCCCCAGGTTAGAGTACCGCTAGACAAGAGCCCTTTGTAGTTCTTTTAATATGCTCAGATGGATCCATTTCTATATAGGGATCTTTTAGGATTTATTGACCGAAGTGGTCATTTGTATATTTTTGTGCTCGTCTAAAAGGGCAAGAATGTAAATGACGTGAACCCTATGTAACTATAACTTAGATAATTACCAGAGGGGTCTTGCAGTTGAGCAGACCCGGAGATGTAGCCCTCTAGGGGTGAACTTCGAGATCATTTCTGTGTTATGTGATGTTTTTGTCTCTCATGTTTCATGGATAGTGCTAGCATGTATGGATAATAATTGGATAGAATATATAAGTGGGTTAGATGAGAATTATCATAATGCATGTATGTAGTCATATTTTAAATGCAATAAATGGATCATGAAGGAATGTAATCAATTTTAGTTAATGATGATACAATTAAGTATGCATGAAAGAACTCATTAGTTATGATGAAATTATAGTACATTTTGGAACAAGATGCATGGCATGTGTTAATGTAAACTTGAACGCAACAAATGGTTTAAAAGTTATTGGATGAACTCGTCATATCACCTAAATTGTAATTCTAATGGATGAACTTCATGTTGTTATCTACATTTTAATCTTAATAAATGAACTTCATCATAATAGCTATAATTGAACTAAAGTGGGTGAACTCATTTAGTTATTTATATTTTAATCTTAATAAATAATCTTCATCATATTTAACTTATTTTAACCATAATGGGTGAACTCATTTAGCTATCTATATTTTAACCCTAATGGATGAACTTCATTATGTTATTTATATTTTATCCTTAATAAATGATCTTCATCTTATTAACTATATTTTAACTATAATGGATCAACTCATTTGGTTATTTACATTTTAACCTTAATAAATGAACTTCATCTTATTATCTATATTTTAACTAAATTGGATGAACTCATCAAGATAACTATATTTTAACCTTAATGGATGAATTCATATGTTATCTATACTTTAACTTCAAAGGGGTAGATATCCTCATGTTAGCCTCATCTTCAACCATAATAGATGAATGCTTCCTAATTTCTATAATGTTGATTCACTGAACAAATTATACCCATGTTTCAAGTAATAACATGTAATTAAGATATCCTGCTTAATTGGATCAAATGGCGCGAGTTGAGTTAGGTGTTAGGTTACGTAATCACGTTGGGAAACTCCTTAGGTTCATTTAGTCTTCCGTTGTGTTATCTAAGTGTTAGATAACTCCAATGTATCTTAATGTTGTGTCTTATTATAAAAATATATATTTACACTCCATTGGAGTGTTTTAACTTTATCCCTTCGAGGTTTCCTGGCAGGGCATTACAATGGAGGAGAGTTGTGCAAAGGAAGTTAGTGAAGCAAAGCAGTGTAGGGACCGAATACGAGGTGAATCTTTTGGTTGTAGCTATCGGGCTCCAAAATGTTATGCCCCTGCATGATACAATAGTACATTGCAACCATCCGGACAGAATCTCATAAGCCTAGTACTCAGGACCCACCATTGACATGGATGATGTTGTCATTTTTGTTTTGATGGAAAATATTCCACATGGGCACCACTTCGTCAGCCCTTCTCACAGTTACATGCATGCAACTAAAATTTAAACCTCACTGCTCTCACGGTTATGGGTACTGCATCATGTATGCTGAAAAATTATATTTAAAAAAATATAATGTCCAATTGGTAGAAAGAATCAATAACACAGTCATTTGAAATTTTTGGATTATTTTTGTATGCATGTTGCATGCACAACGGGAACGTTGTGTCATAAGGGATTTGAAGATCTCGATCGTTCAGGTTGAATTTCCCTAATTGAATCAGGAAGCCATTGAATCACAGAGCGAGGGACCTATGTATCCAGGAGGTATTTGCAAAGGAGAGGACAAAGTTGGCCACAACAATAAGGTGAGTTGTATGCGATTATTGTTATCACCTGCTAACCCGCTTGTTTTTCATGTGAAGGGAGGAGGTATTGTAGCATAGGTCTAGGTAGGAGGTGTTGAGATTAACGATTTGGGTTTGGTGACAGTGGTAAGCTCAAACCCTAACATATAACATGAGTATTACTCAAGTTGTACGAAAATAGTTCAAACCATAACACAACACGTCATTTTTTTTTATCATTTACCTTATTGCGTTCATAGTGAATTTCATGTTTTGCGAAAGTAGTTGAAAACCTAATGGATAACATGACATTCTTTTGTTTTCTAGCATTTACTTTGTTCACTGTGAATTTTGTTTGTAATTTGCAGCATTGAAGTGGAGGTGTGAGGAAGCCAAGAGTACATGTTTGTCTGATGTCTGGGTGAAGAAGAGTATAAAGGTGTGTATGTTTGCCTAATCACATGTGTCAGTTTTCCACAGTGAGTGGATCTGTGAAAGATGAAATGCCATTTTTTTCATTTTATGTATGTTAAAATTGATTTTTTAAAAGTGTCTGTTGTTTCCTTGTGCCAACCAAACATAATGATGTTGTTTTATTTGTCAAAAGGTTGGATGATAGGGCCTAACATGTTGTTTTATTTGTTATATTGGCTTTGTATAACTTTGAAATTGTTGCAATGCCTCATTTTTGTAAGTGTTATGTTCCTCTAGCCAGCCAACTATGCATATGCCTGTGTATATGTGTGTTTGTGTCTATCATTCTCTCTCTATATATCATGCACACACACATAAACATACATATATACACAAATTAAATATTCCTCTTCAATCCTTGTGCTGGTTACGAAATTTATGTTCTTTAATTTTTGCTACTTAAGAAACAAAATGCCACAAAAAAATTGTGTTGATGCATATGTTTGTGTGTATATGTGTTGCGTCTGACATTCTTTCTCTTTATATATCATGCACTCACACACACATAAACATGCATATACACACATAAATATCAAAATTTCTGACCTCCTCCTCACCTATGCAACAAAATCCTCATCGGTACAGACAAGTAACTCTCATATTAACTGCCTACTTAGTAAACCCTAAAGCTTGACATGAAAAATGAATTAGTCTACCTAGTAACCTTGGTGAAATGTGTCATGTTTTTTAGTGTTCTATTTCTATATTCATATAATTATTCATATGTATGTGTGTTTATTTGTGTGATTGTATGTCTCTCGGTCTCTGTCTATATATATCATGCACACATCCATGTCTGCCCTTGCTGTCTCCACTGCTCGTATAATGCGCGTTTAACCTTGCTATTGTTGTTGCTCGTATTATGTGTTGCATTGATGTTTTGTCATTGATGTCAACACTAGCTGATATGGTTAGTTACCGACACTGACAGACAGGTTTTGGCTACCGACAGATGAGACTATTTGTTGGACACTTTTGGTATGTTTGGATCTATGGGATATGTTTTATTTCATGTGGTACGTGCTCTTGAAGCATGTCTTGGTTAGTTGGTATGGACTTGGTAATTAGATGCTATCATATACTCTATTAAACCCTTCCCGTCATTGGTTCAAGGCTTTAGTGGTAGAGCTTTCAATGAGGAATCTTGACAGGATGCATAAGTGGTGTTGGTGCATCTTCTAGATGGATTTCAGGATGCTGAAGAAGTTCTTTGATCATGCTTCAACTTCTTTAAGACATTGCTTAGGCGTAGTGGACCCATAATAGGTCTAGTACCTATCTAGGTTATGGACCAATATTATGATAGCGTGTTCTCTACACATTACCAGGATATTTTATGGATTGGTTATTGTTGTTTTGGTCTTGAGACGACATGGCATATCATTGTAAATTAATTTATGTATTGATCTTATTATGATATCTTTTAGGTGGCCAACCTAATTGGTTTAGGCCTTAAGGTTTGTATAAATAAGAGGTAGAAACTCTTTGTAAAGTATCATGGTTATTGGAAAGGTCATGGTCAAGGATTGTAATGTACAAATATTGTAATATCATTCAAGCAGAGGATTTGGTCAATCATTGGTGATCAAATTGGGATTAAGGAAGAGGATTTAGTCCTCTGGTATTGAGATTAACCGGGACTGTAATCAGGCATGGTAGATGCTATCTCTGGCAATTCACTCTATTAGATTGTTGTCCATTTATCTTAAGAAGGTAGTAGCCTCTCTATAGTCAGTGAGACTCTTTTTGTAATGAGCAGTATGCTCTAGGCAGTGTGCCTTCCTACATGTGCAAGCCCCTCGTTGTAACACATACATTCTACAGAAGTATCATCTGACTGTGGGTAGGCTTCCCACCGTGGTTTTTTCCTTTCTAGGTTTTCCACGTATATTTCACAATGTTATGTGGTATGGTTTCTTTGCATTGTTTATTTGTTAAGTTGCAATGTTTATGGGTAGTTGTTTCTGCTTTAATGGTACTTAATTTGGTTAAAGGTTATTGAGTGGATTAAATGTTATAATCTGTTAACAAATGATTCACCCCCCCTCTCAGTTGTTCACCGATTATCCTAACAATTGGTATCAAATCTTTGGTCCTCTTTTGCAAAAGCTTAATCACTTGAGGTAGATCCTATGGCAGCTAACACTTGTAATCCACTGACAACTATTTTTAGAAGAGAAATCCCTAAGCTTGATGGAACAAATTATGGAATATGGAAGATCGGGATGGAGACTCATCTTAGATGTCTTAGCAAGGATATTTGGGAGATCACTGAGAAAGGATATACACCTTATGATCCGCCATCTGGTAATCCTGCTCCTGCAGACTTGGATAAGAATATTGAAAATGATTGCAGAGCTAGAGAAGCCGTCTTGTGTGCATTTACTGATCAGCAGATTATGGGATTAACTGACAAATCATCGGCAAAGGTTATGTGGGAAAAATTGCAAACTTTGAATGAAGGTGACCCTATTGTGAAAATTTCTAAACTTGATGGTTTCTGGGTAAGATATGAAAACTTGAAGATGGAAGATAATGAAAGAATTACCATGTTTATGGAAAGAGAAAATGAGATTTTTATGGGAATTCAAAGTTGTGGAGGATCCTTGAGTGAAGATGAAATAGTTTCTAGAGTCTTGAGATCCCTTCCACTAGCTTACAATATGAAGGAAACTGCAATTAATGAGTTGAGAACAATGGCAAACTCTTCAGTTAACAGAGACATTCTGATTGGGGAATTATCTACTTTTGAGCTTGAACAATTTGGATCTTCTGGAGCTATAAAGTCTGAACCTACTTTTCATTCATCATCATCATCAACTGACATAAGTGATTGGGAAGTCCTATATGCAAAAGAGCTAGAAGACATGAGGAAAGAAGAGGAATAATTTGAGCAACTTGAAGCCTTATTTGCTAGAAGAGTACCTAAAGGTCCGACAGGAAGTAAGTATGAAGGAAAAGCACCTTTTAAATGTTTTACATGTAATAAGATTGGTCATTTTTCTTCTAGATGTCCTGAAAGGAATGCAAGATTTGAGGAAACAGTTAAGAAATCATTTAAGCCTAACCAAAACAAATATAGATTCAAGAAATATAAAAAATGCTACATAGCGGATGAGGAAGGAGTGAGTGATGACTTCGGAGATGAACCAATAGAAGACTTTGCTAGTGCATCTGACAATGGAAAGGAATGGGTGTTCTATGCTTTAAAGGAAGATGAACCAGTACCGACTATCAAAAATGAAGAAAAGGCCCTGGAAGCAAAATTTGAAGAAAAGGATGAATGGGTAATTGATAGTGGATGCTCACACCATATGACTAGAGATAAAAGAAAATTTTTGTCACTGCAAGAATACAATGGCGGTCAAGTCAGATTTGGAGATGACAAAGCATGTATGATCAGAGGTAGAGGTGTTATTTCTTTGGATGGAAAGCATAACACTGAGAATGTCTATTATGTAGAAGGTTTAAAGCATAATCTTTTGAGTGTTGGTCAATTGGTTGATAAGGGTTTTCAACTTCAGTTTAAAGATACAAAATGCAAAATCATTAACAAGACTGGTTTGGAGATCGTAACCGATATTCATACTGGAGGTAATATCTTTCACTTGAACACTAGTAATAAGACATGTTTGATTGCTCATATTGATGAGAGTTGGTTATGGCTTATAAGGTTGTGTCATGTTAATTTTGATTGTATTGTTAAGATCAGTTCAACTAAGGCAGTTAGAGATATACCTAGGATTATGAAGCCTCATAATATGGTATGTAAGGAATGTCAATTGAGAAAACAAGTTAGAAGTTATTTTAAGAGCATACATGATAAATTTAATGATGTACTTGATTTGATTCACACTGACTTATGTGGTCCAGCAAGGACTAGAAGCTTTCAAGGTGATAGGTATTTCATGTTGATTATTGATGACTATTCTAGAATGATGTGAGTGATTTTTCTTAGGGAGAAGTCTAAAGCCTTTGAGAAATTCAAGATCTTTAAAGAAAAGGTTGAAACAAAAACTGGATTGAAAATCAAATGTCTAAGATCAGATCATGGCAATGAGTTCACTTCTTATGAGTTTAACAATTTTTATAAGACAAATGTCATAAGGAGATAATTATCTGTACCTAGAACTCCTCAACAAAATGGAGTAGTTGAAAGAAAGAATAGAACCATTTTGGATGCAGCAAGATCTATGATGATGGAAGCTAAATTGCCTCATATCTACTGGAGGGAAGAAGTGAGTACAACAGTCTACACATTCAATAGAGTTCACATCAAAGGTGAAACTGGTAAGACCCCTTATGAATTATGGTTTGGACATACACCTACTATTAAATATTTCAGAATTTTTGGAAGTAAATTCTATATCAAAAGAGATGATTCTATTGTAAAGTTTGATCCTAGATGTGATGAAGGAATATTTCCTGGTTATTCAATTCAAAGAAAAGCATATAGATGTTATAAAAAAAGATTGCAGAAAATTGTGGAAAGTGCTAATGTGAAAGTGGATGAGTAGTATAGAAATCAATCTATATCATATGATAGGGAACCGGCAGTGGAGATTATCATAACAGAACTGACAATGCCTCAACCGGTACATGAATCTGAGACAGTTACACTGACACTATCAGAAAATTCCACTGTGACTAATGATCAGAGCAATGAATCTGAAATTGAGAAGACACCAAGGTATGTAAGATTAAATCATTCTGAAGATCAAACTATTGGAGATAGGAACAAGGGATTTATGACAAGAGGAAGGCTGGCAAATGATGAGGTGTGTCTTATTTATCAAGTTGAACCAGCAAATATTATTGAAGCTTGTAAGGATAAACATTGTTTAAATGCTATGGAAGATGAACTAGATCAGATAGAAAATAATGAAACTTGGACTTTAGTTCTCCGACCTAAAAATAAGAATGTTATTAGAACTAAATGGGTTCTTAGGAATAAACTGAATGAGGATGGTCAAGTTATAAGAAACAAGGCTAGATTGGTTTGTAAAGGATATTCTCAAATGGAAGGAATTGATTATGGTGAGAAATTTGCACTTGTAGCTAGAACTGAAGTTGTTAGACTATTTCTTGCCTATGTAGCTTATAAGAACTATAAGGTTTATCAAATGGATGTAAAATGTGCATTTTTGAATGGTGAACTTGAAGAAGAAGTATACATTGAGCAACCTAATGGTTTTTCACTGACAGATGATAAAGATATGGTTTGCAGATTGAAGAAAGCTTTATATGGCTTGAAACAGGCTCCTAGAGCTTGGTATGCAAGGTTGGATAAATATCTTTTGAAGCTTGGTTTTACTAAAGGCAGTGTTGATATTAATTTATATTATAAGATCACTGATAATGATATTTTGATTATTGAAGTATTTGTTGATGATATCATTTTTGGAGGAGAAGATAAATTGTGCATGGAATTTGCTAACAATATGAAGAATGAATTTGAAATGTCCATGATTGGTGAGATGAGATTTTTATTAGGTTTGCAGATTACTCAAACTGATAGAGGAATTTTTATTTGTCAAACTAAGTACCTAAAGGAATTTTTTGAAGTTTGGTATGGATAATTCCAAACCAGTAAGTGCTCCTATGGTGAAAAGTGAGAAATTATCTATGAAGGATACTTCTACACTGATAAATCCGATAAGGTATAAGTATATGATTAGTGGTCTATTATATTTGACACAAACTAGACCGGATATTATGAATGCAACAAGTATTGTTTCAAGATATCAAAGTAATCCTAAAGAAAATCATGAATGTGCAGTAAAGAGGATATTCTGGTATTTGCAAGGAACAATAGAGTATGGTTTATGGTATTCTAAAAATGATGATTTCACTTTATGTGCATATACTGATTCAGATTGGGCTGGAGATACTGATGACAGGAAGAGCACTTCTAGTGGAGCTTTCTTTCTTGGAAAGAAACTGGTTTCATGGGTCAACAAAAAATAGTCATGCATTTCTTTTTCTACCATAGAAGCTGAGTATGTTGCAGTAGCAACTAATTGCACTCAGGTCTTGTGCATGAAGCAAATGTTCAAGGATATCAGGGTAAATTGTAGTGAACCGATATTTATCTACTGTGATAACTCTACAACTATTGATATGTCTAAGAATCTTGTATTTCACTCTAAGACTAAGCATATATCAATAAAGTATAAATTTTTTAAGGACAAGGTAGAAGCAAAGGAAGTCAAATTGGTTTATGTGAACACTAAAGAACAAATTGCAGACATATTCACTAAACTGTTATCTAAGGAATCATTTGAGTATTTAAGAGACAAGTTAGGGGTTTCTGCCCCTCCGATAGAGACTTGATTGATGCAGTGTGTCATCAGTCCGACATGTATTATCAGAGACATTATTCATTCTGGTACTGAGGAGTGCTGCTACTACTCAGGGGGAGTGGTCAGCTTTGAGATACAAAGGTTATATTCTTGCTTTGATATTTGTGTCAGATTTCTAGCATTGATGTCAAAGAGGAGAGATAATGATTGGGAGAGATGTATTCACAACCTTATAGAGATATCATTCACCAGGGGAGAGTTATTTAGAAGATTGATGGTTATCTTCCACAGGGGGAGACTTGTTTGGCTTTTCTTAGTACTTAGATGTTTTTCACATCTAGTGTTGCCATCAATGCCAAAGGGGGAGATTGTTGGCATTATGGATGAATTGATTATGGGTTGCATTATTGTTTTGTCATTGATGTCAACACAAGATGATATGGTTGGTTACCGGCACTGGCAGACAGGTTTTGGCTACCGACAAAAGATCTAGTGTTATCGGCAGATGAGACTATCTGTTGGACACTTTTGGTATGTTTGGATCTATGGGATATGTTTGATTTCATGTGGTACATGCTCTTGGAGCATGTCTTGGTCAGTTGGTATGGACCTGGTAATTGGATGCTATCATACACTCTGGTAAATCCTTACCGACATTGGTTCAAGGCTTTACCGATAGAGCTTTCACTAAGGAATCTTGACAGGATGCATAAGTGGTGTTGGTGCAGCTTCTAGATGGATTTCAGGATGCTGAAGAAGTTTGTTGATCATGCTTCAACTTCTTGAAGACATTGCTTTGGCGTACTGGACCCAAAATAGGTTTGGTACCTATCTAGGTTATGGACTGGTATCATGATAACATGTTCTCTACATGTTATTGGGATGTTTTATGGATTGGTTATTGTTGTTTAAGTCTTGAGCCGACATGGCATATCATTGTAAATGGATTTATGTATTGATCTTACTATAATATCTTTTAGGTGGCTGACCTAATTGGTTTAGGCCTTAGGGATTGTATAAATAAGAGGTAGAAACTCTTTGTAAAGTATCATGGTTATTGGAAAGCTCATGGTCAAGGATTGTAATGTGAAAATATTGTAATATCATTCAGGCAGTGGATTTGGTCGATCATTGGTAATCGAATTGGGATTAAGGAAGAGGATTTAGTCCTTTGGTATTGAGCTTAATCAGGACTGTAATCAGGCATGATAGATGCTATCTCTATTAGTTCACTCTATTGGATTGTTGTCCATTTATCTTGAGAAGGTAGTAGCCTCTCTGTAGTCAGTGAGACTCTTTTTGTGATGAGTAGTACACTCTAGGCAGTGTGCCTTCCTGCATGTGCAGGCCCCTCATTGTAACACATACTTTCTGTAGAAGTATCATCTAACTGTGGGTAGGCTTCCCACCGTGGTTTTTCCCTTTCCAGTTTTTCCACATACAAATCATGGTGTTATGTGGTATGGTTGCTTTGTATTGATTATTTGTTTATTTGTTAAGTTGCAGTATTTATTGGTATCTATTTATGCTTTACCGGTACTTAATTTGGTTAAAGATTGAGTGGATTAAATGTTATAATCTGTTAACAATTGATTGACCCCCCCTTCTTAGTTGTTCACCAGTTATCCTAACATAATGCATGTTTTCCATTGCCTATGTGCTCCAAAACAACTAATTAACCTTCCTATTCAATCCATTTATACTCATATTTTTAGTGTTTCGTTTCTTTACTCAGCTAGTTATACATATGTCATTCTCTCTTTATATGTCATTCACATGGACATGCATAGACATTAACATACATATATACAAAGACAATTATATATTGCATGTTATATATATGGAGAATGACACAGACACAAACACAGACACATAGACAGGCATATGCATCATTGGATGACTAGGAACATTAAATATATCTTGTTCTACCTATCACAAACAACTATTTGTGATTTTTGGAAAAGTCAATAACACAAAGTTTCTTACCACTTATTCCAGGCACTCCCCAGCTAAA
Source organism: Cryptomeria japonica (assembly GCF_030272615.1). Lineage (NCBI taxonomy): Eukaryota > Viridiplantae > Streptophyta > Pinopsida > Cupressales > Cupressaceae > Cryptomeria > Cryptomeria japonica. The sequence continues at coordinate 473,489,535 of NC_081405.1, forward strand.
CTCACTCGAAAAAGGTAGGAAAAGTCAATAACCCAAAATTTGTCAAAAGATTTGAGATGGTTGATTGTGATCAATAGAATTAGGTCAAAATGGTGTTATAAAACTCATGTTATTGAGTTTTTTGAAATTATTTTAAAATCAAAGTTACAAATAATTCTTGCCGATCTCAATTAACGATCTGTACTTTTTCAAAATTTGTACATTATTAATTTTTATGTTATTGACGTGCGGTTTTGGAGCCACTTTAGCCCCGAATGATGCAACTATCTGGGCTCCAAAATGTTAGTGTCATAACGATGGCATGCATAACATACATGCATAACATACATGCAAAGTTGCAGGTGGGCCCATGCATGGGCTGTGACGACATGGACTCACCAGAAAGGATGTCCACATAGCACATCATGTTTCCTGGTTTGGAGGGGCGTATAACATGCAGATGATCAAACCGCCAGGAGATCGCAAAGTGATTTATTGGGAAGGCAAGAAAGTAGTGGGAGACAACAGGTAATTGGGGACAACAACTTGGAGACTTGACTTTGTTAGGGTTAGTTAAATAACAACACATTTAATGTTTATCTCTTCATGATGTGTGGTCAATAACATGCAAAGCCATTAACTTGGAAGGCAAGAATGTCCATCGCATGGGTAGTGATGATGTGGACATCATGTGGGCCCTGATGACATGGACTCAACATAAAAATTTTCCACATCATATGTCAGGTCATCGGATTTTTAGGTGCGTATAACACGCAATCGGTCTTTTGCAAACCATCAAGGTTGCGACCGAAAATTGAGGAGTCTATAAATTATGGGATCTGGTGAAGCTGAATTTGGATAGATTGTCAATGCACAAGCTTGCATGATTGTAGGGGCAAAAGACTGGATACATTGCAAGTAGGGAAGGAAAACCCAAGATGGGCTGCATAGAGACAGTTGTGGTCTTGTTATGTTTGTGTTTACTTTTTTTATCATTCGTTGTATTCATTGTTCATGGACTAATAATATTTGTCTTTTTCATTGCTAGCTTATTAGGACACATTATATTTGTATTATGTTTTAAGCACTTATACCAAATGCATTTTTACGCTATCTTTGTCATAGCTCTGGCACTATGGCTAACTGACACATATAATTTTGGCGATATGCATTACTTAGTGCTATTTTATATTGAATGTTAAATGCAATTTCAGATTTGAACATGTAGGTTCATTATATGTGTCTTGAATTGCATTTACTTCCCACTGTAGACTACCAGTAACACTAGTTATCCATGTAGGTTGTTCATTTCGAAGGACGATCGAGAAGTCCATCGAAACGTCCAAAATTTCTAAGTTTTTTCTCCCTCTACGTGCTTTGATATTACTTGCACTGTATTGTCTCCTTATTAATAATGTTCAAGGCTTGTGTAATTTCTTATAAGAAGCTTTATATATATATATATTGATGCATATTATTCTTTCATTTGATAGAAATGTTTGAATAAAATTCATGTATTTTATCAAGTAATATTGATGGTCCTTAGCTTAACACATTAGTGAATGAAGAAAACAATCAATGTGGTTGTGTGATGTCTTATAGTCTTTTTTGTACATGTGCATCTTAGACAGTAAGATATTATTCCCCGTTTTGAAATCTGTAGAAATGTTATTTATGGAAATTAGCCTCATGAAACCAATGTTGGTTACATGAACCTTATATCTAAATTCCTGCAGATGATGTGTGCATTGCAACAATTGTTCCATTTATATGATATTTATTTGGATAAGAGTTTACATTCATCTGACTGCTTGCGTAAATATAGATTAGCAATGTTCCTCAACGGAAGAGTACCATGTCTTTTTTATGTTCCAATATTGATTTGAAATTATATGTGAAGTGCGGTGGGAGATGAGGGGATATTGTATGCATGTTGTTGCAGTGGTGGAGATCCGTCATCGATCCCTCCTCATCTGTCTATCATCCTTGTTCTCCATTTTTTTACATTGAATTATTCATACTAGGTTATTAATAATATCCCCATAGCGAGTAAGAGATAGAATCTTTGGAATAGATACTTATTTCCAAAGAGATATGTCTTTCCAATAATGAATTGGCTCTCTTTATTGACATTAATTAGTGTCAAAGAGTATTTTCTGAGTTTGGACTTTGTCACAATGGACACTCATGTTCTGTTGGAATCCACAAAGTAGAAAATATATTTTCTTGGGAATATTTCAAACAAGTGTTTGTTGATGGTTTTGGAGTCAAATCATTCTCTAGTTCTTCATGCAGTCAAAAAGATGCTAAGGTAGGAATTTCTCCATGCCAACCATAGATACCGAGTGAACACGAATATCAACTCTATGTTTTTGGCTCTGTGCATCAAAATGGGGGTTGGGAAACCCAAAATGAAGCTATTGTGCCCGAAGCTTTTTTGCCACTATTTTTTGGGGGAAATTGACTCAATGTTGGACAACATTGATGATCATAAATGTATCCCCATGGCTAATCAGTATTACATATTGCGTGAGGGAGCGAATGAAGTTAGGAAGTTTCAGTTAATTCAGACCATGGAATTGGAGGATTTCAACTGAAACAGGCTGGAAAGACAATGCAATTTGAATTTCCTGCTTTTTGTGGTAGACTGTATGATGCACCCATATTTCTTTGACATGGGGCAGTCTGTTCATGATGAAAATCTTTAGGGGAGGTGAGATATTGGTGTGATCGAGGATGGTCAGCTTGAGGAGGGAAATAATTGGGGTTTGGGCCTAGGTGAAATGTGAATACCGGAGGACATTAGGCTCATTGAAGAAATTGTTGTTGGTTCGGCCCATGTGAACAGCAAAATGGATTTCCCAGCGATCACAGGAGCTCATACTGCACAGATGGTGCATGAAGCTATATCTGACTCCTCCGATAGTGAGGAATGATGTTGGCCCTCTCTTTCCCTATGTTTAGATCTATTACTATTTCTTGTGGTTCGGTTTTAGAAAGTTTTTGGTAATCTTTTGACTTTAAGCGGTTAATAATAGATATGGAGCATACTGGCTCTCTTTTTTTCCCTAAGCTCACTTTGAGCAGGTGAAATGCTATGGTTTCTTTTTGTTTGTTTTATCATGTATGTGATAGAGGGATAATGGTACATAGGCACCTCTGCTAAAAGTTTATAGTCTACAAGACACAACCTACATGAAGAGTCTATGGGCATTTTTTCTTTGACAGAGGTTTTAATAGCATATAGACACCTCTGATTCCTATTAATTTTTCCTACATAACAATACAAGGTGTTGGCCTATCCAACTATTTATCAACTAAAAAAAAAATAGCATCAAAGAGGGAGGAACTGAATCGCTATGCAATAGATTGTGATGGAATGATTATCAATGTTTTGTATTCTTTTTTATCGATCATTAATGAAGTATAGTGATTGTATTATAATTTGGATGGGGACATCACATGCACCCTTTTTGAGAATATGCTTGATGGATCATAATCCATCATTTTTTCCAAATGCAATGAACCATTCCTTATTACTGTCAATGATGATCTTGAGTGGCAGGCATACAAATACTTAGGAGGGTCACTACTTGTTGGTCATATATAACATAGGCATTTGCGGGCCTCATTTTGCAATGTGCAAATAATTGGTTGTGTTTCCATTTTGACCTTTGTCTTCAATGTGTAGTGTTATTGAGGTGTATAGAGAAATATGTATTTGAAAATTTAGGAGACAAGATATGGACTTACTTGATCATCGCTAATAGAGAACCTGCAATACCCACACAATGAAAAGCCAAATTAACTAAGCAATACACACATATAGTAAAATATACTCCATTACACTTATATCACCGAATACCTTGTGTTCAAAAAATGATGCTCTGAAAAGAGCATGCACAAGAATTTATAGTCAATGAATCTATGAAATATGATGGACGCAAAAAAATATGCTAGAATCCATAGAGTAGGCTACAATTCTAGATTGGAAGATTGCTAAATTGCGTATTAGGATTGAAAAAGATAAAAGAATCTTATCATATACAAGACCTTTTAGAAAATTGAGGGATAGAATTAAGATGGCTGGCTAGGATTAAAGGGTACGCATACAAATTAATTAAATAATAAGCTAGCATGTAGAAGAAATAATAAAATAATGAAGGGGTTGGGAAGACAAAGATTAAGAGATAAATGTCATGTGTCATAGACTGAAAAGTAAATGATTTAATTGTCCAAATAAAATTGTATTTAATAGAATAAGTGGGAGCAATTTAATAAATACAATATTTATTTTATTAATGGAAATGATGATTGAAATAAAATAAAATATTTATTTGAATGATGAAAGGCTTAGAAAAGGAAAAATGAATTAATTATATAAATTAAAAATTATATATATTTTTTTGGTTGAGATAAGTGCTATCTATAATGGGGATAGCTCCCTATATTGCTTCAAAAAAGAGATTATGTATTTCAACTTGACTCATACTAGTAGTTTGAAATACCTGCATCCTTCTCTAACCAGAAACAAATATACTTAAACACACAATCAACCTCACTATCATTCACTACAAAACCTTCTAAGACACACTTACATAACACAATTTACAAATCCTATCATCAATACTCTGTATTCATGCCTTAGCCGCTACATTTTAAAGCCCACACAAATGTCTACATTCAAATAGTTCCTAACCTCTCATGAACTGGAGGATCAACACTACATACTCACCCAAATTGAAGAGATTTTTCAGTAGATGCCTCTGAAATCCACCAATCCTCTAAGTTCCTGAGCCTACAAAAAGGAGCCAAGTTGTCATTCATCATTGCACATCTAAACACTTCCCATGCCTCCTCTCCAAAATTTCTTATCCTCTCCCTCTCAACCTCCCTTTCCCTCTTCTCTCTTCTTACTATCTCTTTCTCACTATCCTCTGAATCCTCCTCGTTTCCTTCTTCAGACCCACCTGATTCACTACCTTCATTTGAATCTGAGGAGAAATAATTTTCAGCGTTGAAGTATACTTTCAAGACACTCTCTTTAACCCCTTCATGCAACTACAAAATGGATTTTTCCACCACATCTCCATTAACTCCTTTCATGAATCCCTCCATTAGCTTGACACACCTTTCCCTTGAATCTAATATGTCCACCAGGGGAGCCAACATAGCCTCACATATAAACCCATTGCACTCGTGCCTATCTATGTTCAAAGAGACTTCCACCATGCCACAAATTGTATTATATATATATATTCTTCTGTGACAAAAAGGTCTCTGATCTGGACTTCCAGAAGCTCCTCACCATTCCAGCAACTGAGCCCTACAAAGTTCACCATATTCTATGCTCTCTCTTCAGCTTCTGCACTATAAAAAACTTGTATGCTCTCATCCTCTCCAACTTGTTCTCTATATAAGACCGATGAACATCTAGAACATACCAAGAATCCAAGAAAAATCTCTACAACTCTCCATCCGAAGCTCTAAAAATATAATCCCAAATCTAAAGCACTCGATTACAATCTTCTTTGTGAGACGGGCTTAGAATGCCAACATATTTAGAACCATCTCTGTGTTGTCAACTCAACTTTGACAAGACGAACCAATAAATGCAACCTCATTTCTTTAAAATAGCTAAAAGCCACGCTGCTGGAAAGGACAAGCCATTTAAAATTTATGATCATTACAATACTTAGGATATAATAATTAAATAAATAAAATATTTATTTATGTGAACATGACATTCTTAGCCGTCTACAATTGATAGTGTCTTTTGATATAAATTGGATCCTTGTTCCTTTTTCAGATCAAAGATGTCACATACATTCAGAGCTATGTTCAAAGAAGCTATTGCTATTGCTTCACCTCTCTCTAAACCGGATGACACACCAAGAGTTGGCTACGTTGCCCGGTTGGTTGTGCCATATGACACCTGCTTGCATGTAAGTTCAATAGATTCAATCGATGAGACAACATGTACTTTTTCTTGGTTTTTTCATCCTTTGTAAGTCTTGTGATTGGGAGGTCGAATTTTTATACTCAAGAGGGAGCTAGGGCTTCAAATCTGAATCAGGCGCTAGTTGGGCATTCGATTTTGAAGCCATTGAAAGGTGGTCTTGAAACTGACTGCACAACCATATCGATAATCATCTCTTGTTTGTATTGCAATTTATTTCTAGATGTGTGTGTTGTAATTACTGGAAGTAGGGCTTCATAAGGGAAAAAATACACTACTTTATGGAGTTAAAAGCATTGTTGATCTCTTTTTTATTATTCAACAGTAGCATGATAATGTGTTTGTTGGTGGGGAAGATGAGACCATTGAGAATGTAGAGGAGTGCAAGAATATGGTTGAGGATTGCGGTGATAGTGAGAAAGAGGACATCCGTAGCCATTACGAGGCTACGACTGAGGACATCGAAGGGTAGGGTGTTGATGGTCATGAACAGGGACAACAAGGGGGAAGTATTGAAATGCACTATTTGTTATTATATTCCGTATCATCTCTATAATACTTTATTCGAGCAAAATTGAACGTGATGTTTTGTTGTATACGGTATGTGTAGCAAAAGTCTAACCACAAAAGAGAAAAGGTTGATGGTAGGTTTTTCTACTTTTGTCTCTTCAGCGAATGTTCATATAATGGAGGTCGTAGATTTTGGGATATGGGGAGGTTGAACCTGCATAGATTGTCAGTGCACAACCTCCCATTATTGGAGGCTCTAAGACGTGGTCGTACACTGCACGCTACCAATAAATGCAGCCAGCACCGCATAGAGTTAGCATGAAGATATGTGAATAAGAAGGTGGGTGATGTCGAGTACCATATGATAGTACTGTACAATATGCAAAAAAAGCATGCCATTGATCGGGTGTGCATAGATTATGGGACAAAAATGTTTGATGAGCTTCCTGCCGAAGGGAAGGAAGAGATAAACGAAGCAATGCGGGTGTAAAATAGCAGTCCATTGAGGGAGGAGATATTGAAGAAGGTTTTACAGTTAATGGAAAGAAAGAAACTTGGAAGAGAGGTAATTCCTAGTGATTTTTTTATTTTATACTTCACTATAATTGATGTAATTTTCCAAATTACGCATAATTGAGCTATCCTAGGCTGATGGAAGGTGGTTTGTAACAACAGAGGCGATATTGAAGTGAATATGGGATTGTATGCATTGCCTAGAACAAATGTGAGACTCAATGACAGTGCACCTTGTTTGCTGGGGAGGCAAAAGAAGATGAAAGTTGTCACAAAAAAAGATGACTTCAGTTGAGGTCAAATATTTGTCATCAAAGGTGAATGTTTGTTCATATATGTGTTTGCATTGCATATTATTCTTTGTACTCCATAGGCTTCTACATTGATTGTTCCATCCCTGTGATGTTAGGCTGATGTTGACGGGGTTAGTGGAGGGAGCCCGTAGTTGTCCAGAGCTCTGGCTGACACTATATGTAGTGGGCCAGAAAAAGTATCTCACAAACCTCGGACGTCCATTAGGACAAAGCGGCAGAAGGAGACGATGAACAAAAAGTTCAGTGCACCCAGAGACGAGAAGAATGCAGGGCAGTCTCTTGATTTGGGACAAACGTTGGAGGATACAACCAAACATCAATAGGTAATACAAGAAGTTTTATGTAGCTAAATCAGTTGCAAGGATCTCTAATTTTTGAAAAATTTCGTGTTTTCGGATTTTCGTGTTCTTGATGGGCAGTTTTGCAGCTAGTTTTCCCTCATATGGTTTAATTCTATAGTTGTGCTCATTTTGAATGTGCCCTCTTTTGCAACATACTGTCATAGAAGGAAACATTGATGGGAAGAAACTTTCCACAAGAAATGATAATGACTTTGCAACTGCTGACCACGATGGGGATGAAGGGGATAATGTGTGTCACCCACCTATTTTGGTATTGTTATATTGTGTTGACATGAATTGATTTAGTTATGTTGATGGAAAACTATACAAAAATGTTATTTATGTTAGCACATGGATACATTACTCATGCAACCAACTGTGCAAGATGAGGAAAACTGTATCGATGAAGATGAGCACACTTTTGTTGTTGAAGATGAACTACACCTTCAACTCAATGGCAAAGTTTTTGGTAAAGGTATTGTTGATGGGTTTGGGAGGGGTGTGTGATGTCATGACAATCCCCTCCAACGAGGTTGTGCTAAAGTCTGAATCGTGGATGTCTTTGATGGCAATGCCTCACTGCCTTATCCACATTCCTTCTCCGAGTCATTATCGGACTCCATTAAGTTGTGGGAGGTGTGGGATATCAAAGACCTCATCTATGTGCCATCTATGGTAAGATTGCAAGGTCCTTTCCTTTTTTCTCTCATGCGTCCATTTAACTTTTTCAAATGCAACAATATTGGTAGCAGTCATTTGATGTCTCTTTTTATGTGGTAGGTTATAATTGTCGAAACTCTTGAGCCAGAAAATCAAGATATTAAATGCAATCCTATGATCAAACAGACAAGTGTGAAGCTACAAACACTTGGCATCACACCTCCCGAGTTACATAAGAACCCGAAGAAGTGTCAAGTCTTCTACTCTGGTGTCAACTCTGTTGCGCAAAATAGGTAGAGGAGGTGATAAATATATTTTTGATGTGTCTATCCCCCTTATGAGACTCAAAATAGAAGTTTGAAAGCTCAGACAGTAGACATTAATAATTATAGCCAAATACTCTAGTGGAAGAATACTCTTCATAAACCATTTGCAAGGAGGCAGTTGGTCTGACAAGTGATGAAGTTGATGAAAAGGGTGTGCCTCCTGTTACCGCGAGGAGTGGGGGGCTAAAAAAATTATTAATTAGTTGTTGTTTGCCTTCATAAGAGGCTTGTTCTGCTATAAAAATTTTCTAGATTATATGGTTGGCTTCTCTTCAATAAGATGTCAAAAATGATGTAGACTATTTGCCAAAAAATAAAAAGATATTTTGAATTGATATGGGAATGTTATATTTCAATGAATCTCATGTTTATTGTATCATGTATGGTTATTCTATGTAAATCGCATTGAAGTTAATTTTAAAAAATTGAATGGTTATTTTCAACATAACAAATTGATTTCATTCAAACATATTCAACAGTAATTTTGAATAAATTAGATTGAGTTCTTTTGAACACCTTAACTGGTTTTCCGTATGCTTATTTTCAATAAAACATATTGTTTTGATTTGGACATTTTCAATTTTTGTTAAAAAGAAATATGATAGATCACATTTACACATCTTCACTAGTTATAAATCTGATTGAGTTCATTTGAACACCTTGAATGGTTACAATATTCAATTCATCAGATTGAGTTGATTTATACATTTTGAATGTTTTATCGTATTCAGGGAATTTAAACATCTTTCATGGTTATTTTTACTATCTTTTTATATTACATTATCATCCACACATAATGATCATCTGACACACACGTTGACACCAAACCCTCTCAACATTTCTCTTTCTCTGACTGAGAGACAAAACATCAAATCTCTTCAAACCCACGTGCAATCTGTTTGTAACACCCCTCCAATTTTAAGATAATGATAGAACACAACATAATATAGGTTTGTGCCCATTGGTGGGATTATTAGCCCAAAAACATGAAAGATACATATTTTAAATGTTGTTGTTTACCCTAGATCAAGGTTTTAACAGTTTTGACAAAAATTGTTCGATCTCCTTCAATTTAAAACCAAATCACAGGAAACGAATAGAAAATGGTAGAGAACTCTTCAATGTATCATTCCAAATTGATTTGCACAGTAAAAGAATGAGGAATCAATGTGATTTGAAGGCTGAGATCAGACTGTTACGAGGGAACAAGAAGGAAAGTGCATAAATGTTTGTGTTTTCTATTGATTTCTCTTCAATACATTAAAAATCTTTCAAAAAATCTTCATGGTCGACCATTCAAGGCCTATTTAAGCATTTTGATGACAAGTATAGCTTCCCTTAACCACTTTTCAAACCAAATGTATGTCGAAGACCAAAATTGACAACTTTTGACAATTTTCACATGACAACTTTGAGACATAATTGACATGTCATGTTATTGATCCATCATGTTATTGAATCGTCGTGTTATTGACTCGTCAAGTTATTGACATGTCATATTATTAACTCATTATGTTATTGATGCATTGAGTTATTGACACATCATGTTATTAACCCTTCATGTTATTGACTCATCATGTTATTGACACGTCATGTTATTGATCCATCATGTTATTGACTCGTCATGTTATTGGGGTCAATATTTACTTCTCCACCAGAGTGGCATTTCTTAGTTTTTCTTTAAGCCAAAAAGACTTAAACTCTAGGGAATTCACAGAATTCTCATCTCTTCTTTTTTAAGTCATGTCAATCACCATGTGAGGCAATAAAGGCTCTGAAATCACCATGTTCCCTTATCCCAGGAGTCACTTTTCATCTTTTCTCATTGCTCTTGGATAACTTTTCATCATTTCTGGCTTTGCTTCTTATCCTGGGCCCCTCTTCTCTATCTATCGCATCCTTTTGGGATAATAATTATTTTGGAAATTATTGTTCTTTTATCCCAGAGCATTTCTTTCATCTTTGTCACTTATACTTACTAAACACTATGCCCTTCATCCCCCGAGATAACTCTCACCTTGTCTTTCTTCATTATTTTTACCCCGAAGCCTCAAATGATGCTCCTCTTAGCCCCCAAAGATAAGATTTTCTTTGTATTTCCTTCACGGCCTTCCGAGATAAGGCTTTCTCTATTTATTATTCCTTTTCCTTATCCCAAACGTCAACATATCAAAGCTAACTCTATGTATATTTTCTTCCTCTGGGATAATTTCCGCTTAGACTTCCTTTTTATCATTATCTTGGGATCATTTATAATACTTTGCTACCTGATCCAAGGTATTTTCCTTCGTGCCAATGGCTTTATATTTTTATCCTGATCTCTTCTTTCCCTTTTCTTTGAACCCCATGGGATAATCATTTCCTTTATATTTTCTTATCCCAGAGCATAGTCTTTGACTTTGAAAAGCCGCTCGAGGCAAGGAAAGCATTCCTCGTTCCTTTGTAAAATTATCCTGGGGCCTTTGGGGACTAGCTAGAGACTTCCCCGGGGTAACTTTCCTTCTTCATGATCCCTCAATAAGATTTATCCTAGACAACCTTTGGATGTCGTTCTTTGCTCCTCGAGATAACTTTTCCTTCTCTGCTCCACTATTGTCTTATCCTGGGCAACATACTGGAGATCATTATGACATGTCATGTTATTGACTCGTCGAGTTATTCACATGTAATATTATTGTCCCATCATGTTATTGACCCATCATTTTATTGCCACATCATATTATTGACTTGTCGAGTTATTGACATGTCATGTTATTATCACATCATGTTATTGACTCGTCATGTTATTGACACGTCATGTTATTGACTCATCATGTTATTGAATCATCATGTTATTGACTCGTCATGTTACTGACTCGTCAAGTTATTGACATGTCATGTTATTGACCCATCATGTTATTGACTCATCATGTTATTGACTCATTGAGTTATTAACACGTCATGTTATTGACTCGTTATTGACTTGTCAAGTTATTGACACATCATGTTACTGACCCGTCATGTTATTGACTCATCATGTTATTGACATGTCATGTTATTGACCCACCATGTTATTGACTCGTCATGTTATTGACTCGTCATGTTATTGACTCGTCATGTTATTGACTCGTCATGTTATTGACTCGTCATGTTATTGACTCGTCATGTTATTGACTCGTCATGTTATTGACTCGTCATGTTATTGACTTGTCGAGTTATTGACACGTTATTTTATTGACACCATTTGTTATGACTCATCATGTTATTGACACCATTTGTTATTGACTCATCATGTATCATTATGATCGCCATAGGATAAGAGTTTTCTCTTTGTTTTACTCTGGTTTCTTATCTCGGGCCCCATTTCTTTAACACTTCTAGTCCCCCAAGATAAGCAATGCACATATGCTTATCTCATTTCTTTCCCCGAAGAGTCGAACTTCCTAAGAGCCAAGTCACCAACTAAAAATTGCCATGGGGAGATTTCAAGTTGGTTCTGAAAGGCCTCGAAATACTAAGAGATGTGGAGTGCCTTCCTTGCCCTGGGTGAATTTTCAAGGTTAAAGACTGTGCCCTGGGATAAGAAAATATAAAGGGAAAAGGTTATCCCAGAAGGTTCCAGAGGAAAAGAAAGTGAGGCCTGGGGTAAAAAATGTAAAGTGAGAGGCAAAGAGAATTTTATCCCAGAGCGGTTAGCAAAACATTTCTGGTGGACTTGAGATAATAATATAAAGGAAAAATAAGAAAAAGTTACCCCAGAGGGAGAGAGAATACATAGAGCCAAACTTTGGATTTCAATGAGAATATGCATATGGTAATCGAGGCTCCAAGATAAGAGAGTTAGTAAATAAGCAGTAAAAATTTTATCATGAAGGGTAGCATAGATCAAAGAAAGATGGCCCAGGATAAAGAAGTGAAGAGAAATACAAAAGAAGGCTTATCTTGGGGGGGCAAAGAAAGGCATCCTGAGAAGCTCTGGGATAAAAATAACAAATGAAAGCGAAGTGAAAAGTTATCCCGGGAGGCACAAGGTGTAGTGGTGACTAGATTTTGGGTTTCAATGAGAATAAATAAAAGAAAGACAAAGCTCTGCTCCGAGATAAGAAAAGAATAAAAATCAATGTAATTTTTTTCCCAAAGAGATGTGAAAGACAAAGAGAAGAGCCCCAGGATTAAAAAACAAAGTCAGAGATAGTGAAATTTTATACCGGAGCAGTGAGTAAAGTTGCAAAAGAATGCGTGAGATAAGTAAACATGACGATTTCAAGGCTTTTATTACCCCACGTGGTGATTGACATGACATTCAGGTGGCATAAGAGGATGGTGGAAGCTCAGTGGTCTAGAGGGAGTCAAGGGATGATCGTGGTCGTTTGATTGATCATCAATGGTGGAAATTCATACTTCTGAGCTAATGACCACTTTGCTTCGCATAGAGGAATCAAATGGCATTGCAATAAAAGAAAGAACTCTTTCACATTCATCTTTGTGAAGCATTCAGGCAATTAGAGAGAATTTGCAGAGCGAGTAGAGGGAGAATTCAACCAGTTCAAAGGAGTCCAATCACGAGCAACAAACCAGTAAGTGCAATTCAATCTTTTTTTCTATGTGTTTTTAGTTGAAGTACTCGTAGCAATTGCAAGTGTTTTCAGGGCCCTAGGTTTAATTTTCTTCTCTCTAAAAGTTTAGTCATGGCCTCCCCAATTGAGAAAGTTACTGGCCCCATTACTAAGAAACCCAAGAAAGTTGAAGCTAGTTCTAGTGACCCAAAAATTACCCCACTCATTCCTATAAGCATGGTTGCCCTGTTGCAAGAGTTGCAAGATACCCTCGTTGTATAATCAAACCTTGAGCCCAACCCTGAAGTAGCTCCTGCCCAAACTGAGAAGGGTGAGGCAGGTACTCCCCCAAACCAAGCCAAAAGGAAGATAGGTTTGAGGAAGGTGATAATTGAGGTTTTAGAGGGATTAGAGGAGGAAACACCAAAGAAAAAGGATGTAAATAAGAAGATCCCTCACAAAAATAAGGAAGAATCTACCTCCATTGTAGAGGAAACCCTGGCCCCAAAGACAAGAAAGTCAACTCCCAAGAAGAGAAAATCAAATAAATATGGTGAGGCAAAGAATTCCATAGAGGAAGCACCCGTACAACAGACCCCTCCAGTGACTGAGAAGGAGGAAGTTATAGAGAATCCAACTAAGGTGGTAGAGAAGGCAAAATAAACAGCAAAGAGAAAGGAGGTGAAGAAGAAGACCCCTCCCAAAAAGAAGGCTTGACTCTACCTCCGTTGTAGAAGAAACCCCATAGTCCCATGAAGAAATAGTTTCCTTAGCTGAGCCTCCCAAAACAACTACTGAGGTTGAGAGGGATATTGTGATAAGATTAGAGGAATTAGCCCAGAAGGAAATCAGAGCAACCTGGCTCCTAAGCCAATATTTGTTGGAGTTGTTCCCTGGCTCAAGCATATTAGAGTCAACAAAGATAAGATGGGGAGACAAGGTGGCTGGGTACAAAGATACCATCACAGGGCATAGGGGGTGGGATGTTTTTCATGCCTTCTACGGAAATAGAGACCAACCAAGCCCAATCTGCAACCCATGGAAGCTAAACATAGGGAAGCTAGTGGTCCCAAATGTGTTTGTGGAGCCAATGATGATTAGGGAATTGGCTAAGAAGTTTGACACCCCAAGCCTCACTATTAGAAACCTTTGGGGGTAGTTTTTTTTGGAAATATCTCAGAAAGCTATCACAAAATGTTTTGGGTTGGATGGGAGAGCCATCAAGGGGATCAATAAGAATGCCTTGTTGAAAATGTATGAAAAGAACAAGGGAAGGATAAAAAGAGAATATCTTCCAATGTTTTTAAGAAAGCTCTCCAAGTTCACTCCTAGCTACATTTTTCCATCTAAGACAGTGTAATGCCCTACCCTAGTCGGCCTTGTAAAACCCATTTGACCTTGGTTAACTTCCTACGTGGCATTCTTGAAGGGTGGAATTACCATTATGTAAGGTTGTAGATTAGACTATATGAATATTGTGCGTACCTATTATTGTTCTTTTGCATCGATTCTTGTGTAAATGTAATTGTTCCCTAATCCTTGTTATAAATCTCGAGCTAACGCCTTCATTTAATATGTATATATATGTATGCTTGCGTGACTCATGGGTGCAGGAGATTGCAAGTACTATACCACCTAGGTGCGAGGTTCATCTCCATTGGGATTCGCAGGGTTGAGTATACCTCCTTCATCCTTAGGATTTGGATTAGGTGGTCATAAAACTCTCATCTTGCCTTAGCCATGATCAAGTGAGCGTCGTGTGTGGTCCATAGGGTTCCTTTGTCGTTTGGGTTGCATGTCGTGTGATTGGTGGATTTTCTTGGTTTGCGTTCCTTGCATGTGGTAAATAGAATATGTTATCCTAAGTATTTCATTCCAATTAATGTGTGGATGTATGCATTAGTAATTGAGAAATTTTAAAATAAATAGTTTTCTTTTATATGACTAATCGTTAATTTAAGAGATCACTTTATTTATATTTGTAGCAAGCTTAAGTATGTAATTTGAATTAATGTGTTCATTTACGCATTAGTAGTTGAGAAATCAAAATAAATAGGTTTCTTTTAGGTGATTAATCATTAATTAAAAGGATCGCTTTATTTATGTTGTAGCGAATTTAATTTAATGGTTAGTTTTAAATAATGAATTTAATTAGTTTATGCATTTTTTTTATAAAAAAAAAAGAGGAAATATTTAAAGTTACTTGAAATATAATTAATTTAACGACTTTTGCATTTTGGAAGAAAGGGTGAATTTTATTATTTAAAGAAAATCATTTTTAATTTGTAAAGTTTGATATAGTGTAAAAGATTGATTTTGGAAATTAATTTAATTTAAATACTTTACCCTTGTCAATAGTTCGAAATATAAATGTTGGCTTAATTAATATTGAGAAATTAAAATTAAGATTCAATAAGAGAGAAGTATATTAATTAGAAAATCAAGTTAAAATAATTTAATAGTTGAAAAGAATTATTATTTCTTTTTATTTTAAAAAGGGCTTAAATTTCGAAATTAGAAATTAGGTCAAAATTGGTTCCCATTTAAATTAGGTTGAAAAATATTTTTGGGGGTTGAATTTTTGGAAAAGAAAAATATTGGGATGGAGATTTGGGGATTTTGGAAAAGGATGGATTGCTACAGCTGCAGGATTTGGGGGCTCTTCTTCGAATCTTACCAATAATGCTAAAGAGGTAGGATCCCAGTTTTCCCTTTTGTTTCTTTGCTAAATCAAAAAAAAAAAAAAAATGGTATTTGGTTGTTCTTCATGAAATGCTTGTTTTAAAATATCCATGAATGCTCTTAAGATTTAAGTTTTTAGTTTGAGAATATTGATTTGTTTTGGGTCAAGATTGTTTAACAAAAAAATAGATACATGAGATTTTATCCATATGTGTATTGGGGAATCATGATCTTGTTGAGAAAATTTTCCCCATTTCATTTTTTAAACATTCTGGAAAAAAAGAAAAAAATGACTGTGGCTATGAATGAGATTTGGGTTTTTTTTTTTAAGGTTGGAGTTTATTTTAGTTTTTTTTATTTTAAATAAAATCTAAGGTTTTTATTTTGTAAAGAAAAGAGAAAACAAAATAGAAAAAAAAAAATTATATATTTTGGGTTAGGGTTTGATGGCGGAGGAGCCGAAGCTCAGCTCGCACCGCCACCCCCTTCCCCGCCTTCCCCGCAGGTACGCAGCGACCTGCGCTCGCAGCGGCCATAGGGACCTGTGTTCGCAAGGGGCCGCAGGGGCCTGCGCCTGCAACTGCTGTAGGGACCTGCACCCGCAAGGGGCCTGCGCCCCCAAGGAGCTGTGTCATGGTGGCCGCAGGGAGCTGCGCCCGCAGTGAGCGGTGCCGTGGTGGTCACAGGAGGGAGCTGCAGCCCTCTCCCATGAAGGGAGGTGGGTCCCGTAGTGACTCCCCCCTGAATTCTTTTTTATTTAAAGTTTTTTTTAAAAGAAAATTAAATATTCCTTATTGCATAAAGTAATTTTTTTGTTTTAAAAAAAGAAGAGAAAAGTTCATTTTAGTTTTAGTGTTAAATATTATTATTATATAGTTTATTAACAAGGGTTAATAAACATATACTAAATAATATTAAGTTTGAAATCTATGAGTTATCCAAATTGTTTATTAATATATATATATATATATTTAATGAGATGCATATATATATATATATATTTTAATAATAATAATTAAATGAAAATCATGTATTGTTAAAATATTAATTGATTATATTTTATTACCCAGGGGCTAACAATTATATAATGATTAATATTGAAGTTGGGAACCTGTTTAAATGAGGAAATACTCCTTTGGGGATGGATAGAATAACCCTCTTTTAATGGAAATTTATGAAATAAATCATATTTATTATTCAGAGGTGTTTAAATTTATATATTATCCAAGTGCATATTTTTTTTTGGATTTAGATGTTATAGGACATAAGGGAAATTTAGAAAGAGAATACTAAAGTATAGGAGTAATTGGAAAATGGGATATTTAACATTGGTCATTCTGAAAACTCAAATGATATGCTATTGAATTATCAGAAAATTAATAATGCATCGATTGGGAAATTGATAAGTTAATGATATCCTCATTTGTAAAAATAAAATGGTTTAGTTACGCCCTCCTTCGGTTTTGTGATATAGACAAAAGGAAATATGGCAAGATCAAATTTATGTAATTACTGACCGAAGTGGTCGTTGTATAGTGGTTGTGTTTGCCTAAAAAGGCAGAGATGTAAATGAAATGAACCTTATGTAATCTTAACTTAAATAATTGCCAGAGGGGTCTTGGAGTTGAGCAAACCCAGAGATGTAGCCTTTAGGGGTGAACTCCGAGATCATATCTATGTTATGCGATGCTTTTGTTCCACCCATTTTTTTTTCATAGTGCTAGCATGTATGGATACATTTTGTAATTATATAATGGGGATTTAATGAAGTTAATTATCAAATGCATGAACAAAGTCATCTTGTTAAATGTAGTATTTAGGGTCCTAAAAGATTGAAAATATGACTATGGAAAAGTATTTTGTTAATGTTAATGAAAAGAAATAAGCATGGAAAGAAACTCTCTTGGTTACAACTATTGGATTAACTTGTCATAAAACTTGTAATTGGAATGTAATGAATGGACAACAAATATTGGATTAACTATCATAATATCTAAAATGAGAATCTAATGGAAGAACCTCATTTGGTTATTTACCTTTTTATCTTAATAAATGAACATCGTCATATTAGCTTTATTTCACTAAATTGGATGAATTTATTTAGTTGTTTACGTTTTATTCTAAACAAATAATCCTCACCAAATTAGTTTTACAATTGGATGAATCTCAAATTGGTTATCCACATTTTAACCTTAATAAATGAACTTCATCATAATAGCTATATTTGAACTAAAATGGGAGAACTCATTTAGCTGTTTATATCTTAATCATAGCAAATGTATTACTTCATATTAACTTTATTTTAACTAAAATGAGTGAACTCATTAAGTTACCTATATCTTAACCCTAATGGATGATCTTCATAGATTAATTACATTTTATCCTCTATAAATGAACTACGATTTATTAGTTGGCTATGTTTAAACCCAAATGAAAGAACCCCCTCATTATGTTATTTACATATTTAATTCTTAATGAATGAATTTCATCTTATTAGCCATACTTTTATCTATAAAGGATGATCTCATTTGTGGTTGGTTACTTTTAAACCTAAATGAATGAACTTCGTTATATTAGTTTCATTGTATCAAAAATGGATGGACTCGTCAAGTTAACCATACCTAAACCCTAATGGGTGAATTCTTAAGTTAATTATGTTTTAACTTCATTGAGTAAATATCCTCTTGTTAGCCTTATCTCCAATCATAATAGATGAACTCTTCCTAAATTCTAAAATGTCAATTCATCGAACATAACATATCCATGTCTTAAGTAATAACTTATAATTAAGATATCCAGCTTAATTGAATCTAATGTCGCGAGTTGAGTTAGGTGTAAGGTTACATAATCACATTGGGAAACTCCTTAGGATTGTTGAGTCTTCCGCTATGTTATCTAAGCATTAGATAACTTCAATGTATCTTGATGTTGTGTCTTAATGTTAACACTCTTATTATTATTAAATATATATATATATATATATTTACACTCCGAATGAGTGTTTTAGCTTTATCCCTTCGGGGTTTCCTGGCGGGGCATTACAGACAGAGCCATTTGCATTGGACAAATTTGAAACATATTTTATAAGAACATATTATTCCCTATGCCAGGTCTTGGGACAGGATTGTGGGCTCAAATTGTTGCCGGTGGATTACACGATGCTAGCAGTATTCATTCAGCACTCGGCTACCAATGTGATTTTTGACTTTGCAACCAGTCTTTAGACCAAGTTATGTGGGAGCCTAGTTAAAGCAAAAGATGAAAAGACTACACTAAATTTCAAGAACTATTCTTTGGTGTGCGATCTCCTTTTGTATCAGAATAGGTCAGTCTGGTGCCCAAAGCTGAATCAGGATGATGGATCCACATATAGGGTTGCCATGGTCAGTTTAGAGATGGACACAAGTGTGGGACAAGGGCTCTCGGTTTGGAGACTATTGTTTATTCTCTGATTATTTTGTCAAGAAGATTTTGGATGTGCTAAGTGTTGAATTGCCAAGGCTTCCTGGGCATATAGTTAAAGTGTTGATAATTCAGGCATGTAGAGCACCAAATGTACAATATGCAGAGGGGGCTTTTAGCCACAATTTTGGAGACTTGTTTTTCTATCAGGATTGCACCATCATTAGGTGCTATGGTTTTGAAAAGGCTCCCCATAGGTTGCCCATTTTTGTTTCTCCAAGGGTTGAATTATTAGAATTCATGTGGAAAATGATGTGGGTTGACAAGGATCAAATCCTAGAGAGGAAGGGGAGGCATCTCCCTAAAGCCATTGTATTCAAATAATTTGAAATTGGTTGTGATAACTTGGAAAAGATTCAATATTTTTTGGTCAGAATCTACAGATTCAAGGTGGGAATTGCTAAGAATTATGAACCTGAGGGGTATATAGGGGACTTATGGATAAATAAGTTAAAGGATAGGAACTATCATCATTAATTCTATAAAATTGAAGATTTGTTGAGGAATTCTCTGCCAAGGGAACCCGTCCAAAGAAAGAAAAAATGGGACACGTTGAACAAAACTCAAAGGGAGAGGATGGAAGAAGATAAGAACTACACAGGGCTACTCAGAACAGAGTTCCAATCTGATATTGCAAGGATAATTATCCTTCTCTGGTCTACAGATAAGATTGTAGTGTCATAAATTTTACACCCTTGCTAGGGTGCTACAATTTCACACTTAGGTTAGCACTCGCCTTACACTAATACATTTGGCCTAAAATTCTGACGGAGGTTTCCGAAGGAGAAGGTATATTGTGACCAAATTTGAATTTTTTTTGAAAAATTGCCCACGTTCGTTGGAATTTCGATGATAATTCAACATCTGGTTTCAACGGAGAAGGATTTGACAATGAAATTTGTGTCTTTTTAGAAAAAGTGCTCGTGTTCATCGAAATTCCGATGACTGTGGGCATTACTTAAAAAAAAAAAGACCAAGACATTTGATAAACATTATTCCCGCCTCTTCCCATTCTCACGTTGCCACCCCCAACAACGTAATAATGGGCGGGTTTAGCTTAAACATACATTCTCATTTGTTCCATTCAAATGAACAGTCGTTAACATTCAAATTCAAATTATTCTTGCCTAGAAGTCTTACCATATGGAATAAATAGGTTTCCATCGATATCAGTGTTTATTTCCAGCGTACTCCCTTCTTGTGCCAATATGGGAGCTTTTGGATAGGTAGGCATCCATCAAACCATAACAGAAGGGCTTATTATCATTGACCATGCTCTGGTAAATTTTATTATAGTTGAAAATGCTCTGATAAACATTTATGCAAAATGTGGAACCATCGATGAGGCACATGAACCTTTTGACCGAATGCCTCCAAGCAATGTCGGCTCATGGAATGCTATGATTGCAGGATATGCACAAAATGAGTTTACTGAAAAGTGTCCAGATGCTTTCAACCAAATGAAATTAGTAGGCGTAAAGGTTTGTCAACATCCCCCAGCCTATGCAAAAATGGGAGCTTTGAAATAGGGTGTGGACGTCCATCACAAGATAAACAGTAGAGGAATTTTATTAGTTGGTGTAGCTGCAATTGCCCTGGCAGTCATGTATGCAAAATGTGTGAGATGAGATAAGGCATGCTGACTATTTGACATAATGCCTCAGAGAAATTTCTCCCACAGAACACCTGATTACATGATATGAAAAAAATGGGTTTGTGGGAAAGGCTTTAGAGACTTTCAATTAAATGCGATTGTCAGGTATAAAGCTTTGCTAGTATCCTCCCAGCCTGTGCTAAATTGGAAGTTTTGGAACAAGGTATGAACATCTATCAGAGGATAAATAATAGAGGAATTTTGTCACATGTTGTAGCTGCAATTGTCAGGGTACATATTTTAAAGATGTTTTATATCATAGATAATTGTAGTTAAAATTCAATGTGCCAACTATTGAAGAATATCTGAGATTAAGAAGGTTTATTATAAATGATGAAATGCTTCGGTTGAAATTGATGAAATTTTTATTTTGTCAATGTTTATTATGTGTGAGATTTGTCATTTTATTAAATTGTAATCATCTATGTTCAAGCTAAACTTATCATTCTAAAGTTAGATAATTTTTATTCATTTAAGTATGTTTATAATGATTTCTTATATCATTTCTCTTGTCATCATATGACAACTCTTCATTTTTAGTGTGATTTTTCCTTCCACTACCATTCCATTCTATTCCCTCTTACTTCTCACCCTCTTTAGACATCCTCTATTCTTCCCATGTTTCTCATACCACATCCAAACCTTCAATACACTAATGAACTAGTTTGATTAGCTTAAGAAAAGAATGGATACTATGCTTGTAGCTCTAATTCTATTATATTAAATATGTGTTTCTTATGGACATAGAGATTGAATTTAATAATTAAATCAAAATAATATATGGAAAAGAACTAATAAAAAATTAATAAACAAATAAAATAAGGAGCCAATGAAACCCTCTTATTGCCTCTTGATGCTCTTAAGCGCAAAAATCTAACTTCTAACTCTTGTTATCTACCAATAATGTAAGAGAAATAGGATTTTCCTTCCATATATATGAATGATAGTTTTGATACTTAAAGATAAGTACAGATGCCAAGCTAATAAGATGAGAGGGGGGGGGGGTGAATCATACAAACTTAATCTTCCATAAAAACAATAGATTCAACCTCGGTAACATATACTTCAGTAATATAACCAAAACTGCTAAACATGCAAACTCAAAAGCATATAAACATCATAACACTCATAACACCAAATTTAACGTGGAAACCCAAATAGGGAAAAACCACTGTGGGATTTCGGACCCACTAAGAAATATACTCTTCTAGAGTATGCTCAGTTAAAAGCAAATCCTGTTAAAGATTACAAACACATTGCTAGATGTGACCCGGTTAAGGGATTTCCCTCAGATCCGTTAGGGTCTTCACCTTGTTAGAAGTGACCTTGTTAAAGGATTTCAAACACTCAATCAGAATGTCACCTTGCTAGAGGGTTTTACGACTGTTAAGTCCACTCGATTAAGAGATTTTCTGTCACTTCACAAAATAACAGTGATAAAAATCTATCTGCAACTTCACATCTAAAATGCTAAAGTAGATTCTTATTTTCTCAATACAGTATAGACATAGAACTAATCTTGTCCATCTACTGGGCTCTATACTCTATTATTCAAAATAGATCTTCAAGCTTCTATGCTTGGTAATCACTATGTAGCATCCCTGTGCATACACTTGCCTGCATTCATTGTTTATCAATAGCTCCCTATTTATAAACAATTTGGCAACCACTTAATCTCCTTGACCACATTTCCCATGATCAATCATAGCCATTAGATCTTCAAACTTTGACCAGGTTCAATGTATCCTTCGATCTGAAAACAATTTACCCCACTTTGGAACTTGCATACATTTCTTGGAACTTGTGCTAGGGTATTGCAGTTCAATCTAAGCTATAGATCTTCTTGCCAATTTTTCTTTGCCATAGATTCTTTAACAAACTTCATTCACAGCATACCAATCATTTAATCATAGCCAGCTCATCAGCTTCCTTCATTAAATAATGCATGTAATCATTTAATGCATTCTGTTATTACTCGGTTGCAACTCGGTAAATACTAAACTTCACTTGGTAGACATTCTGCCTTCATTAACCGATAGCGATAACCTTAGTGTTTACCGACTAGGTTCCTTAGGGTTTACCGACTAGGTTCCTTAGGGTTTACCGACTAGGTTCTTTGCTTGGTAACATAGTATAGTATTAACCTTACAATCAATAACATATGTAGGATATCAAAACAATCTAAACGTCATGATCTCATCATTGTCTAACTCGGTAATAGTTGCCCATTAAATAACTTATTCCTCCCCTTATTCATCATATTCTTTCTATGTCTTTTACCGACATCTTTATACTCATCAAATCATACTTCTGAAGATATGGCAACATCATACTGAATTAGAAAATCAATTTCTTGACATCAATGACAAAATAATAATATTAAGTCAGTAAACATCCTTAATTAGTTATATCCATAATCATCAACAACCTTCTCAATATCCTTATTGAAATGCCAACAATCTATCCTTGCTTGTTATAATGCCAACAATCTCCCCCTTTGGCATTGATGGCGAAACCAATTGATTTGACCTAACTGATTCGGATTATTGTCAAATTCTGAAATGCTGAAATGCTCTCCTTCTGTCATCAGAATTCTCCCCCATACATTAGACTTCTCCTCTTTTCTTCAGTCTTCTCAAGTCTTCTTCAATCTTCTCCCCCTTTGACAACAATGCCAAAAAGTAAAGAACTAAAACATAATTTCTTCCTGTATGAAGTGATTTCCTACTATTATGTGTCAACTTAGTCTCGGTCAGAGCATTTATGTCTTCAATACCTGTTCCCTGTATTATTTCTTGTATTGTTTCCTACACACCTTTAGAAAACATCCTAAAGTGTGTAAATCAGCATCAACTCCTAAAAGATATTCTGTAGAGTCATCAAATTGATGTTTTCACCAAACTCGGTCAGTGAGTAGAAGATAGGGGTAGGACCCCTAAATTACTTCTGAGATACTCAAAAGTGTCCCTTGGCAGTGGCTTGGTGAAGATATCTGCTATTTGTTCCTTTGTGCTAACATACTCCAACACCACTTTCTTCTCTAAGATAATGATATTTGATAGAGATGTGCTTTGTCTTAGAGTGTATAACAAGATTCTTTGAAATGTTAATGGCACTAGTATTCTCATAGAATATAGTTACTGGCTCAGTAATTTTATCATTTATACCTTCCAACAGTTGTTTGATCCATGCTATGTTGGTACAATTCAATGTTGCAGCAACGTATTCAGCTTCTACTGTTGACTGTGAAACATATCCTTGTTTCTTGCTAAGCCAACTCACTAGTCTTTCTCCTAAAAATAAAGCTCCTCCACTTGTGCTTTTCCTGTCATCAATGTTGCTTGCCCAATCAACATCAGTATAAACTTTTAAATCAAAATCATTTCTTTTCTGATATACTAAGCCATAATCTTCAGTGCCTTTCAAGTATCTAAAAATTCTCTTGATTGCTGTCATGTGTGTTTCCTTAGGATCTGCAGAGAATCTTGCAACTATACCTACTACATGTGTTATGCCTGGCCTACTATGAACAACATATTGTAACTTTCTAATCAAGGATCAGTAAAGTGTCTCATCAACAGATGCATATTCATCATTCTTTGATAGTTTACAGTTAGTAGTCATAGGAGTACTTACTGGTTTTGAATCCTCCATTCCAAATTTCTTCAAGATTTCCTTTATGTACTTGGATTGAGTAATGAAAATCTCATCTTTCATTTGTAGTATCTGTAAATCTATAAAATACTTTATCTCACCGATCAATGACATCTCAAATTCTTTGCTCGTTTCATTTCCAAAGTTCTTGCATAGAGAGTCATTTCCACAAAATATAATATCATCAACAAATATTGCTGAGATCAGTATTCCATTTTCATCATTCTTCATGTAAATATTGTTGTTTTCACTTGTTCTTATAAAACCAATCTTGATTAAATAAGAGTGCAATATTTCATACCATGCTCTAGGTGCTTGTTTCAGACCATATAAAGCTTTGTTCAATTTGCATACCTGATCTTTATTATTGTCTTCAGCAAATCCTTCAAGTTTTTCAATAAAAACTTCTCCTTCTAATATACCATTCAGAAATGTAGATTTGACATCCATTTGATATACCTTGAAATTCTTGTAAGCAGCATATGCCAACAATGTTCTTACTCCTTCAAGTCTAGCCACAGGTGCAAAAGTCTCACCATAATCAATTCCTTGTTCTTGGGCATAACCTTTGCAAACTAGTCTTTCTTTATTTCGAATGACCTCTCCTTTTTCATTCAGCTTGTTTCTGAAAATCCACTTTGTACCAATTACATTTTTGTCCTTCGGTCTTGGGACCAATGTCCATGTGTCATTCTTCTTGATTTGATCAATCTCTCCTGTCATAGCATTTATCCAATCTTCACTATTAAATGCCTCTTTCACTATCCTTGGCTCAAATTCAGATATTAGACATGTGTTCTATCTTAGTTTGTTCCTTGTCATCACTAGATCATCCTTATCTCCTATAATCTGACTTGGTGCATGATGTCTTCTGATATACTTGGCTAATACAGGCTCGGTAGGCTCTGTATGATCTTCTTCATCACTTGGTAACTGAATATTTTCTTCATTTCCTTCTAATGTTTTCTCGGTAGGACTTGTCGGTTGAACATAGACAAATTCATCATAATCTTCTAGTTCCTTGGAATTTCCTTCATCATTTCTTTCTGCAAATTCATCAATTTTCACATTTTCACTTTCTACTATTTTGTTAGATGATTTTATCAGACATTTAAATGCTTTACTTCTAGAAGAGTAACAAAGAAATGTTCCTTCTTCACTTTTCTGATCAAACTAGCCATTTCTATCGTCCTTGTGTACATAGCAAATACTTCCAAAGATTTTAAAATAACTTACATTAGGTTTCTTGTCATACCAGATTTCATATGGTGTCTTCAAAGTACCTTTCTTCAGTTGTACTTGGTTCAGGGTGTAAACTGTTGTGCTTATTGCTTCTCTCCAAAATGTTTGTGGCACTTTCTTTTCAATCAACAGGGTTCTGGCACAATCCACAATAGATCTGTTTCTTCTCTTAGCAATTCCATTTTGTTGTGGAGTTCTCGGTGCAAAGAGTTGTCTTTTTATACCATGATCATTGCAGAATAAGTTGAACTCATCAGATGTGAACTCTCCTCCTCTATCTGATCTAAGACATTTTAGTTGTCTTCCTGTTTCATTTTCAACTCTTGCCTTGTACCATTTAAACATTTGAAAATCTTCTGATTTTTCTTTTAGAAACATTACTGACATCATCCTTGAGTAATCATCTACAAATAATATGAAATATCTATCACCATAATAACTTTGAACTTTCATAGGACCACAAAGATCAGTGTGCACAAGATCTAAAATTCCCTTAGAAGTGTAAGACTTACTTGTAAAGCTTGATCTTGTCATTTTACCCATCTAGCATCCTCAGCACATAGCATTCTTAGGTTTTTCAAGACATGGTAGACCTCTTACTCGGTGCTTCTTGCTTATTTTGATCAGATTATCAAAATTTACATGACAAAACCTTTTATGCCATAACTAGGTATCATCTATATTTGCATACAAACATTTATTCCAAGTTGAGTCAAGGTGAAATGTGTTACCTTTTGTTTGTGTCCTGGTAGCAACTAACTTTCCATGCTTGTCATGAACTTGGACAATTCCTTTCTGAAATTCTATTCGGTATCCTGTATTGTTTAGCTATGCTACACTCAACAAATTGTATTTCAAACCTTCAACCCAATAAACATCATTGCATCTTGCATTGTCAAGAAGTGTTATGGATCCTTTACCTTTTACTGGACATGGTGCATTATTACCAAATCTTACATAGCCTCCATCATAGTATTCTAACATTACAAACTTGTGTTTATCACCTGTCATGTGATGTGAGCATCCACTATCTATGATCCAAGAATCATTAGTATTTATGTGAGATATTAGGGCTTTTTCTTCATACCTTTCTTCATCGGATCCATCTTTGATAGCCACATAAACTACTTCCTTTGTATCAGTTTCATCTGATTTATCATCATTAGATTCCTCATCGGCTATTACGCATGACTTTCTATCTCTTCTTCTGAAGTCTCGGTGTCCTCTGTAATGATTATCTTTTTGTCTATCATCTTGGTAATCTCTCTTTTCAATAGAATCTTTGTCATGATAGTTAGAAGCCATTTGTCCTATCTTATCACAATTGAAACATTGTTGATTTTCCCAGGTTTTATTGAATGTATTTTAATGTATATATCTTATTCAATCTGATACTTGCATTCTTGGAATTCTATGTGTTCTCAAATTGAATAACATTATACTATATATATTCCTTTGGAGAGGCATGAACTTGAATAGACATGTCTCTCCTTTAATTATAATTATTTAATCAATATTATAATGTTTCATCAATCAATTATTAATTTAGAATAATATAATAGATTAATATTGAATATTAAATTTTATATGATTAATAATAATATAATAATATAACATAATAATATATTATTATTAATCAACATATATTATATGTATTCTAAATGATCATTCGACTCAAGCTACAAACATTAACACTCCCTCTTAGCTAGGGAGGATGATCAGACAAAATGTGTAGCGATCTCCCATGTCAACACTTATGGCCCTCACCATAGATACACAAAACATAATTAACACTCCCTCTTAGCTAGGAAAGATGAATGTAGAAAATATATTCAAGCATCATAATTTAATAGATAGTGATCATTTTAGTCATTCATGAGAATCATACCATCTAATCATTTGGTATGTAGTATCACCTAAACACGTGATCTTGAAGTTCATCACATCAATCTTGTGATTGATAGGATATCACCTAAGCATGTGATATCAGTATTGCCTACATGCAATACTTAAGGATAATCATATGAGAAAGATTAATTTCTCACCTTATCCTAGTTGTGATAAGTGCACTAACATTTTATACAAATGTTATATCACCTAAATACATGATATGAAGTATCACCTAGACACATGATACAAATGTCCATCACGTCAATCTTGTGATGACAAGATATCACCTAAGCACGTGATATCAATATTGCCTAAACACGCAATACTTAAGGATAATCATATGAGAAAGATTTAAATTCTCATCTTATCCAAGTTGTGGTATGTGCATTAACATTTCATATGAATGTTTTACCACAACACAATCATGGCTTCATCCATGATTCACCAGAGATCCACCATGATAACTGGTTTGGACATTATAAGATCGTCACCTTATAATGTCTCCATACAAGTGTTCATTATCTTGAGAGATCGTCACCTCTTAGATATGAACCCAAGGGATAAAATCCAAAAATGTCTTGTCATGACAAAGAAGTTTACACATTAAACATGTAAATACAAATTGCAAAGCAAATTACCTTTCTATCATACCTAAACCTTTTCTGAAGTGATCAACCTTCACTCTGAAAGAGGTTTTTGGTCAGAATATCTGCAGTTTGATCTCCAAGGGAAAACCCCCCTACTTGAGGGAGAAGCACCCAGCATAAAATGTCTTTATATATCAAATATGTCTAGCAATAATGCAAGATATGGGCCCAATATATGTTGCTTCACTCCTTGAAGCAAATTTCACAAGAGCAAATCTAATTGGTTTTCTTCAAAGGATCGATCTGCTCTAACTAATATATAAAATGCTCTTCACATAAATTGAGTGGATCAGAGAATGAGTTTGCATCTTCTATATATATGAGGGAGGCACCCTTTCACAAGGGGTCAGTCCTCAATGACATAATTTGTCTCTTCACAAGGGTGACCACTACAACATCAACACTCCCTCTTAGCTAGGGAGGAATCCTTGTTAATAATATAGTCATGAAATAACATCCACCATGGCTACTCCTAGAGAGTGGAACACGATTCATCATGGTACTCAACATGATGATATCCATCATGGCTACTCCCATGTATGAGAATGCATATGAAGTATGAACACAAGTGCCCATTACAGAGTTGCTCAATGTGATGTTTTCATCTCATCATGACGTTCACCATGACTACTCCCAAAGGGTGGAACAGGGGCCTTCACCTCAAACTTCTCCCTCACAGAGAAGAGTGTATTAAGAAGGGCTTTCTCTCAAACTTATCTCTCATAGAGAAGAATGAATTAAGCATATGTTCATGATGGTGTGGCTCCCTCTGATATCAACCTTCTGACCTCCTTGTCTAAGGTTGCTTCTAATGAAATGTTAGATTCCCTTTGAATCTGATATCAACCATCTGACCTCCTTGTCTAAGGTTACTTCTGATGAAATATTAGACTCCCTCTGAATCTGATATCAACCATCTGACCTCCTTGTCTAAGGTTACTTCTGATGAAATACTAGACTCCCTTTGAATCTGATATCAACCATCTGACCTCCTTGTCTAAGATTACTTCTAATGAAATATTAGACTCCATCTAAATCTAATATCAACCATCTGACCTCCTTGTCTAAGGTTACTTCTGATGAAATATTAGACTTCCTCTGAATCTGATATCAACCATCTGATCTCCTTGTCTAAGGTTACTTCTGATGAAATATTAGACTCCCTCTGAATCTGATATCAACCATTTGACCTCCTTGTCTAAGGTTACTTCTGATGAAATATTAGACTCCCTTCGAATCTGATATCAACCATAATTTCATTTATAAGCATCAATTTATTTCTCCCTTTAATTAAATTTTATTGTTCTTTCATCCTGAAGGTATGTCATAGACATATTACAAATAGCTCATAAACTAAATTATCTCGAACAGAAATACCAATGATAGAAGCATACAAGATTTTACTAGCCAATATTATAGCATAAATTACAAACTCAATAATTCATGTGCCTTAATAAAACATGGAATACTTCTCTTAATTTTAAAAAATTTCCTTTCATTAGGTGAGCCCATATAAGAAATATCACGCATGAATCATCTCTCATCATAATTCCCTTTGAATGATGTAGAACATTTTCATAATTTTGATTAACACTTTCTTTATGATCTGCCATACATAGTCGTTAATAAATTTTGCAATTTACCAAATTTATCCAATCTCTTCATTGAGATGTTTGAAAATCTAATTACAAACATTTTCTCCAAGTTATAGCTAGATCCAATGGTTAAAACAGAAGTTATGACATTTTTCCCAAAACTGCTAACCCTAGATAGGGTTTCAAGTGACCTGCACCAAAGTTGTCATATCTTGCACAAAACTGAATCAAATTTAATGCGATAAACATATTTGAAAACTAGAAATAGAGATCTTTCCATCCATATATTATAGTCCTCATTTTGAGGCCAACCAAGGGCTGTGCAATGGCATATTTTAGACTGAAAATTCTAAAAAAAACTGAATTCTCCAACCCTCTCCAACCTCCAAATTAAACTTCACAAGCCTGAGCTCTGATACCATGTTGATTTTCCCAGGTTTTATTGAATGTATTTTAATGTATATATCTGATTCAATTTGATACTTGCATTCTTGGAATTCTATGTGTTCTCAAATTGAATAACATTATACTATATATATTCCTTTGGAGAGGCATGAACTTGAATAGACATGTCTCTCCTTTAATTATAATAATTTAATCAATATTATAATGTTTCATCAATCAATTATTAATTTAGAATAATATAATAGATTAATATTGAATATTAAATTTTATATGATTAATAATAATATAATAATATAACATAATAATATAACATAATAATATAACATAATAATATATTATTATTAATCAACATATATTATATGTATTCTAAATGATCATTTGACTCAAGCTACAAACATTAACAAACACTTCAAAGGTAGTTTTCCTTTATACTTACCTTTGCCTCTCGGTAACCTTCTAGCTAATAGTGCTTCAAACTCTTCTTGCTTTCTGATTTCCTCATACAGTTTGTGTACTTCCTCTACATTCTTGCGAAATCTTTCACTTGCTCCACTGTGATCCCCTTTAGTGTACTTACTCATTCTATCATTGTAATCATCAGATTCACCAATATGAAAAGAACTAAATGCAGATTCAACTTTATTTACCCATGACCCACTATTATCAAAGTTACTTAACTCAAATGCATGTAGCTTACCAATAGTAGCATCTAAAGAAACTGGCATATTTGGTACATACCTCAATTCATTGATTGCAGAGACTCGGATTGCATAAGCTGGTAGAAGGTTTCTTAACAATTTACTTGTTATATCCTTTTCTTCAATAGTTCCACCTGCTCCTTTGATTTAATTGACAATCTCCTTTAGTCTTGTACTGTATTGGGTTATGTTCTCACCTTCATTCATCCTCATAGATTCAAGTTGTCCTCTTAGACTATCCACTTTTTCTCTTTGAACATGTTCATCTCCACCATACACAGATATGAGCTTGTCCCACATTGCCTTTGCATCATTGCAACCTTCTAGATCATTAAACTTTGAATCGGTCAATGCAGATGTTATTTCAATCATTACTTGGATATGTTCTTGCTTTGCCTTTATCTCTTCCATTGTCAATGGATAGGTGCTCAGTGCAATGAAATCATTCTTCAGATAATATACAACATATTCTCCAACTCCTGATAGGTGTAGCTTCATCCTTTTCGACCATGTAGAGAAACTTGACTTGTTTAGCTTCGGTGCATCCCTCTTATACATCTTTGGATTTTTGCCTCAAGTACCTTTAAACTTTTCTTCTGGAGTCCAAAGCTCTGATACCAATTGATAGTTATGATACTTAAAGATAAGTACATATGCCAAGCTAATAAGATGAGAGGGGGGGTGAATCATACAAACTTAATCTTCCATAAAAGCAACAGATTCAACCTTGGTAACATATACTTCAGTAATATAACCAAAACTGCTAAACATGCAAACTCAAAAGCATATAAACATCATAACACTCATAACACCAGATTTAACGTGGAAACCCAAATAGGGAAAAACCACTATGGGATTTCAGACCCACTAAGAAATATACTCTTCTAGAGTATGCTCGGTTAAAAGCAAATCCTATTAAAGATTACAAACACATTGCTAGATGTGAGCCGGTTAAGGGATTTCCCTCATATCTGTTAGGATCTTCACCTTGTTAGAAGTGACCTTGTTAAAGGATTTCAAACACTCAATCAGAATGTCACCTTGCTAGAGGGTTTTACAAATAAGACTGTTAAGTCCACTCGGTTAAGAGATTTTCTGTCACTTCACAAAATAATAGTAATAAAAATCTATCTGCAACTTCACTTCTAAAATGCTAAAGCAGATTCTTATTTGCTCAATACAATATAGACATAGAACTAATCTTGTCCATCTGTTGGGCTCTATAATCTGTTATTCAAAATAGATCTTCTAGCTTATGTGCTCGGTAATCACTATGTAGCATCCCTGTGCATACACTTGCCCGCATTCATTGTTTATCAATAGTTCCTTATTTATAAACAATTCGCCAACCGCTTAATCTCCTTGATCACATTTACCATGATCAATCATAGCCATTAGATCTTCAAACTTTGACCAGGTTCAATGTATCCTTCGATCTTCATATGTTTTACCCCACCTTCGAACTTGCATACATTTCTTGGAACTTGTGCTAGGGTATTGCGGTTCAATCTAAACTATAGATCTTCTTGCCAATTTTCCTTTGCCATAGATTCTTTAACAAACTTCATATACGACATACCAATCATTTAATCATAGCCAGTTCATCAACTTCCTTCATTAAATAATACATGTAATCATTTAATGCATTTTGTTATTACTTGGTTGCAACTCGGTAAATACTAAACTTCACTCGGTAGACATTCTGCCTTCATTAACCGATAGCGATAACCTTAGGGTTTACCGACTAGGTTCTTTTCTTGGTAACATAGTATAGTATTAACCTTACAATCAATAACATATGTAGGATATCAAAACAATCTAAACATCATGATCTCATCATTGTCTAACTCAGTAATAGTTGCCCATTGAATAACTTATTCCTCCCCTTATTCATCATATTCTTTCTGTGTCTTTTACCAACATTTTTAACTCATCAAATTATACTTCTCAAGATATGGCAACATCATACTGAATTAGAAAATTAATTTCTTGACATCAATTACAAAATAATAATATTGAGACAGTAAACATCCTTAATCATTTATATCCATAATCATCAACAACCTTCTCAATATCCTTATTGAAATGCCAACAATCTCTCCTTGCTTGTTATAATGCCAACAACGAAATCAAGGAATCTTTCATCTTTATGCTCCAAAAATGAATAAGAGAGAAACTTTCAAGAATCCTAATGCCATTGTATTTGAAGATGGTACTTTCACATGGGTTGCAAAGAAAACTCAAAAAAACTTTAGTTGAGGTATTAGAAATAGTTAATTAATCTTGGTCTAGTAAAATAGTATTGTAATAATCTATTACACATTAAAGCATCTTTCTACATTTATGTAGTATGCATGGAATATTGTTGAATTCACATAATGTTGTGGTTTTTAACTATTCTATCTTATTTTTGGTAATAATCAGTGATGTGGTATTTTGGTGCAATTTATATTTTCATTCTTTGGGTGGTATATAGTGTAATAATCACCATGAAAATCAAGCATCATTATTAGAAGGGATCTTTTAAGAACAAATCAACTCACGGATACAAGATTGATTTAAACCTTCACTTCTAATGAAATAGTTGCCTCAAGGTTCCTTAAGTTAGTTATGGCTAATAGTAATTTTGTTAATCATGTCCCCTACATTATAAGGCTTGCATATGGGAGGCTTTCATATTTGTTGGTAGTATTTATCCCAGTGTATCTTAGAGTGTAGAGATTTTATGTTTTCTATATCCTACACATTTAAAGATATGAATATATTGAAGTTTAAGGAAGAAGTGATAAATATGGAAGAAAATTATTAGTGACATCTAATGTTAAGAGCCATTCAAATCCTTTAGGATTTTTAACTATAAACAATGAATAATTGAAAATAGTGCATTGTAAGTTGCTATTTCTTCATATTTTTTATGTAATTGTATGGTAGGTGTTGACTATTTTCATGGTGATTCATAATAAGTGGTAGGTAGATGTCTCTAACATCTCCACAATTCTATTACTTTTTAGATATAAGATCCATAGAGCTTGGCATAGGAAGGATTTATTTCATGAAATAAGTTCCATTACTTGATCCGATAGTTGGTAGTGTCTTGACAAATGTAATGTAGAACCCTAATGCAATAGAGGTTGAATACCTAGTGGATTGTAATGTGGTTTAGTGAATTCAAGATTTTGGAATTATTGAGTTTTTATTTATCCCTTTCTATTTATGATTTTTTTGGTTATGGTTGTGATGTTTGTAGGGAGACATTTACAAATTTATATTTATTTTCACTATTTTATGGTTTATGGGTTTGTAATGGTAATTTAATGTTCTTTCATATTTTTGTATAGATACTTTATAATAGCCTATTATGGTGATTTGTTCTATTATGGATGTAATCTTTATATTATATTCATTTCATGGGAAATGTTCCTAATAGAATCCCTAATTAATTAATCTAGAGAAAGATAACACTAAAGAAAGAAATCTAATCATCGCCTTTATTTTTAATTAAAAAATTGAGATAAAAGACCAATTAGGGAGAATTAAGACATAATATTCTATCATGCAATGTAGGATACATTAATGATAGCAAATAACAACTAAATTAGTTAGAGATCTTGAATAAACATTCTAATTAGAAGGCCCTTACCTTAAAACCCATCACTATATGAAGAAACTAATAAAGGATTTATGATCAAGTAAAATTCTATTTTCTATCACACTTTATGATAGTTTTTTTAAAAAATATTAAATAATTCATCATTGTAACATATCGATTATGTGACTTAACTAGTTCTAACTCAAAAAGGTCACACTAGAATGTTTTGAATTAGTCTAAAGACTAGGTAATTGGGAGAGGGTCCAAACCCTTATATAACAACCAACTAAGCAAAAAGAGGATCTCACAAGCAATGAGAAAATCAAAACTAAAAATGAGAAAACCCTTTTTTGAAAGAGATTCTTTTGATTGGAGCATCAAACTGGTAGGAAAAAGGGTCCTAACCCTACATTAGATTAAAAAATTTCAGATCAAAGGGGTTGAGTAAGAACCCCAAACCAGATTCCAAAAAAAGAAACTTAAGCCAAGACAAAAGTATCTAAGGGAATAGACAACAAGCAACGGGTTATGAAAGGATCTCTAAAACCTTTTCCCTATAAGAATACCTTGAACAAAGAATCTCTCATATTAGGAGAGGGATCACCAAGATTTAAAAATAAATTAGGTTTAGCAGGAACCTAGAATCCATGAGACAATACAATCACCTAGCCATTCCCAAAAAACATTAAGCACAATGGAAAATGTAGTCAATGAATGAACTAGAACATGAATTACCAATGAATTTTGAAAGAAACCCCTAAACCTATTAGTAGCATAAACCCCTACAAACACAACAATTGGGTACATAAGAGCAAGGAAAACCCCACAACCCACCTCAATAGGACCATACAACATCCTTTTGGGCAGCTGATGAGCTTGTTTCCATGTCATTCAAGATAATGCCTGCTTGCTTTCTTTTACGAAATTTACTTGCACACAACTCTTCAACTTGTATCTTCTACTTCTGCATATATATAAATTATAATTCAATCTCAGATGATTAAATAAAATAAGCATATGTAAAGAAAAGATTTACTCATTGGATGTTACATATTATCTGATGGAAAGATCCTAGATCTAATTCTTGGAGAAAGGAAACATCATTGATAATCTTTTTTTCAAATAAGACAATCAAATAAAATAAAAATGTTTTATGTAATTTTTAAAAGTAGAACTCATTCAATGCTTTCATGCACTGAGGACCAAACCATCGGACCCACAACATCTAATCCCATTAGAATTTTGATGAAAACTAAAGAAACATCCGACAAGGATAGTGTATGTCCAATGTCACTTCCTTGTCAAACGGTCGTCGATGCATGGTAGTGGGGGAGCGTTGGAATTCTGACCATAATCCGATGACATTTTTGGTTGGAGGAGAAAACATAGCAGCCATCGGAAGAGTTCATAGTGTCATCAAGATTCCGATGCTCAATGGCATCATCGGGAAGCCCGATGATGAGTTTTTGATGGTTACATTTGTCAAAAATCCAATGTGTTGTAGTTGGACTTCCGTCAATGGGCTGTCAGAAATTATCCCCGAATGTACTAGTGTTAGTGTGTCTTGCATCTTGCATTTCTAATTCCCCTTTAAGCATTTAATTAATTAATTTAATTAAATCTAAGGTCATGTTTCATCACTTTACATATTATAAAGTTGGGCCCTTTACCCCAGGTGTGCTCCTTTTCATCTTATTCCTCCAATGAATCATTTAATCATAAACCCTAATTATGTCTTATTTTAACCGTTTAGGCCCGATTTCGCATATCAAAACATTTCAAAATTGATTGTAACTTTTGGATACACTCAAATATCATCATATCTAATGGCCTCAAAAATTTGGTGAAAAGTTGGTCGGACCATGGCGGGAATGCACATGGTCCTCGACTTTTTCCCCAAAATTTTGGGAGCACAATCCTATGATATAATAAGACTTAACCCCAAAATAAAAGAGGGAAATTCAAATCCTAGGTCAGCCTAAACATGAAATTAAGATCTAGGGTTTCATACTTAAGAGCTCTCTTTCTTCATTCGAAGGGGTTGTCTTCTATGAATCTAAGAGCAGGTTTTTGGAGCATTATAGCCTTCTTTCCAGGGAAAGAGTAGATCTTTGAAGTCTTCAACAACATTCAACATTCATCCATCAAACATTCATCAAGCATCATTTTATCAATTGGGGGCTTTTGAAGATGTAGAAGAACAATAGGAGATTTGTTACTACTTACTAAGTTGCCATTAGTTTTATGTCCAAAGTCATTCTATATACTCTAGTCGGTTACTACTACCGAAATATTCAGTTGGTAAGCACGGAGCAGTCGGTTATAGAAAAAAGTAGTCACAGAGCCCAGTATACACCGAGCTGTCTATCGAGTAACACTCTATTTCTACTGAGTAGTAATAATGATATACTGAGTGAACACACACCAAGTGAAACGTGTTACTAGATTCATTGAACCTAGACACACATGGGAAACGTGTTATAAGATCTAGGAACAAAGAACCGTTATCACATTGGAAATTGCACTTAAAGATTTTGTATGATTTTGAGGTCATCTATCCAATGAAATATTTTGTATGGTTATTCATTTGATAAATCATGTTTGTAAGATCGAAGCAATGAACCAGATCACTGACATAAGAGATCTATTTATATACAAAATGATCTAAGGACCAGAGATAGAAAAACAAAGGTGTATGAAGCAAGACATGTGTAATAGATAAGGAAGCACTAAGTATTGTGACTGTCAGAGACACAGAGGTCATTGAGAAGGATTTCAGAGAGCAGTCAAGGAATAGAGTAAATAGAAGGGTTTACCGAGTTACTTTATGGATTACCGAGGTATGCTATAAGCAAGGTAATCTCATTTTGAGCACATAAAATCTACTATAACATTTCAGATGTGAAGTTGCAAATATTTGTTAAGATTTTATTATAATATTTTGAGTTGTAAGAGAAACCTTTAACAGGGTAAAAGACTCTAACAAAGTCTATAAAATGTAAAGCCTTTAACCAGGTGCAGCATTTAGTTTAAGTGTTGTAAAATCCTTTAGCAAGGTAGATCTAACGATCTTGATACTCCTAACAGGGTAAGCTATCAGAAATAGCTAAACATGTAGCTCTAACCAAGCACCCTTTATTATTGCAGTAGTGAAGTTGTGGGTGGCATCCCCACTGCAATTTTTCTCTCTAACCAAGAGTTTCTACATAACCAAAATATGTGTTATGGAGTGAATCATGTATGATTATTATTCATTTGTTTTAGCTTTATGTTATGTTACAATAGTTTTTGGTTTATGCTTAATTGTAAAGTTATTACAGAAGAAAGGATTTGAAGTACTGATTCACCCCTCCCCTCTCAGTACATTAACTTTCCATATTGGGCCTAACAATTGGTATCAGAGCTTGAATCTTGGAAATGGGTTTAACAGCCTAAAGAAAAAGATCTTATCAATGAAAGGCTATAAACAATCTTGGAGAATTGTGTATCTGGAAGAAGAGTTGGATCATGCTAATCAAGTGATTGCAGACATGCAAAGACAAATGCAAAAATCATTGAAAGTTAGAAGAATATTATCTGATGATTTGCAGGACTCTCAAGAGCTAGTGGAACAGATTGAGACATCATCTGAGAATAGTATATCTAAAGAGACTGAAGAGATGATTGGAGAATTGAAAGAAAAGAACAAAGCACTGATTGAATAGCTAAAAGCAATGAAAAGAGAACATGAGCATTTCAGCACACAGATGACTAAAAATCTTGATGCATTGAGGACAACCGAGGATAAGATAAGAGATACAAAAAGAGAAAAACATCAACTTGAAGCATTAGTATCTGAAAAGAATGATGAAATCACAAGGTTGACTGGGATTCAACAAAATCTGTTAGATCAATTGGGTTATGCACATCATGAAGCAAATCTGAAGGATAATGAGAATTGAGCATTGAAACTTGAATTATCAAGATTGACTGATGAACTTGAAACAGAGAAGAAATCCAAAGAAACATTGAAGAAGAGTTATGAAGCATCAAAGATGTTGGATGAGCAACTGAATACAAGAAGACCCAACAAAGATGCAGGACTCGGTTACAAAGGAAAAGACTCTACCGAGAAGGGAATCCACACCACCGAGAGAGGAGAATCATCAAAGCAAGCTGGAAACAAGAAGAACATCAAAGGAAAGAAGCATATTTGCTACTACTATGGAAAACAAGGACATACTGCTAACATGAGTCAAATCAGAAAAGGTAAGCAACCAAATGTCACTAGGTCTAATGGTTATTGTAACAATTGCAATAAATATGGTCACACATCTAATCAATGTAGGACAAAGTCTGTTAACAATTATCAGAAGGCAAAATTCAAAGGGTTTTGTAAAAACTACAATAGATATGGACACAGTACCGAGAAGTGTTGGTTTAAGCAAAAGAACTATATGTGGTCTACACACCGAGCAAATACTAGAGGCTACCGAACTCACACAGATCCTAACTGATAGTATTCTGCAGTACCATGGGATTACAATACAAGGATATGGTGTGAATGCTATGGAAGATATGGACATATAAGTGCCAACTATTTTGTAAGGTTTGGAATGAACAACCGAAGATCATGGAGAAATCCTGGTATGGCATGTTTTCATTGTCACAAAGTTGGACACTTGGCTAGAGATTGTAGAGATCAACCTAGAGGAGACACTGAGGAAATAAAAGGAAAATTACAAATGATTTGGAAAAAGAAGGAAATTGTGTCAAATGAAGAAAGCACCTTATCTATAGAGTTAGGTGCACCTATTCCAAATTAATCGGTAAAGGTATGAAGGGACTACATTCTCTCAAGGGTTAAATCTTAATAGTTCCTATTTTATCATCTACCTAATTCAAAATCTGCATAGCTAAAGGTGCATTAGGAAATTTGAAATTTTATCAAGTCTTTTGGAAGCTTGTCTAGTTGGTAAATACAGGAAGTCTGGCTACTCGGCAAAAGCATAAAAAGGAAGTGGTACTAAGTGCATTTAATGTTTTCTGACCTAACTACATAAAGCCTGACAAGGTATAATGTGTACTTAAAGCACTTTGCATGATCATTTTACACTTACCAAGTTTTCAGAGAGCAGAGCAAAGTGATTCAAAGGCAATCAAACCTCCTCTGAAGTGAAATTCAAGGTATTTACATCAATCACAACGCATTGTCAAACTAGTTTACCGATCATATCAGTTGTGAATATCTATTTTACATTTGTTAAGTGGAAAGTGTCTGCCATTTAAAAGTTTTCAAACCCTAAGGATCTTTTGTTAAGTGATTATCCAAAATTTGAAATGGCACCTAAGATCGAGAAGCCCGTTGTTGTTAAGAACATCGAAAACCCTCACTGAAATACTCTCTAACTCCCAAAGTAGCATCTGAACCGGATGATAAAAATGCATTTTCACTCATTTTGGATAGGGTTTTACTAGTTGAGGATGTCATATTCTTTACTAAGTGTCGTGTTGAGGAACTAGGTCATGTTGAGATCAAGGACACATATGATGAATTGTGTACCGATGGGAAATTGGATAGCAAGTATGAACACATTAAAATCAAGGGATTGAACGAAGCCCTAACCTATCCCCGTGTCTTCAAATCCCAGTGGGTTAAATTTGTTTTGAGCAGAGTTCATGATGACTTCATGTGGTTAGAGGAGAAACCATTCAAGATCACCAAGGAAATCATCCACTTGATCACCGGTTACCCTATTTTTGATCATGCCCGAGCTCAAAAAATGATATCACAAAAGGAATTGATCACTTTAACCATAGTTGAATCTAATTGCAGAGGACTGAAACTGAACAATGTCACAGATGCAGAGCTGAAGTTTTCCATTAGAGTAATAGGTTATTGTTTCTTTCAATCGGTAAGGGAAAATAGTGTACCCTGTGCAGTAGTCGATTTAGCATATAAAATTGTGAAGGAATGAAAATTGATCTATGTGAAGTATTGTTGAAAAACCTGTTTGAAAATCTAAACACCATAAGGAAGCCAAAGAAGAACAACTCGACTAACACACTGAAGTTTGGATCACTTTTGGTATGCATGTTTTTCTATTTTGAGAAATTCTTTCCATCAGTCGGTAATGTAGTTTGGGAGCTACACCAACCAATCACCCATCAAATAAATGACTTCATCAAATGGCTAGGTGATAACTTTAATGATATTATGGATGATCACTTTAGTAAGTTTCAGGAAAGGATGCATAACAGGTACTAGATCCCACCCTAGTTAGTAGAGAAATACAAGGATGACATATGCTTTGAAGTAGACACCGACTACTACTATGTTAATGTTGTGGAACCAAGAACTCAATCTTTGCCACCTATGGTTTATGAGATTGATTTTGACATCACACAACAATAGATAGATGCTTTTCTTACATTACCAAGGCATGCTACCGAGCTGAGATACGGTACATATGAAGAAGTTAAAGAGAAAGTTAAGATGAGCATTGTAGTACCAAAGGCTACAAGGAAAGCAACAAAAATGATCAAGGCATTAACGGAGAACTTTGGAGAAGGTTCTTCCTCCACACCTGTCAAGGGAACTCTAGTCATCACCGAGGAGGAATCAGAAGCCCAAGAAGTAGCTATTACATTGAGCACCGAGTTGCCTAAAGGGAAAGTTTTGAAAAGGAAGAAACAGGATACATCAAAGGTATCACCGGCACCTTCAGTAAAGCGCCCAAACACAAGATCATCTGCAGCGTCACCAAGTAAGAAACCAAATAATGTTGCTGCACCAAAGGTAACAAAAACCTATAAGAAATCTACTCGGAGACTCATTTTGACTAAAGAGTCCAGTGACACCAAATCTGAAGACAAAAGTAAATTTCAGATTGTTAAGAGCAAAAAGAAAGAAGTACATAATGTTGATAACATTTGTGCTAATTTGAAACAATATGGTGGATTTGGAACATTTAGATATGTTAAGTATGAATCCAGAAATGATGATGAAAAGAGACAAATTGAAGAAGCTGTCATCTGCACTCTTCTAAAATTCTGATTGGTCCCATTGGAAGTAACTAATTCTCTTCCAAAAGAATTGTATTTGCATATTGATAACAGGTGGAAATATGCCATGGACTCGGAAAAGAAGATGAGAGAAAGAAGTTTGGTACATCTCTTTCCAGACATGTTGGTAGATGAAATAAGTGAACATCTAAAAAACTACCACACAAACTTTCTAGTCAAGCAAAGAGCCTTGAAATTGATGAATGACTTTTATTTGGATGTAGAGAATGAGACCAAGGAAAAATGGCAGGAAATCTTTTGAATCAAGAATGATGGTGAGCAAGTTGAAGTTGAAATAGTTGATGTCACCGAGCAAGATCCCGATATCACCGAGAAAGACCCTGCTGACACTATACAAATTGATGAGGATATCATGGACACCGAGGCACAAGAATAGGAAATGATAGAAGGGAATGCATATGCCAAACTGGTATCTAGTGAGTCATTTTTGGAACAAGTTCTGCCCTATCCTCCGGTCACTCAACCTATTTCAACTAAGGCCCCTTAGGATATTGAACAAGGAATAGAGGGTCACAAGTCTACAGAAGGAGAAGCTACTTCTTAGGTCACCAGGGAATAGACTTCTCAAGCTCCTTCTAGCACTAAAAATGTTACAACTGAGACCCCGAGCAAGGATTCACCGAAGGCTACATCAGAGGTTCAAGAAATTGACAAAAGTGTTGCCTCTACCGAGCAACCTACCAAGGGTCAACAAGCCTCCCAAGCCATTGTATTAGTTCAACCGGTGAAAGCTAAAGAAAAGAAAATGAAAAAGCATAATTTCAAATTAGATTTGTCAAAACCAATAGTGTTGCCGAATGTAGACATATCCAAATTAAAAGGGCAAGCACTCATTGAATTCGGTGAACTATGCAAAGCCAAAGAAGAATAGGAAAAACAAATGGCTATTCAAAAGAAAAACAAAGTACTTCAGAAGGTGAAAGCACTATTAATAGATATGCTACTTGAAGCTATAGTGTCGAAAAATGCAGCCATCCATATTCAACTGGATGAACTCCTAACTAAAATAGAGACATCTGGAGTAGATGCATCTGAATATTTGAGCAAATTGAAGGACAAAGAGCTCACTGCTAGAATGATTGAAGAGGTATAGAAAGCCATTACTATTGGCAAAGTAAAACTTGTCAAATTTATTGCTAAGTTGTCCCCTCAACTCAAGTGTATTCTTTATTTATTTCAAAAACTTTGTACATTCTCTTTATTCATTAAAGATATAAAAAATAAAACAGAAGTGATTGAGAAAGAGATCACCGATCTCTCAAATAAGTTGACCACTGAGCCAAACTCTATTCAAAATTTCTATACCAAGCTACAAAAGCTCATGGCTCAACAATTGGAACTTAGGAATGAAGAGCACAAAATAAGGATGGACATTATGACTCTTCAAACCTTATTCATTCTACACTTGTCCTTCATCCAAGAGAAAATCAACAAGGATACCTCCCTATCCACTCAACAAGAGGGAAGCACTTTAGATGGACTAATTTCACTGTTAGTTGACATTACAGCTCAAAATTCACTCATGGATAGTGTCAAGGATGCCCTCTCTACCGCTCTCACCGATGCAAGGACAAAGTACAAATCCATTTTTGACCAGTTGTCTCCACTGAATGGTAACTAGGTTTTGATGTTTTTCAAAAAGGGGGAGTGTAGTATACAGGGGGAGTATACCGAATAGAATAGAGTATCCAAATGCAAAGTTAATTTTGATAGGGGGAGCAGTGAACTGAGTAGTGACAACCAAGCAGTTAATACAGAATATTAATCAGAGTGCATGCATAATCAGAGTTTTGTACAGTATATTGATAAGGGGAGTA
This sequence comes from Cryptomeria japonica, assembly GCF_030272615.1. Classification (NCBI taxonomy): domain Eukaryota; kingdom Viridiplantae; phylum Streptophyta; class Pinopsida; order Cupressales; family Cupressaceae; genus Cryptomeria; species Cryptomeria japonica. The sequence goes on from NC_081405.1 coordinate 473,533,072, forward strand.
TATCTGAATATACTTTTTTATTGATAAATGTATATACTGTCTGATTAGTCAAATTTTGTAAGTATATAGATTTTTGAGTTATAACTTTGAAAGAAGTTTTGTCAAACATCTCAACTAATGTCAAAAGGGGAGATTGTTAATACTTACTAAGTTTCCATTAGTTTTATGTCCAAAGTCATTCTATATACTCTAGTCGGTTACTACTACCGAAATATTCAATCGGTAAGCACAAAGCAGTCGGTTATAGAAGAAAGTAGTCACAGAGCCCAGTATACATCGAGCTGTCTACCGAGCAGCAATAATGATATACCGAGTGAACACACACTGAGTGAAACGTGTTACCAGATTCATTGAACCTAGACACACATGGGAAACATGTTACAAGATCGAGGAACAAAGAACCATTATCACATTGGAAATTGCACTTAAAGATTTTGTATGATTTTGAGGTCATCTATCCAATGAAATATTTTGTATGGTTATTCATTTGATAAATCATGTTTGTAAGATCGAAGCAATGAACCAGATCATCGACATAAGAGATCTATTTATATGTAGAATGATTTAAGGATCAGAGATGGAAAAACAAAGGTGTATGAAGCAAGACATGTGTAATAGATAAGGAAGCATTGAGTATTGTGACTGTCAGAGACACAGAGGTCACCGAGAAGGATTTCAGAGAACAGTCAAGGAACAAAGTAAATAGAAGGGTTTACCGAGTTACTTTATGGATTACTGAGGTATGCTATAAGCAAGGTAATCTCATTTTGAGCACATAGAATCTGCTATAACATTTCAGATGTGAAGTTGCAGATATTTGTAAAGATTTTATTATAATATTTTGAGTTGTAAGAGGAACCTTTAACAGTGTAAAAGACTCTAATAAAGTCTATAAAATGTAAACCCTTTAACCAAGTGCAACATTTAGTTTAAGTGTTGTAAAATCCTTTAGCAAGGTAGATCTAACGATCTTGATACTCCTAATAGGGTAAGCTATCAGAAATAGCTAAAGATGTAGCTCTAACCGAGCAACCTTTATTATTGTAGTAGTGAAGTTGTGGGTGCCATCCCCACTGCAGTTTTTCTCTCTAACCAAGAGATTCTGCATAACCAAAATATATGTGTTATGGAGTGAATCATGTATGATTGTTATTCATTTGTTTTAGCTTGATGTTATGTTACAATAGTTTTTGGTTTATGCTTAATAGTAAAGTTATTGCAAAAGAAAGGATTTGAAGTACTGATTCACCCCTCCCCTCTCAATACATTAGCTTTCCATATTGGGCCTAACAAGATTATCAATTGACGATTGTCTTGTACCTCTCCCTTAGGGTTGGGTATGGTTTCATGTTGTTTTCATATCTTTGCATAAGCTTCATTTTGATTCAGATTCATGCTTTAGATCACTTTTCATTGTGGATTTAGAGCATGTACTTTGTCAATTATAAGAAATTAGGGTTTACTCTTTAGGGTTTCTCTACATTGTTTGCTTTCATCTTAGGACCTTGCATGCACACAAGGTTCTTGCACACACATTTTCATTACATTATCAACTATTTGTGGAGGTGGAAATCACCAACAAAAGGGTTTTATTAAGGAAAAACCCTATATATCCACCCCAAACCCTATTTACAGGTTCAAGTACAGGTTCAGATCCGAGTGTCGCTAAAAGTTTTAGGACCGGAAGAGCACATAGGGATAGTTCTGGGTTGCAGATCTTAGCAAAAGCTACAAGGATAGGGGCGTGGCACCCTGGTCCTACCCTGGATAGTGGTGTGGCACCATAGTTCTACCCTCTGTCAATAGGATCTGGCAGAATAGCACTTTACAAGCTCCAGAATCCATCTTGACAGTTGCAGCTCCAAAAGTGCAGAATCATGACAGTGGCGTGGCACCCTGGTCCTGGAAATTTTCTTCTTAAATTTTAGACATAGGTGCATCATTGATTTTTCCTTCTGATCTATAATTTTTAGCAGTCTATCAATTTTCCTTTGATCTGCATTCTTAGATCAGGGTTTGCTTGCTTACTTGCATTCAAGGTTAGATTGCATTTTTGCATCATTCCTCTCTCTCATTTACAACAAAGGAATAAAAAACCTAAGAGGTAATCCACAATTCTCTCTTCCTCATAAGAATTAGTCGAAGTGCTTTACCTCCCTAGGCTATTTCATATTACATGAGTGTGTATGAGAGTGGGATTAGGGTTTCCATACTTAGTCTCACTTTTTCCCCTACACAAAGATCATCGAAGATGAAATCAAAAGGAGAGAGACCAAATAAAAAGGGAAAAAATTTGAAGAGTGTCCTATTGCAGACATCCCCATATTTTCCAAGAAGGGGGTGGTCATCAAGGAAGAGGTGCAGCTTGAGACTTCAAAGACAACAACTAAGGGTAAAGGGTCGGTGGTGGGAGAACATGGACAAAATCTAGAGGAACATCATGTCATTGACATCCCTACATTTTACAAGGAGGGAGTTGTCATCAAAGGAGAGGGGCAACCAAAGGCTTCAAGGTCAAGCACCAAGGGTAAAGGACTGTTGGTGGGATAGATCAAAAGGGTGGAGAAAGGTAAAACTAGGATCTCAAATTGTGTTGACATCCCTGACACCGATGATCCAAATGTGCCCCCTCCTTCCCTTCCAAAGGATTTTTTCCATGAAGAGGCACTTGCTGAGGATTTGAATGAAAATGACAGAGCTTTGGTCCCAAGTGTTATTCTAGCTGAGGAAGTGGTTGATGAAAGGGTGAGTGCTATAAAGGAATTCATGTTAGATGACAATTTTATGAATTCCCCGAAGTTTAAGTCTTTTTGGCTTCAAGAAAACCTAAGAAATGTAGCTCTGGGGGAAGAAGTAAATATTGACCCCAATAACATTCAATGCACCCTCAAGGAAGCTAGAGAAATGGTGGCCAATAGTGGAATTATTCTAATTCCTGGATGGGATCACGTGAAACTATTTTTGTTAGACCAAGTTGTTAGGTAGGATGACCCAAGGTATTTGAAAGAATATGAAAACTATGGGTCCTGAGTTAATGTAAATATCAAAGCCTTTGACGTTTGGGCCAGGGGATCAAGTGTAAATAGGCCAATTGTTCCTTTTGAGATAGAGTAGTAGTGGGGAGAAGCAATCCTAATGACAACCAATGACACCACAACAGGAGAGGTTGTTTCTTTGACTTCCCATGTAGCACAACTTTCTCAGTTGTTAGTGCTGGACTTAGAAGAAAAACATATTTATTTGAGGGATACTTTGGCCAAGTAGTATCATGATTATAATTTGTTATTTGTTGAGAATTGTAAACTAAAGGAGAAATTGAATAAAGTAGAGGAAGGGACCCCAAGGGGAATAAGGCCTGGGGAATTGGAAAGGGATACTAGAGAGATTCAGGAGGCTAAGGAAGAAGCCTCCAAGACATATTTTGAAATCAGGAGAGATACAATTTTGAAGGTATCTGGTAGATTCATGGATAGATTAGAGGAAGTCCATGCCAGTTATTCCTCCCTAGCAAAAATTGACATTGATTTAGATTCCATTATTTCATTCTTTTTGTCCGTTAAAGCTACTTGGATTCTTAAAGGGAAACAACTAAAGGAGGTTCTCCTGCCTTCTTCACAAAGGAAAGGGAGTGAAGCTAAAGAGATAGAAGTCACATGGAAGAATTATAATAAATTAATCAAAGAACTCCCTGTCATTGAGGAAGAGAAGCAAGTAATGAATGATAGATTTGAATCATTCAAAGGATTGCAGCGATGGGATATCCCTTCAATTTTGACACCCATGTAACACATTAAAGACTTGGTTTCCTGACATGCAAAATTTGAAAAGGCTATTTTAGGGGTTCTAGAAGCCTTAGAATCAAACCCAGACCAGGAGGCCTCATACATTATAGTTTTGGATAGAATCATGGATGTTGAGGGGTTGTACCACAATTTTATTGTGGAAGTAGCAGGGGTACCAACATAGGCAACTAGGACAGCTATGAATAGGTTGAAAGGCCTTTAAAAATTTTAATGGCCAATTGACAAGATGGAGGGGTGGTACAACAAGTACTGTGTTGTCCTCCAACAAATCTTAGAAGAAGAAGACTAGTCTCTATTTTTGCCATTTTGTCTCCCTTCCTTGCAAGCCTGCTACATCAAACAATGACTTCTCAAGAAACAAGGAATGAATGACTAACAAGGAGGGTACCACACTATCAACAAGGATACCTTTTGATGTACTTCTTCCTAGTTAGGGTCTTTTGACATCCATTCTCATTGACTAGAAGCTTGTTTCACTCCCTTGTGTCATAAAAGGGAATTCGGAGCCTTGAGTACATGTGAAAATTTTGTGATCATATGTACTAAAGAAAGGCTTATAAGTAATAGGACACAATTATACAAGAGTATTGCACCTCAATTCTATGAATGTACTTGTTTTGACTTGAAGATCAATAAAGAATACATTCTCTTTTCTGGTTTGATATTGTGTTCATGAGTTGTATGAGTTTCAAATGCTTAGAGTGTTGTAATCTTTTCTAATCTAAGTGATTATGTGTATGATTTGATGGGTTGCATTTACAACAAATAAATTACATTTTATCAAAAAATACTCCAACATAGGATAAACTAGTGTGAGATCGGGCTAACGTTTTGTTTCTTGAGTTGAATGTTTATGCAAGGAATTTATGTTCAAAGATCTCCATGGGATTAAAACCTAAATCCACATTATTGTAAGAGTCATGGTCTTGTTTTGACTCTGTATTCCCTAGAAAGTAAGCACTGGTCATGTTTTTCAAATTTTAGAATCAATCAATCATTAAAATTTATTTGTTTTCAACACTAGAATTAAGTTTAGGAATAGCGTATATTAGAACAAGTTTCAATGTACCAAAAGGTGACATAAAATAAGGTCTGAGTCAAAGAGTACAAAGTTTTTTCAATATTTCCTTGGTATATTTTCATTGAAACATCTGATAAAGTACAATGCTTTGTCAGGCAAGTAAGAATATCAAAGTGATGTTGCTATAGGGATACCCACCTAGGTTTTGCAAAGCCTTAAGAGTATAAAGTTGTAGTTAGGGTGCTACACTTTGTTCATTGGCCAAATCTAGTCCTACCACTTAACCATGAGTGGGTGACTATTTCTGTAGAGTGTGGGAATTTGTAGATTTGAGTACCAACACTCAGTTTATTGAAGATCAATAAAAGATATCATTTTATGTTCTAATCTCGTTTTGTTGTCCATCTGTTATATGAGTTTCATATGCTTAAAACATTTTCAACTTGTCTTTTCAAATGAAAATGTATGTGTGTTGATGGGTTTCATTTGCAGAAAATGAACTAAATTCTATCAATAACATAGTAACATAATATGTATGAATAAATGTAACATAATGTGTATGAGTTAATTGATCATTCTATTGATAAATTGAATTATTTTAACACTTAATTGTTATTGCAATATCAATTGTATAAGAAAATGATTATTACTTGTATATTTAATTAATTTTTCCTTCTCTGTATATGAGTTTAATGTTCCTTTGTCTCAAACCCAATATCTTCCCGAGAAGAAGTCATGGTCTTATGGATTCATACATTTCGCCATTTTCAATGAGTTTTGTTATGGTTACAATGAATGTACTTTGTAAGTCAGTGGGCATTCAAATTTTTAAGACTAGGGCATCCTCATTTTTATCAATTAATATGCATTAGGAATGGCATTGTATCACATACATAATCTTATTTCAAGGATATCAATGTCACATCGAGTTTGTTAATGATACCACACCTCATCAAAATTTTTATTATAACATGTTGCTATAAACGAGAGATAGAAATAAATAATATAGCATGTTGCATTATTGTGATTTATGTAATTTAACATATCATGTTAGCATAATGTATGTAATATAGTGTATCGTGTTACTCTGATGTATGCAATATAGGGACCAATGGTGTGGTCTCTCTATTGATATTATTTTTGATATACATGGAGTGATTTTAAAATTTATATTAATAATGTTGGATACATTGAAGTTTGACATGTAGGTTGCACATGCAATAAAACAAAATAAAAATGGACCAATCTCACTATAAATAAATAGTCATTCACAAAAACTATAGGAAAATACCAAAAATATGAATTTTGTCCACAAAAATATACCATCATGTCCCTCTGTAAACATAAATTTAAATGGTTTTATTAAAAACCATAGTCATAAAGCCAAGAAAGATAATAAGATTTTATGGGAGAGACCTCCTCCATGATGATAATCTTCTTTCAATCCTTGCAAACCTCATTGGTGGGTGGGGACTATTATGTCCTGTGAAGAGGTGCGTATAATCCAAAACCACTAGATTGGTGGGGAAAAGGGCACTGACAGTAGCAACGTCATCATTTGGGTGTGGCAATTGGACCCGCCACATCCATGGATCTAAATCTCGGCTGACGGTGCACATTATGTGTACCATTAGGAGAGCTACGAGCCAGTTGACAAAGGGTCTGAAAATGGGCCATAGCACCCTATATATTTCACTTTGTCTCCAAACACGGAATGAAAAGAAGAGGTTTGTTATGTGGACATTATAGTATGTCTCACCATTGTCATGTCTGTGTATGTCAACTCGCCATCCAATGCTAAGGCGAGAACACATCCTCATCCATGTAGCCTCTTGGTTGCACTCTTCTATCTCTCGGTGTAACCTACACATTCATCCAACAAGAGTGCTTGTTATTTAACAATGGCATTCAATAAATGCCATAAATATTCCTACAATAAGCGTGTCAATTATTTAACTAAACCATTCAATAATTGTAATACATATTCATACAATAAGAGTCTTACTTATTTAACCCTAGCAGTCAATAAATCTGATACATAAAGGTGCAATACTGAAAAATAAAGAGGCAGAATCAAAATTAAAACCTCCTCCTATCGCTCTTGGTGTACGTGTTTGTCATTGCTTTGTAGAAGGCGAACAAATATCTAAAATGGCACCTTCTAAGAAAGAAACGGTGTGTAAAAACATTAGGGACAATAATACAAAGAATTACAACAATATTGCAACAAACAAATCCAGTCCATATTACTAAACATGTTGAAAGATAAAAAGCTGAACATGGAGCTAAGAAAAATGTAGTATGAAGGTAATGAATGACACATGGTTTAAAATACGATACAGATAAAATAGCGATCACCACCTCCCACACAAAGTGAAACAAAAAAGTTTCACGATCAAAGAAACATAATGTGACATGTTATTCGTTGCAAAAAAATGTACCGAGTGACTTGTATAGAACATCTTAGCTATTGACATGAATATGAAAATGTCATGTAGTCGTTTGCAGGGAAAACTTTAAGAAACCCCCCCTTGGACAAGGTGTAAAAACCTGGCGAAAGTTGTATAATTCCGAGGAAAATTTTAATTTTACTAGCGAATTTTTGTGTTTATGGAGAAAAATAATAATCTCCATTAGCGAATTAGCTATGATCACTCAAAGTTTGTGAAAAATCCTGGAGAATTGTAATGTTTTTAAAACCCGAAAAATATTTGCATGGGCAAATTGTAATTTTTTTAAAACCAGAAAAATATTTGCATTGGCAATTTTAACCTATTTTCAAACCATTGAAAAAAAGTACTGGTGATTTCAACCTATTTTCAAACCATAAAAATAAAATATTGGTGATTTCAATCTATTTTCAAACCATAAAAAAAAAAATTGGTGATTTCAAGATATTAACTTTAAGTCATTAAAACACATGGCACACAGTCGTTAACTATCTGCCTGGAAGACTGTCCATTAGAAAATCTTGTGACCTAGCGACAAGCCCTTACAACTCTCTCTATCTCCAACTTGCAAGCTGAAAATGGTAAGCCTTCGTAACCTCGAGATCTAGTGACTGAGGGAAACTGAACTGGTACTCACCAATTCTCAACCGCAAATGTTAAGTCCTCATCACCGCAGTGACTTGGAGATAGTGATAACTTTAACCCTTGCCACATACTTGCCAACATAAAAATATTTATCTCTTAACTGCTATCACTTCACTCACAAGCTCCCAGCTTGATCAGGTCTTCAGACATTTAACTTTGCAAGCTGGTGATAACCATTAAACCTAACCACAAACTGTCTAGTCGCTAGCTCGTGACCTAAAAATGCTAACATTAAACAAACATGAGAGCTAGCGACAACTGTATGAAATGAGTTACTCGTGGCTATAATGTATGACATCAGACCAACTCAAGACCTCACGACCAAAGCAATTTCACTAACAATCTCCATCTCAGTAACATAAAATGCTAACACCCAAAAAGCTAGAGACCTCGCGATGTAAACCCAAACCAACTTGTCGCCAGCTCGTGGCTTGATCACGTCTTCATACATTTTACCTCATGAGCTGTTGATAACCATAAAACTTATCCACAAACTATTTGGTTGTTAGCTCGCAACCTAAATTTTTTAAGGCTTGGATGTTGACTCATTCTTGAGGGACTAGTTTGAAGGTTTCTCTTGAGTCGAGGTTGATTAGACAAGTGAGGATGATGGTTTCAGAGGCATAAAAGGATTTGATAGCTTCTGAGTTAGAGATGGGAGATCACTGATTTCTCTGAGAAATAAGAGCTTAGGTTGCTTGTTTTCAAGGATTCTAAAGCAGAATCTGTCCAATCAAGGAGGAATAAAATTAGAACAAAATCATTCACAATAGATGAGCCTTAGCAGGATGTAGTGGATTTGATAGGCATGACTTCTAGAGTCTACAGTCATGTTGAAAAACACCAAAATGATGATTTTTCATGTGAATGAGCATCACCAAATGAAGTGTGAAAATTTTATAAATACAATGGAGTGGTGACTTAATTGGTAGAAGAGAAAAGCAACCTTTTTCATTTTCTGAGAGTGGTTTTTTCCTCAGAAAGGAAGATGATGTTTGAGCAGGATCATGCATGGAGTTGTTGTGTGCTCTATGATACCGGATGGGTGCTTTTTTGTTTTCTTTTGTGTGAGTTTGTTTATTGCCAGAGGGGTTGTGAAAGTGATAAGGATTGCCAGAGGGGGTGTGAAAGCCTTTTCTTGTCAAGAAAGGCCAAGCATGGCACATCCTCTGCTTCTACTCTGCCATAGGATGGAAAGGGGTTTGAAGAATAAACCTGTAGAGGAATGAAAGAAGGATTTTTTTGGGTGGGGAGTGGTAGCCAATCATCTTTGTGATGACATGGAATTTTCAACCCCTCCCCAACATATTACATTTACCCTAAAGCTCATGTTTCCACTTTCCCTGATCGTGGGCATGAAGGCTCGAGATCCTCTTTCCATTGTCTCTGTTCCTAGGCATGAAGGCTTCCTCCTCTATTTAGAAATGATCTGTTGGATAGAATGTAACATCTCAAATTCCATCTGAAGGCATCAGGGTGATAATGGCATGGCTTAAGCAGTTTTGCAAGTTGTATAGTCATTGGGGTTCCTTTTCTGGTTCCAGTAGTGATTCTAGACTCTAGGTGAAGGGAGCAAGTTGTATACTGTATAGTCATTTATAGAGCAAATGAAAAGCATTTAGTGTCAATCTTTGAGTAGGTTCTTGAAGGAGTTATATATATATTTATTTTGTGTATAATTCTATCTCTTTCAAATGACCAGAATCATGAGATTTAACTTTTTTCATTTGTTGCATTGTTATGGTGTATGTAATTTTTCATTTAATGCTTCCTAATCCTATTATGCCCAAGAATGCAAAATTTCTGTTAGTCTGGAATCATATTAAGGATTCACCTCATTGTAATTGGTGGGCAGATTATAGACATAGTCATAGAACACCTCCATATATTACATAAACATCCATAGCATATAAAATCATAAGAGTATTAAGAATGAAAGTATTAAACACCACAATAGATAGGAATACAACATAATTAGCAAAACATCAAGACAACAGACTAGGGCATAGAGTCACTTACAATTCAAAGACAACCTGATAATAAACTTCAATAAGATTCATTTGCAGATAAATAGGAATGTAATTATGAATAATGCATTACATACACAACCCAGATTCTTATGTAAACTGAAAAACCCTTGACCATTCAATTCACAGTGAAAACATAAATTCAACACAAAGACAATTATGTGAAGATCTCAAACTACAAATGATATTGATATTATATTCATAATGGTATCAAAAAGTAAATTCACAATGCGATTCAACTATGCACTTATCAAATTCTTGGACAGTTGAGCTATTATAACTATATAAGAGTTTTCAAGTTCAACATCAATAAAAGTGGCCAACTAGCCATCCCTCTCTACCAATCAAAAAGAAAAAGTGGCCATCCCTCTCAAATTAATAATGGAATCCTTTTATAAGATGAGGATTCAACAAGCTTAGGATTATTGTGAGGAATCTTGGGTAGCAACCTCAACCTGAGATTTCTTCTTTGGCTTTAGTATAGCTTGCCACCTGTCCACCTCTTTGTCTATTGGCCAACCGAATGCCTTTACATCTTCCAACTTTGCAACTGAATATGTCCACTTGGCATCTGTAACTACCCTAGACTCAACAATAAACTTTGCATGGTCAACCTCAACCTTGAACAGTGAATCAAGCATATCGTTAAGGAAATCAGCATCAACTTGTTCATTTACATGCTTGATTATTTCTTCTTTCTCTAGAATCAAATCAAATTCACTGGTCCAATCAGAAACTGATTTCAAATCTCCATTACTACCATAAATTGAAGGCACCAATTTACTATAACCTTCCCCAAATGTCTACAATTTTTCATTTATAAGCACATCCTTCCCTGTGAAAAATGCATAAGCTGCATTCATTACCTCCACCATGTCTTTAGTGTCACTGATCTTGGGAGGGAACTCGTCACTATACATCATTGCAGTATCTAGCTTATCCATTAATCTGCTTCTTCCTGACCAAACATTGAACAAAGGTCCAAGAAAAGCGACAGCCTTAGAGGATGTTTTACTTACCTCTTTCAAAGAAATGTGCAAATCATGCACTACCATCAATTTTCCTTTCAATACATTAATCTCGTGTTTCAGAATTCTTGACACAATAGAGATAGCCTTGACTTTTTTTCCTTTTCAAGCTTTTCAATTTTCCCTATCTATTCCTCCATTTTTGTTGTCACATCAGCTGGTATTTCTTGTACTTGTTATGTATTCTATATTGGAGGGGGCTCATTTGCAATTTTTTTCTTTCAACTCCACTAACTCTTCCTCAAGAGCGCCCTTCTTCATCAGTGTCTCTTCATATGTTTTAGACAATGCAATCAATTGGGTATATGTTTCTATGTGTCTTCTTGACAAATCCTCTATTTTTGATAAATTCATGAAAGAAACTTGAGTAAAAAATGAGGCAATCTTCGTGTCAGTTGTGTTCTACAAGCTCCAAATCATTCTGTTAGCTTTCTTTTCTACTTGGATATTTAGAAGGTGGGGCTTTTGAGTGGAAGGGGCCAAAGACCAAGTAGAAAGTGTCTTTGATTTAGGATTAAATCTTGATCCTCTTATTACATCTCCAATTTCAAATTCAGTTTTAAGGTCCTCTTGCTTCCTAATTTGATTAATAATAAAAATAGACTGGATATCCCAGTCAGAAATCATAATCATACCAGTACTCTTAATTAATTGTCTTGCCTGTTCCACAAATATTTGCTCCCTATCAGGATCATATTCTTGTAGTGCCTTGATGATCTCATGTTTCTTTTCTTCATTTGCTTCCTCTATGATCAGATTTTGTCTTAATTGTTTTTGTTTCAATCTTGTCAAAAAACTTTTAAATTCATCTAACTTAATAAAGTCATCATCTTTCATGAACTCATTTGACAACATCACATGCTCATCAAAGCCTTGAGAAAGGGCTTTGTTTGTTTCTCCTTATTCTTCATTCTGCCCTGCTTCTTTGAGATGTGTCCTTATTTGATGAATGTATTGTCCTTGTTCTATACTCTAGTAGGGTCTCTCCTCATAATTTTACCGACCTCATTGGTTTTTTGTTTCTTACAGCTGGCACTTGGGTAGATTCAACTTCATCCCCACTCTCTACATCATCAACAGACACACTAAGTGGCCTCTTTCCATGTGAAGAATGTCCATCTTGGGGGTCTTGCTGCTAAGAAATGACTTCTAGAATTTGGGGCATTTGTTCCATCAGAGTTTCATATAAACTCAACATTTTGTTAATCCTCTCCAGGTACGGGCTATTAGGGAAAAAAATTGAGAAACTAGGGTCAGCAGCCTTCAATTATGCTTCAACTCTCATCAATTTTTTCCATTTTCTTCTCCTTTCTTGTACTTCATCTTTTCTCAGCAAATTTATAACCACATCTTCATCATCCAATGGTTCATGGTCCTTTATTGTGGCCCAAGGTGTCATTTTTGGCAAAGCAACTTTAATAAATTGTTCAGGATCACAGAATCTAGACACAACATTAACCAACCTATACTATTTAAAGAGATTATTTACTTCATCAAAGGAACTCCTACCAATGGTAAAATCAGATGCAACCCAAAGCTTAGGAAGAAGAGAACCCTTCTTGTGTTTTTCAAGGTATTCTTTTTCAACTAGGGTCAATTGCCAGATAAACTCCATAAAAGCAATCCTAATTGGAATAAATTTTGGTAAAATATGGGGAGGCTGAGGACACCCATAGACTCTGATCACAGTAAAGTTATCAAAAAAAAAAAGCCCCCCCAGTTATGTGAAATAGACTAGTTTGGAACATACTGGTAAGGTCTCAAAACTCTCCTAACATTAATTGACAATCATTCCCTATTTATTCCTAGCATTTCCATAATTGGCGAAACAATCCAATTTTCAAAGAAAAGGAAAGAAGAATGGGGATAACTACTATCCCAAACCTGGGTCCATCTTTGTATTGGCATTAAGACACCCAATTCTTCTTTGAAAAGCTCCAATTCTTTATCCATGAACTCAACATTATAGAACAATATTAAATGCATCAACAATGAATAATGCTTGAATGTAGGGTTGGGTGCACCACTCTGAATTTCAACTAGAGCATTATGAATTTGTTCGACCACATAGCCCACATAATCATAATCTTTGTTAACATTTAGGTGTTGAATATCCATAGCCATCGTCAGTAATTCAGCTGACACTGTTGAATCTCCATCAAAAACCAACACTCTGCATAATCCATAGATTGTACAATGCATATAATGGTGGAAAGGTGTGATGTCAAATGGTGGTTTGATACTCTCTGGAATTATAACTAGCTTCCTATTCACCCTAGGCATGTAACTAGGCATTACATGCTTCTTGATAACACCTTTATATTTGTCATAATCCTCTGCAATCTGTTCCAAATCTATATCTGTACATGAAGCACCAGTAATCTGAAAAGCTTCAACAAAGCTAGCTCTGTTAATTGGAACTAGGACAGATTGGTTCTTTCTTCTGATTAGCCTAGATAATGGGCAATAGCATTTGGCCAACTCTTTGATAAAATCCACATCAACATACACATCTAACACAATTAACTTTTCCATATTTAAATCCCAAGGGTTTGATATCAGGACACCCTTAACCCTATTATTCTAGAAATAATGAAACAGAACAGAATCAGTCATATTAAGTGTGGTAGGGTTTCTGCATTGGCTCCATAAATCTCTCCATGCCAAATCATTTGTATTCAAAGCAACTGAAGTCCCTGACATCAAATCTACAAATTCTTCTTTGTCTTTCTTAACCATCTTTTCCTCAGTGGCACTGGCCTTGGAACCTCTAGGTCCTCCTGCCCCACTTGTCATGGCCTTGGGCTTGGAAGCTCCAGTTCCACTCGTCGCCTGGCTCATTTTAGCTACAGGAGAAAAACTTAACCAATTTTCTCAAATTTTCCCACACCCAACACTTTGAATTCTCCAACGTTGTTGCAGAGCTCAATTCATTGGATTACCTCGAAGATAGAATGCATTAATGCAATTATACAAAATCTCAGCTCGATCATGCAATTTATGGTATCTGGGCATCATCACTTCTCTCAAGTCTCAAGTCTCATTAATTGCCACACTTGCATGAACTAGCTACTGTGGCATTAATTCAAATTTCAAACTTCAAAGCTGAAGTACTCGAGCAAAATTTGAATTCATGCCCTTCTATTTGATTGGCGATTGCCATTCAAAATTTTTATAGAACCCGACAAACAAGTCCACGTGTTAGTGAGTTAGCGACAATGCTACCAAATCCTCTTAATCGCAAGCTCACAACCCCTTTTATGAATCCTCAAAGAATCTCGTGAGTGAGCGATAGCAGTTGATCTTCATCAAGCCCTTCAGTCACAACCTCGCAACAACATTTGTAATATTCTTTCTTTACATGCGAGCTGGCGACCACTACAAATCTAACAAAACAACTTATTTCATCGCAAGCTCGCAACTAGAAACTTAACTTGAATTAAACCCTTGTGATCCCGTGACAATAAGACACTTAACCACCATCGCATGCTCACAACACTTTTTGACTTAAGACTTACAAACCCATGAGCATGCGATGACCACAAAATCAGACCAAAACTTACCTGTCGCCAGATCGCAACTAAAATGCTAAACAACTTCAAAACCTGTGAGCAAGCGATGAAACCAACTAAGTTGTGATACCAACCACATCGCATGATCACAAATTAAAATGACTTAACCGTGAACACCTCACGACCTTGCGATAACATAAAATAACACCCAACTGCAACCTCGCAACATAAAATGGTATTTGGGCGCCGTCACTTCTCTCAAGTCTCATTAATTGCCATTTGCCACACTTGCATGAACTAGCTAGTGTGGCATTAATGCAATTATACAAATGTCAAAATCTCAGCTCGATCATGCAATTTATGGTATTTGGGCACCGTCACTTCTCTCAAGTCTCATTAATATTAATTGCCACACTTGCATGAACTAGCAGTAGCTACTGTGGCATTTGATTGGCGATTGCAATTCAAAACTTTTACAGAACCTGACAAACAAGTCCACGTGTCAATCCCCATCTTTAATCGCACACTCGCAACCAGTTATAACAATTTGGAAAGGAACCGGCGAGTTAGCGACAATACTACCAAATCCTCTTCATCACAAGCTCGCAACCCCTTTTATGAATCCTCAAAGAAGCTCGCGAGTGAGAAACAACCGTTGATCTTCATCAAACCCTTTAGTCGCAACCTCGCAACAACATTTGTAATATTCTTTCTTTACCTACGAGTTGGCGACCACTACAAATCTAACAAAATCTTATTTCATCGCAAGCTCACAACTAGAAACTTAACTTGACTTAAACCCTTACGATCTCGTGAAAATAAGGCACTTAACCGCCATCGCATGCTTGCAACACTTTTTGACTTTAGACTTACAAACCCGTGAGCATGCGATGACCACAAAATTAGACCAAAACTTACCTGTCGCCAGATCGCAACTTAAAATGCTAAACAACTTCAAAACCTGCAAGCAAGTGACGAAACCAACTAAGCTACGATACCAACCACATTGCATGATCACAAATTAAAATGACTTAACCATGAACACCTCACGACCTTGTGACAACATAAAATCACACCCAGTCGCAACCTCGCAACATAAAATGGTCAAGCGCAAAACATTTTGCGAGGTAGCGACAACTAAAATCTCCCAGTACTGGCAAGCTCGCGACTTAAATTGACTTGATGATAAAGGACCTGCGAGCTAGCGATAACCATAAAATCTCAAAAAAAATTATCTCTTGACCGCAGCGACCCAGTGAGTACCAACAAAAATTGATGTTTTATGTTAATTTACCATCATAAACAGGCGCGAGCAGTGGCACACAGACCATTAATGACTTAGTACTTACTCGCTAACTCTTGCGGCTATAATGCATGGCATCAAACCAATTTGATACCTCGTGACCAAAGCAATTTCATTAACAATCTCCAGATCGCTAACATAAAATGCTAACACTCAAAAAACTAGAGACCTCGTGATTTAAACCCAAACCAACACTCATTAAGTCGCCACTTAAATTGTTAAATATGAAATTTATCTGTGAGTTAGAGATGAAACATTAAACATGTCTGACCAACCATTTGACCACACTTGATGTTGACATGGACAAATAAAGAGAGGAAAACTCAGATTTTTAACGCACGACAACTTCAGTTTACTAGCCAACTAAGACAAAAAACAAACACAAAACCCTAATCGCCATGAACATCATGTTAAGCATTTAATATAGAACAGTAGAAAGGTTCTAGCAGTAATAGTTATGCAATATGAATAATTTTATGGATCTTGTGACACAAATTGTTGCATTTCATGTTCAACATAATGTGGAACCAAATACCAATTTACTAATAATTCAAATTCACAATTAAAAATATGAAATAAGTATCCATTCTAACTGACAAATTCAAGGAATACAAGATCAAAAATCATTAATGACAACTATAGTATTGCAATTTTGCAAATTGAAATTGTAATATGACTCAAGAACTATAGTATAATTATAAATACCTATAAACTGTCTACTAATTCACTTTAGTGACTCACTCCGAGGCTTCTATATCCCAAATGGACTCAAGATCTGGAAACTAACTAGTACTAATAGGTTCATCTTCATTCTGAGTTGGGTATTCAAAAATGTCTTCGTCTTCATGTTGACTCTGAGTTTGTGATCCATCATATTCATTTGTCTCAGCACTAGCACTAGCAGTAGCACCACCAGCTTTTAAAGTGTTGCACACCCCTTGTCTTTCATGCATGGAATTCCAGATTGCCAATGCCCTATCATATGGAAAATATCTAACATTATATTGGGTTGCAAACAACCTCAAGCAAGTTTCCAAATTCTTGTCTAATTTGTTTCTGATCTTTGATTTCAAAAACCCTAATGCACTGAAAACTCTCTCATCTTCCACCGACCCTAATATCATTGTTTGACATACATCAACAAGTTTCAAATATTCTGGTATTGCAATACACAATGCTTCACTTTGATCTATCCTTTTCCAAAGCCTTGTGATTGATCCAGGTTCAAATGGATTCTCCAAGTTAACCAACTATTGTTTTATAACCAATGCAAACTATTTAAATTGTTTTCTAAGATGATCTGAATTTAAAATTCCTTCTATTGGTTGTCCATTGCAATATGCATCTTTTGAAAATGTCAATATCAATTCCTCTAGTTTTTTATGACACATCTTTGTGTCATTTGGATTATCTCCAATTGAATGCCAAAATTGAGGATACACACAACCCATGGCTTCAAGTATTTCTTCTCAAGGGAATCTTTCACGAATCTCAGTTGAAAGTTCATATGCAATAGACTTCAAATTATCACTAACAGATTTAACAATCCTATCAAAATCTTTCTTTTTAACTGGTAGTGCTCTGCCTTGCTTGCCCGTCTTAGATTGGTCCATTGGTATCCGAAATCCTTTTACAAAGACACATAACTCATTTTTTGTATTGAAATGTAAAAAAATTTCAGCATGATTCAAATTTGTAATTATCTGCCACCTAAAAAAATTTGGGCTTCGCCCTATTAGATCTGAATATAGACCATCCAGGCTCAAGCATGTCATTTTACGTAGAGTTCTATACTCATTGATATACATAGTTCTGTCTTGGGCTTTCTTAACAAGTTTTTCATTGAATCTAGCATAGGGAGAAGACTAGCTAAAGTTAACAAAGTCTCTATATCACTTAACTTATGTAAGAGATTAGGAGATTTGTCTACTATGAGGCATTGCTCATACATTAGTTCAATCAAGGATTGATATTCTATTAGAACTCGTTCTGTTGGTCCATGCAAGGAGATCCATCTGGTCTCAACATCCCTGAGAAGATTGTTTCCTCCTGTTACTCCCTTAGCAAAAATCTGAAATTCTGCAAAATGTTTAGGACTTCGGCAAAAGTATGAGTGGAGCTCGTGGACCAAATATTCAACTTTTAACACTTTAGGGAAATTTCTTACAATTCTATATGCTAAATTCATTCGATGGGCCATAGTGTGAATGCCAACCATGTATGGTGCAATACTAGTTTGTAATCTTGTGCAAAGACCAGTCCTTTGACCTTGTATTACTGCAGCTCTATCAGCTGCAATACACACCAACTTCTTGGAAATTGTCAAGTCATCCATACCAGCAATTTCATTCAAAGCTTTCTTAACTTTCAAATATAAATTTTCTTCTATTGAATTGCCCCTCATTTTACGAACACAGAGTAGATGAGCTCGGTGAATGTGTTCTTTTACGGTATACACATGCATACAAACCCAAGCAGTGTTATTTACCGCAGTAACTTCATCTATGGATAATGAAATGAAATTTGACTCTTTTACACTCTCTTGTATATTTTGCTTTTCCACCTCAACGAGACAGTTTTCCATTTCCCATCCAGCGTTTATTGACCAATGTGACATAGGATAGTGAGGAACATTAAAAAAAGATAATAAATTACTAAATTCTTTGAAATCTTTCATAGGACGCCCTCTCGACATAAATCTGAACAGTTTTTGCCAGGTTTGCATCTTTCGCTCCATGTTCAAGTCCAACCTTGATTGTATTCCCAAATCCACTATTACCAATCAGTGTCGTTTTGTGGTTATGCTCTTCATATTCTGCAACATACTTAACATGAAGACATTCTTCCTTTGATTTCCATCTTACTACTCGTGTTTCCTTTCCATCTATGATCTTTTTTTCATAAACCTTACCAATATGCTTTTCTATGGTGTCAAGCTTTAGCTGCATCTTCTTCTCTCTTTTAGTTTTCTAGCTACAAATCTTACACCTACATTCTGTTGGTTGTTCATCATTATTTGGGACCGGTTCAATGAATGGGTACTTTGCTACCCAATCAATCTTAAAACTCCTTGTCATCTCCCACTCTCGCCCCAGTTTTACTTTCCTTTTTCTTTTCTTCCTACCAACATCATCTTCAGTACTAGCATTTGCATCCGAGTGAATTATCTCATTGTGTGTATCCCTTACAACATCTTTAGTCGTGTCGGTATTGTCATCCTCATTTGATGCATTTAAATCAATGACAATCCCACCTTGTGGTGGTGGTGAGCTACTATGAATGGCTTCTACAACTATAGAAGTTGATGGACTAGAAACTTTGCCAATTCCAAAGAAAGACTTTATGGTTGTATCTTTAAGTTTAAGTTTTGGGCGTTTTGATGGCCTCTCTGTTGTCCTCAAAATTTGATTCCCTTCAATGTCCTTAAGATAATATGGTCTAAACTGGGTGCAGAGAGAACATCAAAGATAAGGAAATTCCAGAGACAACATATGACAAGGTTTGATTTAAACCTTCTACACTTCGGGCTTCCTTAGAGCCCAGGTGGGTATACCCTTGTGAATTAACTTCACACTTTTAAACAATACAACAAACCAGTCCAGAAAACCAGTGGATTCATTCACCTTGAAATCAACTGAAAACAATGAATATAAAATGTACTTAACTTCAACATTTTTGATCAACAAAGTATGAAATAAACAACCTCGATTAACACCAGTGCCTTATCCAAGGTTACAGAGTCACTTAAATTCAAATAACACTTCTGAAACAATATATCCTTATGCTTCCCGTCGGCTTGGTTTCCACTAATCCTATCATATGCCTGGCACATACAAGAATTCAATCATTCTAGACTAAGCTATGGTCCTCAAAATTCACAGTTCCCTCCAAATAATTTATTGGTATGAGTGATCCCACGTATTTAATTTCCCTTCTAAAGAGAAAAGCTAACTAATACTTATACTGAGATTGCTTTGCAATTCCTTTCAAACTAAACAACCCTGGATTATTTAGAATAAAGATAGTAAATAAATTTGTGAACAAACGTGAAGACAACACATAACTTTTACTCAAAACCGATGGCCTGTATATTGATATTCATTTCAAAGAGTATTACAATAATTCTGATTCTCCATTAGACTTAGAAAAGCTCAGATAAATTCCTGCAGTGTTTTCTTACAAAATTTTGTGATCCCCCTCCCTCTAGTCCTGGTATCCATTTATAACAACATGGATGCACAAAGCTTCCGACTTCTTGAGGAGATTTTGTTACAATCATTTCCAAAATTGATGAGGTTACAATTTTTATGTGAAACAGTTATGCACTCTTTTCAGCCTCTGCAGTCTGTTCAACAGGTTGTTCAGTTGCAACCTCTTCTGGCTTTTCAGGGGTGCTCTCCAACTGCTCCGGATCATGGGTGGAATATTTAACTTCCCACTCATTATATGTCTCTTCTATCGGCCATGAAAAATTAATCACATCATCTTTACTTTTAGTCAACCTTTTCCAAGAATTTCTCAGTTTGTTGACTTCTGAATTAAGAAAACTATAGTGTGACTTAATTTTTTCTATTTCCTGTATTGTTATGACAAAGAAAGAGGTATCATCAAGATCAATGATTCCCTTTACCCTTGCTGACAATTTGACTTCTATCTCTTTAAGCCATATTTGCTTATCTTTCAACTGATCCGGATTGACAAAAATTCCTGGGAGCAACTCACAAACTTGGTCAGTGTATTCCTTCTTAAGTAATTTAACCCTTCTTTCCACATTATCCACTTCTGTTGCCAATTGCAATAAGATCTTAGCGATATCAAAAGTGGATTTGATAATGGGGTTAGCTCTTGCTTCATCACAAGATACACACATGAACTCTAGATCTTGCTCCCTAGGCCTCCATCTGTCAAAAATGGGTGTCAAAATGGCCTTATCTCTCCTTAATTCATTCCATATCTCCATGACCCTTCCCACACTATTATGAAGCAGTGAGGCATTTATAGTATCTGCAAAATTGGAGATTGTGGCTTTTATTTTCTCCTCATACTTCCTTGCATAAAAGGCCTGAGCTTGCTTTAGGTTCTCCAATTCTTGGGGAGTTATCTCAATCATTTGGGAGCTGGAAGGCGCAGGAGATGGTGGGAGCTCAATAATGGGGCTAGTAGGTGGAGGTCTTGCAAGAGAAGAAGCAATCATCAATGTTGAAGACTCACCTTGTTGGCGTTGTCCCATCAGCTGGCTCTGCAATTTGGCAATGATGCTATCCTTGCCTCTTACCTCCTCCTTGGCACTGTCATAGGCCTTCAAAACTATTTCCAATTTAATCTGGAGGGCCTCCTTTTCTTTGGCTTCCTTCTCAGCCACTGCAACACTAAATTTTGCAGTTTCTAGCACAGTGCTAGCAGCCTCTACTACCCCTGTACTCTGTACTCTTTTGACCATCAATCCACCAAGGTGACTTGATCCTGAGGTGTCTTTACCTTTCTTGTCCTCATTTCTTTTGAGGGACCACATAACTAGTGCAGCATTGTCCTTACTGAATGTAACCCCTTCCATGGGTTTAGTCTCTTTTCTTACTGCATCTAGCACCAGAGCATCAGCAATATCCCATTCTGGTAAAATGAGCACTCCAGCTTGTGCTACTAGATCCCTTCCCTATTCAGGAGTGATGGTTTTGAATTCTTCTATCATCTCCTGTTTTATTTCTTCTTCCACTGAGGCTGGATCTTTGTTAGGCTGCTCTGCTTTTCTTGTTTCACATCTAGCATTATATGTATCTATATGCTGCTTCCAGACAAATTGCATGAATGCTTCAGATGTAACAAAGCTATCATTAGCTAAGAAGGCACTACTGGCCTTCTTTATCTCAGGATCCCACTCCTGGCCCTTAAGTTCAGTTGAGGTGATGTCCATTTGTGCTTCAGTGGGCTCTTTTGGCATCCCTTCTTCCACCTCATCATAAGTTTAGGCAATTTACCCCAAGCTACCCAACTACGAGAGGTATTCAGTTGCTGCTTGTTCATCTCCTATGTGGATAGGGGATTGGGATGGGGAATACAAGGGTGTATCTGATTGCACTTCCTTCCCCACCCTTTGCTTCTTTGGGCTGTCCTGGATGTCAATGACATCTTGCACCTTCCTCTTTCCTTTGGATGAAGAAGGCTCCCCTGTTGTAGGCACCAACACACTGTAACCTGATTTCTTATGCAGGGTGTAGTCACTAGGGGGGATTGCTTTAGTGGAAGCTGACTTGCCCAAAATCATTCTAGCCTTTTCAGGGTTGTTCTTAATTACAACTTCCCTCTTTTCCTTTAGTGTTTGCATCACATCTTCGAAGCAAACAATCAAAAATTTTATTTTTTCTTCCAATGGGAAGAAGCTAGACAATGGATCATAGCTAGCATCAAATTGATGCACAAAATCCAAGGCTTTCTTGTAAGCCACCCATTTTTTTTTCCTCAATTCTTGTTCATCTAAATCAAATTCATTCCTGATGAGGTCTTTAGGAAAGTGGAATTGATGAGGCCTACCTCTGCATGCTACCTTCTTCCGGAACACACCATTGTAAAAGTCCTCTGGATCAGCATATCTGGACACTGCAGTGGATAAATGGTAGGGTTTGAGGAAATCCTCAAAACAATTCCAGCCTCCCTTTGTAATTACAAATTGATGGGCTATTGTAGCTGTAGGGAAAATAGTCCCTTTACCTCTACCTGTTAGCTCTACCTCTTGTAGGCCACCAATTTGTCTAAGGATCTCAGCTATTCCCACTTTGAGTGGGACCTGGTATGGTAACAAAAATGGGGTGCCCCTAAAACCAAAAACTCTGAAAACCGTGGAGACCGGATATAAGTACATGTCACCCCAGTTATGAACAATTTTGATGTTCTCTGCGAATTCTTTTGGCCTTAGGAATTCCAGAAGAACCTTGGGGACTCTTGGGTTATCAGAGCAAAGGAGAGTCCTTAATTTGGATGCAAAATATTTATCGAACTTTAGGAAACTAGCATCCTCTCTGTCCCATGACAACACAGTGCTCCATAGTTGTACTGGCATCTTCTCTCCTTCCTTCTCTTTTACCAGGTCCATTCCACTGGCGAAATAATCACCACCTTTGAAGAGGAAAAGGTGCATCAAGAGTGAATACCATCCGAATGGCCTATCCACCTTCCCATTTTTTATTCCTATCAACCCTCCATGGATAGCATCAGCAATATAAGAAACATAATCAAATGTAATAGCAAGTGAAGGATTCAAAATCTGAACAATCATTAACAAGTAATGATTTGGCATATTTGCTTAAGCATCCTCTCCTAGAACTTGGCAAAGTGCCCAATACATGCCTTTAACCCTCAAGGTAAACATACTCAATGAAAAAGGATCTTGTGTGTTGGGCCCTACAACTGCTAACCCTCTTATTTTTAGGAAAACTTCTTTAAGAGGCCCATTCCTAAGATGACTCTTCTGTGCACTGTACACTTGGGCTAATTGTGTGAAATTTATGGGTTCCGGGAAATTTGTGAACTCATTGAGCCCAAACGTTGTTCTCAATTCCTCTGCCTTGATTTCCACAAGGGTTTTTCATTAACATCCCGGATGCATCTCGTGACTGAATCATAGTTCATTGCCATTTGGGTTAACAAGTCTGTATCCATGAACACCCCTGGGACTACCAATTTCCCGACATCTAGTTCCCAAATGCTATTTTGAGGAGCAGGAGAATTCCTCATCCCAAATCCGATTCTGAACAGCCCCATCCTAGACAGTCCAACCTGTGGGTCTCTTAACCAATTACCTTTGTCATATAATCCTTCTCCTATCTTCAAACGAGGTGCCCTGGGCACTAGATCTTTGGCCTTTGATGCCTGGTTAGTTGACAATGTCAACTATTCTAAAAAATCATCACATACACTTCGTTCTAAATAATTAACCTTGCCAAAAAATTCCCTTTTAGGAGCCATTGGAAAATACAAGAAAATGAATACACTCTTAAACAATCCTGCAATACAAGAATGATTTTATCTAAAAGCCACACAAGAATTGCTTCAAAACATGAGAGAACCTGATGCTTGCTTGAAGGAAATTGCTCTGTAACTGAACCGCTTACTCTGTTTCAGAAAAGGATAACTCTACGTCTGCTCTTCTGCAGAAATCTTTTAAAAGATATCCTTATTTGGTTGTTAGGAAATCAAATGCTTGTACTCTGGGCCTTAACTATGACATTGATTCCACATGCTTCGGCCATCCTTTTAAAATCGAATTCATACAAGAATTCATATTTTAGCTCCAACGGGTCGCGACCTTCCTGCAAGTGTCTCACTGCTAATTTCATTTTGATGGCTTTGTCTTTAGCCTGGGTCCCGTTATTCTATTGGCTACATAGTACCACGTGGCATTCGACCATTGGCTTACAAAATCCCTTCGCATTCCATTTTGATACTGGCCGAATGCCTTGTCTTATACTGTGATGGGCCCACATTTTTCCCTTTTGGCCATGTCATCATCATGACATGTGGACGGCCCTCGTTAACTCTCGCTATTTCGTGGCCTTAAAGGGTGAGCACTTTACCCTTGCGAAATAGCACGGGCCGTTGGATCATCCTTAAAGTTGATCTCTAATTAATCCTTTGAAAAGGTTCTCAGAAATGGTGGGCCCACGGAGTCGTCACTAACACCTGGCACCTTGTCACTTTCGGATCTGACTTGTCATTCTGTCATTTGGCAAGCAGGAACCATAGGGACCCACAGTTTCCTTTTAGACTGCGTATCATTGAGACACGTGGATGGTCCTTGTTCATTTTCGCTATTTCGCGGCCTTAAGAAGTGTGCAATTTACTTTTGTGAAATAGCGCGGGCCGTTAGATCATATTTCAAGTTGATCAACATTTAAACCCTTCGAAAAGGCTCTCAGACATGGTGGGCCCGCTGAGTCGTCACTAACACCTGGCACCTAGTCACCTGCTGCGCTGATTTGTCACTCTGTCACTTGCCAAAAGAAAAACCATGGGGGCTCCACTTTCATTTCAATAGGTCTATCTCCCACGTCATCATCAAGACACGTGGACGGCTGACACTCATTTTTGCTATTTTGCGGCCTTAAAGGGTGAGCACTTTACCCTTGCAAAATAGCGCGAGCTGTTGGATCATCCTTAAAGTTGATCACTAATTAATCCTTTGAAAAGGTTCTCAGAAATGGTGGGCCCACGGACACGTCACGGACATATGGCATCTTGTCACTTTCAGATCTGACTTGTCATTCTGTCATTTGGCAAGCAGGAACCATAGGGACCCACAGTTTCCTTTTAGACCGCGTATCATCGAGACACGTGGACGGTCCTTGTTCATTTTCGCTATTTCACAGCCTTAAGAAGTGAGCACTTTACCTTTGCGAAATAGCGTGGGCCGTTAGATCATATTTCAAGTTGATCAGCATTTAAACCCTTCGAAAAGGCTCTCAGACATGGTGGGCCTGCTGACTGTGGTGACTTGTGCCACGTGTTACCTTTTAATATGCCAGAAGAAAACCACGGGGGCCCCACTTTCTTTGACAGCCACATCCTTTACTTCCTCCGTCATGACACATGGACGGCTGACATTCATTCTCGCTATTTCGCGGCTTTAAAGGGGAAGCATTTTACCCTTGAGAAATAGCGCCAACCATCGGATCCTTTCCCAAATTGATCGACGTTTACTAGGGCTGACACTTTAGAACGAAATAATATAAGGTGAAATTTTTTCAAATAATCAACATAACCGCCTAGGTTAATAACAAGGGGGGGACACTTCCCACGACCCCACGACCCATGACCTAAGTGAAATAAAGTAACGGCAAAATAGAAACCAGAGGGTTTAAAATAAAAGATAAGGTCTAAAACTTAAAAAACCCTTAAACCCTCTAGGTTTAGAATAAAGCTGAAGCACTTGGGACTACACCCTATTCGAAAATTTTCAAGGTACCACAGCCAATTATGGGGAAAGAAGAACCCAATTTTAAAATAGTGATAACAGCGGCTCTGACTAGGGATGGTTGATTGCGAGATCAACACAAGAAAACTCAGAAACTCTGGAGAAACAAACCAAAACACAGACCAAAACCAGGAAAGCAGGAAAGAAAACAAAATATATACAAATAAAGGACCCACTGTGCATGGACATTAAGAGAAATAATGCTTCAGGAATTGCCCATGCACTGGAAATTCCTGCATTTCATCATTCATATTCTTTAAAAAATATGAATCCTTACCATTCAGGTCACAAACTATAAAAGGGCCAATCCATAGTGATTCAAATTTTTTATGCTTTCCTTTATCTTGTCCTTTTGCATTCCACTGAAGAACCATGTCATCAACTTGAAACTTCCTTAATGATGTCCTTTTATCAAAAAGATACTTTGACTGCAACTGGATTTTCTGATTTTTCTTATGGGCAGTAGTCCTAAGCTCGTCCATTTCTACAATTTGGATCATTCTGTTTTCCATCGATTCAGATATTTCCATGTCCTCATCCTGCAAAAACTTATACACTGGAAGAAGGTTATTTACCGGTAATCTAGCTTGGGTACCATAGACCAACTCAAAAGGTGACATTCCAATGGATTTTTTAAGTGTTATCCTATCTGCCCACAAGGCTAACTTCAACTTTTGATCCCAAGACCTCTTGTTTTCTTCTAAGATTTTCTTGATGATATTTAACAAGCTTTTGTTGCTGGATTCTGCCTGTCCATTCCCCTGAGGGTGATAAGGTGATGAGTAGGACATAAATATACCATGACTATTGCAAAAACCTACAAATTCTTCTGATCTAAAACACATAGCATTATCCATTACCAATTTCGCAGGTATTCCAAATCTAGTCACAATACTATCCATCAGGAAATCAATGACAATTTTACTAGTAGCTCTTTTTGTAGGGATCGCTTCTATCCATTTGGTAAAATAATCAGTGGCCACTATAATCCATCCATGACCTCTTCCTGACTTTTCAACAATCTCTCCAATAAAATCAATGCCCCATTGGACAAAAGGAGCTTCTACAGAGACTGGATTTAGGGGTAAGGCTCCTTCATACTTGAGCTTAGAAGAAAATCTTTGACATGGGTCACATCTTCGAACGTATGCATGGGTATCTTTAAATAAGGTAGGCCAATAATACCTAGCCCGTATTATCTTACCAGCAGTAGTCTTAGCAGAATAGTGGCCTCCACATACTCCATCATGCATTTCAATTAACACCTGTTTGGCTTGAAATTCATCCAAACACATTAGTAACTCTCCATCTTTCTTTCTCCAGAAAAGATCACCCTGAATGAGCACATACTTTTGGGACTTAAGCTTCAAAGTTCTCTTCTAATTCTGTGTCATTTCTTCTGGGAGTATGTTACCTTTCAATACTTGGATTATCTCTGTGTACCAAGGTTGTCTCTCAATACTAGTAACCGAAACATCTTTAACCTCAACATTGTGTATTTCTACATTCATGAGATTTGACTCAATCATGAGCTTAGCCAAACCTAACCCTCTTACTAATTTAGTAATCTTTATCTCCAAATTGAACTCTTGAATTCTATTGATCCATCTACACCTCTTCCCAGTAACTTCAGACTGAGACAAAATATCTTTAACAGCAGCATGTGGAACATAAGCAATGACGTTTGTATTCACCAGATATGGCCTAAAAGCTTTAACAGCTTTAACTAGGGCATAAGCTTGTTTCTCCATGATTTCATATTTCAGTTCTACCGCCTGCAAAGATTTACTATAGAAGGCTATGGGATGTTCATATCCTTCATTGTCTTTTTGTAATAATACTGCAGCCACCGTGTGATATGAAGCAAAAGAAAATAGAGAAAAAGGCTTACTATAATCTAGAGATTTCAACACTGGTGCTTCCTGGATTGCCTTCTTAATCTCATCAAAAGCTTTTGAAGCTTCTTGATCCCAACAAAACTTTGTGTCCTTCTTGAGCAACTTGACAATAGGCTTCACTATCTCGGCAAAGTTTGCAATGAATCTCCTGACAAAATTCACTTTGCCTAAAAAGGATTGAATACCTTTCACATTTTTAGGTTCAGAGACTCTGTTAATTGCTTCAATTCTTTCAGGGTCTATTCTTATCCCTTCCTTGGAAACTATGTGTCCCAATAACTTTCCTTCAGTGACCCCAAAATGACATTTCTTGGGATTTAGTGATACACC
Organism: Cryptomeria japonica; assembly: GCF_030272615.1. NCBI lineage: Eukaryota > Viridiplantae > Streptophyta > Pinopsida > Cupressales > Cupressaceae > Cryptomeria > Cryptomeria japonica. Next base: position 473,561,053 of record NC_081405.1, read on the forward strand.
AAATTCCAAGGCTTTATCGAACACCTTTTCTAGATGTCCACAATGATCATCAGCTCTCTTTGAGAAACAAGTTAAATCATCTTGGTAAACCACCATAATGATATTTATGAATTCCTTAAAAGCCACATCCATAGCTCTCTGAAATGTAGCTCCTGCATTTTTTAATCCAAATGGCATTCTCACATATACATAGGTTCCCCATGGAGTAGTGAAAGCTATTTTAAACTGTTCAGACTCCTTTACAAGCACTTGATTGTATTCCGAGAAACCATCCATCATGGATAAAAGATCACAACCTATCACTCTTTCTAGCATTGCTTCCATGTTTGGGGATGAATAATTATCTTTTAGGGAAGCAACATTCAGATTCCTAAAATCCACACACAATTTGATATCTCCATTCTTCTTCCTTACTGGGACCAAATTAGAGACCCATGAAGAATGCCTTATTGGTTTAATAATTCCCCCTTCTCTCAATTTTGTCAACTCTTGTTGCATTTTTGTTTCTAATAAGGGGTTAATAGGTCTCTATTTTTGTCTGAATGGCTTAGCATCTAGAAGTAAAGGAACTTCATGCTGAAAAAGATCTTGTTTATACGCCTTTAGGTCTTCATAAGACCAAGCAAAGACATGCTTATACCTTTTCAATAAATTGATAAGATTAGTCCTAATATGGGGGGGTAACTTCTTTCCAATATATATCAACTTGGGGGATGATTCTGTCCCCAGGTTGACCTCCTCCAATTCTTCTAACTTGGTGGTAGATTGCTGGTGTAAATGACTGTCATTATAACTAAACATACTTTCTAACTCCACCAACCCTTTAGGTATCTCGTTAGTTTCCAACTGGACAATATCATTTCCAAACACTGTCTCTCTATCATCCACCACTTCCACCAATGCATTGCAATCAATTTTTTGTCCATCATAATCATCAACACATTGGATGACCCTAAGAATATCTTCATCATCAGCAAAAACTTGCCAATTATATACATTATCAGGGATAGCGGGCCTAGCTTTTATTTCCACAGTGGAAATACCAGTTAGTGTTGCATCATCATTTTTTAAAGAAACATTAGCTAGGAAATCTGCCATAATATTTTTTGTTCGCTCTATCCAATTGATAGAAAAGGCATCAAAATATTCAATAACATCCCAAACAGCATGCTTGTATTGCTTCAATTTATCATTCTTGGATGCATATTTAGATCTTACCTGAGAGACAACCAGCTCTGAATCGCCCATCACTTTCAACAGTCGGATTCCATGCTTTTTTGCAACCTCAAGTCCTAATAACAGGGCCTCATACTCTGCAGTATTATTTGTGCACTGGAATGCCAATAAGAATGAATATTTAAAGGTTATACCTGATGGGGATACAAAAAGAACCCCTGCTCCAGATCCTTCTTTGGAACAAGCTCCATCAAAGTACATCTACCACAACCCATACTGCTGTGCTTGTAGCTCGACTACAATTGGGTCAGTGTTCTTCAACTGAGGTGATACTGGCTGAAGTCTGAAGTTATCTAAATCTACATCAATCATACAATTAAGCATACTAGGGTCCACCTTTTCAATTACCTTAGGAGCTCGTGGCTCCCTGTATAGTTTGACCTGATTGCCACCAATAGGGATAGTAGCATAAGACAAGTCCAGTTGAACATTTCCCCCCACTGCTGCTGCCCACTGCCTAGAAAGCAACATGCCATAATGGGGTTTAGTATCAGTGACAATAACATCCATTTTATAAGTAGCTTCAGGAAATGCAGCTATTTTTACTTCTACATCTTTCATTGTACCTATCACAGGCACTTCTCTGTTATCCATGGCATAAATTTCCCATACACAGTAGTTACTGACAATCCCAATTCTTTCATAACACCATAGGGCATTACATTAGCAGTTGCCCCTGAATCTATCATGCAGTTTTTGATTAACCGGTTATTGACTAGCAAAGTAACATAGAAGGGATCTACCTGAGAAGGCTCCTGAGTAATAGTGGTTCCAACATATACCTCTGGGGTTTGGAACTCTTGATCCTTTCCAACTTTATCCGAACCGGTGGGTAATACTAAGTCGTTATCAGATATACTAGAGAATAAAGACAAAGCTGCATCCTTATGTTCTTTAATCTTTAGCAATTCTATTAATGGAACAGTGACTTTCATTTGAGTTAAAGCTTGGGCCATATCAAATGCAGAATTATTACATTTTCCAGTATTAACCTTAACCTTTTCTGTTTTGAATTGACTGACCTTCTTCTCCATTTCTGGCTTTTGCACATCACCAGCATTTTGGTCATCTGTGCTTTTAGGTAAGTCCTTAACTTGTTCCTCTTTTTCTTGACTGGCTTTAAGAATAGCAGTAACACTGCTTGATGCCCCTTTCTTTGTGACTTCTTTTACAAACATAGAACCAGGCTCACCTTGATCAGTGTCTCTCTTGGTGCTTCTCAGATTGTAGTTATGTTTTGCTTTAGCGATTGCAGCCTTAGTGAGATTTTTAACTTCTTCCTCACTAGGCCTCCTAAGATGAACTTCTTCATCTTCAATTGTTACCACATTCAAGGTAGGATGCCAACTTAAGGCTAACTGTCCTTGCACTAACTTTTCATTATCCAGCACATCACTGTATTCACTTTGCATAGATTCCTCATCACTTTCTATGATGGTTTCAAACATATTAATGTCAGGCTCTGCTTCTGGCCTCATAGATTCTTCCAGAGCTTGAGCCACTGCACACTGATGAGGAGAATGTGGTCCATCACAAGCAATACACCAAGGAGTATTTTCTATATTATTAATAGTTTTCCCTTTCAAAGGATCTGGTGTGTCTTGGCTTTGGGCAATTTTAGGCTTCTCAACTTGGGGTTTACCATCCTTCCAATTTGTATTGTATGGCATATCATGTAATCTAGGAGGTCTATCCTGCCAGTTATAGTGGGGCTTATCATTTTTGTTGACCTTAGCAGTCAAATCTTTCATAGCAGTAACCAGTTTTTCTATTTTATCCTCTTCTTTAATAACTTTGTTAGGTTGCTGTTTGGTTTCATGCCATAATCTACCATCTGTTCTTCTTCCTAATTTTCCAGATGCTTTTCTATTACTTTCTACATTTATGGCAATTCTAAAAGAATCCCTCAGGTTATGAGGATTTTTATCTCTCAAGATATAAGCCATCTTGGAATCAAATGCATTATAATATGTATTAAGGCACATATTGTCATCTAGCCTCATTACCTAATACAATCTATGCATAGCTTTCTGGAATCTAGCATTGAAATCAGTGACTATTTCATTTTCAGATTTTCTAATGTTATTGAACTCATTCAACATGAAACTCACATTAGTCTTATCACTGTACTGTTCTTGAAAGCAATTTTTGAACTCTTCCCATGAACCTATACTAGCTACTGGAAGACCTTTGTACCAATCTCTTGCATCATCAACCAGGGATTGAACAAACAGTTTCATAATGACATCTTCATCTGCTATCTCATAATCATTTATCAGATCCCCAAACGATTTCAGATGTTCCTCAGCACTGACTGCATTGTTCCCAACAAACTTATGGAGTTTGTCTCTTAGCTCAGTGGGAACATGATTTGGATACCCTGGGATCCCATCAAAAAACAATTGCCTATATTGTTCTAGATTGATTGGCCTTCTTTGAAAAGGGGAAACAGTACTATTATTCCCCATGATCATTTTAGTTTTTTGGACTGAGGATTGAGATGTTTGGGTGTACTGTTTATTTGAAGGTATCTGACTTGCTGAGGCAATGTTAGTATGTACTGCAGGTTGAGTATTGACCTAAGGAAAAGAGATGTGTTGGGGATTAGGCTTGCTAAGATCTTTCGATGGAAATGTAATAGGGGGAGCTTTTAAGTAGTTTATCTTTCTTTTAACTTCCTGATTTGCTGCTTCTAACTCAGTGTTTTCCAATTCCATTTGGAGGTCTTCCTTTTCCTTTCTCATCCTTTCCATCTCTCTCTCATGTGCTAGGATCCTATGAGAAATCCCTTCTGCAATTTTAGACTCTACTTCATCATCTACCCATATCTGTTTCCCTTTGTCCAAACTAACTTTAGGAAGCTGGGAGTCATTAGATACTTCCTTATTTGGCTAGGCTACTGACTTAGAAGCTGGTCTAATTTTAGGGATTAGGATCTCCCTAATCACTGGGCCTTCCTCATCACCTTTTTCCTTTTCCTTAGCAAGCACTTCAAGATCAGCTATCTGTCTAAGAAGCCTATCTCTCTCCATTATTTTGGCTTTAACTTCCTTTTCCTTATTTGCCTCCTTTTGGGCTCTCAGGGATATTAAATGATGAACTCTTTTGTTTAACTCTTCAATCTCTTGAGACATTTTATCCTCATCAGGATAATTTTCTTCAGAGTCTGATGCATTAATTTGATCTATGTCAATCAGACTAATGTTCCCATCTACCATCCTAGGAACAGAGTGCCTAATTGCATTTGAACTGGTTCTATCTTTTACAGAAACATTAACATGAGATAGGTCTCGACATAAAATAGGTGCATCATCAATATTTCCAAACAATCCTGAATGGAAACCTAAAATATCATGCTTTGAATCTCTAGAAGATGAATTTGACTTTTCATAGACAGGTCGATCAGGCATCTTACCAGTATTGTTGCTTTTCTGCACCCACGCTGCATTTGATGGCTCATGCATCAAAGATCTCTTCTGGCCTCTTCGTGATTGCTCTGGCAGACCTTCTTGCAAGGTTTCACGAGGATGTTTCTTCATGAACGATCTTGTGTTCTTATTTCCTTGCATCTTGTTTGTCTTTCTTTTAGAAAACTCGTATTCTCACAAGGACTGGTTCAATAGTAACAGAGTCGCCACCCACAAAACTATGGGAAAAACAAAAACAAGCAGCCTTACTTACAACACAACAATACTCTCCACAAGTCTCGGCGCAGATCTATATCTTTATCTTTGTTATAATTGGTCCCCAGCAGAGTCGCCACTTTTGTTGTCCTCAAAATTTGATTCCCTTCAATGTCCTTAAGATAATATGGTCTAAAATGGGTGCAGAGAGAACATCAAAGATAAGGAAATTCCAGAGACAACATATGACAAGGTTTGATTTAAACCTTCTACACTTCGGGCTTCCTTAGAGCCCAGGTGGGTATACCCTTGTGAATTAACTTCACACTTTTAAACAATAAACCCACAACAAACCAGTCTAGAAAACCAGTGGATTCATTCACCTTGAAATCAACTGAAAACAATGAATAGAAAATGTACTTAACTTCAGCATTTTTGATCAACAAAGTATGCAATAAACAACCTCGATTAACACCAGTGCCTTATCCAAGGTTACAGAGTCACTTAAATTCAAATAACACTTCTGAAACAATATATCCTTATGCTTCCCGTCGGCTTGGTTTCCACTAATCCTGTCATATGCCTAGCACATACAAGAATTCAATCATTCTGGACTAAGCTATGGTCCTCAAAATTCACAGTTCCCTCCAGAGAATATACTGGTATGAGTGATCCCGCGTATTTAATTTCCCTTCTAAAGAGAAAAGCTAACTAACACTTATACTAAGATTGCTTTACAATTCCTTTCAAACTAAACAACCCTGGATTATTTAGAATAAAGACAGTAAATAAATTTGTGAACAAACGTGAAGACAACACAACTTTTACTCAAAACCAATGGCCTGTATATTGATATTCATTTCAAAGAGTATTACAATAAATTTTGATTCTCCATTAGACTTAGAAAAGCTCAGATAAATTCCTGCAGCGTTTTCTTACAAAATTTTGTGATCCCCCTCCCTCTAGTCCTGGTATCCATTTATAACAACATGGATGCACAAAGCTTCGGACTTCTCGAGGAGAGTTTGTTACAATCATTTCCAAAATTGATGAGGTTACAATTTTTACGTGAAACAGTTATGCGCTCTTTTCAGCCTCTGCAGTCTGTTCAACAGGTTGTTCAGTTGCAACCTCTTCTGGCTTTTCAGGGGCGCTCTCCAACTGCTCCGGATCATGGGTGGAATATTTAACTTCCCACTCATTATATGTCTCTTCTGTCGGCCATGAAAAATTAATCACATCATCTTTACTTTTAGTCAACCTTTTCCAAGAATTTCTCAGTTTGTTGACTTCTGAATTAAGAAAACTATAGTGTGACTTAATTTTTTCTATTTCCTATATTGTTATGACAAAGAAAGAGGTATCATCAAGATCAATGATTCCCTTTACCCTTGCTGACAATTTGACTTCTATCTCTTTAAGCCATATTTGCTTATCTTTCAACTGATCCGGATTGGCAAAAATTCCTAGGAACAACTCACAAACTTGGTCAGTGTATTCCTTCTTAAGTAATTTAACCCTTCTTTCCACATTATCCACTTCTGTTGCCAATTGCAATAAGATCTTAGAGATATCATAAGTGGATTTGATAATGGGGTTAGCTCTTGCTTCATCACAAGATACACACATGAACTCTAGATCTTGCTCCCTAGGCCTCCATCTGTCAAAAATGGGTGTCAAAATGGCCTTATCTCTCCTTAATTCATTCCATATCTCCATGACCCTTCCCACACTATTATGAAGCAGTGAGGCATTTATAGTATCTGCAAAATTGGAGATTGTGGCTTTTATTTTCTCCTCATACTTCCCTATATAAAAGGCCTGAGCTTGCTTTAGGTTCTCCAATTCTTGGGGAGTTATCTCAATCATTTGGGAGCTGGAAGGCACATGAGATGGTGGGAGCTCAATAATGGGGCTAGTAGGTGGAGGTCTTGCAGGAGAAGAAGCAATCATCAATGTTGAAGACTCACCTTGTTGGCGTTGTCCCATCAGCTGGCTCTGCAATTTGGCAATGATGCTATCGTTGCCTCTTAACTCCTCCTTGGCACTGTCATAGGCCTTCAAAACTATTTCCAATTTAATCTAGAGGGCCTCCTTTTCTTTGGCTTCCTTCTCAGCCACTGCAACACTAAATTTTGCAGTTTCTAGCACAGTGCTAGCAGCCTCTACTACCCCTGTACTCTGTACTCTTTTGACCATCAATCCACCAAGGTGACTTGACCCTGAGGTGTCTTTACCTTTCTTGTCCTCATTTCTTTTGAGGGACCACATAACTAGTGCAGCATTGTCCTTACTGAATGTAACCCCTTCCATGGGTTTAGTCTCTTTTCTTATTGCATCTAGCACCAGAGCATCAGCAATATTCCATTCTGGTAAAATGAGCACTCCAGCTTGTGCTACTAGATCCCTTCCCTGTTCAGGAGTGATGGTTTTGAATTCTTCTATCATCTCCTATTTTATTTCTTCTTCCACTAAGGCTGGATCTTTGTTAGGCTGCTCTGCTTTTCTTGTTTCACATCTAGCATTATATGTATCTATATGCTGCTTCCAGACAAATTGCATGAATGCTTCAGATGTAACAAAGTTATCATCAGCTAAGAAGGCACTATTGGCCTTCTTTATCTCAGGATCCCACTCCTGGCCCTTAAGTTCAGTAGAGGTGATGTCCATTTGTGCTTCAGTGGGCTCTTCTGGCATCCCTTCTTCCACCTCATCATAAGTGTAGGCAGTTTCCCCCAAGCTGCCCAACTACGAGAGGTATTCAGTTGCTGCTTGTTCATCTCCTATGTGGATAGGGGATTGGGATGGGGAATACAAGGGTGTATCTGATTGCACTTCCTTCCCCGCCCTTTGCTTCTTTGGGCTGTCCTGGATGTCAATGACATCTTGCACCTTCCTCTTTCCTTTGGATGAAGAAGGCTCCCCTGTTGTAGGCACCAGCACACCTTAACCTAATTTCTTATGCAGGGTGTAGTCACCAGGAGGGATTGCTTTAGTGGAAGTTGACTTGCCCAAAATCATTCTAGCCTTTTCAGGGTTGTTCTTAATTACAGCTTCCCTCTTTTCCTTTAGTGTTTGCATCACATCTTCGAAGCAAACAATCAAAATTTTTATTTTTTCTTCCAATGGGAAGAAGCTAGACAATGGGTCATAGCTAGCATCAAATTGATGCACAAAATCCAAGGCTTTCTTGTAAGCCACCCATTTTTCTTTCCTCAATTCCTGTTCATCTAAATCAAATTCATTCCTGATGAGGTCTTCAGGAAAGTGGAATTGATGAGGCCTACCTCTGTATGCTACCTTCTTCCGGAACACACCATTGTAAAAGTCCTCTGGATCAGCACATCTGGACACTGTAGTGGATAAATGGTAGGGTTTGAGGAAATCCTCAAAACAATTCCAGGCTCCCTTTGTAATTACAAATTGACGGGCTATTGTAGCTGTAGGGAAAATAGTCCCTTTACCTCTGTCTATTAGGTCTACCTCTTGTAGGCCACCAATTTGTCTAAGGATCTCAGCTATTCCCACTTTGAGAGGGACCTGGTATGGTAACAAAAATGGGGTGCCCCTAAAACCAAAAACTCTGAAAACCGTGGAGACCGGATATAAGTACATGTCACCCCAGTTATGAACAATTTTGATGTTCTCTGCGAATTCTTTTGGCCTTAGGAATTCCAGAAGAACCTTGGGGACTCTTGGGTTATCAGAGCAAAGGAGAGTCCTTATTTTGGATGCAAAATATTTATCGAACTTTAGGAAACTAGCATCCTCTTTGTCCCATGACAACACAGTGCTCCATAGTTGTACTGACATCTTCTCTCCTTCCTTCTCTTTTACCAGGTCCATTCCACTGGCGAAATAATCACCACCTTTGAAGAGGAAAAGGTGCATCAAGAGTGAATACCATCCGAATGGCCTATCCACCTTCCCATTTTTTATTCCTATCAACCCTATATGGATAGCATCGGCAATATAAGAAGCATAATCAAATGTAATAGCAAGAGAAGGATTCAAAATCTGAACAATCATTAACAAGTAATGATTTGGCATATTTTCTTCAGCATCCTCTCCTAGAACTTGGCAAAGTGCCCAATACATGCCTTTAACCCTCAAGGTAAACATACTCAGTGAAAAAGGCTCTTGTGTGTTGGGCCCTACAACTGCTAACCCTCCTATTTTTAGGAAAACTTCTTTAAGAGGCCCATTCCTAAGATGACTCTTCTGTGCACTGTACACTTGGGCTAATTGTGTGAAATTTATGGGTTCCAGGAAATTTGTGAACTCATTGAGCCCAAACGCTATTCTCAATTCCTCTGCCTTGATTTCCACAAGGGTTTTTCATTAACATCCCGGATGCATCTCGTGACTAAATCATAGTTCATTGCCATTTGGGTTAACAAGTCTGTATCCATGAACACCCCTGGGACTACCAATTTCCCGACATCTAGTTCCCAAATGCTATTTTGAGGAGCAGGAGAATTCCTCATCCCAAATCTGATTCTGAACAGCCCCAACCTAGACAGTCCAACCTGTGGGTCTCTTAACCAGTTACCTTTGTCATATAATCCTTCTCCTATCTTCAAACGGGGTGCCCTGGGCACTAACTCTTTGGCCTTTGATGCCTGGTTAGTTGACAATGTCAACTGTTCTAAAAAATCATCACATACACTTCGTTCTAAATAATTAACCTTGCCAGAAAATTCCCTTTTAGGAGCCATTGGAAAATACAAGAAAATGAATACACTCTTAAACAATCCTACAATACAAGAATGATTTTATCTAAAAGCCACACAAGAATTGCTTCAAAACATGAGAGAACCTGATGCTTGCTTGAAGGAAATTTCTCTGCAACTGAACCGCTTACTCTGTTTTAGAAAAGGATAACTCTACGTCTGCTCTTCTACAGAAATCTTTTAAAATATATCCTTATTTGGTTGTTAGGAAATCAAATGCTTGTACTCTGGGCCTTAACTATGACATTGATTCCACATGCTTCGGCAGTCCTTTTAAAATCGAATTCATACGAGAATTCATATTTTAGTTCCAACGGGTCGCGACCTTCCTGCAAGTGTCTCACTGTTAATTTCATTTTGATGGCTTTGTCTTTAGCCTGGGTCCCATTATTCTATTGGCTACATAGTACCACACGGCATCCGACCATTGGCTTAGAAAATCCCTTCGCATTCTGTTTTGATACTGGCCGAATGCCTCCCTTTATACTGTGACGGGCCCACATTTTTCCCTTTTGGTCATGTCATCATCATGACATGTGGACGGCCCTCGTTAACTCTCGCTATTTTGCGGCCTTAAAGGGTGAGCACTTTACCCTTGTGAAATAGTGCGGGCCGTTGGATCATCCTTAAAGTTGATCACTAATTAATCCTTAGAAAAGGTTCTCAGAAATGATGGGCCTACTGAGTCGTCACTAACACCTGTCACCTAGTCACCTGCTGTGCTGATTTGTCACTCTGTCACTTGCTAGAAGAAAAACCATGGGGGCTCCACTTTCGTTTCAACAGGTCTATCTCCCACGTCATCATCCAGACACATGGACAGCTGACACTCATTTTCGCTATTTTGCGGCCTTAAAGGGTGAGCACTTTACCCTTGCGAAATAGCGCGAGCCGTTGGATCATCCTTAAAGTTGATCACTAATTAATCCTTTGAAAAGGTTCTCAGAAATGGTGGGCCGACGGACACGTCACGGACATATGGCGCCTTGTCACTTTCGGATCTGACTTGTCATTTTGTCATTTGGCAAGCAGGAACCATAGGGACCCATAGTTTCCTTTTAGACCGCGTATCATCGAGACACGTGGACGGTCCTTGTTCATTTTCGCTATTTCGCGGCCTTAAGAAGTGAGCACTTTACCTTTGCGAAATAGTGCGGGCCGTTAGATCATATTTCAAGTTGATCAGCATTTAAACCCTTTGAAAAGGCTCTCAGACATGGTGGGCCCACTGACTGTGGTGACTTGTGCCACGTGTTACCTTTTAATATTCCAGAAGAAAACCACGGGGGTCCCACTTTCTTTGACAGGCACATCCTTTACTTCCTCCGTCATGACACATGGACGGCTGACATTCATTCTCGCTATTTCGCGGCTTTAAAGGGGAAGCATTTTACCCTTGCGAAATAACGCCAACCGTCGGATCCTTTCCCAAATTGATCGACGTTTACTGGGGCCGACACTTTAGAACGAAATAATATAAGGTGAAATTTTTTCAAATAATCAACATAACCGCCTAGGTTAATAACAAGGGGGGGACACTTCCTACGACCCCACGACCCATGACCGAAGTGAAATAAAGTAACGGAAAAATAGAAACGAGAGGGTTTAAAATAAAAGATAAGGTCTAAAACTTAAAAAACCCTTAAACCCTCTAGGTTTAGAATAAAGCTGAAGCACTTGGGACTACACCCTATTCAAAAATTTTCAAGGTACCACAGCCAATTATGGGGAAAGAAGAACCCAATTTTAAAACAGTGATAACACTCTCAATCCCTTCAATTTCACCTCCCTGAGGAGTCTTACCCTTGTCTGACATCCCAATCCCTTCACCACCCTAAGGAGTCTCAGTCTCACCCTTGTGTGACATCTCAATCCCTTCACCACCCTGAGGAGTCTCACCCATGTTTGACTGTGACATCTTGAGTCTTGACCTCTCACTACGAATTAAAAGTTAAAACTAATACTTTCAAGTATAAATAGATGATTACTCACCTTTATGCCTTCTCAATTCTCTGAATTAGGAATCAGGAATGCTTGGGCCTATGTTGTAGGATTGTAACTCTAGCCCTCCACCCTACAATGTGAATGAACTTCAACTTTCCAACTCAATTTTCGGAATGCAAATCGAGACTCGAGAGCTCCCAATTTACGAATCAGACATGAACAAATTGTAAGAAAGAGTGTATTTATAGCAATCCATGATTGCATTTTTGGTGAATTGCGTGGGGCTCGAGCGTCGCATTTGCCAATAAACATTTAATTTAATTGCATTTTTGGTGAATCGTGTGGGCATGCAATGAACATTTAATCTAAGTGGGGGTGAAATGGGTCCTCGAATGCTTATAATGTTTTAATTGATATTGGCAAATTTGGCCGATGCGTGCAATGAACATTTAATTTACCATTGGCGAATTAGGTCCTCGGTACATGGTCATTTTACTATTGCTGGAGAATAACAGAGGTAATATAATACCCACATCCAGGGGATTCTAGATGAATATTATGGGCATGCACATTGACAGTGTGTGGTCTATGGCGAAGTTAGATTCTACAGTGTACCGTTAACCCTGAAATTCTGGATGATTTGACCATGATGTTGCCCCAAACTATTTACGTGGAATTCACCAATTGGCGAAGATTCACCACTAAAAAACTCTCTGGTCATTTGTAGATATGGAAGGTATATATAAATAACGCATATCCAAATCTGAACCAATAATACCAATGATGTGTTAGCTAGGAACATTCTGTGATCCTTGTCTGGATTGAGCAAAGTCAAAAGCCAATCGTTGGCGAGGACTCCTCTACCCAGATGTTGAGGGTGTAGTGAACATTGTCATGTTTGTTTGTGGTCCACTTTCACCAACTATGAAACAAAACTACTAAGTAAGCACGCACACCATTAACATGTTTGGAAACCACTTAAACATGACACATTTGTGTACCAATCTGTATTGACCATTTTGTCTTAAACATGGCAGATTATTGAGCATTTTGTCTTTAACATAGCAGATTATTGACCTTTTTCATCTTAAACATGGCAAATTATTGACCATTTTGTGTTTAACATGGTAGATTATTGACCATTTTCACATTAAACATGGTAGATTATTGACCTTTTTCATCTTCAACATGGTAGATTATTGACCATCTTGTCTTACACATGGTAGATTATTGACATGTTTGGAAACTACTTAAATGTGACACAATTGTGTACCAACCTGTATTAGATACAATAGATCCTTTGGAAAGGAGGTGTGGTTCTGGTGCTTTGTCAAATAACCTCTTGCCCTTCCGCCTCCTAGTAGTCTCTGAGGTGAACTCAAAGGCCTCAGGGTGCATAACATCATCAAAGATCTCAGTGCTCGTATTCTACCTAGGTTGCCTCTGAATTTGACCATGATCCCTACTTTCACTGAACCAAGGTTGCATTAGAACAATGCTTGTAGTGGTTGGATCAATATGGGGATTGAAATCAAATGCCATGGCACCAGAATTGTCAGGATCAACCAGGAATCTCTCCACACAACCTACAAATTCCATTATTTTTTCACGTGACTGTGGCATTTCTCGTGACACCATCTTCAACTTTGTGCTCACTTCATTCCACGTCATGATGTCAACATCCTCTATATGTGCTTCCACATTGGAAATGGTATCGACAACTGACAGAGGTGTTGGGTGTTCATTAATGTTATTAGATATTGGAGTTGACATAGGAATAGGTTCTGCACAAAACAATATCTTAGAGTGAAGTGTAGATCTTTTAAATCACCATACATAAACATTGACGAACCAAACAAGTTGAGTTGCACTTGACATCGACTTACCTGAGAGACACAAATCATTAAATGAGGTGTCGACCATTGCAACAACCTTCCAAGCATGCTTGCATGTGTTTCCTTGTAAACTCCACGGACAATCACATATGTACAAGTGATCACCGTATTTTGTAACCACGTACCAATTGCAAGAGGACTCACTTTTCACCTAGTATGAACTAGGATTCGTGTCATCTGGAATAAAATCAGCATAAGGAATATCCTTTGCCCTCTCCATGCTAGTTCACAAATGTGACAACCTATAGTTTCTAATGAATCCATAATGTTGCAACAATCACTTTTTCTTGTAAAATGGTTCAACTTTATAGGCAAGCTTGTGAAATAGATTGTTCATCCTCCTTGTGCACATCTTCTTATTGTCTTTCAGGTGCAACACCTTCAATTTTCCATGGTATGATTCGATGGCATTATTTGTGTCTTGGTTAGCATGAGGGAAATTCTTGAAGCTTTTTTCCCACATTGCTACCCAAAAGTCAAAATAAAAAGGAAGATGTCAACGAACAAACAAATTTGATAACTGTTGCAACGAAAAAGTTAACAAGTCGGGGAGGGAAAATCTAAGGTAACACAAAACTCACCAATACGGCCATCTCGACACCATGTATTGTCAAAGTACTCTATAAAACATTGTTGATTAGTGAATTTAACAAAGAAATTGTGCACTTTCTGAGTAGTGCACTCTTCACTTTCATGCATTACCATCATTATCTGCCCTAAACAATGAAAAATATCCATTTCTCTTTCCTTTTTTGCATACTTGTAGACATTCTTCAACCATGCTCACCGCACGTTCCAGATATAAAGTATCACATTACATTGAAAAACGGTCCTATTTTGAAATCAATGATTAATCACGCTTGATCAATATACAAAAAATGGTAGAGAAACATATCTTACTATTTGATTTGAAGTAGACTAACAATTGAAAGATGCACATACTGTATCTCTTGAATCTCTTCACTCGCATCATCTGTGATGAATGTACTGATCCTCCAATCAGGCCTCTTTTCCTTTGCTCATCTCTACAACTCCACCAACCACACCTCAAGGTCCTCGATCTTGTTCCTCAATATCACTACCCATGCAACTCGCACCCTTGATTGTTGCTCATCAAACATGAGGAATGAATACAAATGCAACTATTTTAAGCAACAAATGTGATAATTATTTCCATCTACAATTAAATGTAATGGGAAACTTCAAAATATGAGGAAGACTCATTACAAGGAGTTTAAGGAGACTTGCCCCGTATTTATTCATTGCAAATGTGGAATCCATTGAGATGATTGACTCATGTGAGTGTCAAACCATCATGTCGAGCATCCAAGGCATTTGTTCCCATAATGAAAGGTGTGTCAGGACCTTCTAGTTGTTGGAAAAAAAAGAAATTACCCTCATCTTGTTTTTTCTATTTTAAGATGCTCATGGCATCATTCATATGCTTTTGTGATCGAATAGAGCGGACCCTTGTCGCTGCGTTCATAACATCCTTCTATGTTAGGAATGAATCTCTCTTCCTCAACATGCTACAAAAATAGGATCATTGTCTACCCCAACATTAATAACAATAATATCTCTAATTGAAATCTCAATCCAAAGTTTGGATATTCATATGGTAGAGTTTACTATTCTCATGGTTGGTGTTCATTTAGTTGTCAATCCAGGAACGTAAAACTTGAAATGGGTCTACAAGATATATGCACTATGCTCCTTGAATGATTATTCTCAGTTACTGGAAAAAAAGTAGGAATAAAAATCAAAAAGACTAAATGAAAGCTTTTCAAAATTTTGCTGAAATGAATTAATGAAAATAATAGGACTAACACTGTTCTGCCTTGGCTGCAGGAATAGTCAAAGGATTTGTTTCCAGTGGCTGTAGGAACATCCCAGTCATGAACTTTTACTACAACTAAGTAAAAACTAACTTCAATAATCATAAACACAGGATCACTCACCAAGTGGCCCCCTTGGATGAGTTATATCAAACTCTCAGTGAAGAACTCTTAACAAATCAGAATAACATGTTTTTATTCATTTCTTCCTGAAAGATGATTACATATCCAAAAGATGAAAATCTAGAATACGTGACAAAAACTGCTCAATCCTTTTCCATTCTGTCTCATGCTCAGAAAGGAAGGGAGAGATTATTAAATAGAAAAGACAAACTACAATGGATAACTACAATTACGCCTAGAAGAAAAGGTGGATCACTACCAGACAAAGGGGATAACAAAGAGCTTGGCTGCAGGAATTGTGGATCTATAACTGAACCACAGTCCTTTGCACACCAAAGAAATATTTTATAGATTAAACATGTACTAGAGTTAAACTCCCATGGTGAAGTACAACTACTTCGATTATGCCTTAGATTGCGCTCACTTGAATCTCCTTCAATTTGACCTCCAGCTCTCTGGCGTGATTCTCCAGTCCTTAGGCGCAGAAGAGAATTATTACCTGCACTAAAACAGAAACAGAATACAAGGACACACATATGTATTTTACTTTAACTAATACATTCATTAACTCACATATGAAATCATCCTAAATAATCCACATATCATAGAGACAAACCATTTGGCTACAAGAATAAATTGGCATGGTTGTAGGAAGAAATTGGCAAGGTTCAAACATGATTTCTTAAGTTTGGTTTTTAAAAAGTGGATTACATATAGTCAATGCACAATATTTTGCTATCATAATGCAACCCAAAAGATACCAAAAACCTAAAAGTCCTAATAAAAACATGTTAATACACTGACTTATCATGCCCCCCAACTCTAAGGGTTTGCTGCTCCTATAGCAAAAGGAAAATTTCTAACTTTTGCTGAGACTGAAATCACCCACAATGTTCTGTCCAGTTCCCTTGGAAGGCAAACTCCAGTAAAATCCCTTCATTTTCTCCAACCTAGACCATCTAGCTATTTCTTCAACATTCACATCATAATTTTGTTCTGTTGGTTGGCATGCCAAAAGTGGCCACATTAGGATAGGAGGCTGAAAGATTAATGGTAACCAATTATTGGATTTTTCCCTTCCTAGCTGTATATATTTGGATGCTCTCTATATAGCTGCATGAAAATTCTGCAATGAATAGGGTTCTCCCAGTTTTAGATGATCTAGTAGATGATTCCAGTGTTGAGTTAGTCCCTCTAGTGCTGTTGTCCTGTGGGTTTGAACTAATTGCTCAAACGCTTGATATACTTCCTCTCTCATTGGAAGTACTATCTTTCTAACATCATCTCTTATTAATAATTTTTGCCAGTCATAATACAGAACTCTGGGTTCTCCTACTTCCCTCCTCAATGGCAATGGACAGTCAAGTTCTAGTTTTCCAAACTCCCTGGCTTGTGGTCCTATAATCATTTCATTTTGTATCCATGACATTAGAGCTCTAAGATGAATATCCCCAATGTATAACAAGGGATTCCATTCTTTGTCTTGGGGCACAACATAATTATGTAAATATAATTCACATAATAGGTTCTTTACAAAATGTGGGGAGGTTTGAAAAGCATGACAAAATTTCTTAGGTGTTTCCAAGGATGGGCTAAGGTCCCTTACTATGCGGTTTAATCTGAAATTCAGATACCGTTCTTTCAAGTGCACTGCATAAATTCTTGGGGGAGCTCTACATTGCATTATCTCAGGAACCATACTATAGATTTCTTCTACCTTAGTCTCTAATTCTTTAATTCTATTATCTTTCTTCTCAATCTCTTTTTTCTGCTTATTAATTATTCCTTGCAACGTATCATTCTCTATTTCCCATTGCCTAAAGAATGTTAAAGCAATTGACAAGCTAGTCAGGGATGAAGGAGTTTTTATGGGTCTTACCTTAGACCGTGGAATTTCTTCAATAACTTCCTCATTCTGGATTGGTATATTTCCCATGTTTTCTTCAAGTTGTTGTGCAACATCATCAATTGTCTCCTCAGATTGCAATGCCACTAAAGCCAGATTTGCGATCTTATCAATTACAATTTCTTCCTGAATTGTTTCTTGGGTTTCTTCTCCTACAGGATTTTCCTGAATTTCATCTTCTATAGGGTTTTCTTGCATTTCCCTATTTGTGGCATTCTCTTCTTCTAAAGTGTCTACTGCAATGACCTCTGCTAGCTTACTCACTGGTTGAGTTTTCTGTGTCCTTCTTCTTGTTCTCCTAACATACACTTTTGAAACTGACATAGGAGTTCTTGTTTTGTACGATGCCTCTTGACTGTAGGAGGAATATGCACTTCCTACAGCCGAACAACAAATTCCTCACTTGACTCCTCCTTTTCTAATTCTTTTCCTTCCCTTTGCAAAACAGGTGATCCTTCTTGAAGAGAGGTAGAGGGTTGTCCTTTAGTTAGCCCTGCTTCAATATTTTCTTATAAAATTATTGCAGCTCCTTCAGTAACTAACAAACCCTCTTCTTCACTGGAAAGATCTTCTGCAGCTATCCCTTCTTGAACCAGAGGATTATCTTCAATAGGGGCTTCTTCTGCCCTAAATTGCAGAATATCTTCTAACACACCCCATTCCATTTGTGAAACATCTCTCAGGGACTGTTGTACCAACAACTTTACTAGTCCATGATGGCTAACAGAGCGATTACCATATTTTTTTAGTCTCCTTAGCACTTATAGAAATGAGATGATACAGGAAATTAGGGACATTAACTCACCGGTTATGACGCAGATAACTGAGTAGCTTGAAGTGAGGCGAGTGGATATTTGAATACCATCCTTCATAGGTGATATACTTCATGATATACAGAGCTACTTGAGGCCAGTGTGCTAGCAAAGAAACCCTTCTAGTTCGTTTCCTATCTACCATTAAGGGTCCATCTGTAGCAATTGTGAACTCTACTCTGGCACTCCTTGCATCCTTCGATTCTAGAAAGAGTTCTCCTTCCTGTAGCAAACCTGTGACCTCTGCAATTCTCTGCTCTGTAGCAATTACCCTCAACCCCTTAACTGTAGCTTCTCCTTCATCAAAAGAATGCATAAATTCTGTAGCTATTTCATCATTGAAATCCCTAATCTTCAAGAAATACTCCAGCCAGCCGTGGTTTTGGAAATAGTGCACATAGACAACATCCTGCAGCAACCCTTCATGCACAGTCGGTTCATGATGAATCAGATCACCTCCCATCTTTTACTTTGATACTTCCGCAGCTTCACCAAAATGTTTGAAAGATTTCAAAAAGCTAAAATCTACATATCTAAAATTAGGTGGCAGAACTTATTATTCACTCGCGTGAAATAATAATCATCATAAGTAATGTCAGTTAGGAAATCAGTTCAGGATAATAAATCTTACTGGGAAAAAGGACCATAAAGTACCCCCCCAACTTAACCTAGCATGTGTCCACATAGGTCGATAAGATGTCGGGTTTGAAGTGGATTAAAATAGGATTAAAGTCATAATGAACTAATAAATGGAAAATTAAAATAAAGTACAATATACACGTACCTGCAATTGGGCGAAAATGATTGCGAAATGAAATGAAGTGATAGATAAGAAAGTGGGATGGAATGTAGTGGATGGAACTTTATTGTACGGAGAACAATATTTCACATGGAAATATCTGATTATGATATGGTAAATAAGTTCATTGAAAAAGCTGTAGGAACATCACCTTTATTAACATGCCCAAGTGCAACAAGAAGCTCATGAATTGTTACCGTATCATTATCAGTTACTACAGGAATATCACCAGTTGCTACAGGAACATCACCAGTTGCTGCAGGAACTTGTGTTTCTTTTTTAGGAGCAAACTACTACAGAAACTCTTCTCTAGTAGCCGACTTATGATAAAGGTGTAGTCAGTGTCCATTCACTAAAAGTTTGAATCTAACAGCATCAATAGTGGACAACCGAACTGCTCCATTATGAAAAACTTCTTCTATTTGATAAGGACCCAACCACCATGTTTGGAGTTTTCCCTGAGCATCCTTATATCTGGAATCATACAAGAGTATCCAATCACCAACTTTGAATCTCTTTTCTTTGATATACTTATCATGCCATCTGGCTCTTTGGTTTTGAATCAACTCTGTCTGTTGAACAACTATTTTTCTCCATTCATCTAAAGCATTTAACTATTGAATGCATTTCTTTTATGCTTCAGATAATGCCATATTCAATTGTAGGGCTATTCTCAAGGTTTTATGCTCAAATTCAATAGGCATCATTGTTGTTTTTCCATAGACCATCTCAAAAGGTGTGAATCCAATTGGTGTTTTCCAGGTTGTTCTATATGCCCAAATTGCCTCTAAAAGCCAATTAGACCAATCTTTCTTGTGGATAGACACTGTTTTTGTAAGAATACCCTCAAGTTCTCTGTTGGTAACCTCTACTTGACCATTAGACTGTGGATGGTATGGAGTAGATTTCCTGTGTCTTATATTATATTCATTGACCAAAGCTTTTATCAATGTTGATGTAAATTGAGGTCCCTGATCTGAGACAATTTCCCTAGGTACTCCATACCTTGTAAATATTTCCTCATATAGAAACTCAGCTACTTTATTATCTCTTGCATGTTTCATAGCTTTAGCTTCTACCCATTTTGTCACATAGTCTGTACATACCAAGATATAAGATTTGCCGTTAGAAGGTGGATCAATGGGGCCAAAAAAATCTAATCCCCATTTATCAAATGGTGTTATAGATATTTAAGGATATAGAGACATTTCATCAGATTTTGTAGGTCTGCCCATTCACTGACACCTATCACACTTCCTTGTGTAGTGTAGGCCAATAATAACCAATATTGAGTATTTTCAATGTTGTCCTTTTGGTAGCAAAATGACCTCCACATGGTTCATCATGACATGCATGCAAGATGTCATATGTTTCATCTTCTCTGACACATCTTCACATAACTTGATTAGGTTCAGTATAGAATAGACAATCAACAATCCATGAAAAATTAAAACTTTTTTCAACTAACAACCTTCTTTCCTTAGGAGAAAAAGAAATTGGCATCTTAGTTGTAGCTAAATAGTTGGCAATATCAGCATACCAAGGTGTATGAGCCTATATGAGAAACAAATTCTCATCTAGAAAAGTGTCATCTATCATTGTAGAGTCTTCCTGCAATTGAAGACGTGAAAGATAATCTGCCACAATATTAGACTTCCCTTGCTTATCAACAATTGTGATATCAAATTCCTGCATCAACAATAACCAGCGAGCCAATCTACCGGTGATTGATGGCTTATTCATAAGATATCTAATTGCAGTATGATCTGTACGCACAAATATTGGATACCCTATAATATAGTGTCTAAACTTGTTAAGGGCATATATGACAGCTAGCATTTCTTTTTCAGTAACTGTATAATTCAATTCAGGTCCTTGCAAATTCTTGCTAATATAATGAATGACATTTTCCAACTTGTCAACTTTCTATCCGAACACTGCTCCTATAGCATAATCAGATGCATCAGTATGGATTTGAAATGGTAGAGACCAATTAGGTCCTTTAAGAACTGGTTCTTGAGCCAAAGCATGCTGAAGCTTTAAAAAAGCTTCATTGCATGCTGAGGTCCATTTAAATTCTACATCTTTAGTAAGCAGTGTATATAAGGGACTTGCAATTTTGCTGAAATCTTTAATGAACCTTCTGTAGTATCCAGCATGGCCAAGAAAACTCCTCACATCTTTCTGCTTCACAGGGTCATTAATTTGCTGAATAACCTCAATTTTTGCTGGATCCACCTGTATACCTTGTACAGATATATGATGACCAAGGACTATTCCTTCTTCCATCATTATAAAACACTTTTCACTGTTTAGAGACAAGTTGTAGTCTTCACACCGCTGCAAAACTTTTTTCAAATTATCCAATGCCTGATCAAATTCAGAACCATAGGTTGTAAAGTCATCCATGTAAATCTCCATTATGTCTTGAGAAATATCAGAAAAAATACCGATGACCGCCCTTTGAAAAGTGGCTGGAGCATTACACAACCCAAAAGGAAGAACAGAATATGCATAAGTGCCCCATGGACAAGTAAATGTTGTTTTCTCCTGGTCCTTAGGGGCTATTTGTATTTGATTATAGCCACTGAATCCATCCAAAAATGAAAAATATTTCTTACTAGCAAGAGAATCCAATACTTGATCTACAAAGGGTAGTGGAAAATGATCCTTCCTTGTGGCCAAGTTCAAGGCTCTATAATCAACACATACTCTCCATTTACCTCCTTTTTTAGGAACTATCACCAAAGGTGATACCCATTGACTATCAGAAATAGGATAAATAAATCCAGCTTTCAACAATTTCTGCAATTCTTCTTTAACTATCTCTTTCAAGGCAGGATTGACTCTTCTTTGAGGTTGTCTAAGGGGACAACACTCATCCTTTATATAAATGCGATGTGTACAAACTGCTGGATCAATTCCATTCATATCCTTGTAATCCCATGCAAAGGCATTTCTATGAAGTTTTAGCAAGTCTACCAAGCTATCCTTTTGAATATCTGCTATATTCTTGTTGATGTTCAAATATTTATTCACTGCAACCTCTATCTTGATAGTAAGATCAATCTAATTTATATTAGAAACATGAGAATATGACAACTCCTATGGCAACAAAGTGTGCAAAATATCAGTGGCTGCAGGGAAGTCCAATCCTGCAATATTCAGAACCAGTTCCTGCAATTCTCTGTCTTCTATTAATTCATTTGTCAGAACCTTATAAAGGATTGATTCCTCATCATATAACTACATGAGTGGTACTCAATTAATCATCATAACATGACTAATAGAGTCTATCTCTTCAGATTCCTCACCCAAAATAGGCCAAACAGTCTGTTCCTACTCAAGCTGAGGTTGTGCAGGGGAATACAAAGCCAATGTTTTTGTAGAACTACCATCTGAGATAGTCATGTCTCTTGATCTACACCCAATATATGCATCTATTGTGGCAAGCCATGGTCTTCCCAAAATGACTAGATATCCCCCCAATGTTTCTTTTGGGGATAAAATCATAAAGTCTGCAGGGTATTCCCAGGAATCTAGTATGACCACTATATCTATTATACCATCAGGTCTTACTACAGAGCCATCAGCAAGTTGAAGAACTGTAGGTGTAGCCCTTAAACTATCTATCTCAAGATGTTTCATTACTTCCCTTGTCATTACATTAATGGCTACTCCTAGATCAATTAAAACATTCTTTATTTGACTGCCATTAATAACTATAGTCACAATAGGACTGCCTGGATCAGAATATTTTGGAATAGCAACTTTTCCCAACATAATATCAACTAATTGACCCATAACATGAACTGTTTGTGGATCCTTTTTCTTTCTGCCAGGTTTCTTTAGGCATGCCTCTCTCAATGCCTTACCATATATTGGAACATCCTTTATTGCTTGCAGCAATGGAATTTTAACACAAATGTGCTTCAGTTGGTTAAGAATATCAAAGCTTTGTTGATGTTCAGTTGAAACTTCTTTGTCGAACAATCTTTGAGGAAATGGTGGTAATATTTGATTCTGAGGTATTACATCATTAGGATCAGAGGTTGGCTGCTCTTCTAGTACTTCAGTAATAAATGGCTGAGAGGGACTGAGTAGGGTTGTTCCAGATCGGAGGTGAATATCTTCTAGTGATAAAGAATAGGCTGGATATTGGTTAGCATCAACTGAATAAGCTTGTTGTTGTTGTTGAGATTTAATATTTGGATTAGGCAACGGTTGAGTAGGTAGTTGTGTTGGCTTTGGAGGTGGTGTTGTGGCTATGGGAGGTGGCATTAAAGCAGGAGGTTGTGGCTTCTGATTAGGAGGCTAATATCCAGAGGATTGGGATGACCATGATGAGTTTCCCCTCCATTGAGAGTTAGGTTGCCAATTCCCTTGAAATTGGTTCCCTGCACCCTGAGGTGGATACCAGTTTCCTTGTGGCTGCTGCCACTGGGGCATTTAATTAGCAAATTGCTATCCTTGGCCTTGTGATCCATACCAATTTGGATAATTACCAAAATTTTGAGAATACTATGGTTGCCATTGGTTATTTGGTGCGTAAGAACTACCACTATAACTAGAAAAGGAAAGTGGACCAGGTGGCATACGTTGTCTCAGAAAATTTGGTTTTCTCTGAGCAACATAGAAGACTTGCTCATCCTCCCCTTGAATTGGTTTGAAATCAGGTACTTCAACATTTGCAACCATTTTACATCTACAATCTTTCTTCTGCTGCTTACAATGAGGATAGAATTCTGCAAGGAATGCATCAGCTTCCTCATGCTTCTTCTTAGCTGCCAATGTATCCAACTGAGTAGCCATGTTATTTATAATGTCCTCCTTGAAATCTTTTAACAAATGACTAAGTTCCGACCTAGAAACTCCATTTCCAGATGATGATGATGGTGCTCCTGGCTTAAATCTCCTATTCTTCTTAGAAGTGGATCTGGAATATTTCTTTCAAATTTGTTCTATTTCAGCCCAAGTAGATTGTGTAATGTCACCCCCCCACATGAGATCTAAGGAATCATTGCATTCATAACTGATACCTCTCAAGAATATCAATTTGAGGGAATCTTCATTCAAGGTACTATGCTTGGACTTCTTGACACTAAACAAAAACCTTTCTAGATAATCCTCAAGGCTCTCATCTGCAGTTTGTGTCATCCTAAAGATGTCATCCCCATGTCGATCAATGCCTCTATAGTAATCTTTATATTTTGCAAGAAAGAACCGTTTCATCTCATCCCATGTATTGATTGTGCTACTACCCAAACTCATAAACCATCTCAAGGATGACTCCTTCAAAGTGGCTAGAAAATTTTTGAGTCTATGGCCATCTGTGGTATAGTCAAAGCTCCTACAGAGAACATCAAACTCAAACGGAAATGTATTAGGGTCCTCTGTGACCAACCCATAGAACTTAGGTAGTGAAGATGCTAGAATGTTCTTGAGGTTAGCATTATCATGTTGGTTAGAGATGGGAAACTCAAATGTTGGACCAGGTGGTGGTGGTGGTGGATTATTTCCACCAGGGGGTGGGTTCCCTTGCATTGGACTTGTGGGGGTTATTAAAATAGGCAACTCTTCTTCTTGTGGGCCAAAGAGGAGTTGAAGACTATCTCCTGTAAATTCAGATTTACGGTGATTCAAATTTTTTGGGTCTTGATACAACTCAGAAAAAGGGTTTATATCTGAAGAACTATCTTCTGCTTGGGTAGTATGAGTGGGTAAAAATCTACCTCTGGCATCTCTTCTTCGATTATACATGCAAATTCATGAAATCCAAACAATTAACTAAAAACTAAAACAATCATAAAAAGGCTCTTAGCTTGACACCATCCCCAGCAACGGCGCCAAAAATATCTACCCCAACATTAATAACAATAATATCTCTAATTGAAATCTCAATCCGAAGTTTGGATATTCATATGGTAGAGTTTACTATTCTCATGGTTGGTGTTCATTTAGTTGTCAATCCAGGAATGTAAAACTCGAAATGGGTCTGCAAGATATATGCACTAAGCTCCTTGAATGATTATTCTCAGTTACTGGAAGAAAAGTAGGAATAAAAATCAGAAAGACTAAATGAAAGCTTTTCAAAATTTTGCTGAAATGAATTAATGAAAATAACAGGACTAACACTGTTCTGCCTTGGCTGCAGGAAGAGTCAAAGGATCTGTTTCCAGTGGCTGCAGGAACATCCTAGTCATGAACTTCTACTGCAACTAAGTAAAAACTAACTTCAATAATCATAAACACAGGATCACTCACCAAGTGGGCCCCCTTGGATGAGTGATATCAAAATCTCAGTAAAGAACTCTTAACAAATCAGAATAACATGTTTTTATTCATTTCTTCCTGAACGATGATTACATATCCAAAAGATGAAAATCTAGAATACATGACAAAACTGCTCAATCCTTTTCCATTCTATCTCACACCCAGAAAGGAAGGGAGAGCTTATTAAATAGAAAAGACAAACTACAATGGATAACTACAATTACACCTAGAAGAAAAGGTGGATCACTGCTAGACAAAGGGGATAACAGAGAGCTTGGCTGCAGGAACTATGGATCTGTAACCAAACCACAGTCCTTTGCACGCCAAAGAAATATTTTACAGATTAAACATGTAATGGAGTTAAACTCCCATGGTGAAGTACAACTACTCTAATTATGCCTTAGATTGCGCTCGCTTGAATCTCCTTCAATTTGACCTCCAGCTCTCTGGCGTGATTCTCCAATCCTTAGGCACAAAAGAGAATTCTTCACTGCAGCATCAATTATTACCTACACTAAAACAGAAATAGAATACAGGGACATGCATATGTATTTTACTTTAACTAATACATTCATTAACTCACATATGAAATCATCCTAAATAATCCGCATATCACAGAGACAAACCATTTGGCTACAGGAATAATCTGGCATGGCTGTAGGAAGAAATTGGCAAGGTTCAAACATGATTTCTTAAGTTTGGTTTTTAAAACATGGATTACATATAGTCAATGCACAATATTTTACTATCATAATGCAACCCAAAAGATACCAAAAACTGAAAAGTCCTGATAAAAACATGTCAATACACCGACTTATCAATCATCAAGGTGTATGTCCATTATAGCATCGACACTGATGTCCATTTCCAACAAGCTCTCTATATATGCTTTGCATTCATCAAACAGATTTGGTGCAAATTGCAAGCACAACTCATTGCTGGTATCATGCACACCATGACATAATGCACCATTGTTGTCTACAAGCAATGGTTGCTTGTATATCAAGATGGCCATGTCTGTCCTACCATATAACACCTTGACAATGAAATGGCACGTACAAACTTGTTTCTTCTAATACACATGATTCCACTTCGGAGGTGGTAGCTTATTCCTATTTTCTTTTGGTGCGTAAGAACACCAATACCTTAATCATAAAAACTGTCATATTTTCAGCAACAGTCGATATGTCATTAAACATAGACAAAGCATACCAAAGAATGTGACTACTAACCGACTATACATATTTGTCTTATGGTTGTTGTGCACACTACTATTATCATCTTCAGTATGCCTCTTTCAGACAAACTTGGTTTCAAAATCTTCAACCAACAATTCCCCCTTGATGAATGCATCGAATCTATCAAGTCCAATTACTGCACAAAAGTCTTTAGTCGAGTCATCGTCAACGCAAATTTTGGTCCACCAAATATCCCGTGAAGAGAAGTGATGGAGACCTTCACCACCATCTTGCACTTCCAATCCCAACAACTACTGCCATTTTCAGTGAATCGACATCCTAGTGAACTACATATCAGCCAATATCATTGAATTACACACCAATTGCCAAACAATTGCAAGTACACGAAGCATACAAATAGTTGGTTCATACTCAAATTCATAGACACCGTAACAATTTTAAAGAGCCAAATTCAGTCCATGGAAACATACAATAGGGATGCACATACAATGCAAACAAAAACCTCTCAAAATAATATTGAATTTTGATGTTGACTTCAATGTGCTTGTGACTAATAACAAACCATTTATACACAAATAATTCATGTAAAGTCTTTCAGTTTATAAGAGGCTTGGGGGATAAAGCATGATGGACAATATAGTAAAAAAAGAACAATTTTCTCCTGATTTATGCTTCTGTCAGCATAACTTTGAATGAGATAATTGGAATTTGTTAAATTTTAGGATCAGATTAGGGTAAGCATATAATTTAAATTTTTTATTTCACTATTTGCACTTAGATAAGTTATATATTAATTCAATTATGAGAGGTATGAATTCAATCTGCAATGTGTATATTGAATTCACAGTGAGTGTATATAATGAACTATTTTTGACTTTGTGTGTATTTCATGTTATTGATTTTGCGTGTTATTGACATACCATTTTGGAGCCACTTTGCATGTTATTTTATGTTACTGACTGTGCATATTATTGACATACCTTTTTGGAGCCACTTTGAATGTTATTTTGTGTTATTGACTTTGTGTGTATTTCATTTTATTGACTTTGCGTGTTATTCTGTGTTATTGACTTTTCATGTATTTCGTGTTATTGCATTCGTTTCTCTATTGACATCTTCTTGTTTTTTTTCAATAATTCCATTAACCAAATGGAAGACGAGAATTGGGTTAATGGCAACTGGTGCTCTAAATTTAGTAGTCGTTCATTTGTTTCAATTATCCAAACGCGTTCCTTGAAAGTATTGTGTGATGACTGGGTTTTGAAATCAATGATCATTCAATTATTTTATGTTAATACCAACCTATTAACTTAAATTAATAGATTATAAGATAAATACATCAAAACACACATTGTCTAATCCAAGTTGTACACGACATAAACAATGTTTGTTAATTGCATAGACCAATTAACCAAACAGTTGATTTAGATGGCTTAAAAAATTAGCCTTTAATCACAATAATTACTTAAGTCATTCATTTGTTTTAATGATCCAAATGCAATGACACAATTTTGCAGAACACACACAAATATAGACCCACAAATACATCCAAAACACGTATTTAAACAAATGCATGAATAAAAACTCGTAGGTTTTAAGATATGCATCATAAAAACCAAAGCTGACCATGAGAACATATACCTTTCATAGATCCAATGTAGCGCTAGCCCACGCTATTGTCATCACTCCTATAATCAATTTTTTTAACTTCTTCTTCAAACCCTCCCCGCTTCGCTGCTCCCGACACTCCTATAATGCGCATCTAGTCTTCGATTTCCAACCCTCTCCAAAAAAAAGCCAAAGGAAAAACATATGAATAGAATTTGCAAAGGAAAATTGTATGAACACATAAGGAAAAGGAAAATCCTGTGAACAATTCTCTTAGCATACCTGGCAGCTTCGACATCATCCAAGACATCACCCACATTGTTGCTGCTGATCATGATCGTATAATGTGCATTTAACCTTCCCAGATATCTTCTCTTCTACTATTTTTCTCTTCCTTGCCTTGCAAGTTACTGGCTTTGCATTTTATTGACCATAAATATATGATTGCTCTTTCTTGCCTTCCATGTTAATGGCTTTGCATGTTATTGACCACAACATATGAAGAGATATATTAAATGTGTTGCTATTGACCTAACCTAAGTCTCAAAGTTATTGTCCCCAATTACCTGCATGTTATAGTATGATATCAGCCATGGGAGACAATTGTCTCCCACTACTTTCTCGCTCGCCCAACAAAGAACTATGCAGTCTCCTAGTGGTTTGACCAATTGCATGTTATACGCTCCTCTGAATTCGGTGACATGACATGCTCTATGGACATCCTTTCTGGCAAGTCCATGTCATCACAACCCTAGCCTACGCGATATCCCTCTATGTCCACATCGTCACAGCCCATGTGGGGGCCTACCTACAATTGGGAATGGGTATGCATGTATGTTATGCATAGCATCAGTACAACGCTAACATTTTGGAGCCATAATAGCTGCGTCTAAAGCTTTTGAGGGGCTTTCTAAGGCATGGGGATCTTGAGAGAAGTAGAGAAAAAATAGTAACTACCAACAAAAGAGAAAAGGTTGTGGAGCCCTTCATCATAGAGGTTGGAGATCCAACAAATAAGGATACTAGAGCATTGAGCCATACTGCTCTCATCGGGCGAGTTAGAGGGAAGAATAGGCTGAAAAAGTAGATCACGAGCTGGGAGTAGAGACTTGGAAGGGTTCTTTAGTTGTTTGTTTCCTTCTAAAGCTTTTTCTCATCGTGGAATTTTCTAGTGAACATGATAGAAACAAAGTCTTGGAGAGGGCCTTGTGGAAGTTCGAGGGCAATTTTGTTTTCATCCAAAAATGGTGTCCCAACTTCAATTTGAAGGATATGGAATTGATGGACAAGCCATTTTGGATTCAAATTTTTAATATTCCTTTTGAATATTGGTTCAGAGATCGCCTCTTCTAGATTAGGGAAAACTTGGGGAATGTTTTAGATATAGATATGGGGGAAGAAGATGTTGAAATCCAAGAACACTGAGAAGGGGGGGGTGAATCAGTGTTCTACTGGAATGATCAAATTTAACCTTATCAAAACATGCATTAACCAACCAGTAACCAGTACATATAACATTGAAAGAAGTAAAGCAATTTATAAGACAATCACACAATTGAATACCATAACACATATAATTATATGTGGAAACCCTCAAAGAGGAAAAACCATGGTGGGATTTGTGACCCACAATATCAATTCACTGGCCATATGAAAAGATATTACAAAATATAGGGGCCTGCACTTCCAGGAAGGCTTATAGCCTAGAGCACACTGCTCAATCATAAACGTAGCCTCACTGACTACATACAAATCCAAACTACAATCTGGAGAAATAAGTGAACTGCAAAGATAGCCTCTCCTATGCCTGAATACAGTTCCGGTTAAGCTCTATCTGTTTCACTCCGAAACTCTAAACCCTTACCAAAATAACCTCTTACATAAACTTTGCATTACAAAGCATTATATCATTCTCCTATAATTACATACATACATACATCTCTCAAAATGATCTAATCAACTAACCTATATACCCTTAGAATCCATCATGCCTTATGCCAGCTTACAAAGATAATTACAAAATGAATATAAATGTCGGCTCAATAACATATATACATAAATATCAAAATCAATTATTGATGTCAGATCTCCTAAAATGATATCGGCCTCCAATACCAATAACCTGATGAAGTCACGTCAACCTGCAATGATGGTACCCAAAGAATTCCTTCCAACCGGTGAAGATACCAGCTAGTGCCAGTGTCGGTGTCGGTAATCAACCAAACCAAAATATGAAAGCTAGAACATGTTGCCATGTTTCCATCAATGACAACATATTGAAACCAATCAAATGAGTGTCAATTGCCAACAATCTCCCTCGTTGGCATTTATGGCAACACTCATGTGAAAAATGATAATGGTTTCCATCTATCGGTTTCAACCTGAGATTGCTCCCCCTAAGCTGAATATCCATCTGTGATCATGATCATGTTAGCTTGATGATAATTGTAATGTATTCATCAATTGTTGTCATTGATGAAACATTCTCACACACATATATGATTACATTGACTACTAGTGTAACTTCAATTGGTTTACACTACCAACCAATATGTTTAAGGTCTATCTCTAACTGATACTTTGTGTCAACTGGTATGTGCCTGAGAGATAACCGTGGTTACACTAAGTCAATATCAAAATGAAGATAAAGTTGAAGATGAAGATCAAGTGGAAGATTCCAGGACAACGATTCACTAGTTTTATTCCAACCGGTATTGACTGCTCTAACCGGTATCTGATTTTGTGATGAGTTACTAGCACCATTTGTTTGGCGATCATTTTTGTGATGAGTTATGTTTAAATGTCTAGATACACTGCACCTAGGAAATTATGTTCCTATGACCGACATAAGGTCTGAATGTCTATTTAAAGACATCTTAGTGAAGCATTTTAGAAGAGATGAAAAAGAGAGAACATATATAGAAGAGGTGATCTATGCGAATACTTTTGATGAAGAGCGATAAGTGTTTAGATGGAGAGAAGTGTTGAATGTATTTAGAATGATCTGATCAAGCAAGTTTTGTTCTACTCAAAATAGATCAAATCTTTCTTGTTGTTTTCTAATCATTACAACAGAATAAAATCCCC
The DNA here is from genome assembly GCF_030272615.1 of Cryptomeria japonica. Lineage (NCBI taxonomy): Eukaryota > Viridiplantae > Streptophyta > Pinopsida > Cupressales > Cupressaceae > Cryptomeria > Cryptomeria japonica. Next base: position 473,592,126 of record NC_081405.1, read on the forward strand.
TAACCGGGTAAGCTCTAACAAGCTTCATTGTATAAATCCTCTAACAAGGTGATCCATTAGTTTGGATTCTAAAATCCTCCAGTGAGGTTACTCTTAATAGGGTATAAGCTTCTAATCAAGCTTGAGATCTCTAACAAGATTCACTCCTAGTAGAGCTCTTTGTAAGACCTTAACCGGTCAGTTTTCTATTACTGCAAATAGTTAACTTGTGAGTTCCATCTCACTATGGTTTTTACCTATTTGGGTTTTCCACGTATAAACACTTGTGTTATGGTGTATGTCCTAATTTATGTGGATGTTGTTATTTCATTTTGGATAGCATGTATTTTGTTCAAATTCTTAGTTAAGTTCATCTACCAGTTAGTACTTAAAGTTGTGCTTGTTCTGGTGTCACTGATTCACCCCCCCTTCTCAGTGCTTTTCAAGACCATCAATTGGTATCAGAGCCTAACTTCTTTGAATCCTAACCGTTTGGAATGAAATCTTGAAACTACCATGGGGGATAGAAGTTAATTCGAGATGGTTAGAGAGCTAGATGCTAGTAGAAACAAGATTGAATCCCTTAGGGGCAAACTAAAAGTTTCTCAAACCAAAAGGAGAGAGTTATGTGAAAAATTATTAGAAATATATGATAATAGTTCTTCAGATGAAGAAAATATTGATGCTTTAGCAGAAGAAGTTAAAAAGTTGCAGGGTGAGAAACTGAATCTCAGAAGAGAGTTGGAAGGTCTCACTATCCACATGAGTCAGGAACTGGAATCCAGAAGCGCTGTTGAAGATCTTATCAAGGTAAGAGATCAGGAAATCATAAAGATCAAATGGGAAAAAGATACTATACATGAGGACTTTAATGTTGAAACTAGAAAACCTAAAGCTAGATCTTGAGTTGGCATCGTCTCTACAAGAGAACTTGTCTAAGCATAATGAAGATCTTGTCAAAAAGCTTATTGAAGCCAATGAGAAATTGGAGAAGTTCATCAAAATTTCTACCATGATGGAAGAACAAATTCAATCATAGAGAATGAAGGGTGATATCTCCGGACTTGGTTTTCATACAACTGAAAAAGGTGAATCCTCTGGCACAAAGAGAAATAATCCAAAGAACAAAACTGCTTCTAAAGTCAATAAGACTCCTGGTAAGAAGGCTTTTAAACCTATCTTCTTTGTTTGTCATAAGCCTAGTCATACTGCAAATGTTTGTAGGAACAAACCTAACATAAATGCAAGTTACAATACTAATGCTAGGTATGTGTCCAGAAAGTTTGAAGGACATTGCTACACTTGTGGAATATATGGGCATAAACATATTGAGTGTAGATATGGATCAAACAATCCTATACCACACATGCATCCTAAACCATATGGTGACCGGACAAGGAATTTTGATAACCGGGTAAACAGGAACTGGAAAAAATCCTATGGCAACTGGTTTAGTCCATTCAAAATGGAAAAGGTAACAAATTTTGTGTGTACCTTTTGTAATAACTTTGGTCATGTGGCTATGAACTGCAAAAAAAGAATAGGAAGAGGAAATGCAGGACCTTGGAGATCATCTGGTATGGTTTGTTACCACTACAACAAACTGGGGCACTTGGCAAAGTTTTGCAGATCAAGGAATAGTAAACCAATCAACTCTTTCAAGGATCAGAAAGGTAAGCAGAAAATTGATGTTAAGGAAACAAGAGAAGATATGAACCAGACTTGGAAGAAGAAAACAGAATAATTGGCTGTAGAGGAAATCATTCCTTCACCTAGTGAAGAGAATCCAGCACCAGTGACTTAAGCCTATCTAACACGGCTAAGGGGAGTGTAACGGTAAAACATTTCCGGTCCCCTTTTGTAAAATGAGTGGTAAAGAATTTTTGAATTTTGAATTTTGGTGACTTTTTGTTGATGTGTTATTAACCGGTATTTCACTTAAGTGGTGAAATTAGGGTTTGTAACCTAAGTATGAGCATTTATTACAGTTGGTAAAAAGGATAAAAACAAGTTTTACCTTATCATTTCTACCCTAACTCTTTTGAAAAAGGAAAATTGAAGCAATTGTAGAGAAGAACAAGATTGTCTTGGTGAAAATTGGCAAATTACTTTGTGATTAGAGAAATCAAGTTGAATTGGAAGCTGCAGAGAAGCGAACGGGTGTGCATTTGAACAGTTCAACCGGAAAACAGAGCAACGTGCAAGATTCTAGGTATTTCTTTGTATACCGCTTCGAAACTTGTTTATCTAGAATGGCATCTACTTCTAAGTCTGTAGAGAGGTTGATGATCACTACTAAGCCTAAGGAAGCTTTAAAGGTAGATGAAATTATGTCTTATAATGCATTGTCGCAAGTCCCGAGTGGTGTCATGGTCAAAGGTGATTTGTCCAGCTATATAGATTGCAAAATTGAAGATTTGGGAACTCTTCACATACTCAGTTGAAATCACTCTGTAACAAGGATGGAAAGATTGAAACTAAATATGCTAGGGTTTTTGAAAAAGGGTTTCATAATGCCACCTACTTTCTTGAATATTTTGAGAATGAACACATAAGAATAATTTTGAGTTGAGTCCATGGAGAGAATATGTATCTGGAGAGGACTCACACAATAACCAAGGAGGCTATTAGGGCTATAATGGGTTATTGCTTAACTGGTGAAGTTCCTATGTTGAGGAGAATTTCAAAAGATACCGTCTTCAAGTTAATCAGTTCTACATCTGATAGGCGTGCTTTTTCTATCAACAATATTAGAGACCCCATGGTGAAACTTGCAGCAATGGTGATAGGCTACCAAGTATTTTACTCCAGTAGACTTAACAATGTTCCATCTGCAACAATTCATATAGCACATAGAATGATAATTGATAATGCAGAATATGATATTTGTGAAGCTATTAGACTCTAGCTATTTCAAAATTTGAAATCCATTAAGAAGGACAATTCTTAGAAGTTCAAATATGGACAATTGTTAGCTAGGTTATTTTTCTACTTTCAGAACTTTCTACCAAGTATAGGTGACATTGAATGGTCCAAAGAACAATCAGTCAATGGACAAATCAAGAACAAAATTAAGGCTATGAAGAATACTTTTTTAGCTACCACAAACAGGTACTTTAATGAATTCCAGAAGAAGATCAGCTTGAGAATGAGGTTACCTGAAGATGTGGTAAAACACTTTGAAAAAGACATAATCTTCACAGTTACCACTAGCTTTTGCTTGATCCAAGCAATTGAACCTAGAGAGGAAGATATGGAAGATATGAGCTATGAGGTCAATCATGACTTACTGGTTGGCTATGATAATACTCTGTTAGCATCACCCAAAGACAGAAAGAAGGCAAAATTGGACACCTTGGTTGTCCAAGTTGTACCAGCTAAAACCGGTACTACACCTGTAGCAAAAGCAAAAAGAAAGAAAAAAGAAATGTGATGAAAAATATCCTATGAAGAAGACTACAAGGGTGAATCAAAGTGTCCTAACCAAGAAGGAACCAACACCTTAAATATCTGAGAACAAGGAGAGTTTACCAAAGAAGAGGAATAGGAAACTGATTTTGCAACCGGAGTTTGAGGGTACAGATTCTGAAGAAGAACCAAAGAAGGAAAAAGCAACTGGTAGAACACTTAAGAAGGTAAAGGTAGTGCCAAAGGCAACTACACCTATAGAAATTGCCACCTACAAACCTAACACAATATTTGAGAGAACAATGAAGTCATTGGGAAGAAACAGGTTTGAGAATGTCAAAGAACATTATGATTCTTTTACTGAAGATGAGCAGAATCAAGTACTCCAACAGGTAATAACCTACTTGGGTCATTACAACAAATTTCCACATGATTTGGAGAAATATATTTCAGTCTCTTTGTATAATACTTTGTTAGATAAATGGGAAAAATCCATTCAATTAGAAAAGAAGATTATTGATGAAGTATTTGTACAGTATTTTCCCAATCTATCATCAAATGAAATTAGTGCTTTAATTAAGGAATACAAAGCATATTTTGATTTAAAGTAAGAATACTGAAGCTTCTTAATGCAAAAAGGTCAGTTGTTGAGTCTGAGACACATCAGCTAGCCTGTATAATCAAAAAGAGGGAAGATGTCATCCACTCAAGCAGTAAGGATGATACCACAAAAGATATCCCACAACTAGAAATGGATGAAGAGGAAATTGTTCAAGCTGATGTAGTCTATCCAACCAAGAAGAAGGATGATTCCATTATTCTTATTGATGAAGATATTCAGGACATAGTAGACCTATTTGGAGACATTACTGCACTAGATATGGATCCTCCTACAATCACAAAAGTCTAGGTTACATCAGGTGATCAACTGGGTAATCAACTAAAAGAGGTCAGTGAACTAGCAACTGAACAACTAGAGAAACCCCAATCTCCACTGGTCACTGAGATTATTCAAAAGGAGTCTACTGAGGAAGATATTACTCAACAAATAGAAGATACAATAGAGAGAACCATAGAAAGAGCCATCATTAAGAGTATACCCCCTAAACCAGCAAAGCAAGAACTACTTGATGATGATGATGAAGACTCTTTAAGTATTTCAGGACCTATTGACATGAATACCTTGAGTGCATCTGAAATGATGAAGATTGCTAATGTTATGAAATCTCATGCACACAAGAAGAGATTGAAAGAGCAAAGAATTGAGGCAGAGAAAATCTAGAATGCAGTAGAAATTTTGTCTGGATTACTACCGGAAACCTCTATCGCACATCTTCCTACTCCTATCAGCAAACTTGGTCAGTTAGTTGCAGATGCATTTGATCAAATCAAATCGTTTGAAGATGCTGCTCAAATATCTACTGAGAAGAGCCACAAGAAGGCCTATGGAGATAAACTGGCTAAGCACATTGAAAATAGCAAAATGGCTTTATCTCATAATGGCAATCTGTTAAAGAAAGCTATTGAATCTAGAGGAAAGTATCTTGCCTCTACCTCCAATATTACTTTCTTTTATTCTGATATTTCTAAGAATCAAGTTGAAACTGAGCAGGAAATAGAAAGGTTATGCAAGGCATATGTCCCACTCCAGGACTCCATTCATGCCTTTAACCTATCTATAGATGAATTGCATGACAGACTGAACATGAATGATAATGAGAGAGCTAAGAGATTCCAATCTCCAAGAGAGCTCAAGAGTCAGCTCACCTCACAAGTTGACATTCTTCAGAGAGCCTACTCTAGTGTAGAAGCTATTCTTGCTACTCGTGAAACTTGTACACTAGATTCAATGGAAGAATTCTATTCCCAACTGCTATCTACCTCTGAGTATACAGACAACATATTGGAATCATGGAAGAATTCTCTATCCTAGATGAAGTAGAATTTCAATAATATTTTCATGAGAATAGCCAATGCATGAACTTGTTTAAAATTATAATATATGATGAACACTTTGATACAAATTTTCTATATATATGTATATATTTTACTTTATCATTTTGGCATTGTTGTCAAAGGGGGGTAATAATATGTATGTGTTTTTATGAAAATTTTGTATTTATGCGTGCATTAAGGGGGGTATTGCATTGAAAGGGGAATATGAGTAAATATGTAAATATTTTGTGTATGCACACTTAGCAGTATTGTATTACTCTAAAAAAATTCTAAGTGATGCCATCAATGTCAAAGGGGGAAATTGTTGGCTTGATGATAATTGTAATGTATTCATCACTTTTTGTCATTGATGAAACATTCTCAGACACATATATGATTAGATTGACTACCGGTGTAACTTCAATTGGTTTACACTACCAACTGGTATGTTTAAGGTCTATCTCTAATCGGTACTTTGTGTCAACTGGTATGTGACTAAGAGATAACATGTGGTTACACTAAGTCGGCATCAAAATGAAGATAAAGTTGAAGATGAAGATCAAGTGGAAGATTCCAAGATAGTGATTCACTAGTTTTATTCCAACCGGTATTGACTTCTCTAACTGGTATCTAATTTTGTGATGAGTTACCAACACCGTTTGTTTGGTGGTCATTTTTGTGATGAGTTATGTTTAAATATCTAGAGACACTGCACCTAGGAAATTGTGTTCCTATGGCCGACATAAGGTCTGAATGTCTATTTAAAGACATCTTAGTGAAGCATTTTAGAAGAGATGAAAAAGAGAGAATAGATATAGAAGAGGTGATCTATGTGAATACTTTTGCTGAAGAGCGATAAGTGTTTAGATGGAGAGCAGTGTTGAACGTACTTAGAATGATCTGATCAAACAAGTTTTATGCTACTCAGAACAGATCAAATATTTCTTGTTGTTTTCTAATCATTACAAAAGAATAAAATACCCTAACCGGGTAAGCTCTAACAAGCTTCATTGTACAAATCCTCTAAGAAGGTGATCCATTAGTTTGGATTCTAAAATCCTCCAGCTAGGTTACTCTTAATAGGGTATAAGCTTCTAATCAAGCTTGGGATCTCTAACAAGATTCGCTCCTAGCAGAGCTCTTTGTAAGACCTTAACCGATCTGATTTCTATTACTGTAGATAGTTAACTTGTGAGTTCCATCTCACCGTGGTTTTTACCTAATTGGGTTTTCCACGTATAAACACTTGTGTTATGGTGGATGTTCTACTTTATGTGGATGTTGTTATTTCATTTTGGATAGCATGTATTTTGTTCAAATTCTTAGTTAAGTTCATCTACTGGTTAGTGTTTAAAATTGTGCTTGTTTTGGTGTCACTGATTCACCCCCCCCCTCTCAGTGCTTTTCAAGACCATCAGATCAATACAAAAATACTCCATATCTCCTGATGCCAATAATTTATTTTTCACTTATACTCCCCCTTTGACATCAATGCCAAAAAAATACCAAAAACTGGGATGAAGAATGAAAGGTTGTACAAAGAATGTCCCATAATACCTTACCAGAGCTGAATATATTTGAAAATGTATGGATAGGCTTTCTCCAAAAGCTCTAGATAGGTATACCAGCCTAATTTTAGTGTGTCGTAAATAGATACCAATCCATTAAGCATATGGGCATATGACTCCTTATCCTTAAGTTTTGTCGGTGTGGGATTACCAACCAGATCAATACACTCCTTATGTACACTTAATGAGTCCAACCAGGGACTCACCAATCCTCTAAGACCTCTGGCTCTCCTTATAATTTTAACTTTATCCCTCTCAAGAGCAAAAACTTAAGCTTCCAAAACCAAAATCTGACCATCAATAGATGTAGTCAAAGAATGTGAGCCATCAAAAGAATTGACTATACCTACAATCTTCTCCTAAATATCCTTAATCCTTTTATCTAAATCAGTTGTAAGTAAACCTGTGTTACAACATACTCTATAAATATTAGTACACTACCTTAATGCATTATCAATCAACTTCAAGTTATCATTAATTTCCTTCTTCTCCAGCTCAATAATATGATCAAAAGTTGCTCTCTTAGCCTATGTAAACCTCTCCAATGCCTGCTAGTTTGATATCTGCTATAAAGATTGAAAGTCCTTTGAAATGTGCTCTGTGATTATTTTAAGCTTGTCAAATGGTCTTGCTTCTTTGTCAAATTTGCACTCTGGGACAAGTCTATGCAAAACAATGATAGACTGATCAATAACCCCTTTGTCCATAGATCCTTTATCATTTTCTGTGCACCAATCAACATGAGCTTAGTAAAACTCATCTCGGTAATGTTTTTTTGTTCTACCTGCGAGGCGTCGATTGACAATAATGATGGGCTCACTATCGGTTCCCTACCGAATTCCCCTTTCTTCTCCTCTAATGGTTTAACTTTTATAGCTTCCTCACTTGCACATGTGGATTCACCACTTGGTTCAGTATCAGTTACTGTCGGTTCCTCCTTATGAACCGTGACCTCCACCTATACATTCGGATCCAGAGGACTATTGTCCTCAACTTGCACCCTTTACACTCTCTGATTCTGTTAGTATCTTGATATTTTCCTGTACATTAGTTTCTACCAGGGGCTCTATATCCAATAGCTTAATATTTTTCAAAATTGAGGGTGAAGTACCCACAATACCTTTACTTTCCCTTCAACTGAGATGTCTGTAGTATTTGTCTTAGCTTCTAGTGAAGTATAGAAACTAGGGTTTGTAGCCAAGAACTGAACCCATGCCTTGTGTGTCTCAGTGACTATCTCATTAACCCTACCTAACATAGGACTGATTATTTTGTGATTGCTTTGAAATATTTTCCTATCTACAACCTCAAGAGTCTTGTCCAACTCCTCTAGAGTAATAGTTGCACAAGTAGACAATAGCTCTTGAATCTTTATATGCCTGTCCTCCTCCATTGCTGATAATGTTATAGGATCTAATTTGTCATATAACTATGTCGGTATTTGATTTTCAATTTCTAACAAGGCTTTCTTATATATATCTAGATACAACAAAACTGCTTCCTCAACTTCTCTCTGTTCATCATCATCCAAATGCTCATAATAAAATTGTACATTCTTCAACATACCATCTTTAGTTATTTCATCAACAAATTATGCAGAAGTCTTAGGTGGAATAATAGTTACATTATCGGTGACAAGTGCTAGATCAATGTCATTCATCTTCTTTCTTCTTCTAGTATCAGATGGTGCAGAAGGTGTTTCCTTTGGAGCTCACTTCTTTTCTGGTACCTTGATAGTAACCTTCCTAATTGTTTGCTTCCTAGCTTCCTCAAGTTCTTCTCATTTCTTCCTAAAGACCCTCTTAAATTATAAGGGTGTGTTGTCCTCAGATCCAAAGTCTGCTGCAATTGGATCAATGAATATTTCAGGCTCTTTCCTCTTCCTCCCTTTTTCTAGAACAACATCAATTAATGCTTTGATATCCTATGAAAAATTTTCAACAAATTTACTTGCCTTGCCCTACTTCTTCTCCCTCTTCTTCTAGTTAAACTTAGTTTCAACCTCTTGCTTTTTCTACTTAGTAGTACTAAAGGGTTTCTCAGCTTCATCAATAGGTGCATCAATTAGAAACTATGCATAGGCATCTAGAATCTATGCATCAACTTCATAACCCATCTCTTCAATCCATATCTTTCGGGGCTTGATAGCTTCCATCAAAGTTTCATCTTTCTTAATCATGATGCATATGAATATTTCTCAACAATGTTCTTTGGAACCCTCTCCCTAGATTTCATAGCCATCTATAATGCCTTAAAGTAACCCCATACCTTATCATCTCGCTGACTACCCAATGCAGCAATAGATTGTTTCTGTTGCCTTCCTACCGAGATATCAAATGCCCATTGTCTTTTCCCAAAACCAGGAGTTTCATTGATTATAAATAACATCAAATAGAAAATAATATTCCCATACCAGAATGTTCCTTTCTTCTCTCCTTTGATCTTCCCTAGGTTAATTAACAATTCATCCAGCATCCAACCATAGAGATCTAACTTCTCATTTTCCCTCATCATCTTATGTGCTGCATAAATGCAGGAGCTAGAAATAGAATTCAGATGGTTTGATTGAGCTACCTTGTAACCAATAATCATGCTTCTGAATTTGATCTCTGTACATGATAGTGCTAACCCTCATTGATCACTTGTCCAATGTTAGGCCTGTGTTTTTGTTGACCTAATCATTAGAAACCTTCTTCTCTGGATGTTGCCCAATCTATAACAAACCAGTGATGTCCCTGATGGCCTCCTTTGAGATCTTATATGGTCTGTCCAACCAAATGAATTTTCCATGCAATCTGCTTAAAACATATCTGATAATCTCATCTTCAAATTTGGGAATATCCAAAATACCAGTAAACCCTAGGTCCTCAATATGTTTGTACTCGGGCTTAATTTTTCTAAAATCTCTCATTAACTCATTCAAATACATGCTCTTAATATCATTGGTTCCCAAATAATCAATGTGATAGTGAATGTATGCTCTAACATCTTCAACATATACAACTCCTTCTAGGACATGGGAAAAAGTGCCAACCGAACCATCCAAGGTGGCTATATGCAGACATCATTTGAAAATCGGCCTAGGATGGTCCTTGATCTCAAAAATAGTAGAATTTGCAATAAAAGTAGGTGCAGAGGATGATCCCACTTCTATGATGAAAGATAAATACATGTGAATAGTTGTTGGTGAAACCCTAAAGAACTATTCTGATCGCTGGTGAAATTGCTCAAGAAGATATCGATCGCACTGAATTGCCTTAGACTCACTCTGAATTTCTTTGAATCACTCTAAATGCAAAGTGATCAGAAATAAAGTGAGTTCAACCTTTTAACCTCCAAGAAAAACCCTAATCTATCATTGACATGAATGACTTCCAATGAAGGATATCAGATCTTGATTAAACATCTCCATGTCGGATAAGCATTTCCAATGTCTGGAATGTCTTCTAGAACGTCTACCCTAGGCATAAGCATTATTGTCATGATTTTTTACTACCCCTAAGGCATATGCCTTAGTTACCAGATGAGCTTCCTGTTGGTGCAGGAGCAACCTCCTCTATTGGTTGAGTAACCAGAGCATTCCCTTCTGATGATTGTTTGTCTGACTTTCTGACCCATCTTTTGGTATGATCTTCTCGGGTTTCATTAACCTTCTCTTTTCTTTATCATTTTATCCATCATAGTTAACCAGTGGATTTATGCTTCTATAGAACTTAGCTATGTGTCCAACCTCATTGCACGCATATCATGTAACATTGTTCTTTTGAATTTTTTTGCTAAAACTAGTATAATTGCTTGACCTACACTGATTAGCCATATGTCCAAATTTTCCACATGCATAACATTTAACAATCGTTCTGCAATCTTCTGTCTTATGACCATTCTTATTGCATTTAGAATATTGAACAAGAGTAGAATTATAAATCTGATTCTCTCTATTTCCACATCGCTATCCATGTGACCAAATTTATTACAAACAAAGCATCTACCATTAAATTTGTAAGCATTAAGTTGCCTTACCGGTGCCTTCTTGTTTTTATCTTCATTAGCAGTATCGTAACTTTGACCTTGTTCAAATCCAAGTCCACTGTAATCTCCATTCTATCTTTGTCTTTGCAATAATTCATCAAGTTGTGTTGAACTAACCTTGAATTTGCCCTTGTACTCACTTGCAATAGTCAGATCATCTCTCAAAATTATCATTTGTCTCTCAAGTTCTTGTTCATTAGTCTGGGATTGCATTAAATCAGTTCTCAACATATCATTTTCATGAACCAACTGGGTGCATTCTTCAAATTTTTCTTTCAGAGATACAACAACATTTTCTTCATTTTTCTTCTAGTCTTCAATCTCCTTTGACATCCTCATAGTTATAGCTTGCATTTCATTCCTCGTGACCATGTTCTCCTCACTCAACTTTTGACATCTCTCATTAAGCACATCCTTCTCTTCATTATCTTGATTTTGCAAGAGTTCCTTCCTCCTAGCTTGAATAGATGACAGCCTCTCCTATAGGATAAGAATGAATTCCTTAGCAGAATTCAATTCATATTGTAACTTCAAGTTCATCATCCTTTCAACATCATAATCTTCAAGTCCTACCTCAAGTTGCTTCTCCAAACTCATATCCATGGATTCCAGATTTAGGATCTTCCTCAAGTTGTTAAACTTCCTCTGAGGCAGAAGGCTCTGGTACCAATTGTTGGAATCCAAGAACACTGAGAGGGGGGGGGCGTGAATCAGTGTTCTACATGAATGACCAAATTTAACCTTATCAAAACGTGCATTCACCAACCAGTATACAGGTATATATAAGATTAAAATAAGTAAATCAATCAATAAGCCAATCACATAAATGAATACCATAACACAGAGAATTATATGTGGAAAACCTCAAAGATGAAAAAACATGGTGGGATTTGTGATGCACAATATCAATCCATTGGCCATATGAAAATATATTACAAAATATAGGAGCATGCACTTGCAGGAAGGCTTACATCCTAGAGCACACTGCTCAATCACAAAAGGAGCCTCACTGACTACATACAAATCCAAATTACAATCTGGAGAAATGAGTGAACTACAAAGATAACATCTCCTATGCTTGAATACAGTTCCGGTTAAGCTCTATTTGTTCTAGTCTGAAACCCTAAACCCTTACTGGAATAACCTCTTACATAAACTTCACATTACAAAGCATTATCACATTCTCCTATACTTACATACATACATACATCTCTCAAAATGATCTAATCAATTGACCTATACCCTTACAATCCATCATGCCTTATGTCGGCTTACAAAGATAATTACAAAATGAATATACATGTCGGCCTCCAATACCAATAACCTGATGAAGTTAGGTCAACCTGCAATACCGATACCCAAAGAATTCCTTCCAACCGGTGAAGATACATGTCAGTGTCAGTGTCGGTAATCAACCAAACCAAAATATGAAAGTCGAAACATGTTGCCATGTTTCCATCAATGACAACATATTAAAACCAATCAAATGAGTGTCAATTGTCAACATAAGACTTTGTCTTTCTCATCCGAATAAACCTTATTTCCATCAAAAGGATTCTATTCTACATTTATATGTGTTCTTTAGCAGGGGCAATGGATTCAAGAAGTGGAGATTGAAGATCATAAATATTTTTTCATGAGATATCAGGGTAGAGACCATTGTGAAGAAAACTATAGGAAGCCTCCCATTATGCAGTGGCAACCCAAATCGATAGGGTTGTGTTAGGATTCTTCCCGAGTTGGGATGTCCTCGGTCAATCTTGTGGAGAAAGTTTTGCTATTTCTCCCTTTTCTCCCAAGAGGTTTTTGGACCTGAAAGTTGACTCCCTAGATTTGACTCTAGATCTTGGTGTGGATCTCAAATGCACTACTAAAGGTGATGGGGCTCTTAGATCGAGTCACAAGGAATTGACGGTTTTAGGAAATGGGAGGGGAGCTTTGATTATCTCCATGTAGGCAGATTCATAAGAGAAAACTGGGGCTATGGTGGCAATGGAAAATTCTAGTAGCTTGATGAATTGAATTAAACTCATGAAAGAGGGTGGAATAATTGGTACTTATTTGAAGGGTTTGAAATAAGACAAGTTGGATTCCATGGCTCTTGAGGTACCTTTCCCACTAGATAATTCTATTGGGGTTATGTCACCCTGTTTGGGATATGAAGTGGAAATATGGTTAGAAGATGATATTAAAGATTATGAAATGGGAGGATACCTTTGATTGTCTTTATGTATGTAGATTCACAATAGAAGACCAGGGCTAGGGTGGTGATGGACAATTTTGGTGGCTTAGCAAGTGAGTTGAACCCATGAATGAGGCTGGAATAATTGCTACTTCTCTAAAGGGTTTGAAAGAAGATAGGTTAGAGTCCATGGCTCTTGAGGTGCCTTTCCAATGAGATAATTCTATTGGGTTATGCCACCATGTTTGGGATATGAAGAGGAAATATGGTCGGAAGATGAGATGGAAGATCAAAATGATATTAGTATTTTGGAAAAAAATGATGCATTAGTCAATTGACAACCAAGTCTCTTAGGAATTCGAAGGGAGGTAAATAGTCAAAGGGGAGGAAAACTAATAGAAAAAAAGAAAGTTGTGATAGGAAAAGGTCATCCAAATATCATGGAATGTTAAGGATTTAAATGCCCCTAACAAATAGTGCATGACCAAGCAACACTTTGAGAATCTTTTGGTCAATATTATCTTGTCGCAAGAAACAAAATCAAATTCTGAAAAGGTGTACAAACTTTTAAAGCGCTATAAAAAGTGGAATGGTATTTTTGTTTACCCTCGTGGGAATGCAAGTGGTCTTGAATTTATGTGGAATCCTAAAAAGGTGGTTTATGGTGAGCCTTCTTGTAATCAATATTGGATGATGTGCAAGGTAAGTTGTCTGCTGGAAAATTTATCTTTCTATCTAATGTTTGTGGTCCCATCAAAACCAAACATAAAAGGAAGTTGTGGGACAAACCTTCATTGATGTTGGGTGCAATTAACGGAGACAAAATTATCTTTGTAATGTCCCTTTTCTAGCACACATTATATGATCTTGTCATTAGCCTATTTCTCCTTGGTCCTAAAGGCTAACCAAGATGTTAAAGGGACTTAGAGGCCATTTGGCCTAGACAATTTCAGTTGCAGGCCATTCTGAGGGGTTTTGAGACAGTTTTAGGCACATATTATTTATAGTAAGTCATTATGGATGTGGTTGGGAATCCAATGGTAGTGACATGTCGATGGTAATTGTTTAAGATCAATAAGAAGATTTATTTATCATTGATACGATTTATTATGAGTTAATAAAGTTATTTTATAAAGTTATATTTAACTATTTAACTTTATTAATGCATAGTCTATAGTTGTGGGAAATATTTAAATAAAAGAGTTCCCCTTTAGTCTATAATACATTGGAGACACAAAAAAAAGTGTTTGGGGACTTAAGTTGAATGAAAATCATGTTAAATGGTATGGGGAATGTTAAAGAAAAAACAGTCACAATAAAATAGGGGCCAAGAAAGCAATCGCAATAAAATAGGGGTGAAAAAGAAAACATCCTGAAATTATAGGAAAGGGAAAAAAGGGTGATTTTGTTTATCCCACATTGACAAGAGGAGTGAATGATCTTTTAGAAAGGGTTATAAAAGAGATTGAAGATTCCTCTTTCTGCATGCTTGGTTGATTGAAGAAATTGTTTGTTCAGTTTGGAGGAGATAATCTTCTTGGGGCTTTAAGGACAAAAATCCCTCTCAACTATCAATCCCCATGTTGTAATCTATAGTTTGGGGGTTTATTTAGAACCTGCAAATAAGTGAAGACTATTATGCACAGTGAATAGTGATTTTCTATAGTGGCGAGAATAGTAATTCACTATAGTAACGTGAATAGTGATTCGCTACAGTGACGTGAATAGTGGTTCACTATAGTAGCATGAACAGTGCACTGCTACAGTGATCATCTCCAACAGTAGTGAATACAGGATTGTTGAGCATTGAGTTTCAAGGTAAAACATATTGCTAGAGATATCTATTGCTTTCATTATCAATATTTCAGTGCTAGGAAGGGTTCAATAGGAGAAGTTGGTATTGTGTTTGAGACTATCTTGTTGAATCAAACTGTTGTTGTTGGAGATTATTTACATCAATTTGAGGGAATTAATATACGCCATACAACATTGAGTTAGCCCAACAACTAAGTTGCACCAGTTAAGAGAAGTTTACAAAGGTCGTACTAGACTGAAACTCTTATATACAAGGTTGTTTTCAGCCCACAACACATCGACATTACATCATACCAGTCTATAAACACATGAGACAGGATTGTATAGGTTAAGGAGGAGTAGGAAGGGTTTCATACAAGACTATAGCTATTTCATGTGTGTCACACATACTTATGGGGAGCCATACTAGATTTGAAACTAAGACTTGGGAAACAATTGTGGTAGACAACTTCATGGTAATCATTGTCTTGGGTGTCAATATAGCTAGTAAAGTCTAAAGCATATTTCGAGTGTCATTACAAGTTTGTAGACATTACCAAATCTGCAATATTACTCAAATCCGATTATAATGCTTGAAGTTTGAATGAACTAAGTGTTGTTAGCATTTTTCTTCTTTGTTATAAGTACTTGTTATGTATGGTTTTTGCTATATTGAATGAAATATGAAAGTCACTCAACAAATATCAATAAATCAAACCATTATCATTGGAAACTCATAAACAAATCATAAACTCTAAAATCAGCTTGCAAGCCATCTGTTTGACAAAACTACAGTAAGTGGAAAGGCACAAAATTGGTGTAGAATAGGGGGTGCCCTTGCAATGGTATTAGAGGGCAAATCATCCTACCAGCCTATGGAGTTTAGTTGAAGTATGCACCAGATTTTGTGAAATTCACAAAGTTTAACTCATAAAAAATAAAATGAAGCCAAGAGCAAATAAAAAAAGTGATCTTTTCTCAAAAGAATTCAATGATACATTTAATGGTGATCAACCAAGGGATTTGCAGAAAGAAAAGGAAGTGGGAAGTTGGTTCTATACAATTGATTTAGAATTGGAGTCTTTGAAATTTTCAAATGATGTTCTCTCTAAGTTGGAGGAATTAGACTCATATTTGTGCAAGGTAGACCAATCAGATTGGAGGATTCTATATTGGGCTTTGAAGCCATCAATGCTTGCATTGGTCCAACATAGGTTATTGGAATATCCTTCTGAAGTGAGACTTGCAGTTGCTTCTTGTCACAATGCGATCATGGGTACATGTAGGATCATGGTGTGCCAAAACAAGCCCTTAAGTGGCAATGAAATTTTAGAAAATCAGAGTTATGCAACTTGACATGAAAATTTGAATAAGTTGTGAACATTATTTTTAAAATATGTAAGAAGAGAATATATAGAAAATTGAATGTGGTTTCTAAGCTACTAGTTTTTTTTGTTTTTTTTAAATCCTATTTGATGAAAATTTCAAATTTCAATGAAATGGTACTAAAATTTTAGGAAAAAGATAACAAGTAGACGTATGTCTGACCACCCTAATCACAATCAAATCATAAGATTTTTTTATAATATTTATAATATAAGTATTAGACTCATTTCCGGATGTGACACATATTTTTTTATAATTTTTTATAAAGTAAATAATTATTTATGAATTTTTTACTACAGCTTTTTCAAAAATTTAGAAACTCGTACATCTAACCACCTTAACTTGGTCAAAACCTTATGAAAAATTTCCCTATAGTAGACGAAGCATAGGATGTGATGCATTTTTTAGTTTCAAAAAATGTTATATCGTTTGAAAGTTATGAGTGTTTTCCAATCAGCCTATCAATCAGGACTATTGTCAGAATTCAATTAGAAAATAAATAATATTTATTTATTAAAGTTGAAATAAGACAAGCCTTATATTGTTGGAAAGATGAGAATGTCCTTAAAAAACCCTTTTTGTTTTATCAATTTTGGCTACAAAAAAAGTCATCAGCCACCAGTGTAAAGTCTGGAAAATCAAGGAATACTGAAAAACACATTTTTTCAGTTGACTTTCCAAGCTTGTCACTTCCAAGCCAAATCCCAAAGCATTCCCAAGCCAAATTTGAAATTTGAAAATTGTACAACAAAAATCGGATATCTGATTTTAATAAGTAAATTCACTAACTAAATTTACACATAATTAATCCATTGCTTTTTAATATATAATATTTTAATATATTTTAATCTATTGTTTATTAAGATATTAATATATTAATTTATAAATAAATTAGTATATGATATTAGGGAGAGAGAGAGAGAGAGAGAGAGATTAGGGAGAGAGATAGGGGGATATAGAGAGATAGAGAGAGATATATAGAGAGAGATGGGGAGGGTGAATGGAGAGAGAGATGGGGAGAGGGAAGGGAGAGAGAGAGAGATAGAGAGATTAGGGGAGAGGGAGAGAGATATTATGGGTCCTATGGTGTCCTAAGGGGTCATATTATGTCCTACAACCCCTTAGGACACCATATAGCCCCTTAAGACACCAAATTGTGTCATTACGGGTCATATTGTATTCTAATGGGTCATATTGTGTCATATGACCCCTTTAAGACACCATATGACCCCTTAGGACACAATATGACCCTTTACGACTCTATACGGTGTTATTATGGGTCATATGACCCCATATGGTGTCCTAAGGGGTCATATTGTGTCCTATGACCCCTTAGGACACCATATGACCCCTTAAGACACCATATTGAGTCCTTATGGGTCCTATTGTGTCCTAAGGGGTCATATTGTGTCCTACAACCCCTTAGGACACCATATGACCCCTTAAGACACCAAATTTTGTCATTATGGGTCATATTGTGTCCTAAGGGGTCAAAGGACACCATATGACCCCTAAGGACAACATAAGACCCCTTATGATACCATATTGGGTTTTTATGAGTCATATGGTGTCCTAAGGGGTCATATTTGTTACTACTTATCAAGTTGCCACTAGTTTTTATATTCAAAGTCATACTATATACTCTAGTCGGTTAGCACTACTGAATCATGTAGTCGGTATACACAGAGAAGTCGGTATGCACAATCTAGTCGGTTATAGAAGAAAAGCAGTCACAAAACGTAGTACACACCGAGCTGGCTACCGAGTATCTTTTTATGTCTACCGAGCAGAAAAGATGACACACCGAGTTGATATACACCAAGTGAAACGTGTT
The DNA here is from genome assembly GCF_030272615.1 of Cryptomeria japonica. NCBI lineage: Eukaryota > Viridiplantae > Streptophyta > Pinopsida > Cupressales > Cupressaceae > Cryptomeria > Cryptomeria japonica. Next base: position 473,610,241 of record NC_081405.1, read on the forward strand.
ACTAGATACATTGAACCTGGACATGCATATGAAAACATGTTACAAGATCGAGGCACATCTAACCGTTATCACATTGGAAATTGCACAAGAAGATTGTGTATGATTTTGAGATCAATCTAACCAATGAAATAATTTGTTTAGTTATTCATTCAAGGAATCTTGTTTGTAAGATCGAAGCAATGAATTGGATCACCATCTTAAGAGATCTATTTATACAACATGAGTTAAGGGTGTATATGTGTGTGTAAGAAGACTGTTACAGAGACACAAAGGTCACCGAGAAGGTTTTTAGAGAATAGTCGAAGAACATAGTAAACAGAAGGGTTTACCAAGTTACTATATGGGTTACTGAGGTATGCTATAAGCAAGGTAATCTATTCTGAGCACATAGAATCTGCTATAACATTTCAAATGTAAAGTTGCAGATATTTGTAACGATTTTATTGTAATATTGTGAAGTTGAAAGAGAAACCTTTAATAGGGTAAAAGACTCTAATCAAGTCTATAAATTGTAAAGCCTCTAACCAGGTGCAGCATTCAAAATAAATGTTGTAAAATCCTTTAGCAAGGTAGATCTAATAGATCTTGTTACTCCTAATAGGGTAAGCTATTAGAAATAGCTAAAATGTAGCTCTAACCGAGCACTCTTTATTATTGCAGTAGTGAAGTTGTGGGTGCCATCCCCACCATAGTTTTTCTCTCTAACCAAGAGTTTCTATGTAACCAAAATATATGTGTTATGGAGTGAATCATGTATGACTGTTATCTATTTGCTTTAACTTTATTTTATGTTACTACACTATTCTATTTATGCATAACAATAAAGTTATTATTCAAGAAAAGTTTTGGAGTACTGATTCACCCCTCCCCTCTCAGTACATTAGCTTTCCATATTGGGCCTAACAATTGGTATCAGAGTTTGAATCTTGGAAAATGGTTTAACTACCTAAAGAGAAAGATCTTATCAATGGAAGGATATAAACAATCTCGGAGGATTGTATATCAGCAGGAAGAGTTGGATCATGCTAATCAAGTGATTGCAGACATGCAAAGGCAAATGCAAAAATCTCTAAAAGTAAGAAGAAGATTATCCGATGACTTGTCAGATTCTCAAGAGTTAGTGGAACAAAATGAGACATCATCTAAGAATAGTATATCTGAAGAGACTGAAGAAATGATTAGAGTATTGAAAGAAAAGAACAAAGCATTGGCTAATAAACTAAAAGCAATGAAAAGAGAACATGAACATTTCAGCACACAAATGACTGAAAATCTAGATGCATTGAGGATAGCTGAGGATAAAGAAAGAGATCTATAGAGAGAGAAGCAACAACTTGAAGTTTTAGTATCTGATAAAAATGATGAAATCATAAGGTTGACTAGGATTCAACAAAATATGATAGATCAACTAGGTTATGCACATCATGAAGCAATTCTGAAGAATGATGAAAATCAAGCATTGAAACTTGAAGTATCAAGGTTGACTGATGAACTTGAAACAGAGAAGAAATCCAAAGAAACACTGAAGAAGAGTTATAAAGAATCAAATATGTTGGATGAGCAATTAAATACAAGAAGACTCAACAAAGATGCAGGACTCGGTTACAAAGGAAAAGACTCTACCGAGAAAGGAATTCATACTACCAAGAGAGGAGAATCATCAAAGCAAGCTGGAAATAGGAATAACATCAAAAGAAAGAAGCCTATTTGCTACTACTATGGAAATCAAGGTCATACTGCCAACATGTGCCAAATCAGAAAAGGTAAGCAATCGAATATCTCTAAGTCCAATGATTATTGTTACAATTGCAATAAATATGGTCACACATTTAATCAATGTAGGACAAAGTCTATTAACAACTATCAGAAAGAAAAATTCAAAGGGTTTTGTAGAAACTGCAATAGATATGGACATAGTACTGAGAAGTGCTGGCTTAAGCAAAAGAACTACATGTGGTCTGCACACCGAGAAAACACTAGAGGTTACCAAACTCACACAAATCCTTACCGAAAATATGCAGCAATACCATGGGATTACAACACAAGGATATGGTGTGAATGTTGTGGAAGATATGGACATATAAGTGCCAACTGTTTTATAAGGTTTGGAATGAACAACCGAAGATCATGGAGAAATCCTGGTATGGCATGTTTTCATTGTCACAAAGCTAGACATTTAGCTGGAGATTGCAAAGATCAACCTAGAGGAGACACTAAATAAATAAAAGAGAAATTAAAGATGATTTGGAAAAAGAAGGAAATTGTGTCAAATGAAGAAAGAACCTTACCTACCAAGTTAGGTGCACCTATTCCAAATTAATCAGAAAAGGTATGAAGGGACTGCATTCTCTGAAGGTTAAAATCATAACAGTTCCTATTCTATTTTGTACAAAGTTCAAAATCTGCATAGTAAAGATGCATGAGTAAGTTTGAAATTCTATTAAAAGTACTTTACAGGAAACCTGTCAAGCCGGTGAATACAAGAAGCCTGTCAAGTTGGTAAATGAAGGAAATTTGGTTACTCAGTTGAAATAAAAAAAGAGAGTAAATCAGTTAAAGGTAAATCGAGTGCATTTAATATTTTGACCTAACCCGCACAGAGCCCGATAAGGTATTTTGTGTACTTAAAAGCATTTTCACTATCATTTACATTCACCAAGTTTTTGAAAGAGCAGAGCAGAGCGAATCAAGATGATCAAACTTCATTCAAAGCAAATCCAAGGTATTTACATCAAATCTCATCGCATTGTCAAGCTAGTTTACTGATCTTATCAAATTGCTATTATCTGCTGAGTGTGAAGCATCTGTCGTTTGTAAACCATCAAACCCTAGGGATAGTTTGCTAAGTTTTACCTGAAATCTACAATGGCACTCAAGATCCAAGATCCCATAGTTGTCAAGAATGTGGAGAAACCCTCACTGAAATACACTTTGACTCCTAAAGTCACCTCTGAACTGGATGACAAAACTACCTTTTCACTCATCCTAGATCGAGTCTTGTTAGTTGAAGATGTTAGATTCTTCATCAAATGTCGTGTTGAAGAACTCGGTCATGTTGAGATTAGAGACACCTATGATGAATTATGTACCGATGGTGTATTAAACAACAAGTATGAACACATCAAAATCAAGGGATTGACTAAAGCCCTAACCTACCCTCATGTGTTCAAGCCCCAATGGGTTAAGTTTGTTTTGAGCAAAGTTCATGATGATTTCATGTGGCTAGAAGAGAAACCATTCAAAATCACCAAGGAAATGATTCATGTGATCACCGGTTATCCTATCTATGATCATGCACGAGCTCAGAAGATGATATCACAAAAGGAGTTAATCAGTTTAACTGGAGTAGAATTTGATTACAAAGGACTAAAACTGAACAATGTCACTGATGCAAAACTTAAGTTTGCCATTAGAGTAATTGGTTACTATTTCTTCCAATCAACAAGGGAAAATAGTGTGCCCTGTGCAGCAGTTGACTTAGCCTATAAAATTGTGAAAAAGGGAATGAAAGTTGACTTATGTGAAGTGTTATTGAAGAACTTGTTTGAGAATTTGAACACAATAAGGAAGCTGAAGAAGAACAACTTGGCAAATACACTGAAGTTTGGTTCACTTCTTGTATGCATGTTTTTCTACTTTGAGAAATTCTTTCCATCAGTCGGTAAAGTAGTTTGGGAGCTACATTGACCAATCACCCATCAAATTAATGACTTTATCAAGAAGTTGGGAGATAATTTAAATGATATAATGGATGACTACTTCAGCAAATTTCAAGAGAAGATGCACAACAGGTACTGGATTCCACCCTAGCTGGTAGAGAAATGTAAGGATGATATATGCTTTGAGGTAGACACTGATTACAGTTATGTGAATGTTGTGGAACCAAGGACTCAATCTTTGCCACCAATGGGTTACGAGATTGACTTTGATATCACACAATAGCAAATTGATGCATATCTTTCATTACCAAGGTATGCTACCGAACTAAGATATGGAACTTATGAAGAGGTGAAGGGAAAAGTAAAAATGAGCATTGTAGTACCCAAGGCTACAAGAAAGGCTACAAGAAAGGCTACAAAGATGATAAAGGTTTTAATAGAGAAATTCAGAGAAGAATCCTCCTCTACACCTATCAAAGGCACTCTTGCCATCACCGAAGAGGAATCAGAAGCTCAAGAGGCAGCAATAACATTGAACATCGAGTTGCCTAAGGGTAAAGTGTTGAAAAGAAAGAAACTGGACATGTCAAAGGCCCTACCGACTCCACCAACAAAGAGACCTAACACTAGAGCATCAGCTGGATCACCGAGTAAGAGACAAAAGAGTGTTACTGCTCCCAAGGTAACCAAGACCTACAAGAAATCTACTCGGAGACTCATTCTGGCAAAAGAGTCTAGTGATACAGAATCTGAGGATGCCAACAAATTATAGATTGTAAAGAGCAAGAAGGTAAATATTCATAGTGTTGAAAACTTTTGTGCCAATCTAAAAGAATATGGTGGATTTGCAGGATTTAGATATGTCAAGTATGAGACTAGGAATAATGATGAGAAGAGACAAATTGAAGAAGCTGTTATTTGCACACTTCTAAAGTTTCGGCTAGCTCCATTAGAACTAGTAAAGTCACTTCCAAATGAACTTTACTTGCATATTGATAATAGGTGGAAATATGCAATGGACTCAGAGAAACAAATTAGAGAAAGAAGTCTAGTCCATCTATTTCCTGATATGTCTGTAGTAGAAATAAAGGAACATTTGACAACCTACAATTCAAAATTTCTTGTCAAACAAAGAGCCTTAAAACTGATGAATGGGCTATATATTGATGTAGAGAATGAGACAAAAGCAAAATGGCAGGAAATCTTCAAAACTAAGGATGTCAATGAACAATCTAAAGTTGAAATTGTTGATGTCACCAAACACGATTCTGATGTCACTGAGCACGGCTCTGATGCTACCAAGCAAGACCCGGCTGACACTATTCAAATTGATGAAGATGTCATGGATGCAGAAGCATCAGAGTATGAAATGATTGAAGGCACTACATATGCCAAACTTGTATCTAGTGAATCCATTTTAGAACAAGTTCAGCCTTACCCACCGATCAATCAACTTGTCTCTATGGAAGCTCCTCAGGATATAGCACAAGGCACTGAAGGTCACAAGTCTGAAGCAGCAGAAGGTACAACTCAAGAAAAGACCTCTCAAGCACCCTCAAGCATCGAAAATGTAGTAGCTGAGACTCCTAGTATCGAGACACCAAAAGACACCACAACAGCTACAGGAACCACCCAAAGTGTTGCCTCTACTGAGCAACCTACTGAGGGTCAACAAGCCTCTCAAGCTATTGTCTTGGTCCAACCAACCAAAGGTAAAGAGAAGAAGGTGAAAAAGAATAGTTTCAAAGTTGATTTATCTAAACCAATAGTGTTTCCCAATGTGGATATCTCAAAATTAAAGGGGCAAACACTTATTTATTTCAGTGAACTATGCAAAGTAAAGGATGAACAAGAAAAATAGATGGCCATTCAAAAGAAGAATAAAGTACTTCAGAAGGTGAAGACACTGTTGATAGATATGCTACCTTCAGCTACAGTGTCAACCGATGTAGCCATCCACATTCAACTGGATGAACTCCTTAATCAAATAGAAACATATGGAGTAGATGCATCTGAGTACTTGAGCAAGCTAAAAGACAAGGAGCTTACTGCAAAAATGATAGAAGAGGTACACAAATCTCTAGCTATTGGGAAAGTCAAGCTTGTCAAATTCATTGCTGAGTTGTCCCCTCAACTCAAGCATATTCTTTATTTATTTCAGAAACTTTGCACATTTTCTATATTCATTAAAGATATCAAGAATAAAACTGATTCAATTGAGAAAGAGATCACCGATCTCTCAAATAAGTTGACCACTAAGCCCAATTTAGTTCAAAATTTTTATACAAAGCTTCAATAGCTCATGGCTCAACAACTGGAACTAAGAAATGAAGAACATAAGATCAGGATGGATATAATGACACTCCAGACATTATTCCTTCCTCATCTTTCATCAATTCAAGAATAGATTAACTGAGCTACACGCCTATCTACTACACAAGAGGGAAGCACTCTTGATCGCTCAATATCCCTATTGGCTGATATTCAAGCACAAACTTCTTTAATGGAAAGTGTAAAGGATGCACTCTCTATCGCTCTCACTGACGCCCGACAAAAGTATAAATCTATTTTTGATCAGTTACCACCCTCGGATGGAAATTAAGTTTTTGATGTTTGTCAAAAAGGGGGAGTGATACTATATAAGGGGAGTAATATAATATATTGAGGGAGTGATATAGTTTTTGTGATATAGTTTTGATATAGTACTCAGAGTATTGTATACAGGGGGAGTATACTAAGCAGAGTATGCAGAGTATCCAAGGACAGTAAGCAGAGAACACAAGCACAAAACCAAGCATGCAAAATCAGAGTTATGTACAATATAATGATAAGGGGAGTATATCTGAATATACTATTTCATTGACTATTGTATATATTGTCAAGTATAGTCATTTTGCAAAGTATATAGATTTTTGAGTTATGACTTTACAAGGAGTTTTGTCAAACATCTCAACTAATGTAAAAAGGGGAGATTGTTACTACTTATCAAGTTTCCATTAGTTTTTATATTCAAAGTCATACTATATACTCTAGTCGATTAGCACTACCGAATCATGCAGTCGATATACACAAAGAAGTCGGTATGCACAGTCTAGTCGGTTACAGAAGAAAAGCAGTCACAGAACGCAGTACACATTGAGCTGGCTACCAAGTATCTTTTTATGTCTACTGAGTAGTAAAGATGACACACTGAGTTGATATACATCGAGTGAAACATGTTACCAGATACATTGAACTTGGAAATGCATATGAAAACATGTTACAAGATCGAGGCACATCTAACCATTATCACATTGGAAATTGCACTAGAAGATTGTGTATGATTTTGAGATCAATCTAACCAATGAAATAATTTCTTTAGTTATTCATTCAAGGAATCTTGTTTGTAAGATCGAAGCAATGAATTGGATCACTGTCTTAAGACATCTATTTATACAGCATGAGTTAAGGGTGTATATGTGTGTGTAAGAAGATTGCTACAAAGACATAGAGGTCACCGAGAAGGTTTTTAGAGAACAGTTGAAGAATAGAGTAAACAAAAGGGTTTACCGAGTTACTATATGGGTTACCGAGGTATGCTATAAGCAAGGTAATCTATTCTGAGCACATAGAATCTGGTATAACATTTAAGATGTAAAGTTGCAGATATTTGTAATGATTTTATTGTTATATTGTGAAGTTGAAAGAGAAACCTTTAACAGGGTAAAAGATTCTAATCATGTCTATAAATTGTAAAACCTCTAACTAGGTGCAACATTCAGAATAATTGTTGTAAAATCCTTTAGCAAGGTAGATCTAATAGATCTTGTTACTCCTAATAGGGTAAGCTATCAAAAATAGCTAAAATGTAGCTCTAACCGAGCACTCTTTATTATTGCAGTAGTGAAGTTATGGGTGCCATCCCCACCACAGTTTTTCTCTCTAACCAAGAGTTTCTGCATAACCAAAATATATGTGTTATGGAGTGAATCATGTATGATTGTTATCTATTTGCTTTAACTTTATTTTATGTTACTATACTATTCTATTTATGCATAACAGTAAAGTTATTATTCAAGAAAAGTTTTGGAGTACTGATTCACCCCTCCCCTCTCAGTACATTAGCTTTCCATATTGGGCCTAACAATATTGTTTCCTACAACCCCTTAAGACACCAAATTGTGTCGTTATGGTTCATATTGGGTCCTAAGGGGTCATGGGACACCATATGACCCCTGGGGACAACATACGACCCCTTATGACACCATATTGGGTCATTATGAGTCATATGGTGTCCATAGGGGTCATATTGTGTCCTACGACCCCTTAGGACACCATATGACTCCTTGAGACACCAAATTATGTTGTTATGGATTATATTGTGTCCTAAGGGGTCATGGGACACCATATGACCCCTAAGGTCAACATACAACCCCTTATGACACCATATTGAGTCATTATGAGTCTTATGGTGCACTAAGGGGTCATATTGTGTCCTACAACCCCTTAGGATACCATATGACCCCTTAAGACACCATATTGGGTCGTTATGAGTCATATGGTGTCCATAGGGGTCATATTGCATCGTTATGAGTCATATGGTGTCCATAGGGATCATATTGTGTTGTACAACCCCTTAGGACACCATGTGACCCCTTAAGACCAAATTATGTCATTATGGTTCATATTGTGTCCTAAGGGGTCATGGGACACCGTATGACCCCTGGGGACAACGTACGACCCCTTATGACACCATAATGGGTTGTTATGATTCATATGGTGTCCATAGGGATCATATTGTGTCCTCCAACCCCTTAGAACACCATATGACCCCTTAAGACACCATATTGGGTCGTTATGGGTCATATGGTGTCATAAGGGGTCATATTGTGTCCTACAACCCCTTAGGACACCATATGACCCCTTAAGACACCAAATTATGTTGTTATGGGTCATATTGTGTCCTAAGGGGTCATGGGACACCATATGACCCCTAAGGTCAACATACAACCCCTTATGACATCATATTGGGTCATTATGAGTCCTATGGTGTCCTAAGGGGTCATATTGTGCCCTACAACCCCTTAGGACACCATATAACCCCTTAAGAGACCATATTGGGTCGTTATGGGTCATATGGTGTCCATGGGAGTCATATTATGTCGTACGACCCCTTAGGAAACCATATGACCCCTTAAGACACCAAATTGTGTTGTTATGGTTCATATTGTGTCCTAAGGGTTCATGGGACACCATATGACCCCTGGGACAACATACGAACCCTTATAAAACCATAATAGGTTGTTATGAGTTATATGGTGTCCATAGGGGTCATATTGTGTCCTACGACCCCTTAAGACACCATATTGGGTCTTAATGGGTCATATGGTGTCCTAAGGGGTCATATTGTGTCCTATGACCCCTCAGGACACCATATGACCCCTTAAGACACCAAATTATGTCGTTATGGGTCATATTGTGTCCTAAGGGGTCATGGGACACCATATGACCCCTAAGGTCAATAGACAACCCCTTATGACACCATGTTGGGTCGTTATGAGTCTTGTGGTTTCTTAAGGGGTCATATTGTGTTCTACAACCCCTTAGGACACCATATGACCCCTTAATATACCATATTGTGTTGTTATGAGTCACGTGGTGTCCATAGGGAACATATTGTGTCCTACAACCCCTTAGGACACCATATGACCCCTTAAGACACCAAATTGTGTCGTTATGGTTCATATTATGTCCTAAGGGGTCATGGGAACAACATACAACCCCTTATGACACCATATTGGGTCGTTATGAGTCATATGGTGTCCATCTCTCTCCCTCTCCCTCTCTCTCTCTCTCTCTCTCTCTCTCTCTCTCCCCCCCCCTCTCTCTCTCCCCTCTCTCTCTCTCTCTAAAATATGAGTAATAAAATCAGATATCCGATTTCTATCATTGCCATTAATGTGGCAACAGTAAAAAAAAAGCGGCAATGGGAAAAAAATTTGGGACCACAAATTTATACATTAAATTTTGATATCTAATTTTTGTAATTAAAAAAAGCCTTGTGGGCCATTTTGTGGATTCCAATGGCCCACAATCTTCAGATTCTATTTTCTATCGACGATCAAGGGTTTTCAAATAGGTTGAGACAAATTTGTGCTTTTGAGAGATTCTTAAAGTCAAATCTTACATTGTCAATAATTTAGGAGAATCTTTGTGGAGGTAAATGGGGAGTAGTAGTCGTCGGAAGTCTAAATGCAAAAGAAAACTTTCAAATGACCAAATTGAAGTGTATAGAGAAAGAGATAGAGAATTTCATAGGAGGAAAAGATAAGGTATATTAAATATTGCTAACGTTACATCAAGTCAAGAGGAAATTGAATTTGAAAATGTTGAACAAGTTATTGAAAATGAAAATGTAGATTTTGAAAGTGAAAATTTTGAATATGTTGAAAATGTTGAAGGTGATAATGAAAATGCTCAACATGATGTGAGACTGGAAAGTGAAAAATTGGGAGTTGACAATGAAGGTGTCCATAATTTTGGTGTAAATATGAAATTTTTTGACATTGGAGGTGAAAACGTAAAAATTTTTGACATAGGAGGTGAACATGTGGAAAATTTTGACATTGGAGGTGAAAATGTGGAAAACTTTGACATTGAATGTGGAATTTCTCAACCAAGTGAACAATATGTAACACCTAATTAATTTAGAAATGAAGACCCTCTCATGGATGAAAGACAAATTTCAAATCCAAGATCTTCAAGAACCCCAAAATGGTTACTTCAAATTGATGAGAACATTATTGTGAATCTTAAAGGCAAGAGGTCAACAAGAACCATTCGGTTGTGGGCTACACAACTTTTCGACCAAAACTTTAGCAATAAGACATTGACCGAGCAATGCCAACTCTTTGTTCAACTACTAAAGATGATAAAGATGAGACCATTTCTAAACAAATTGAAGATTCGTATGAACAAGAAGATGGAGAGAAATTCTATTATTGCCAAAAATCTATTTGACGCTCTCAATTATATTAGAAAGAATACCAAAGAAAGAGATAAGAGAGCCACTTGAAGAGTGATTATAACCTCCTTAGTAAGCCATCAATTGAGGAAGGCTCTTCAAATGAGACAAACTTGTGTTGATTTTAACATAAAACATAAAAATTTGATAGAGAACTTGCACAAAGGCAAAGATTTGACGATCCACTTCAACAAGATACATGGGCTTTTGGTGGGAGGCTTCCATGTGTTGATAGAAAGTTGTCTGACAATGTGAAGGAGGAGATTCAACAATTTTGGCACTCTAATTCTAGAGTGTCACCCAATGTAAAGGATGTTTTGAAATTAAGAATCAACAACCGAGACCGCACACCGCATCCCAAACATTTCTTGGAATCGAGCCAAACAATGTTGTACAAATTTTTTTGTGAAGTACATCCAACTTTGCAAATATCACAAAGGGCATTTGAATCTTTGAAGCCATTTTATTGTGTTCCTCTTAAGATTCGTAATACTTGTTGTTGCAAGTGCCATGTGGAGTTTTCAATGTACCATGAACTTTTATGCCATATTCGTTCTACGATGCATACTAATGAGATGTTGCAGGAGTGTGGTGCAATGCTATTTCTGAGATCATCAAGAGACTTGGAAGATCTATTTTTATGCCCTAGAGATGATGGCTGCTATTTCTATAGAAATGATTATTTGAATGAGAAGTTATGAGAATGTGGTGGGTTATCAAAGTTTGTTTCATGTTTTCATGAGGGCAGCGAACACGAGTTTGGAAAGAATTATGTTGAGAAAAAAAGATATGAGACAGTGAAATATGCTTTGAAGGGTGGAGGTGAAGGTTCTAGATGCGAATTAGTCTCAATAGAAGTGAGTTTTGCTGATTTTATTTTGGATTTTAAGGAAAATATTTTCTACAAGTATGCAAGGCACACCCATAGGTCTCAGTGGTTGGATCAACAGTTCAGGATGTGTAAGAACTCTTTCTCGATTGGCACTATTGTATCAGTGGTTGATTTTGCAGAGAACTATACATTGCAACCACAGAATGAGGTACAGTCTCAGTACTACAATTCAATCCAGATTGTTATTTTTGTTCACATTACAGATAGACATGCTCCTGATAGTATAGAAGAGGACAGAAAGATAATTAGGGAGTATCATTTTTATATGAGTGATGATAAATCATAGTCCTCCGAGTATGTGCAACATTCTTTCGAGATTTTTTTTGAGTTCTTGCATGAGAAAGATATTGGAATTGATCGACATATCATATGGTTAGATAACTGTACGGGTCAATTCAATAATTCCCGTATGTTTTATTGGTTGAGTAGAATGCATGTAGAGAGGCGTATACCTCATATTTGGTGTTTTTTTTAGGTAGGGCATGGGAAGGGGGAGCATGATGGAGCAGGTGCATGTTTGAAGAGAGCTTTAGTTAAGGAGCAATTGAGGGTTTTAGGTGCCAATTTCTTTGATGCACATTCTATTGTTGATTGGTGTAGTTTAGCATTGTCACATGGAGGTACTCTTGATTCAGCAGTGACTAGATTCTTTTGGTTGGTTGAGGAGGGCATAGTGGGAGATAGACTGGATTGTCAAACAATTAAAGATTCTTCAAAGATGCATTCATTTCTTAGCTCAGATGCAAGTACATGGACCATTTGGACATGAGCGTTGGCTTGTTTTTGTCATATTTGTGTTTGGTGTGATTGGGATCAGTGTGAGTCAAGTGAGTGGGTTGATACGTGGGTTCCCTAATATATAACTCCTTTATCTTAAACAATATCCTTGTCAAATAATGACATGGAAAGTTCACTTGAGTATGACCGTCTATCAGATCTTGTACAACCAAGACATGTTTTTGTAGTTGTTGCATCGCAAGGGAATGAAGAGAGATCAAAATATTGGTTGGCACGATGTGTATAGGGAAAATAGAAGCTAACACAACCAGTGATAGATGATGACGGGTTCACATATCCTACAGGTTCAGTTGTTGTTGTGGGAACTTGGTTGCGAACATACATGATTAGAAAGAATGGCATACATGCATTTGAAGACTATGAGAGACACAAAACCATTATAATGTATTCACACCTTATTATAGCTACAAATGTCAAGTTGTCAAAGAATCAAGAAAAATCGAAGACCAAAGAGCTATAGACAGTGACTACTGCTAATCATGAGGCAATACTAGATACTCTTAAGCAAAGAGATGACCCTTCAGGCTTACTTGAGTAGTAGGTCTGTAATGGCGCCTTATTTTTTTTATCATGCATTTCATTTCAAACAATGATCATTAAACCTTAATGTTCAAGTTTGTTACGTGTATATTAAGGTCTATCGATGAACGTTTTTTTTGGCAACACGATTTTTGCATGCACATAGCGGGTACACTCGATATAATTGGAAGGGACGTATTTTCGCAACATGACTTATTATCATGCATTTGATGAGATTTACAATTTTTATTATTAGACAACACTATTTGACAAATTTTGATGATATAATTATCGCAAAACCTTTATGCTTGTGTAGGTCTTTTTTGATGATATACAAGAGTATCACATTATGATTTTTGCATCAACATAGTGGGTTCTCTTGATATAATTTGAAGGGATGTATTTTTTATGGTATATAATCCCACCTTTTCATTTATTTTCATGAATTTTAGTTGAAGTGATTATCATAAAGCCTTTATGTTCATCCATGCATTTTATGTGTAGACTAACAATTCTTAAAAATACAGGTTCATGGTAGATCATTCGCTGTTGACAAGACCCTCTCTTGGTGATGGTACATATTCCTTTGTGCATTAATGAGATTAAATTTTGTGCATAAACACTCAGTCAAGTGAATGTATTGATATTTAGAAATGACCATATATACCATCATCTTCAACCATGCAGAGAAATGCAGTGAGAAGGGCTTTAATCAACATGCGTCTTTCTTCAAAGTTATGCTTGTATACTTTGCAGAGAAACTAGTAAGTTTCGTAATTAGACAATCTTTTACGTCTTAAAAATGTGTCAAATGATCTATTTATAATTTGACAAAATAATTTGTATTAAGTGTTATAATTTGTTTCTTGTAGCACATTCATTCCACATAAAAAGGTTGCTTATTTTGGTCTTCATTTATATGCAGGCATTGTTGTACGTAAGTGTTTCTCTTAGGACATGAGAATGTCTGATGCAGATGGAGTGGGATGTTGTATTTGTATATGGATGTGAATTGATATAACTTTGTTATAATGATATACAATGTCCATGAACAAATTGGTTTAGTTATATTGATGATATACAATGTATTTGTACATGAGTACATTGGTGTAGTTGTGTTGATAATGAAAAAAAATCATGTTTGCATATCCCTTCATGGATGTAACATGCAAGTGTAATGGTAATTATGTATATAAAATACATGGAAATATTGATGATCATTATGCATCTACAGTGTAATGCTTGTTTATCTATATTTTTCATTGAATGAGACTGACGATTTTTTTGCCAACCAAAAAAATGTTGCCCTAATAAAACCATAGGGAAAATTGAAAAACCAAGATAAGATTTTGTAGGGACCCCTCTCGTGGCCCCATAGGTTCAAATGGATCATTCGTAGGTACCATGGATTTTGAGTTAGGGCCCATCAAATTTTGACAATTTTTAGCACTTAGGGTGCTCAAGGGACGACACCGGTAGGGTATGACCCCGAGCGTTCGACCGAGTTGGGGGCCAAAATAAGAGTATGCATAGGGTAGTAATGCCTAACTAGACATGTTGGAGCCAACGGTTTGTTATCATGACGAGCAAAATGAGAAATCGGCCACGCGACAACATTCGATTGAATGAGACTGATGATTTTTTCACGAACCAAAAAAATGCTGCCCTAATAAAACCGTAGGGAAAATTGAAAAACCAAGATAGGATTTTGTAGGGACTCCTCTCATGGCCTCGTAGGTTCAAATGGATCATTCCTAGGTGCCATGAATTATGAGCTAGGGCCCATCAAAGTTTGAAAATTTCTAGCACTTAGGGTGCTCAAGGGATGACGCCGGTAGGGTATGACCCCGAGCGTTCGAACGAGTGGGGGGCCAAAATAGGAGAATGCATAGGGTAATAATGCCTAAATAGACATGTTGGAGATGATGGTTTGTTATCATGATGAGCAAAATGAGAAATCGGCCATGCGACAACATTCAATTAAATGAGACTGACGATTTTTTCGCCAATAAAAAAATGTTGCCCTAATACAATTGTAGGGAAACTTGAAAAACTGATATAGGATTTTTTAGGGACCCCTCTCATGGACCCATAGGTTTAAAGGGATCATTCGTAGGTGCCACGAATTTCGAGTTAGGGCTCATCAAAGTTTGATAATTTTGAGCACATAGGGTGCTCAAGGGACGACATCGGTAGGGTATGACCCCGAGCGTTTGACCAAGTGCGAGGGAAAAATAGGAGCATGCATAGGGTAATAATGCCTAACTGGACATGTCAGAGCTGATGGTTCATTATCATGACAAGCAGACTGAGAAATTGGCCACGCGACAACATTTGATTGAATGAGACTGACGGATTGTTTGCCAACCAAAAAAATGCTGCCCTAATAAAACTGTAGGGAAACATAAAAAACTGAGATAGGATTTTGTAGGGACCCCTCCCATGGACCCATAGGTTCTACAGGTTCCATGGATTTCGAGTTAGGGCTCATCAAAGTTTGATAATTTTTAGCACTTAGGGTGCTTAAGGGACAATGTCGGTAGGGTATGACCCCGAGCGTTCGATCGAGTGGGGGGGCAACATAGGAGCATGCATAGGGTAATAATGCCTACCTAGACATGTTGGATCTGATGGTTCTTTCTCATGATGAGAAGAACTAGAAATTGGCCTTGCGACAACATTCGATTGAATGAAACTGACGATTTTTTTGCTAACCGAAAAAATGCTTCCCTAATAAAACCGTAGGGAAATGTGAAAAACTGAGACATGCTTTTGTAGGGACCCCTCTCATGGACCTATAGGTTCAAATAGATCATTCACAAGTGCCATGGATTGCAAGTTAGGGCCCATCAAAGTTTGATAATTTTTAGCACTTAGGGTGCTCAAGGGATGATGTCGGTAGGGTATGACCTCGAGCGTTTGACTGAGTGGGGGGGATAAATAAGAGCATGCATAGGGCAATAAATCCTAATTGGACATGTCAGAGCTGATGGTTCGTTATCATGATGAGTAGAATGAGAAATTGGCCACATGACAACATTCGATTGAATGAGACTGATGATTTTTTCCCCAACCGAAAAAATGCTACCCTAATAAAACCATAGGGAAAATTGAAAAACCGAGATAGGATTTTGTAGGGACTCTTCTCATGGACCTATAGGTTCAAACAGATTGGTCTCAAGTGCCACAAATTCTAAGTTAGGGCCCATCAAAGTTTGATAATGTTTAGCACTTCAGATGCTTAAGGGACGACGTCGGTAGGGTATGACCCCGAGTGTTCAACCGAGTGGGGATGCAAAATAAGAGAATGCATAGGGTAATAATTCCTAATTGGACATGTCAAAGCCAGCAGTTCATTATCATGACAAGAAGAATGAAAAAGTGGCCACGCAACAACATTTGATTGAATGAGACTGGCAATTTTCTTGCCAACCGAAAAAATGGTGCCCTAATAAAACCATAGGGAAAATTGAAAAATAGAGATAGGCTTGTGTAGGGACCCCTCTCATGGACCCATAGGTTCAAATGGATCATTTGCAAGTGCCACGGATTCTGAGTTAGGGCCTGTCAAATTTTGACAATTTTTAGCACTTAGGGTGCTCAAGGGACGACACCGGTAGGGTATGACCTGAGCATTTGACCAAGTTGGGGGGAAAAATAGGAGCATGCATAGGGTAATAATGCCTAACTAGACATGTTAGAGCTGACAGTTCGTTATCATGACAAGCAGAATGAGAAATTGGCCATGCGACAACATTTAATTGAATGAGATTGACGATTTTTTCGCCAATCAAAAAAATGCTTCCCTAATAAAACCATAGGGAAAATTGAAAAATAAATATATGATTTTGTAGGGATCCCTCTTGTAGAAACATAGGTTCAAATGGATCATTTGTAGGTGCCATGGATTCTGAGTTAGGGCCCATCAAAGTTTGGCAATTTTTAGCACTTAGGGTGCTCAAGGGACGATGCCGATAGGGTATGACCCCAAGCATTTGACTGAGTGGGGGGGAAAATAGGAGCATTCATAGGGTAATAATTCCTAACTAGACATGTCGGATCTGATAGTTTGTTATCACAATGAGAAGAATGAGAAATTGGCCACGCGACAACATTCGATTGAATGAGACTGACAATTTTTCACCAATCGAAAAAATGTTGCCCTAATAAAACCGTAGAGAAAATTGAAAAACTGAGATAGGATGTTTTAGGGACCCCTCTCATGGACTTGTAGGTTCAAATGGATTGTTTGCAAGTGTCACGAAGTCCGAGTTAGGGCCCATCAAAGTTTGACAATTTTTAGCACTTAGGGTGCTCAAGGGACAAAGCCGGTAGGTTATGACCCCAAGCGTTTGACTGAGTTGGGGGGAAAAATAGGAGCATGCATAGGGTAATAATTCCTAATTGCACATGTCAGAGCTGACAGTTTGTTATCATGGTGAGTAGAATGATAAATTGGCATGCGACAACATTTGATTGAATGAGACTGACAATTTTGTCGCCAACCGAAAAATGTTACCCTAATAAAACCATAGGGAAACTTGAAAAACCAAGATAGGATTTTGTAGGGACCCCTCTCATGGACCTATAGATTCACAAGGATCATTTGCGGGTGCCATAGATTGCAAGTTAGGACCTGTCAAAGGTTGACAACTTTAAGTGCTTAGGGTGCTCAAGGGACGACGCCTGTAGGGTATGAGCCCGAGCGTTCAACCGAGTGGGGATGCAAAATAGGAGCATGCATAGGGTAATAATGCCTAACTAGACATGTTAGAGTTGACAGTTCATTATCATGATGAGAAGAACGAAAAATTGGCCACGCGACAACATTCGATTGAATGAGACTGACGATTTTTTGCCAACCGAAAGAATGATGCCCTAATAGAACCGTAGGGAAAATTGAAAAACTGAGATAGGATTTTGTAGGGATCCCTCTCATGGACCTGTAGGTTCAAATGGATCATTCACAGGTGCCACATATTCTGAGTTAGGGCCAGTCAAAGTTTGATAATTTTTAGCACTTAGGGTGCTCAAGGGACGACGTCGGTAGGGTATGACCCCGAGCGTTCGACCGAGTGGGGGGGGAAAATAGGAGCATGCATAGGATAATAATACCTAACTGGACATGTTGAATCTGACGGTTCATTATCATAATGAGCAAAACAAGAAATTGGCCACACGACAACATTCGATTGAATGAGACGGATGATATTTTTGCCAATCGAAAAAATGTTGCCCTAATAAAACTGTAGGGAAACTTAAAAAATTGAGATAGGATTTTTTAGGGACCCCTCTCATGGACCTGTAGGTTCAAATGGATCATTTGCAGGTTCCATAGATTCTGATTTAGGGCTCATCAAAGTTTGATAATTTTTAGCACTTAGGGTGCTCAAGGGACGACGTTGGTAGGGTATGATCCCGAGCGTTAGACCGAGTGAGGGGGGAAATAGGAGCATGCATGGGGTAATAATGAATTGTATTGTATTTTTCATTACATGAATTATATTGTTCATTAAATGAATTGTATTGTATTGTTCATTATACAAACAACACTTACGATGAAATGAAATGAATTGTATTGTTCATTAAATAACCATTATTAACCATTGTTAATTATTGGAATGAAGATTAAATATTTCCATGATAGCACCATGCACATATGAGAAACAATTTATATGATCAAATATCAACTTCTATATATATGAAAATGTCAAATGATTACAAGTGTATGTCCATACACAAATATGGCATAAATGCCACCTCAAACAAAATGTATGTCTATATATGTGAATGTATGTTCATATACAAAATATACATGCCAACTAGACATGTAAGCATCCCAAAACTATCTTTAACATCTTAATCTATTGATGGATCATCATCATCGATCCTCTTTGCCACACTACTCAGCTCTAAAGGATCTTGCACAAGAAAAAACAAACCACGATTAAGATTAGTTATATTATATAACTCACATTTGAAAAGTTAATAGAAAAATGAACTATAATTGAACTAATCTTGTTTACCTCATCTCCACCTTTTCTCTTCAGCTTTGTAGGACTCTTGATGTATGTCTTCGGTAAAGGAGGTATGTTTTCAATATTTTCATACACAACCTACATATGTTCACAAACATGACATTGATACAAGTTAGCATATAATTGTCACTGATAATAACAAATTATATCTACTAAACACAAAATAAAATAAACACAAATGTACTTGAGGCATCTCTTCTTCTTCTTCATCTTTAGGTATATTGGGTCTAGTCAACAAGGATGTGAAGCCAAGAATTCTCTATACATATACACAACAAGTATATGAAACTATCAATCTATGTCTAGACGTGTATAATCAGTATAAGTTATTTAAACTATTCATTCAATCATTTGCATTCAATTACCTTTCCCTTGTCTCCAATTGCACTACCAGATCCCAAATCACACAGCCCCACACTCGTGTTGCTTGTGCCCTACAGGAGTAAAATAAGATATACATGCAAGTTACTACATAATCTAATTAATACTAATATAAATGATGAGCATGTATGTACAATAAAATACAAATGACTAGGTGCAATAATATATGTACCATCAAGCTATCAAGGCCAAATGAAATGGTTGTCAAGGTGCCCTCCTAAATCTTTGTCAACTCCTCCTCGGCCATCAACTGTTAAATAGACCATGTAAATTAAATCTAGTACTTAATATTATCTAGATTATAAATATTCATTTAAAATATAACATGAACTATGAAAATAAAAATCTTACCACTACATCATCAATGTATGATGAAGGTGCCTCTTTGCCTCTAGCATGCGATGACTCCCTAGGGTATCCTCCAGTCTGTGTCATAACATCTAGTGCATCGTGCATCTCATGCACCTCATAATACACACTGTCCACAGGAGGATCGACAGGTTGTCCAACTGGACCCAAGCATACGTGCCCACACATGACACAACTATGGGGCACGTAAATGTATGGAGCCGAGGAGGATGCGTCAGTGCCACCAAATGCACCAATATCATCAAAAGTAGGCTAAGGTACTGACCTAGCCTGAGAAACCAAAAGGCTACTCAAAGAGTGAATAGTCGATATGGTCTGTGATGCCGCCTCACAAATGATATCTAGATGTTGCACTGGAGGTGGGGGAATAACAAGAGGAGGGGGGACATATGGGCCCTGGACTACTCTGACTGCCCCAGGTCTATTTTGGGGCATGCCTAAACCCACACCCTAGAAAGGTTGGACGTCAAAATAGTTCACATGTTTTCCTAAAACAAACTCAGCATATAATTTTTTTATGAAGTAGAAGGGGACATCAAGATTGTTGTTGGGTGGTTTGTTGAAAACCATCCACCAACGATCCCAATTTTTTTTCACAATACCATCATTTGTGCACCATTTAATTGAAAGTTTTGTTTTTTGGGGGTCTACAAGTTGACAAGTGCGGGGATTCACAAACAATGTGGGGATAGCGGCTTTGGATATCTCGAGATCCTTGATCTCCTTATAGGACAAGCCATCCGCATATTGTTCCCTCATAGAATCTTGCCACAAAAGAGCGACATTGTGCTCCTCATTCATGGTTTCCATACACTTTATGATCGATGTGAGGGGATCAAACATTAGGTTTAGGCGAGGGATCCTACAAAATACATCTCCAATCCCCCTCAATTGGTTCAAAATTTGTGCAATTAAATTCTAAATTGAGGGGGGGTTTGGCAAAGGAGGGTTTGGTTGTTGTGGTTGTGGTTGATCAATGTTTTCATTGTTATCCCCCATTTTTAACCTAATTGAATGTAAACAATGGAATTTAGTTAACAAATTTAAACAATTTTGTATTTGATTTAAACAAACCTAGTTTTCATGACAAAAAAAACCATATTTTCAATGAAAAAACAAATAAACATTACAAAAAATACAAAAATTGAATGAAAATGATTGAAAACAATAAAAACCTTACCTTTTAATGTATTTTTTAGAAAATTTTGGTCAAAAAACCAGATATTGGATTCCCAAAAATCGTGCAGCCCGTGGGTTAAAAATAACTCACGAGCTGTCACAGTCCAATTATATTGTCAGAAAATTGGATATCCAATTTTTATACTTAAATTATTTTAAAATAACATTATATTATATAATATAAAAATATATTTTATAATATAGTATTATATTATATAATAATATAATAATATAATAATATATTATAATTATATAATATATAATAAAATATAATAATATATTAATATATTAATATATTATATTATATATTATATAATTATATAATATATTATTACATTATATATATATTATATAATATAATATTATTTTTTTGTATGGATATAGTTAATAAACCAGATTACAGACAAGTATGTAACTGCTTTAGTAGTTCGATATAACTACACAAAATAGGAGCAGTTTGTTACTTAGTAACAGTGCAAAAATATGCGAGTATGTGATTTGGTAGATCCACTATATGTCAGTCTAATTACAATAATGACCAAAAGAAGCAAAAAAAATTGTCCATGGTGTATGCTTGGATTACATCTAGGTTATCCATTCTGTAGGTCCTTCCATCCAGAAAAGCCTGTGATCATCTAACATCCTAGCAGTTTGGATCATCTGTTGTCTTACCTGGTGGCCATTGCCTTTGATTTCTTCCATGAGAGCGTCGAGGGCATTCACAAAAGGAGTTCTCTCAGCATTGGTTCTCCCCCAGGTGTATCCATGGGATAGCTCAAAGATGAATATCATGGCATGTCCATCTAAAAGGAACCTCCGAAACTTCTCTTTGTTAAGCCTGAACACCATATTGACCTGTGAGCAGACAAAGTGGAGGGTGAGACTTCGAAAACACTCAGTAAGGGCCTTGAATTACCCTTGAAATTTTTCTAATTTCCTAATTTTTCATATATACCAAAGGATATCACCAGAATATAAATTCCAGAAAACATTAGTATCTTTCTTAAGTCCTTTAATGACCCCTATAACAACATTAAGAATATTACACTGCACAGGAAGAGTAAAACCAAACATAAGCCAAATTTCCTAAGCAACAATGCAGTCAAAAAAAATATGTCTACTAGTTTCCCTGATTTTACAGATAGAACACAGGTCTTCATTAGTGTAGTTCGATCTGGTAGGGAGCTTGTATAGAAGAAGAAACCATCTGAAGGTTTTCTTCCTCCGAGCCAATGGAGATCCCCAAAGAGATTTGAATATATGACCCCATTGATCTCTCGATAGGTCAGAATACTAGATTGAATTGAGATGGTTGATGATGTTGCTATTAGAAGAGAGGATTTTATAGATAGAAAGAGGCTTAAGGTTCCCAATTGGGCTTCCATCGGACCAAGTGAAGGAAAGAGGGTTGCTATCTTTGTAAGCAATGGGGGGCAGGAGGATATTACAAGCATTGCACAAGATGTTATAAGTCCTTTTGTTAGAAGGAGGCAGATTAAATTTTGCAGAGAGTTCTTCCCAAGGGGTTAGAGGTCCATTAGTAATGATGTCTTTGAAGCAACAAATTCCTTTGCTGGCCCATTTTTTGGCCGAACACCCCTGAGTAAGGGCTAAAGGCTTATCTTTATGGGTTAAGTTCCACCAGATTGACCTATCCCCACACACTTGATTAATACAGCTGCTCCAAGAATTGCCAACATTAGATCTAATAATTTCCCATGCTTTCCAGATGGTTTTGAAGATAACAGAGCCTGCGGTAGAAACTAAGAAAGATCCAACTAGTAGATCACTAATGGGGAGGGACTTCCAATATTTAGTTTTCTCAGGAACTCCCCTACTAATATTATTATGAATGAGCACTTTCCATGGTTCATTACCTTCTAGAGCATGAAAAATCCATTTGGTTGCCAATGCAATCCCCTAGGTTCTCAGATCCTTAAGACCCAGGCCCCCAATAGATTTATCCATACAACACCAATCCCATTTGACTGAGTAAGCTTTTCTATGACCTCTTCCATCCGACCACAGAAAGTCTCTAATGGTTTTCTGAATCTCATTGATCTGATAGTTATTGAACATCCAAACAGACACATAGTATATACTGTAAGATGAGAGAATCTTTTGGCACACTTACATTCTTCTTGCCAGTGATAAATAGTGCTTGTTCCATTTAGAGAGCTTAGATTCAATCTTCCCCTTAATCCATGCCCACATATCCTTAAGGCAGGGGGATATTGCAAAAGCGATACCCAAATATCTGACAATTGTGGTCGGTCCTCCCCATTGATACCCATAGGTAGCAAGCCAGTCTGGAGGTTTCTCAGTCCATCTGAGCATGGTAGATTTGGGTTGGGAGATCTTGGCCCCTGCGGCTTCACAGAACAAGGAGAGTTTGGCTGATAGAGCATCCAAATTCTCTTTTGAAAGCTCAAAGAAAAGGCCAGTATCATCTGGAAATTGGATGTTGATCAATTATGAGTCATCAAGGAGGGAGATTCCCTTAACCCTAGGGGAGTGGAATTTGTCTCTAATAAAATAATAAAGAGCATCAGAAGCAATAACAAAAAGGGTAGGGGCAAGAGGGCAACCTTTCCTAATAGATCTACTAAGCTTGAGTGGATGAGAAATTAGGCCATTCACTTCTGCTTGGGCATGAGCATCCCTAAGAAGGACCTTAACAGACTGACAAAAGATCTCAGGAAATCCAAAGGCTTTGATCATAGTGGTTATGAAACCCCATTCAATCCTATCATAGGCTTTTTTGAAGTCTAACAAAAACATGGCCACCTTCTGTTCTGAGACTCTAGCCCATTCCATGGCTTCCTAGCTTGTAATCAGATTTTCCAAGTGTAGCGTCCTAAAATTGCGACACTTGCAATTTCGACTGCATTTCGGTCTTCACGATGGTGACGCAACACGCAACCTGAATGGAGACCCCGAAACCTAATTATGACACTGAAAACTGCATTTTCTTGCACCCTGGCCTGAACCTCCTTTGCACCTTGCTGTCCCGGGAGGTGGGACCAGAGCGCCCAGTGCCCTGGTCCTTCAGGACCAGGGCACCTAGCGCCCTGGTCCCCCAGGACCATGGCGCCCAGCACCCTGGTCCCTGGGTCCTATTTTGGGCCCGGTCTCTTTTGGACTTCGGGTCTTTATGTTTGCAAATTGGGAAATAAACTTTCCTGGTCAGCCTAAGGTCGGGAAAATCAGTCTATTAACCCTAATTGGCAAGTATATAAATGGCATTTTCCTCTTTCATTCGATATGAGGGAAAAAGCATGGAAACTATACTCAAGCATTCAAGCATTCAAGCATTCTTTCAAGCAATTGATCATTTCAAGTCTCCATTCAAGGCTAAGGGTTGCATTCAAGACAAGGATTCAACCATTGAAGAGGAGATCACTTACCACACATTACATGCTACAACATACAACATACAACAAACAACAACATCTATACCTTCGCATATAAGGATACAAACATCCTTACAACAAGGTATTAGTACTTGTTTTACATTACATTTACAACATTTCTCATTTCTTGGTTAATTCCAAAACCGGGGTTTGACCTAAAGGAAAACCCCTAATCCCTAACCCCCCAATCGTCTTCACTTTTCTGTGTGTAGGTTGCAGGTACGTA
The DNA here is from genome assembly GCF_030272615.1 of Cryptomeria japonica. Taxonomy (NCBI): domain Eukaryota; kingdom Viridiplantae; phylum Streptophyta; class Pinopsida; order Cupressales; family Cupressaceae; genus Cryptomeria; species Cryptomeria japonica. The sequence goes on from NC_081405.1 coordinate 473,634,718, forward strand.
GCTGAAATTGAAGATCTAGAATCCTTGTGCAGAGACAAACAGATCCCCCTTCGTTTCACGGATTTTTCGGAGGACCGTGGCGCTCGAGCGCCATCGTCCTGGCAACTTTTGCTCAAATTTGTAGGACAGTGCCGTATCGACATTTTACTGCTAATTCTAGGTCCGCAGCTTCATCCTATATCCCTATCTCAGTTTATAAGTGAATCTTTCTCACTTTCTATGCATGCCTAGCTTAATTCTTCTATCAACATTCTTTACAAAAGAGGGTAGCCTTGCTTTCTTAACCCTTGAAATGCATTTAGCAACCAATCTTGCATTGTGTAGGATTGGATCTTGTGGGTTTCAACCCCTCTTTTGAATGTAAAGTCTCTCCCTTAAGTGAAAACCATCAACCCTAGAGACTCTCCCTTCTCTCTCCTCGGAGTTGGAAGAGGGGAGAGCAACTAGGGTTCGATCGCGATTTTCCACTTTACATTTTGGTGAACCTGACGTGAACATCCTTTCTGATTATTCATAGTTAGATCTGAAAATTGGATTCCTTGATTACATTTCCATGTTTGATCTTTTGCAAAATTTTAGAGGTTAATTGCATAAAAACCCTAAATTTTCTTTTTAAGTAATTAAACTTGTGAAATGTTTAATTGTTGATGCTTGTTTCAGATCTGCCCTTCTATTACAAATTATCAATTCATATTTGTGCTTTAATTTTGAAAATTAAGTGGTTAAGTGTCAAAACCCTAATTTTTGAAACCCTCTTGATTCAACCTTTGTCCGACAATTTCACTAATCAAAACACTTCCAAATCGGCTGTAACTTTGGATTCCGCAATAAAATCACAATATCTTTCATCCCTGAAAATTTGGAAAAAAGTTGCGAGGACCGTGTGCACTCCGAGCGCCATCGTCCCCGACATTTTTTCTGAAATTTCGGGAGCGAGATCTTACTGTATTTTTCTGCTAAAATCCAGAATTTTGGCTGATTTTATCAATTTTAACACCTTCAAAATTACAGTCAAAGTTGGTCTAGCGATTGCTTGGATTGAGGCTTCTAATCATTCAAAAATTGTTGAAATTGAAATTTGTGTCAAAATTGTGTTTCTTACAGTCCTAAATCTGAAAAGTGTGTTATCATCCATTCGAAATTTCAGTAATTCATTCAAATTTTTGCAATTTGTGACTTTTGAAATTAAGTGCTTAATTACAACAACTTTGATTTCCGCTTTCAAAATTGAATTTTGCATGAAATTGAGTCAACTTTCAAATTTCAAAACTTGCATTGCTTTTGGTATTCCCTCTAAAATCATAAAATTCAAAATTTCAGTTTCCCTCTCTTTTTCAAAATTCAAATTTTGCATTTTTCGACAATCTTGGTAGGGTTCAATTTTGAGATTGCAACTTTAATTTGGCCTATCTACAGATCGTAAAATCACTCAATTTTTTCAGATTAGCTCTAAAATCATCATAACTTTCATCCCTGCAAATTTCGAAAAAAGTTGCAAGGACCGTGTGCACTCCGAGCGCCACGGTCCCGGACATTTTTTCCGAAATTTCGGGAGATTGTCCTGATTGTATTTAACAGCTTAAATCTAGAAGATTGGCTGGTTTTACTGAAATTTTCTACCTCTAAAATTCAAAATCTTCTCTTCCTCTCTAGTGCATGAGTTTTACAACAATAAGTCCTACTTACACTATTCCCGTTAGACGAAGCCTTAGAATTAAGTCTTTCCAAGGTTTAATTACTGAGGAGATGGAACCTAATTTGAATGGTCTTTTTAACGAGGACATGGGTAATTCCTCTAATCCTCTTAATGATGAAGAAGCTCTCCATGAGGTTTCTGTAGAACAACTTTCAAAATTGGATAACCAATTTGACGATTTTCGACAATGGATGTCTCAAGAATACCCTGATAGTCAAGCTCTTCCTTTAATTGAGGGTCTAAAACGTATGCTTCAAAGTGATAAGAATGGAATTGATATTTTGCGTGGTATTGCACACATTGTGGATTCAAATGTGATGCCTATGAAAAGTTGTGCCGAAACCTTAGGTTATACACAACCTCCTACTCAAGTCAATCATTCTATTCCTTTGACGACTCCTATTGCTAGTATACCTACTTTTACATCAAACATAATGACTACTTCAACGCAAGACATTTCTCCTATGATCACTAGTCATGGGGGAAATCCCTCTTCTTCAATTAACCCTCTTCCTTCATTCAATCCAACTTCTTCATTCATTCCTTCAATGAGTGTTCCTATTATATCACCACAAATGAACATGACGCAAGGGGGCAATTCATTTAACCATTCCATTCCTCCTTGTAGTGTTCCTCCTGTCCAATCATCTCCTATGACTAACTATCATAGTGTCCCACCACCTTACTCTCTACCTTCTTTCAATAACATAACACATCCATCACAATCCAACACGTCTAATATAAACTCTTCGACTGAAGCGACCATTAACAATCTTGCACAAACTGTCTCTTCTTTACAGCAACAAATTGTCTCTATGAATCAATCTAAGTTTAGTGTGCCCACATTTGACGTTGCGAGCCCACTTTCTCTTGACATTGTCCGAGCTATTCGCCCTAAACATGTTGAAATTCCGCATTTGGAGCTTTATAATGGTAAGGGTGATCCTCTAACACATGTTAAGACCTTTCAAACAATATGTATTGATTTTGCTTATGACCAAAGGTTGCTTGCAAAATTGTTTACTAGAACATTAAGAGACAAAGCCCTACAATGGTATTGCTCATTGCCTTCCTATTCTATTACTTCTTTTGAACAACTTGCAAATGCTTTCATTCAACAATTTCAAAACAATATAAGTCCTAAAGTTACTTTGATTGATTTAATGCATTGTAAACAAGGTGTTAAAGAAAAAGTGACTGATTTCATTGGTAGATATAAGCATTTGTATGCTCAAATTTCTTTTCCAGTGCCTGACAATGATATTCAAAGAATCTTTATTTCTAATTTACAAAAAGACATTAGAGAAAAACTCATGTTTTCTGAGTTTACTTCTTTCCAACAGTTGTGCGCAACTCTTCACAATTATCAACTGACTATGAGTCAAATGGAACAATCACATCCTATGGCTCCGAGTGATAAGGGTGATAGTAGTCAACAACCATTTGGGAAGTTTAAACCAAACAGAGAGTCCATTAAATTCAATGAAAACATCATCAACAACAATGTGAATGCAGCATCAGGTGTGTCTCCTATTTCTAAGTTTTTCAAGAAAGAAAGAAAGTTTACTCCTTTGAATGAATCATTGCATAGTATTATGAATAAGTTATTGGAACAAAATGTGCTTACTCTTCCTCCTATAAGGAAAATTGATCCTGCAAAGATTAATTCACCCTATTTTGATAACAAATCTTTTTATCAATTTCATCGTCAACCTGGGCATGATACTAAAAAATGTTTTGCTTTAAAGGGGAAAATTCAAGATTTGATTGATAATAATACTATCTCTGTTTCTGGAGTGAATGATAAAGGCAACACATCTGTAGCTCCTCCTAACCAAAATCTTCAAATTTTTACTGATCCATTACCTTCTCATACCTCTAATGCGATTGAGGCTAATGATTCCTCTCTTTCATCTGATGGTCTTGTGTCCATGACTCCGAATGTGATTAACTTTGTAGAGCAGCAAGAAAACCCTAAAGAACTTTCCATCACCTTTGATTCTAGTGAAACTATCAGGGCACCTGATGGTCCTTTATATATAGTTGCAAAAGTCAAGAATACACCCTGCCATGGAGTGCTTATTGATCCTTCTTGTATGGTTAATGTCATTACTGAAGAATTTCTTTTTACTTTGCAATTGAATCAAGTGATATATGATGAAACAAATGTGGTTGTGAAACTATTTGTTGCATTCTCTTCTCCTACAATTGGTTCTATTACATTACCTATTGAGGTCCATAACAAATCCCTTGATGTGGACTTTGCTATTATTCCTTCATCCGAACAATTTCGTGTGAAGCTTGGCTATCCTTGGCTATCTTCCATGAAAGCTATTGCTTCTCCTATTCACAAGTGTTTGAAATTTCCCCATAATGGTGAAGTTGTTACTGTCAATCATAGTCTCTTTAAACCAGCTGAAAGAATTCCTAGTGTTCCTATTGATTATATTTGGCCTAAACAATTCCAATCCCTTCCTCCGTGAAGTGATCATCTTTTCAAATCTTATCAAAAGTGGAAAAAAGACATGATCCTATCTCTAAGTGAACCTAGAACACCCAAACTTGACATTCCTATCGTTCTTGAGAAGGAAGTTCTTCCTTTGAAAGATAAAACTAATGTCTTTCCTCAAGAAGATTCCCAACCCATTCCTATGGATGTGACTATGCCTATATCTAATAAACCTCGTAAGAGTAGACCTATCCCTCCTCGTCATGATGGACTTGGTCTCCTTCCTAAACCAAATATTCCTCCCTTATATGGAGTAGTTCCTCCTCCTTCCTCTTATGGAGAGAAGAGACCTTCCTCTTCTCCTATTGTTCAGCCTAAGAGGCCACAACCTAAACACCCAAGTGATAAGGATGAGAACATTCCTCCTCCTCAATCTTCTCAACTTCCTACTAAGACTAGACGAAATCGTTCTGCACGTGAGCGCCGGCGAAAGCGTCATCTTAGAGCTCAAACTTTGCAATCCCCAAAAAAACCTTCAACAAGCATTATTCCATTTTCTCCTCAGTCGACGATTGAGCCGAAATCTCCTAAACATAAGATGCATGATGGTCTTGATCCTGTGCGAGTTAAAGATCCTATTTTTATAAATCTTGATGACGATATGGATGAAAATGTTATTCATGATGAACATGTTACTCCTCTTGCTTCTGATAGTGAATATGAACTTGTTGATATTGATAACCATCTATCTAACGAATTTTCTAAAGCACTTATCCTAGCTCCTAGACAAGAACAATGTGGCTCGGAACATGAACATAGCCCTTGTTTGGATCTTGTGATAGCTCCATCTGCTGTGTTGGATGTTCCTCCTCTAGCGTGTTCCCTACCTTCTCGAAACATTGATCAGCAAGATCGGGGGGTAGATGACGTGCTAGACTAGTTTCATTAGCATATCAGATTCTCTCCCCCTCTCTTTTGTTACTTCCTCTATATGTTAGTCTCATTCTTCTATTTTGTTGTCCTTAGTGTTGTCTACTTGAGGACGATGCAAAGCATTGAGATCTCTCGATCTCTCTCATGTTGACTCAAAAGACACATGTGTTCCCTTCTTCTAGGTGACCTTCCTTGATTGGGGAATGAAGAACAATTATGCATACATACATATGATATACATGAATTATCATACAGCATACTGACCCCGAGGAAAGCGAAGTCACCTTGTGCTTTGTGTTTTTTGTCTATTATCCTTGGGCTTATCTCACACTTGGGGGCTAAATCCTTGTGATAACGTGCTCCTTTCTCATTTCTTATATGTATCACTACCTTAAAGCAATCACCCCCGGTGAGGCATGTGCGATCGCTTTAACGTAGGGGGGCATACATCCCGTTCATATCTTTTCAAGATACTTGAAAATTTCTTGACAAATTTAGCTTTGCCTTGAATATTTTTGATATCTTTCTTGCATGACTCATAGTGAGGGAACCTTACTACTGACAGTCATGGTTCTCCCTCGTGATCTTCCCTTTTACTTTTTCAATCGAAGTCGTAAGATCCTTAGTCCACTGGGGGCTTGGTGTATCTTGCCTCCTTGACGTGGTGAAAGTTTTTCAATGTTGTTTCCTTGTACTTTACCAGAAGTATGAGCGTACGCTTATACTCCCGCTAAAGTGGGGGCTAAATGTAGCATCCTAAAATTGTGACACTTGCAATTTCAACTACATTTCGGTCTTCATGATGGTGACGCAACACGCAACCTGAATGGAGACCCCGAAACCTGATTATGACACTGAAAACTGCATTTTCTTGCACCCTGGCCTGAACCTCCTTTGCACCCTGCTATCCCGGGAGGTGGGACCAGAGCACCCAGCGCCCTGGTCCTTCAAGACTAGGGCGCCCAGTGCCCTGGTCCCCCAGGACCATGGCGCCCAGCGCCCTGGTCCCTGGGTCCTATTTTGGGCCCAGTCTCTTTTGGACTTCGGGTCTTTATGTTTGCAAATTGGGAAATAAACTTTCTTGGTCGGCCTAAGGTCGGGAAAATCAGTCTATTAACCCTAATTGGCAAGTATATAAATGGCATTTTCCTCTTTCATTCTATATGAGGGAAAAAGCGTGGAAACTATACTCAAGCATTCAAGCATTCAAGCATTCTTTCAAGCAATTGATCATTTCAAGTCTCCATTCAAGGCTAAGGGTTGCATTCAAGACAAGGATTCAACCATTGAAGAGGAGATCACTTACCACACATTTCATGCTACAACATACAACATACAACAAACAACAACATCTATACCTTCGCATATAAGGATACAAACATCCTTACAACAAGGTATTAGTACTTGTTTTACATTACATTTACAGCATTTCTCATTTCTTGGTTAATTCCAAAACCGGGGTTTGACCTAAAGGCAAACCCCTAATCCCTAACCCCCCAATCATCTTCACTTTTCTGTGTGTAGGTTGCAGGTACGTAGCTGAAATTGAAGATCTGGAATCCTTGTGCAGAGACGAACAGATCCCCCTTCGTTTCGCGGATTTTTCGGAGGACCGTGGCGCTCGGGTGCCATCATCCCAGCAACTTTTGCTCAAATTTGCAGGACAGTGCCGTATCGACATTTTACTGCTAATTCCAGGTCCGCAGCTTCATCCTATATCCCTATCTCAGTTTATAAGTGAATCTTTCTCACTTTCTATGCATGCCTAGCTTAATTCTTCTATCAACATTCTTTACAAAAGAGGGTAGCCTTGCTTTCTTAACCCTTGAAACGCATTTAGCATCCAATCTTGCATTGTGTAGGATTGGATCTTGTGGGTTTCAACCCCTCTTTTGAATGTAAAGTCTCTCCCTTAAGTGAAAACCATCAACCCTAGAGACTCTCCCTTCTCTCTCCTCAGAGTTGGAAGAGGGGAGAGCAACTAGGGTTCGATCGCGATTTTCCGCTTTACACCAAGATGTATCTCCCTTTAATGAAGCCAGTTTGGGTGGGGCATATAAACTTAGGGAGGATATGTTTGAGCCTTAAGGTGAGCAATTTAGCAAGGATCTTGTAAGAAACATTGAGTAGAGTAATAGGGCGCCAGTTTTTGATTAAAGTCTTGGCCCCTTCTTTGGGTATAAGTTTGAACAACTCTCTATTAATGTTAATTCCCAGAGTTCCAGTCTTGATGGCTTCATTATAGATCTCAAGAAGATCATCAACTATCACTGAAATATTGGCCTTATAAAACTCTATAGTAAGCCCATCCAGTCCTAGGGCTTTTTCATTATTAAGGGAGTTAATAGCTCTAATAATCTCCTACATTGAGAAGGGTCTACTGAGAGAGATAACCTCATCGGGAGATACAAGCTTAGGAATAAGATCCTTGCATTTGACCCTTGCAGCCTTTGAAGTAGGGGAGTCTTCAGAAGAGAAGAGTTGCTTATAGAATTTACTGAACTCATTCAAGATTTCCTCATCAGCAGCAATTTCCTTGCCATCCGCCCATACCTTATCAATCCTCTCCTTACATTGTTTTTGCTTCAGAATTTTGAAAAATAACTTTGAGCCTTTGTCCCCTTTGTCAAGCCAGAGCATCCTGGATTTGGTTCGGGAACATAGTACCTTATGATGTTGTCTTTTCCAGAGCTCATCTCTAGCAATGGCCACTTGGAGATTATGATGAGAGTTGTTGGGGTCATATTGAAGGGCTTGCTTTGTATTGAGCAGATTTGATGATAGAACCAACTCAACTTGCCTAGCATATTTGGCCTTCTTTTTTCCAATGGTGCCTATTATCTTCTTCCAACTTCTGACCAAGGTATCCCAATTGTTTATATAGGAGCCACTAGTGGGGTTCCACTTATTAAACATTCTTATTATATGAATAGCTGCAAGGACATCCTAGTCTTTGAGGAGATTGTTTTTGAGAGTAAATTTGCCTCCATTTTTACTATGAGGCTTATTTTCACTCCTAAGAATAATTTCAACAAAGATGGGGTGATGATCCAAGAGGGAGGAAGGTCTGACCACAACTAGGAAGCCTTGGTAGTCTGGGATAAAGGAGAAGAAGTCCTTATTGGTATAAAATCTATCTAGTCTGGAGTAGATTCTGCTACCAGCTTTCAGGAAGTTGCACCACGTATACCATATGTCCTTATTAACATGCTTTAATCCTTCTAAAGGGTCAAATAATATCTTCATGCTCTTCATTCTATCCCAGTGGATCTTCTCTCCTCCTTTCCACTCATTTACAATGCCCCTTGACTTGTCATCCTTGTGCTCTACCATATTGAAGTCACCCCCCAAATTCCATGGGATGTCAGGAAGAGAAGAAAACCACTTCCAAAGCTCAAATCTATCCCTGTAATCATTGGGAGCGTATATATTGCACAAGAATGAGGAATCACCATGATGGAAAGTGGCCCACATAGTTATATCACAAGAGGAGATTCTTGAGTCAATGATAGAGTTTTTCCAATTAGGATTAATAAGGATGGCAACCCCTCCTTTGCCTTTCTCATGATTAGTGAAGAATTTGAGACAGTCCTTCCATATGAAGTTTAGATTGGTCTCTAGGGTGAAGTTAATAGCTTTAACTTCTTGAAGCAGGAAAAAATCCAAGTCCTTATGACTATTCAACAATCTTCTCACAATATATTTCCTGTCAGGGGATTCCAACCCCTAGATATTCCAGGATAGACATTTCATGGAGAACGGGTAATTATTTTTCATTTTAAAGCCTAAAGGCCTTCCTCTTTTCCTTCTGGTGAGAGCTTCACCCTCAGAGATTTCCTCATTTGTGAAATCGACATCCTTAAGTTCCTCACCATTAATGGTCAACAAGTTGGATCTTAAATCAATTTCTATCTCAGACTCATGAATGTCCACCGAGGAGGCATCTTCCTGGGATTCTCCTTCCGACATACCTATCTCAAGAGTGTATTGGATTCTAGAGTTGACAACTATTGGAGTAGCCTAGATAATCTCATAAAGGACATTGTCATCATCAACCAAGGTCTTATATTTATCTAGAGTAGGGATCGAGGATGTGATGAGGATAGGATGAGGGAAGCAATCCTCATGCCCTAGAGGGTCCAATGAATCATTCTACACAAATGTCAACTCTGATGATTTATCCCTAACTTGGGGTTGACATGTTGTGAGAGCAGATTGAGGATCATCAAGGGTGGGGGGGTTGCAGCCCTACTCCTACTAGCATCATCTCCATGATCAATGCCTTCAAAAGTCCTGACAATTGTTTTGACATGAGAGTCCTTGCGGGGGTTGGTCTTTGTCAATTCCTTTAGAGGGGTGTTAGATTCCTCTTACACAATGCCTGTCTTGATGGATTGAGAACTCTGATGCCCTTTGGCCCTAATCTTCTCTAGGGCCAGTTGTTGAGCATTCTTTTTCTTAGACCTTTTGTTTCCCCTTGAGACCAACTAGAAGACAAAGTCATTGACATTTTCCAACTGAGAAATGGCTGTAGACACTGCTGAGTGAGGGAGGGATCAACATTGAAGGGACCGAATTTAGAATTAGTGTCAAAAATAGGGGGATCAATAGGTTGAGTCCTAGGGAGGCTAGACACAGCAACATTAATGGATTTACTTAACAAATCTAGCTTATCTTTAATAGACGGCTCCTCTAAAGGCTTAGCAAAAGGATTGAGAGGAGTAGGGTCCCCTTTATTCCTTCCAGACCCAGGTGGGTTAGCAAACAGTTTGGACCTATTCGACAGAATAGGGAAAGAGCGCCTAACGTGCCCTTCCCTTCTACAAAGGAAGCATGAATTCAAACCCCCTAGGGTTTCCAAAATACAGGTGAAGGAATCATTCTACAATTTAATGTCAAGAAACCTCGGAATGTTTACTCTCGGATTGATGGAAATCAAGGCTCTGGCATCCAACTTGGGGACAAGGTTCGCCGAATGATCCACTCTCACCACTTTCCCTATCAAACTTAGCAATTGCGAAATGAAATTCCAAAAAATGGGGGGGAGATTCTTAATTAACAGCCATCGAGGGCAAGATAAAGCCAAAATTTCTTTATTAACCACATCAAAAGACCATTTTAGGGCCCTGAAGGTGGTTTGACCAACAACCCATAATTATTTTTGTAAAACTTCTAACTGTGATTTATTGTCTTTAAAGAAAATAACAAAAAGACCTTTCTGGATCATTCTACAGAAAGAAAAACTGAAACCTAGCTTTTTAATCCAGACATTTTTCATCCAATCATCTAGGAATTTCCTCACTGAACATTTATCCAGATTAGTTACAACAAAAAAGATAGCAACATCTTGGAGTCTCTTATTTTCAAGTTCTAGGGAATCTACCATGGCATCATTAGGAGAGATAGAGAAAGTGCAAGGAGCCAAGGTAGGGTCCTTACCTCATCCTCTGGTTCTACCATTACCGTTTGTAGATGAAGCACTTACCAGAGTGAATTTGGCCTCCTTCAAGGCCTGCACTGCATTACCAGTGATCATGTCTCAGAAGGACTTGCCAATGAATGCTTCCTCGATGACTTTATTCATGGGCAGATGGGTCGAGTTTGCCTCATTAATCCCCATCTCCATCGAGCATTAATTGTTTCTACCCTCCTTCGTGCCTGCAATGAATGCACCTAACTTGGTAAGGGTTAGAAAATAGAGAGGGAAGAAAATATTACCACCATGGAGGAGAACGTACGCCTCCTCCACCCACAGGGCTGCTAAGGGTCCACATCAACCTTGGTTGTAGGCCCTAGTTGCAGAGCGCCATCATCACGATCAGATGGATCTTGATTCAAATATTTAATATCATAATATAATATTTTATAATCTAATATTATATTATATTATATTATATTATGTATTATATAATATATAATTTAATATAATAATATATTATATATTATATAATATGTAATATATAATATATTATTATATTACTTATAAATTATATAATTTATTTTTTAATTTAAAATTACAAATAAAAATCGGATATCTAATTTTATGCGATATCTGATTTGCTTAGGTGTTTACCATGCTAAGGTGTACTCACACCCAAGCCAAGAAAAAGTCAACATGGATTTTCGCATTTTTAGGTGAGTGGAGAAGGCTATTTTTTTCACATCGCCACTTTTTGGCCCCCCATGATCCCGCACTAACCCTCATAAGAATAACAACTCCTATAGAACCCTACAATGATGATGTACTAACAAAGGTTCTACAACTAATTGTGGATAGTCTTCATTAGTTACATGATATCAAAGCCCCTAGTTTTGGTTATAGGGCTAAGATCTTAGAAATTATGGCAAGAGCTAGATCATTTGTCATTATGTTGGATTTCAACTATGATAAATTGATTCTTCAAATTTTTCAATGTTTTTTAACCCAAGTCAGAAAACAACATTCAGACAGCATTAAAGCAAGTATGCAAACTATTTTGTCCTTAATTATGGATGGAGATGATGATATATGCATGAAGTTGCAATCAAATTTGTTAGCCATTAGGAGAAAGGAGTTGATTGTCTCACCTAGTACTCATGAGTTCTCAAAAAGGTTGATTGAGTAGAAAATTGAAAGGTTCAAGAAATAGTTGACTAAAAATGAACTAATCTTGATGGGTTTACTAGTTATAGGATCTCCCAAAAAGAGTAAGAACCAAATGAGGAGATAGAAGATTTGTTTCTCATGTCAGGAGGCTTGGGCACCTAATAATAATTGTGTAGTTAATAAGGAGAAAGATCTATTTCCAAGTAGTGATGGGGACAAAGATACAAATGTGAAAGGTGCCTTGACTAATGAGGAGAAAGCTACAACAACAGCTTTGTATACATCTGAAATTGGGCATGCCAAAAGAAAAAAAGATAATGAATTCCAATCAGCTAAGGATGACATTATGGAGGCAGAATCAATTACCATAGGTGTGGGGTATACAAAACTCTTAATCGGTGACTTGCAAATTATTATTGAAACTAGTGAAGAGAAGAACTCCTTTGATGAGTCCATATATGATCATATGTAGTGGTGTTCCATTATTACTACATGGAGAGTGCATGACATCATCAAGAGATACAATTAAGTGTGATGGTGAAAATGTTCATACAGTTGAGAACGAATAAAAAAATTCAATGTGTGACAAGCTTTTTTCTTTAGATGAATTTGAACAAAATCCTTTAGCTTTGCAAGATTTGAAGGATAGATTATTGGTCACAGAGGAGAAGATTGTGCAAGTATTAAAAAGGGCGGATGATTATCACAAATACATTGAATATATTATTTGGAAAACTCAAACCAAGGAGAGACAAAAAGGAGTTGCGAGTGGAGTCACTAGTACTGAATTGCACTCAATCAAAGAAGCATTTGAAAAGATGAAATCAGATTACTTACACTTGTTTATGGATAGGAATCTTGCTATCAAGTTTGCAAGAGACAAGGAAAAAGAGGCTAATGATATTTGCTACTAGATAAGTATGACTCATTTCTCTCTATACAAAGCAAAAAATCAAATATCTACTACATCTATAACCATGGAACAAGAAGTTGGTACAAGGGAGATGGAGATCAAAACAATAGTAGAAGGGATTGATGAGTTCCTTAGGAGGGAAATGGGGCACCATGATTCCAAAGAGATCCAATATGTTGATGAAAGGATTGAAGAGCTTCACAAGGAAGTATCTTGAATCCTTGTGACATCAATTGAAGAAGATTTATTTGAGGCACCACATGTCTCTGCATAGCCTCCATGTGGTGAATTTTTGAAGGGAAATATTTTAGGAATCCATTCCTTAGAAAAAAGAAACCACGTGGGTTTTAAACTTTATAGATCAAGATGAGCTAATCTAGCAATAATCAGAATATCTATAGGAATCTCCATACTAACACCAATGCAATAAGGGTATATGAGACTCTTTTGCAGTCTTGTGTGTTACCAGAGTGTCTTCCTAGGAGGATAACATATTTGGAAATCATTTGGTAAATCACTTGAGTTGATACAATACATTTAAGAAAAGGAAGGAAGACTTCATTATTTCCCACTTCATGTAAATTTATAGATTTCACTATTACTAACAAGGATGGCCTTGATAGGACTTATTCTATATTGCAATCCTCTAAAATAAGGTTTAAAAGAGTAAATGATTTTGATCTAGAAGGGTTCATAAACACATTAGAGAATAATTTTACTCATGTCATGGGTTATGAAGAAGATATAATAAGCAGTTGTTCCCTAGTTCAAGAAGTTTATGAAAGGAGAAAAGGTGGAACATGGCAATGAAAGCTGAAGAGATTAGAAAGCAGAGAGAGATGAATTTCCTTGCTTTCTTCAATGATGAAGAAAATAATTTTGTGAGAATTGAGAAACTTACTGATAGTGTAGAATCCTTTCTAAAAAGGGATATAGTTAAACAAGGAAAACAATAAAAGTTTGTTGTTGATAAAGAAAAGCAAGAAGAGCCTCTAGCCAAGAAAATGAAAATGGTAACAAAACAACAAGAGAAAAACAAGGGGATTCAAATAATTCATATTGAAGAAGAAGAAACCCAAAATGTTAAGCAAGAAACACGAGTATCCACCATATCCTCTTGTTGACTATCCACCCTCACCTCCTCCTCAAGGTCAAACATCAAGGATGATAGCTCTTGTCATGCTGCCAAGTAGGGCTTTAGAAAACTTGAAGATTACAGATGCCCCTACTAGTGATATAAGATCATTGACCTACAATCAATTTATGGATGATGAAGAATTTGTGAAGACACAAGAATTCAAAGATTTTGTGTTAACAAGAAAGAGAAGAATAATAAATGAGGGTGAGAGAAGAAACGAATAACGGTTGTCATTAGAGGAGTACAATTGGGGAGGATATTTTGAAATAATTTGATTTCAAAACTAATAATGTCACTCCAAAAGAAGGTAAATAAATGGTTAAAGATGCTGAAATTATTTTATTGTCTGGATAGGATATTGTGACCACACTCACTTTCCATATTGCAATGAAATAAAATAAGATAATTTATCATTCAGAAGAGGAGGTTGAAAAGGATTTCTTTGGCTTAGATTTCAGTCAAACTTTTTCATTTTTTGCTATATGGGGTTTCGCTCAAAATACTAAAAAAAGAAAAATGTGTTCCAAAATTTTGATCAATTAAGTGGAAGTTCATTCATAAGAAGAGTAGCAGATACTTGATGCAATCAAGGTAGGGAGATCCAATGAAGGATAACCCATCCTTGTAGCCTAACACAAACACCATGCAAAATATACTGGTAACAAGTAACAATGCCAGATAAAGCAAAAGAACAACCGATAACAACGCATAAAACATAACTAGTAAACAGTATGAACAAATATTATAACAACTTGAATAATTACATACACCACACACTGGATCATAGTCAAGGATACAAAAATGCTTACAACACAAACATAAGATCCATAGATCATCCACATATCAAATTGGCCTCCAGAAACAGTTTGTCGGTTCAACCCTAATCTGGACCTCAGCCCTTCCAGCTTCAGTCCACTGGACCAGAATATTACCGGTTCTACATCTCCGCTAGTTCTCTAAACTCTATCTTCTATCTTTTCAAATGATTCACAAACTTCTATTTATACATTCCACAAATAATAACAACTTGATCAAGTCGTCCTAAAGACCAACTGATTCATGAAACATGCTAACGGTAACATGTCGGCTCAAAATCATTAAGAACAACTTCCAATGCACAAAACATCATATGGTCTTCTAGGAGCATCAAAAAAGACATAAGAAACATAAATCAACAATCTAAAAGTCACGGAGATCAACCACAACCCGATCCAGCTTTGCTCAACACACTACAAGACTAACCGGTAAGAACATATCAACCGAGTCAATACCGGAACCGATATCTCACCAGAATCAAATCCAAATGCCATGAAACTTGAACAAGATAAAGACAATGAGCTCAAGGGAATAAATCCAAATCCACAATGATAAACTCTCTAACAAGAAGAAATGCCATGATCTCCAAGCAGTTCCACTACTAACTGCCTCAAATGGTAAGAACTACAATGGTGCTCTTGCATCAGACTCTCAAGGTTAATTGAAAAGTGAGTCCCATCACTTAATCTGGTTTGATGATCTGTCACTAGGTACTTGAAACTACCTTAGGGGGTTTGACAATTTAACTACAGCTTCCGGTTGCCTCTCCTTGGCAATCTACCGGTCCATTCTGCAGCTTTCCTCAATCAGCGATCTGTTCAAGTCTCCACCCACAAACTGCCTCAAGCTCAAGCTCTAGGATCGATAGTCTACCTACAAACCTTGCCCTACCTCATGATCCTCATTATAAACAAATCTACAAGTTGCCTCAAATTCCTCTCCAACCAACTGGTGCATAACTGGGTCTTCCTCCAAGAACAGATTCACAAAACAACTCTGATACCATTTGATGCAGTCAAGGTAGGGAGATCTAATGAAGGACAACCCATCCTTGCAGTCTAACAAAAACACCATGCAAAATATACTGGTAATAGGTAACACAATGCCAGATAAAGAAGAAATAACTATTGGTAACAATATAGAATACATAACCGGTAAACAATATGAACAAATATTATAACAACTTGAAGAATTACATATGCCACATGTTGGATCGCAGTCCAAGATACAAACAATTCTTACAACGCAAACATAAGATCTATTGATCATCCACATATCAAATTGGCCTTCAGAAATAGTCTATCGGTTCAACCCTAATCCGGACCTTAGCCCTTCCGACTTCAATCCACCAGACCAAAATCTCACCGGTTCTACATCTTTGCTCAATCTGTAAGCTCTATCTTCTATCTTCTATATTCTATCTTCTATCTTCTATCTTCTATCTTCTATCTTCTATCTTCTATCTTCTCAAATGATTTGCAAACTTCTATTTATATCATCCACAAATAATAACAACTTGATCAAGTCGGCCCAAAGACCAACTGGTTCATGAAACGTGCCAATGGTAACATGTTGGCTCAAATCATTAAGAACAACTTCCAATGCATAAAACATCATGCGGTCTTCCGGGAACATCAGAAAAGACATAAGAAACATAAACTAATGATCTACAAGTCATGAAGATCAACCGCAACCCGATCCAACTTCTCTCAATACACTACAAAACTAACTGGTAAGAACATATCAATCTAGCCAATACCAGAACCGATATCTCACTGGAATCAAATCCAAAAGCCATGAAACTTGAACATGATAAAGACAACAAAATCAAGGGAATAAATCCAAATCCACAATGCTAAACTCTCAAGCAAGAAGAAATGTCATGATCTCCAAGCAATTCCACTGCTAACTGCCTCAACCGGTAAGAACTACACTAGTGCTCCTGCATCAAAATCTCAGGGTTAATTGAAAAGTGAGTCCCATCACTTGATCTGGTTTAGTGATCTATCAGTAGGTACTTGCAACTACCTCAGGGGGTTCAACGATCTGACTACAGCTTTTGGTTGCCTCTCCTCGGCGATCTACCGATCCACTTTGCAACCTGCCTCAATTGATGATCTGTTCAAGTCTCCACCCACTAATTGCCTCAAGCTCAAGCTCTAGGATAGATGGTCTACCTACAAACCTTGCTCTGCCTCATGATCAATGATCTGAACAAGTCCACAAGTTGCCTCAACTTCCTCTCCAACCAACTGGTGCATAATCGGGTCTTCTTCCAACAACAAGTTAAAAAACTAGCACTGATACCATTTGATGTAGTCAAGGTAGGGTGATCCAATAAAGGATAGCCCATCCTTGCAGCCTAAAACAAACACCATGCAAAATATATCGGTAAACGGTAACACAATGCCAGATAAAGCAGAAAGAACAACCAGTAACAACACAAAATACATAACTGGTAAACAATATGAACAAATCTTATATCAACTTGAAGAATTACATATGCCACATGTTGGATCACAATCCAAGATACAAACAATGCTTACAATACAAACATAAGATACACAGATCATCCACATATCAAATCAGCCTCCGGAAACAATATGCCAGTTCAACCCTAATCTAGACCTCATCCCTTCCATCTTCAATCCATCTGACCAGAATCTAACCGGTTCTACATCTTCACTCAATATTTAAACTTTGTCTTCTATCTTCTATCTTCTCAAATGATTCACAAACTTCTATTTATACCGCCAATAATAACAACTTGATCAAGTCGGCCCAAAGATCAACCGGTTCATGAAATGTGCTAACAATAACATGTTAGCTCAAATCATTAAGAACAACTTCCAATGCACAAAACATCACGCGGTCTTCCGGGAACATTGGAAAAGACATAAGAAACATAAATCAATGATCCACAAGTCACAAAGATCAACCAGAACCCAATCCAACTTTGCTCAACACTCTGCAAGACTAATCGATAAGAACATATCAACCGAGCAAATATCGGAACCGATATCGCACCAGAATCAAATCCAAATGCCATGAAACTCGAACATGAAAAAGACAATGAACTCAAGAGAATAAATTGAAATCCACAATGCTAAACTCTCAAACAAGAAGAAATGCTACTATCTCCAAGCAATTCCACTGCTAACTGCCTCAATTGGTAAGAACTACATTGGTGCTCCTGCATCAGACTCTCAGGGTTAATTGAAAAGTGAGTTCCATCACTTGATCTGGTTTGGCTCTCAGGGTTAATTGAAAAGTGAGTTCCATCACTTGATTTGGTTCGGCGATCTATCAGTAGGTTCTTGAAACTACCTCAGGGGGCTCAACAATATGACTACAACTTTTGATTGCCCACCCTTGACGATCTACCAGTCCACTCTGCAGCCTGCCCCAATCGGCAATCTGTTCACTTCTCCACCCACTAACTAAAGCTCAAGCTCTAGGATCGACAGTCTACCTTCAAACCTTTCTCCACCTCATGATCGGTGATCTAAACAAGTCGACAAGTTGCCTCAACTTCCTCCACAAATTGGCATTTTGATATTGTTTTGTATGACTGGTAAATGATATGATTGTCATTGTTGGCAACATCATCTCCTTAGTCTTCATAGTCCATCGGTAGTAAGTATACTAGGATACTGAAGTCAATTGGCTAAGAAATAAGTAAATAGGATAAACAGTGAGTAGACTAACAAGCAGTGAGTAGACCGACAAGCAATGAGTAGATCGACAAGCAATGAGTAGACTGGAAAGCAGTAAGTAGGTCGGGTAGCGGTGACTAGTTCGACATAGAAGAGGTCCACCGGCTAAGCAAAGAACAAAATGGTATTCAAGAGGAAAGTGGCTAGACATATTTTTATCGGTTCACCGGAAGAGTCTATAACTGATAGACTAGTAACGTTCAGTTACATTCAACTAAATTGGGAGTCTTCTCCAGTCAACCAACAAACTTATCGACATACTCGACTGTATTGACAGAGATTCTTGCAATGTTTTCAGAGGCATGATTTAAGGCATGATAATGGAATTTTGAAAGAATTTTTTTGGAGGGAAAGATGGCGACAGACTAAAAGGTCTATAAATACACATATCTCATTCTTGAAAATGTTGTTGTCAAGGTGAATGAAGATAATGTGAAAGTGGACAAAGGGGGAGTTTAAGAGATTACAGAGTCAAGTGACAAAGGACCGGTAGAATGGAGTTTCATAGAGTGGTGATTCAAGTAATAGAGGACCGAAAGTGTGGTATCCAAGGATCAGCAAATTGACAGAAGGTAGAGTTGATAGTGCATTTAGGAAATCAAAGTTGTGTAATAGACACAACCGATGCAAACCTAGTGTGATTCTTCAATGTGATCTGATCAGGCTAATGTGTAGCAATTTTAGTCGATCATCTATCTATTGCTTTCTAAAAACTACAACATAAAATCCCTTAATAGGGTGGACTTTAATAGGTCCCACTGTATAAATCCCTTAACCGGGTGACATCTTAATTGATGTTCTTAAGTCATTTAACCAGGCTACTCTTAATAGGGTAAAGGCACTAACAAACCTTGAACAAAATCCCTTAATCGGGTGGCACCTAACAGTGTCTCTGTAATATTCTAACAAGGATGGCTCTTCACCGGGCGTACTCCAAAAGAGTACAAATTTTGTGAGTTTCAACTCACACCGTGGTTTTCTCCCTATTGGGTTTCCACAAGATAAATCTGTGTGTCATTGTGTATCTTTCCATGCATGCATAATCTTCTGCAGTAAATGTTTACATTGATGAATGGTAAATTAGTACAAACTTAAAGTAAAAGTTTTAATTGGCTAAAACAGGCAAAGTGTTGATTCACCCCTCCCCTCTCAACATCGGTTGGGACTGACAATTGGTATCAGAGCTCATTTCCTCTAAAGTGAAGCTTGACAACTTGAGGATAAAGATCATGGAGGAGTACCGGTATCAAAAGAAGATTGATGAAGCCAATGAAATCATTTCTCAACTGAAAGAGAGACTAAGAAAATCTCTTGCAAAAAGGAAGGAATTAGGTCAACAACTAAATGAGAGTTAGGATATCATAGATCAACTCTATGAATAGAGTGGATCTGAAGAAGTTGAAGAAGCAATCTCAAAACTTATGGAAAAGAACAAGAAGTTGACCAAAGAAATCACACCTCTCAGAAGAGAACATGAAGGTCAGGCCCTAAGAATGACTGAGATACTGGAAGCCAGTAGAAGTGCTAATGAAAGAAAAAGAAGGGCAAAAGAAGAACTGTCAAAAACTAAAAGAGCCAGGAGACTTGCTGAAGATGCCTTGAGAGAAAATGATGCAATCATGATTGAGAAAGATGAATAAATCCAAGTTCTCACTCAGGAGAATGAATACATACATAAACATCTGAATGACAATGCAGAAGAAAAGGAGAAGATGATGAAAGAGATTGAACAACTCAAGAGTGAGTTGAAAACTGAAAATGAGAGAAATGAGAAGCTGAGAAAATTCAATGAAATCCTTGAGAAGGTAGATAAATAGTTGAAAGCTCAGAGAAGAATAAAGGATACAACTAGCCTTGGTTACCTCGGTTCAGGTCCAATGGAAAATGGAGAATCATCTAAAACCAAAAAGATGAAGGATGATAAAAGAAACCATTCAAAAGAAAAAGGTATGAAGTCTTCCAAATTCTCTTGTAATCATTGTGGTAAATCAGGTTAAAAGACCAATGACTGTAGAAATAAATCGGTTAGTCAAAAGAAGACTTTCACCTTTGATGGTTATTTCCATAATTGTCACAAGTATGGCCACACTACTTATGAGTGTAGATCTCAATCTAGCAGTATGTCAAATGGAAGAATATTTAATGGATATTGGTTCACATGCAATAAGTTTTGACACAAATCTAAATAATGCAAGTTCAAGACAAATGTATCAAGATCACCATTCAAACTAGTCAGTCCTAACAAAAGGAGTAATCAGTTGAATGGCACGTGTTCCACATGTGGTAATTTTGGTCATGTTGTAGAAAACTACAAAATGAGAATGGGTTAGAGAAAAAATTTAGGACCATGGAGGACAACTGGTATGGCATGCTTTAACTACCATAAGATTGGCCACTTAGCTAGAGAATGCAGGAGCCGATCCTACAATCGGTTTAGCAAGAAGAAAGAGCAAAATGACCTGAGAGGAAAGAAGACAACTGAAGAAGTAATAAATGAAATGAAAAAACCATGGATCAAGAAGGATGAAGGAAAATAAGGAGAAGGTCATTCTTAAACCAAGTCATCATCCATCGGTGATGACAATTCCTCTTCTAACTAGGCATACTGATGCCCAGGGGGAGCACATATGGTAAGATTACTTTTGAATCCCCTTAACAAATATAAGGATATGTTTATTTGCATAGTTGTGATGCATAAAAGTTGGTCTTAAAACAAGTTTTTAATTGAAGTATGTTCTGTGAAATATTTATTTGTGTGTTAGTATCGACAACAAATAATCGGTGTAGTTTAAGTTGTGAGTTCCAAAACTGACTGTTGGATCATAGCGCTGATAAATATCAATGGATAAACAAGGAAATGTTAGCACATTTTCATTTACACTAACTTTTTGTGAACTTTCTTGAGCTCCTGTGTGATCAAAGGCAATTTTAAACTTGCTAAGTTTTGTTTGTGTGGAAAATTCAAGGAGAGCGATAGTTGTGTTTGGTAATCCCTAGGAAAATATTTTCTACCTTGTCTGAGAAAATCTTGTTTGAAGGTGATCATGGCAGTGCCGATATTGACTCTTGTGTTGGTTGAAACTATCAAAGAACCCCAACCCGAGTTCAAGTTGCACCCGATGAAAGCCAGTGAAATCGACAAGACCGGTGTTTTATCATCTGTGCCCTCCAGTGTATTGTTGGTAGAAGATATTCGCTCCTACTTTCATTGAAAGCTCGAAGAACTTGGAGATAAGTTAATTCAAAATGATTTTAATGGTTTATGTGACAATGATAAATTGAAAGCAAAATTTCTACCTCTGAAGATCAAGGGTTTGGCTAATGCTGTTGACTTTCCTAACTAGTTTCATGGTGACTAGATTACATATGTACTAAGTAGGGTTCATGATCAATTTATGTGGTTGGAAGGTCATGCACCAATCAAGATCACAAAGGAGGTGATTTGAAGAGTGACAAGGTTCAGTGTAACCAATGAAGCATTAACCCTAAGTACGATTTCATCAACTAAAGTCACCCAGTTAACCAAATCCCGTTGTGATAGTAGAGAAATGACAATCACCCATATTGAGGATGCTGAAGTAAGATTTGCCTCTGGAGTATTGGGATACATGGTTTATCAATCAAGTTAGATGAATAGTGTACCGAGTGATTCCATCCATGTTGGATATCTAATTATCAAAGAAGATGCAACCTATGATATATGTGAGATGATTCAAAGTCAGTTCATGGTGAAAATGAAAAGAATAAAGAAGGACAAGAAGCAATCTTTCAAATATGGTTCACTACTGGTATGTATATTTTTCTATGTGCAAATTTTTTTCCCTGGTAAGGGTAATGTAGTATGATCACAAGAGAAACCTGTCATGGTTCAAATAGGTGAAATGATTAGGGATCTAGGAAATAAATTTGGTGAAACAATGTGGGGATACTTTAAGGAATTCCAAATTAGGATGCACAAGAGGGAAATAATTCCAACCAGAATAGTGCAGAAATACAAAGACAACATTTGTTTCCTTGTTGACATAGATTATTGTATCATTCAAGCAATTCAACCCATAACTTTTTGGGTTCCACCTATGGGCTATGAGGTTGTAGTAGTTCTTGTTAAAATTCATATCAATATGCTTCTATCTAAATCGATAGACTCGAAGGAAAAGAGATTTGGAACATATGAGGAGGCCAACTCTAAAATAAAATAGAAACTTCAGGTGTCAATCATTAAAAGAAAAGTAAGAAAAATGATTGATACCCTTGACAAGAAATATGGAAGGATAGCATCTGGGGCCACTACCTCCACCAGTGTTAGTGAGAAAATAGGGGTCATACCTCCTAAGGATGAAGAATTAATAGGTGGAAAGAAGAAAGTGTCAAAGACAAAACCTAAGGGGACTGCAACAACTAAGCCTGCAACATACTTAAAGGAAAAGGATCTAGGCACTTCTATGTCTTCACCAAGTAAAGATAGACTGGTAGGAGTGACTTACACCAGAAAGAAAAAAGAGTGATTCAAAGATTAAAAAGAATGAGAAAGAAGGTGATATCACTGACACCCCATCAGATGTGGAAATAAAGGAGGTTAGAAGAAGTGGAAAGAACAAAGCTCCAACAATTGATGAGTTGGTGCATGGGATCAAATAATTTGGAGGTATGGCCAGTGTTGGAAGGAGATATTCCCTCAGTAACGAAGAAGACAAAAGGAAAATTAAGGAAGCCCTGATCTGGAACTTGCACAAGTTTTGTAGGACTCCTAGTGAATTATATGGCATAATCCCATTAGATTTGCAATATAAAATTGAAGGGAGATGGAAGACAGCTCTAGCTACTGAAAAGGAACTCAGAATAAAAGCACTCATGGAAGTGCAACATGACTTAGATCTTGATCAATCTTCACTAGTGGCTAAAGCATCCATTCAACATTTCAAAATAAGGAATATAAATGGGAGAGTAGCAGTAGGTGAATTTGAAGCAGTTCACATTGAAGGTGTTGCCTTGTGGAAGGAAATTATGGACCAGCAAAAGGAAGCTAAAGAAGAAATTGAAAAGGAAACAAAACAGGACAAAGGTGCAGTTGTCCTTGATAAAGGAAAAGCTAAGGAAAAAGACTCCACTAAAGAATTTGATACCTTCATAGTTGAGGACATCATAGGAAATATTGTGTCAGACATCCCCAATCTGACAAAGGGTATCGAACAACTGGTTCCTACTTCACCGGTGAAGGAAGCTGATCAAACTAAGCTTCTCGGTCAAGATGAAGTGTTAGTTGAAGATATTCCTTATGAGGATACACCTCATAGAACCTTATTGACACAAAATCCTATTCTCTCTAAAGAAGGAATAGAGGAAGAGAAGAAGACAAAGGAAGGAAAAGAGGAAGAGAAGAAAGTAGAGGAAGGAAAAGAGGAAGAGAAGAAAACATAGGATAATAAAGTAGTGATGAATACTCCTCCAGCAAAGAGGAAGTTGGATTTAGAAAATGTAAGTGAGAAGAAGAAGGTAAGAATCATCACAACAACTAGCTCAAAAGTTGAGACTGCAGAAAAGGAAGAAGGAATAGAGGAGGAAGAAGAAGGTGACTCGGTCATTGGCATAAATAAAATGACCCCAAGCAATTGATGAAAGCCTCTGAAAAATTGAGAATCCAAGCTGAAAAGGCTAAACTAAGAGGAAAGAAAAAGAAGGCAAGAGTCCTCACTTCTGCCAAGACAATTCTCTCTGACCTCATCCCAGACATTGCAGTTGATGATACTAGCCATTATTGATCAGTTGGATACTGTTGTTAAAGCAATCAGTTCAGAGGCAACCAATCTAGAGAAGGTTGCGGTAAGGAAATATGAAACAAAGTGAGGAGATAACTTAATGGAGTAAATAACAGTTGTAAAAGTTGCTCTTTCCACCAGAATAGAAGAAGTTAAAAATATACCGTAGCAAGTTGGTCAACTAGTGGTGAAATCTTCAAGTTTTCCTGCTTTAATCAAAGACTTAGAAGATAAAAGAAATCAGATTCAAGATCTAGTAAGCTCTTTTGATCCTCTTATCAGTTTAGCATCAACCTTTATTGGAAAAGTAAAAACACTAAATCATGAAATTAGAAGGTTGAAAGATGAAGAAGACAAAAGAAGTCTTAGTTTGTTAGAGCTCTAGTGCTATTTAGCACCAATTTTTGATTTCATGCAACTAAACATTAAAGAAGAAGACCGCCTAATAAATGAACCTAACTATAAGACAATGGATGTTATGGAGGTCTTCATTGCAGTCTTACATGGCCACTTCACCACCATGAAACGGGTTCAATCTTCATGGGAATCTTCCTTGAAAGTGGCTCAAGAAAACTTCAAAGAGATTTTTTCTTTATTTTGAAAAATCTTTCTAGATAGTCTTTTCGATTGATGGCAAAAGGGGGAATTTTAGAAATGTATGAATCTTGTCAGAAATAGGGGCCAGAACTGACATAGTTTTGTAGCGGTTTGTAGTGTTTGCAACCAATGCCAAAGGGGGAGTTTGTTTCCATTCTGATACTATTTTGTATGACCAGTAAGTGATATGATTTTCATTGTTGGAAACATCATCTCCTTAGTCTTCATAGTCAATCAGTAGTAAGTAGAATAGGATACTAAAGTCAATTGGCTAAGCAATAAGTAAATAGGATAAACAATGAGTAGACCGACAACCATTGAGTAGACCAGAAAGCAGTGAGTAGACTGGAAAGCAGTGAGTAGAACAAAAAGTAGTAAGTAGACTGGATAGCAGTGAGTAGATCGATACAAAAGAGGTCCACCGACTAAGCAAAGAACATACTGGCATTCAGGAGGAAACCGGCTAGATAGATTTTGATTGATTCACTGGAAGAGTCAGTAACTGACAGACTGGTAATGTTTAGTTACATTTAGCTAAATTGAGAGTCTTCTCTAGTCAACTAGCAGACTTATCGACATATTCGACTATATTGACAGAGATTCCTGCAATGTTTTCAGAGATGTGATTTAAGGCATGATAATGGAATTTTGTAAGGAGTGTTTTGGAGGGAAAGATAGTGATAGACTAAAGGGTCTATAAATACACATATCTCATTCTTGAGAATGTTGTTGTCGAGGTGAATGAAGATAATGTGAAAGTGGACACAGGGGGAGTTTAAGGGATTACAGTGTCGAGTGACAGAGGACTGGTAGAGTGGACTTTCACAGAGCGGTGATTCAAGTGATAGAGGATCGGTAGTGTGGTATCCAAGGATTCATAAATCGGCAGAAGGTAGAGTTGATAGTCCATTCAGGAAATCAGAGTTGTGTAATAGACACAACCTATGCAGACCTAGTGTGATTCTTTAGTGTGATCTGATCAGGCTAATGTGTAGTAATTTTAGTAGATCATCTATCTATTTCTTTCTAACAAGTGCAACATAAAATCCCTTAATAGGGTGAACTTTAATAGGTCCCATTGTATAAATCCCTTAACTGGGTGACATCTTAATTGATGTTCTTAAGTCCTTTAACCAAGCTACTCTTAACAGGGTAAAGGCACTAACCAGCCTTGAAAAAAATACCTTAACCGGGTGGCACCTAAAAGTGTCTCTGTAATCTTCTAACGGGGATGGCTCTTCACTGAGCATACTCCAAAAGAAAAACTTCCAATACACAAACATCCTGCGGTCTTCTGGGAACATCAGAAAAGACAAGAAACATAAATCAATGATCTGCAAGTCACAAAGATCAACCTCAAGCCAATCCAACTTCACTCAACACACAAGACTAACTAGTAAGAACATATCAACCAAGCCAATACTGGGACCGATATCTCACCAAAATCAAATCCAAATGTCATGAAACTCGAACATAATACAGACAACAAAATCAAGGGAATAAATCCAAATCCACAATGCTAAACTCTAAAACAAGAAGAAATGCCATGATCTCCAAGCAATTACACTACTAACTTCCTCAACCGGTAAGAACTAAACTAGTGCTCCTGCATCAAACTCTCATGGTTAATTGAAAAGTGAGTCCCATCACTTGATCTGGTTCAACGATTTGTCAGTAGGTACTTGCAACTGCTCCATCACTTGATCTAGTTTGGAGATTTGTTAGTAGGTACTTGCAACTACTTCAAGGGGTTTGACAATCTGACTACAGCTTCTGATTGCCTCTCCTTGATGATCGACCAGTCCACTCTAGAGCTTGCCTCAATCGGTGATCTGTTCAAGTCTCCACCCACTAACTACCTCAAGCTCAAGCTCTAGGATCGATAGTCTACCTTCAAACCTTTCTCTTCCTCACAATCAATGATCTGAACAAGTCCACAAGTTGCCTCAACTTCCTCTCCAACTAACCAGTGCATAATCGAGTCTTCCTCCAACAAAAGGTTCACAAACTAGCTCTAATACCATTTGATGCAGTCAAGGTAGGGAGATCCAATGAACGATAGACCATCCTTGCATCCTAACACAAACACCATGCAAAATATACCGGTAACTGGTAACACAATTCCAGATAAAGCATAAAGAACAACATGTAACAACACATAATACATAACCGGTAAACAATATGAACAAATATTATAACAACTTGAAGAATTACATATGCCACATGCTAGATCACTATCCAAGATACAAATAATGCTTACAACACAAACATAAGATCCACATATTATCCACATATCAAATCGGCCTCTGGAAATAGTTTGTCGGTTCAACCCTAATCCAGACCTTAGCCCTTCCGGCTTTAGTCCATCAGACTAGAATCTCGTTGATTCTACATCTTCACTCAATCTCTAAACTCTGTCTTCTATCTTCTATCTTCTATCTTCTATCTTCTATCTTCTCAAATGATTCACAAACTTCTATTTATACCGTCCGTAAATAATAACAACTTGATCAAGTCGGCCTAAAGACCAACCGGTTCATGAAACCTACTAATGGTAACATGATGGCTCAAATCATTAAGAACAACTTCCAATGCTTAAAACATCACACGGTCTTCCAGGAACATGGGAAAAGACATAAGAAACATAAATCAATGATCCGCAAGTCATGAAGATCAACCACAACCCAATCCAACTTTGCTCAACACATTGCAAGACTAACCTGTAAGAACATATCAACCGGGCCAATACCAGAACTGATATCTCACTGTAATCAAATCCAAATGCCAAGAAACTCGAACACGATAAAGACAACAAAATAAAGGGAATAAATCCAAATCCACAATGCTAAACTCTCAAATGAGAAGAAATGCCTCGATATCCAAGCAATTCCACTACTAACTGCCTTAGTTGGTAAGAACTACACTGGTGCTCCTGCATCATATTCTCAAGGTTGATTGAAAAGTGAGTTCCATCACTTGATCTGGTTTGGTGATTTGTTAGTAGGTACTTGCAACTACCTTAGGGGGTTCGGTGATCTGAATACAGCTTATGGTTGCCTCTCCTCGGCGATCTACCGGTTCACTCTATAGCCTGTCTTAATCGGTGATCTCTTCAAGTCTCCACCCACTAACTACCTCAAGATCAAGCTCTAGGGTTGGAGGTTTACTTGCAAAACTTGCTCTACCTCATGATTGGTGATTTGAACAAGTCCACAAGTTGCCTTAATTTCCTCTCCAACCAACTGGTGCATAACTAGGCCTTCCTCTAACAACAAGTTCACAAACCAGCTCTGATACCATTTGATGCAATCAAGGTAGGGAGATCCAATGAAGGATAGCCCATGCTTACTAAGTAGGGATATCCAATGAAGGATAGCCCATGCTTGCTACCTAAGACAAACACCATGCAAAATATATCGATAACTGGTAACACAATGCCAGATAAAGAAGAAAGAACAACCGGTAACAACACAAAATACATAACCGGTAAATAGTATGAACAAAAATTATAACAACTTGAAGAATTACATATGCCACATGCTAGATCGTAGTCTAGGATACAAAAAATTATTACAACACAAACATAAGATCCATAGATCATCCACATATCAAATCGGCCTTCGGCAACAGTCTATCGGTTCAACCCTAATCTGAACCTTAGCCCTTCCGACTTCAGTCCATCGGACTAGAATCTCGTCGATTCTACATCTTCACTCAATCTCTAAACTCTGTCTTCTATCTTCTATCTTCTATCTTCTATCTTCTGAAATGATTCACAAACTTCTATTTATACCATCTGCAAATAATAAGAACTTGATCAAGTCAGTCCAAAGACCAACCGATTCATGAAATGTGCTAATGGTAACATGTCAACTCAAATCATTAAGAACAACTTTCAATGCACAAAACATCATGTAGTCTTCCAATAACATCAGAAAAGACATAAGAAACATAAATCAATGATCAACAAGTTACAAAGATCAACCGCAACCCGATCCAACTTCGCTCAACACACTGCAAGACTATTCGGTAAGAACATATCAACCATGCCAATACTGTAACCTTTATCTCACTGAAATCAAATCCAAATGCCATGAAAGTCAAACATGATAAAGAAAATGAACTCAAGGGAATAAATCCAAATGCACAATGCTAAACTCTCAAACAAGAAGAAATGCCACAATCTCCAAGCAATTTCACTGCTAACTGCCTCAACTGGTAAGAACTACACCAGTGCTCCTACATCAATACTGTTTCTCTTGAAGCTACAAATTTGGCAGTTAACAAAGTAATTTTTAGTAAAGCAACCACAGATAAAATATATGAAAATCATGAGGCCCTTAAACATGAGTGCATGAAGTTGGTTGTTGATAATCAAGAGTTGAGGAAACAAGTATAAATTCTGAAAGGTGACTCAATGCTAATATTGTGAGCTATTTCTACTTTGGTTCTAGAGTTTTTGATAGGGATGCACTAATTAATAAGATAAGAGATTTAAGAGAAGAAATAGAAAAAGAAAAGGCATCAAGAATGCAAACTACAACTCAAATGATCACTGGTTTAGTTGACCATAGGTTAGATAAGATAAATATGAGGATCGATGAAGCATATAAGGGATATTGTGATCTTATAGTTGCAAAGGCAAAGTATGAGCATGATGTAGAAGAATTGAAGCCAATAAATTAGAGGTGGTTTCTAGAACACAAGTTCTAGTAGATATGATAAAAAGAGCCAAATATGATGATAATAAACCACCCGAGCTTCAAGTTGTACTTGATAATATTTGGCTGTTAGAAAAAAAATGATGTCATATATGATGAAATTAGAGAGGTAATTGGAGAAAAAATTGAAGATAATGGATCAAATAGAGTGCAAGGTTTTGCTAAGCATAAAAGATGAAGAAGAGCAACCAGAATTACTTGATCAATGGAAATAAGAATTTATTTCAGCAATTTCAAAGGTAATCTCTATTATATATAAAGATGGTGAACTGAGTATGGGACAATTGAATCAATTGTTAGATGAAATGTATATATTTGAATTTGTCTGTGAGAGTTATCAAAAAGATTCTAGAGATACTTTATATTCAAGGTATGCAAAATTCAATGAGAACGTTGATAAGATGTTGAAGTATCCTTGGCCAACCAATGAAATATTTAGAGTATGGGAAACACAGTATGGAGAAGACTGAGTGTGTGCAAATTGATCAGTGAGAATGCATTCAAAAGGGTTTTCCTTGAAGATGACCAGACTCAAATGTTTCCCATGCAAGAACATCAACTCCATATAATTTGCTTCATAATTTCATGTCCTTGAAAGATGGAATTTTGCTAGCAAAGTTCTTTCAATATTTTGAAGCAGTAGTTTATTTCTCTCTTCCTTCTTTCATCTTTTTTTTGCTAATTTTGATATCCTACAGTTTAAGGTAATTTGCAAGTTCTAATTATCAAATGACAATGTGGCACATGTACAATGGGCTTGAAGCTTGTTCACTCCCTTGATCTTATAAAAGGGATCAATTCCATTGTACTCTTCTTTTTGAACATTTGATCTTTGGAGAAAATATAACATTGTGTTAAAGATAGGCATTTATAACAAAAAGACAAAAATATCATATTGAAAATGTAAAACAATTTTTCAGAATCTAATGATACAAATGGAGTTTGGAATTATTTTGTGTAATTGTTTGCATGTTGTTATGTTTTTGCCTTTTGAAATATTGAAACAAGTTTTATGTATTCATCTCTGTGAGATATCATAATATATGTCTTGGTTTATGCTTCTTTCTTATCGAAGGATTAAAATGCTTTGATTAGGATAAAAGGCATGGGTATAATCTCAAGCATGTAGAGAAGAATTATATTAAAATTAGTACTGGTAAAATTAATGTCATGCATTGATTTTGTTCAACCCAAGGTTTTTGAATATTTGTGTAGTAGGTGTGAATGTTATTATTTGATCTTAATCTATAGCCCAATGGATAAGGCACAAGTTAGTATAGTATTACTAGAGTTCAGATTTCAAAGCACCTTTTACAATCAAAATAGAAAAAAATTAAATTTATTTTCAATTAGTAGTGTAGTTAGGGTTTGATATTCTCTTGGTATTGGAATGATAACACCTAAGAATCTATCCATTCAAAGATTACAATATAAAATTCTTGGTAAAGTTATGGAGAATATGTTTGTTAAAGCAATACCACATTCACAAAATTAAGATCATTGGGTATTGTAATAGGGCTACCCTCCTTGATTTTGTAGAACCAAAAGAGTAGAAGGTGTTATCCTTGTGAATGAATCTTTTTCATTGGCAACCGGCCAAATAATCCTTGAGAACAAAGGAGTGGATAGCCTTTTAGAAGGTTTTAGGAAAACTTAGTTGAAAAACACAATAGAGCTAAAGATTGACTTGCTCAAAGAGGGAATAAATAAACAAGAGGGTGCTCATAATGATGTTCTTGGTCTAATAATGGACACTTGTGAGGTAGTTGAGAAGACAATATGATGTTTCTACAAAGATCAAACTCTCAATTAAATAGACACTCTCAAAGGACACCTGGCTAGAATGTTTAATTAGGGATTAAGTTAGTCTTTTAATTTTGATTCTTCTTCTATAGATACGTAGATGAAAGTAAATTTTGTGTTCAAAAAATTCAAAAATTAGATAGATGAGGAGCACTCAAAGGTGCATCGGATTGCGAACATCTATATTTACTACCACTTCCACCCTAATTACAAATATGGTCATAATTTAGATGTAATCAATGAAACATTCTTAGATCAAAACTTTGAGTCTCCATATGCTGATATTATTGTACTTTCTTATGTTGGATATAACTCTTGTTCTTAGATATCATCTTAGCAACAAAATAATTTTCTTTAGATGAGTTTGTCAAAATCAATATTCTATTTGACAAGTTTGCATAATGAATATTCTTATAAATACTTTTTTATATGCTATTGTAAAATAAACAAATGGAACTATCTTGTGAAGTGTACAGTCTTTGTGTCCTTTGCAATTTTAGTTTCCAAGAAAGACAACTTCATCATCTTGAGGGTGGTTAATTACTCCAATAGGCATTGAATTTTTGACAACTACAAATTGATTTAACAATATGATGTTAATTGATAGTAGGCAATGGGAGAGCTAGGAGGAGTAGGAAGTAGTAATGGGATAATTCAAAATTCAAATTCTCTACAAGGTGGGAACTCTGGTTCCAATGGTGGGAGCGGCCAGAACAATGTAGCTAGCCCCATAGAGAGAACGATAAGCCTCTGGACATTCTAGAGGTTCTTGAAGTCCCGTAGACTGGTGGTACTCTGCTAGAGAAGATAGAGGGTTCCTCTAGGATTTTGGGGGAGAGGTCTAGCGGGGGGCCCATCCCACGTGATGACTCCTTTGAGAGCGGAAAAGAAACAAAAAAATGGTCTTCCCTTTTTGGAACTAAACCATCTGGTAAATCCTCTTTACCTCCTATCAAGAATATTTTTGATCCTTCTGGTGGAAAGTTTGCTATCTCTATTCCTGATTTGGTTCTAGATCATAATATAAATAGTATGTCGAATTCCTTGGTAGGCAAATTTATGGGTTCACATCCTAATATCAAAGTTGTTAGGGCTTATGTTAAACAAAAATGGGCCCTGAAGGGTAATGTTGAAATCTCAACTTTACCTAAAGGCCTCATGTCTTTTACTTTTTCATGTGAAGAAGGTAAATTAAGGATTCTATGTGGGAGTCCCTGGATGGTAGGAAAGACAACTTTGGTTCTTCGAAAATGGCATCTGAATTTGAACATGAATGACTCTCTCTTGGCACAAGTTCTAGTATGGGTAAAGCTACTAGGTTTTCCCCTTGAATATTGGGTAGAAAGCATCTTCTTAGGAATTGCAAACTCCTTTGGTGAACTCCTCTCTATAGACCTAGTCACAACTTCAAAAAGGAGACTCACTCATGCTAGGTTTTGTGTAGGGATAACCCATGATGCAGATATGCCAGAATAGATAGATCTAGTATCAAAGTTGGGAACGTGGAAACAACATATTGAATATGAATCTATCCCCTTTTCCTACTTCCATTGTAAAAAAGTAGGTCACTGGGCAAAATCTTGTCCAATCAAGTCGAAGGCAGAATCCAAGCAGTCTAAACCCCAGACTGAAAATCAAAAGGCTCCAAAAAAAATGGTATGGCAAGTTAAAAACTCAAAGAATAAGGAAGAAGACTATAATCTCTTTAATCCATTGGGGGAGAATAAGGAAGTGTCCTCAACTTCTATCTCTAGCCCCTCAACCCAGGAAGTATGGAGAAACGAGTCAACCAAAGTCAACACCTTAGTTACTACTCGAATAGAGGAACTGAAAGATCAAACTGAATCTTCAAATGACATAGCTGAAGTGGTAGTTGACACTTATGCGGGAAAGGAACTGCAAGAGAAAGATGACCAACCTAAGGAAGGGGAGATCCCTGGCTCCCAAGAAGAAAAGATTGACTCTTCACTGCTCATGCCAAGTTCTGAAATACAAGAAGCCCAAAAATGTGCAATACTGGGTATGAACCTTTCTGACTCAGACCAGAGCTCAAAAATAGTTAACAGTGATTTAAATGCTTCCAGAATCCCTAACTGGGGTAACGAAGAAGAAATTTCCAAAATCCTCAGTAACCCGGAAGCGGCTCCCGAGATAGATGCTGAGAGGAAAATACCAAAACACAGGAACAAGAAAGGAACCACTCCCTTGGCTTCTCTTCTAAGGAAATCTAGCAGAATAGCTCAAGTTGATGTTGGGTATATCTCCTCTTCCCCAGGTCAACCCTCTAACCATAAAGTCAGAGACAAGGAGGCCAGTAAGAACATTGCAAATGGGACCCAGAAGACTCTTAAGGAGTTAGGAATTGGTAAGTAACTATGAAGATTATCTCTTGAAATATTAGGGGACTCAATAATCCTCATAAACATGACATCATTAGGAATATGATAAGGGATAGTAAACCTAATATTTTTCTAATTCAAGAAACCAAATTGAGTAGAGAAAAAGTCGAATCTTTGAAGTTTTTCAAAAATGGTAATGTTAGTGGTGGTAGTTTGGAAGGTGCTTCAGGAGGCATAGCTACCATCTGGAACCTTAATACTATCAAAGGACATGTTTGTTGGCATTTTTGATGTTTATGTTGTGATTTTCATTGATGGACACACACTTGCATTGAGATCCCCCTTATATGTATGAGCTAGAGCTCAACCGGTATCTTATCCAACTGGTATGTTGTATTCTAGTCTTTAGACTATTGGTGTAGTATGAGGGAGCAGACCAGCATAACACATTCTTACCAGTCTTCATTTTTGTCAAACTGGCAACCGATATTTTGTATGAACTGGTAATACTCTATGATGAGTTACCAACTGGCATTTTGTGATGAGTTACCAATCCACCGATTGTTTGATGGTGCCAACACACTAACGGTGCTTTTTGTGTCATATTACTGAGTATGTCTAGATTCATTGAACCTAAGAAATTGTAATGTAATTCTGTTGGACCGACATGAAATCAGTTCCTTTAAAAGGACATCATGTCTAGGGTTTAAGGTTGTTTCTGAAAGGTTTTATATTGTGCTAGGGTTTAAGGTGGTTGTTGAGTTGTTGTAAGAGCGATCTTATCTAAGAAGATCAAGTTGTAACTAAGTGAGACATAGAGAAGACTGAAGTAATGCTGGAATGCATTAGTAGTGAGCTATACTAGATCTAACCAAGCAGTTTGTGCTATCAGATAGATCAAATACTTGTTAATTACTCACATCTTTGACAAGTCTGTAGCCCTTAACCGGGTAGGCCCAAAAGCATTTTGTAAAATCCTCTAACAAGGCGGTTCACTTTTGTGAATCTAAAATCCTCTAGCAAGGTAGTCTTTAATCAGACTTATCTCCTAAGAGAGATTGAGATTCCTAACAGGATCTGTTCTAGTGAAGAACATTATAAGACCTTAACCGGTCTGGTTTCAATTCTGCAGATAGTGACTTGTGAGTTCCATCTCATCGTGGTTTTTCCCATTTGGGTTTCCACGTCAAATATCTTGTGTTATGGTTGTATTGCTTTTGTGGGTGAATGCTTTATTTGCATTTTGGTTTGCATGTGTGATAACCGGTCTGTCCATTAAATTGTTTTACCAGTTTATCTTCAGACTGTTTAAGTGTTTAAGTACAGAGATTTTTGGCATACTAATTCACCCCCCCCTCTTAGTATTCATCAATTGGTATCAGAGCCTACTTTTCTATAAGTTTACCCACTTGGAAAGAGATATGGGGGAATACACCTTGAGGGAACTTACTCAATGGCTCACTCAGTCTGAGCAAGCCTATGATGATCTTATGGTCAAATACAAGGCATCTCAAGCAAAAAGGAGAGAACATGCAGAGAAGCTGATGGAGCTATCTAAAAATAGTTCTGAAGATGAAGCAAATATGGAAGCCATGATTGCAGAAGTAAATAAGCTGAATCATTCAAACTCCAATCTCAGAAAGGAGTTGGAAGGACTGACTATCTGGTTTAGTCAAGAGCTTGAGAACTAGAGGAAAGATGAGGATTTGGTAAAGGATAGAGATCATGAGATCTCCAAGTTGAAATAAGAGATTAGTGCACTGACTGCTCGCCTACATGAGAGCAGAATGGAAAAAGGAGTACAAGATGAACTGAACATAGCCATCTCTGAAAATGCAAGCCTAATGGAGACAAATATTGCTATTTCCAAATAACTCTCTGAGTCAAAGGAAATACTTGCTAAGTTCAGCAAAAGTACTATCAAGCTAGAGCAAAAGCTTGAGTCATCTAGACCAGTAAAGAATACCAATGGACTTGGTTTCTTTGGACATGAGGAAGGAGAATCCTTAGGAACAAATGTTGAAGCATCATAGAAGCAACCAACTCTCAAAGGAAAAGGTAAGCAAAAATTCAAACCTGTTTACTTTAACTATCTTAAAGAAGGACACACTGCCAATGTATGTAGGAGCAAAGCCTACAATAATTTTCCTTACTTTATTAACAATGTACCTAGATCCAATAAGTTCAATGGTCATTGTTATGCATGCAACAAGTTTGGGCATAGAGCATTTGAATTCAAGTTTGTGATGAATAACACTAGAAGATATCCTCAAAGGACCCAAGAAATTGGTCCTGAACCTTTTGTGAACCGGAACCACAACTGGTTTAATGTCTTCAATCATCAGTCAAGAAGTGGTGGCCATCAAGAGGCAACCGGATGGAGAGCAAATTGTATGATCTGTCATGGTCATGGTCACACTGCTACAACATGCAGAAGGAAGAATGGAAACATGAACAATGGACCTTGGAGAGTACCTGGATTGGTTTGCTATCACTGCAACAAATTGGGTCACATTGCAAGATTCTGCAGAAGCAGAAAGAGTATATCTGATGATATACCAGTCACTCAGGAAGGAGAAATTGATGTTGAAACAATTCAAGTGGACATGAACAAAACGTAGAGGAAGAAACCAACAATGTTGGAAGAGGAACCGATTTCTGCACCTAGTGTGGAAATATCAGAACCGGCAAACTAAGCTCCAAAGAGGCTTAGGGGGAGCAAATGGCAAAATGTTTCTGAACCCTTGGTTACACTGGTAAAAGACCTAATCGGTATGTGATACCTGTCGCTTGGTAGAAGACCAGAAATGGTAAAAAGGCAAATTGGGGTTTACGCCCTAATAGATGAGCATTAATGGCAGTAGGTGAGAGACATGTATAAAACCATATTTCAAATCATTTCTCACTATCTGTTTTCGAGCAAAGAAAAGTTTTTCAAAGTGCAGAGAAAAGAAAACGCGATTTGAGCTAAGATTTCAAGAAATTGAATAATCTTGAAGGAGATTCAAATTCAGTTTGCAAACGGTCAAGTGGAGAACACAAAGCAGTGATTTGGCAACCAACAGAGTGTGGAGTGAAGGAGAATCAGGAAGCCCTAAATTCATGTTTTAAAGGTATTTTTTCATGTTCTTAAAATACTCTACAATGGCTTCCGCATCTCATACCAGTTCTAGTACATCCATTGAGTTAGAAAATTTCATTCAAAGGAAGTCAAAGTATAATGCCTTATCACAATTTCCGGTTAGAGTAATAGTAGAAGAGGGAATTTTTGACTATATTGATTACAAAATAGAAGACCTAGGGTCTTTAGCTATTCAAACCCAGTTAGGTTTATTTTGCGGCAAGGACAAGAAAATCAAACTGGAATACAGTATCTTAGAGAAGAAGAAACTCCACAATGCTATATACTTTCTAGAAGACTTTACAGAGGATCATATTAGGATCATTTTGAGTAGAGTCCATGGTGACAAGATGTACCTAGAGAGGATGCATGTTATCATGCCACAGGCAATTCATGCAGTCACCAGTTTTTGCAACACAGGGGTAGTGCCAGCCCTAAGAACGGTAAGCAAAACAAAAATGACCAAGCTCACCAATTCAACAAGCGACTCACAAGGTATGACAGTTAATCCTATCAAGGATGATCTGGTGAAGTATGCCTACATGGTGATAGGCTACAAAATATTCTCAGCCAACAGGATTAATTCTGTATCTACTATAGTGGTAAATGCTGCTTATCGGATGATTAAAGAGGATGCATCATTTGACCTGTGCACCGGTATGCAGAGGCAACTCCTGTCTAATCTGAAGTCGATTAGACAGGATAATGCACTGAGATTCAAGTTCGGACAACTATTGTTTGGGTTGTTCTTCTATTTCCAAGGTTACTTTACTAGAGTAGGAGATGTCCTGTGGTCTCCTGACCAATCAGTAACCAAGCAGATCAAGGAAAGCATTCAAGCTATCGGAACCAGTTACCCTGATGTGCTGAACAAATATTTTGATGAGTTTAGACAAAAGATGAGCCAAAGGATGAGGATATCAGGTGATATTGTTAAGAAATATGAGGATGACATCTGTTTCACCATCCAGGTGGATAAATGCTTAATGGAGGCTATTGAGCCTAGAATGGAAGAAGTGGAGCCAATGGGCTATGAGGTGATGTACGATATGCTGGAAGGGTATGCCTCAACCCTTATTGCCTCACCTCTTGATCCTAAGGAAAAGAGGAAAGGAACCTATCTAGAGAGGATTGCACTGACCAAGGAACCCTCTGTTAAGAAAGGAAAAGAACCGGTAGCAAAGAAAGCAAAGGAAGTGCCTGCAGCATCGGCACCGGCTACTACTACAACTCCAAGAGTGACCAAGTGGTCACTTGCAAAGAAGAAACTGGAAGTGGCACTGGCAAAAGTCTTTGAAAGAAAAAGGAAGACTAAGTCAAATGAACCAGACTTTGAGGAGACTGAGTCTGAGGAGATGCCAAAGAAGGCCAGACAGATGAAGAAGATGAAGAAGAATGAACCAGCAGTGTCAGCACTGGTAAATATTGATATCTCCTCATATAAACCTTTGACACATTGTCAAAGAATAGTAAAGAATATTAGGAGAAAATTACTGCATGATTTAGTAGATTATTGTGATGATTTTAATGGTGAGGAGAAAGATGAAGTACTACAGGAGATTATTATTTATTTGTGTAAAAATGACCGGTTGCCATTAGAGATTAAATCTCAGACACCGGATTCATTATATAAGGCATTAGATAATAAATGACGCATTGCCATAGAAAAAGAACATGAGATTAGGGAGAAAGTCTTTGCACAGTACTTTCTCGACCTCTCAAACTCAGAATTATTCGATGTTTTGGACCAAAATAAAGGGCTCTTCTTCACAAGGAGAAGAAGACTCTGGCTGTTAGAGGGAAGAATTGATGATGTTGAAAAAGACACTCATCAGCATATGAATCATGCTATTCAAGCTCACAAAGCACGTATGGCCAACCTGCAAGTGGAAAAAGAACCGGTCATATCCAAACCGGATGAAGTTTTTGATGAAGAAGGAAACCCAGTGGAAGAACCAATCGACACTATTGATGTCGATGCACTGGACATAGAAGATGTCACTCAGGACATACCTTCTGAGGGAACAGAATAGGTGCAACAAGCTGAACAGGGCAGTGAGCAAGCTGAGGACAGACAGGAAGCAACTAAGGAATAGGAAGAGAAAAAGAAGAGGGATGAAGATGAGAAAAAGAGAAAAGAGGAAGAGAAGAGAAAAGAGGAAGAGGAGAAATGAAAAGATGAAGAGAAAAAGAAGCAAGAAGATGAGAGGAAAAAGAAGGAAGAAGATGATAAGGAAGAAAAGAAGAAGAAGGAAGAAGAAAAGAAGAAGAGGGAAGAGGAAAAGAAGAAGAAGGAAGAGGAGGATAAAGAAAAGGAAAAGCAGAAGGAAGAAGAAAAGAAGAAGAAGGAAGAGGAAGAGAAAGAAGAGGAGAAGAGGAAGGAAGCAGAGAGGAAAAAGAAAGAAGAGGAAGACAAGGAACAAGAAAAGAAGAAGGAAGCAGAGAAAAAGAAGAAGGAAGAAGCAGACAAGGCAGCGGAAGTGATGAAGAGCACATAGATGTAGACTCTGAAGGCAACCGGGAGTCAAGACAAACCAGATGCTATCTCCAGTCCTATCGATCTCTAGTTTGCAAGTGAGTCAGAGCTAATGCAGAGCATCAAGTTTTCTCAAGAGTGCCTTGAAATCATATGAAGGAAAAAGGAGCAAGATATAATTCAAGCGGCTGTAGACAACCTTACCAGTTTGATCCCCGGTACCAATCTTCCTAACACTGAATCATCGCTAGCACAACTTAAACTACTATGTACTGTAGTGGATGATTAGGTGCAGAGCCTGGAAGAAGCATCTGAGGCAATTGTCAAGAAAGAGCATCAAAAGTTTCTTAACATTGCTCTAGTGAAAAAGTTGAATGAACTCTGGTCTGAACTTCTGAAAGACCAAAAGGATATAAGGGACTCTTTGGATGAGGGAAATCTGCTGCTAAGCAAAATCTATCAACCCCATCTATTCTACGATGATGTGCTAGCTCAAAAGAAAAAGATTCAAATGGACTTACAGTCTTACTTGAGCACATTTAAGCCACCTTATGATTCCTGTGCAACTTATGGGCAAACTGTTCATCGGTTTCAGATCTAGTCAGCCAAAATGGAGCAAGAGATCAGTACACGGTCTAGAGATTTGTAGGAGCTACAACTAGTTTTACTTTTGTGTCTGCAAATTCTTTAGAAGTGTTATCTGAACCTGGATGCCTTGACACTTACGCAGGAGATGAGCATAGTTGATGCCATGGAAGAATAGGTATCCCAGATGCAAACAAAGAAAGAAGTGGCCACCTCCCTACTTGAGTCCTGGTCTCTATCCATGAAACAATTTTTGTAGGACTATAAATCGGTTGTTGACAAGTA
Organism: Cryptomeria japonica; assembly: GCF_030272615.1. Classification (NCBI taxonomy): domain Eukaryota; kingdom Viridiplantae; phylum Streptophyta; class Pinopsida; order Cupressales; family Cupressaceae; genus Cryptomeria; species Cryptomeria japonica. The sequence continues at coordinate 473,674,648 of NC_081405.1, forward strand.
TTATTCCTTCTTGTCATAAACTTTTATTATTTTAATACTAAATGGAAACAAGGTTGTTCAGTGGTACTTTGTCATTGTTGGCAAAAGGGGAGAAGTACTCTATCTATTTTGGAGAAGAATAGGGAGAAGTATCTGGCTTTAAAATTTTGATATATGTTTTGATATATGCTATATGCTCTGATATCTCAATGTTTATGCTCTATATGCAAAATTGCTATACATTGTATTGATTAAGGGATAGTGTATATGCTTAGGGGGAGCAAATTTGTTAAAGGCATGGTTTTTGTTGTAAAACACTTAGATGTCAAAATTTTATTTTCCTAAGTGTTGCCATCAATGCCAAAGGGGGAGATTGTTGGCATTTTTGATGTTTATGTTGTGATTGTCATTGATGGACACACACTTGCATTGAGATCCCCCTTATATGTATGAGCTAGAGCTCAACCAGTATCTATTCCAACTGGTATGTTGTATTCTAGTCTTTAGACTATTGGTGATTTTGCAGAATGTGTTTCCCGGTTTGAAGTGGCATGTCGACCCCAAGCGGTTTGCAGATCTCAAGCGGTACGAGGGAGCAAAGCGACATAACACATTCTTACCACTCTTCATTTTTGTCAAACCAACAACCAGTATTTTGTATGAACTAGTAATACTCGGTGATGAGTTACCAACCGACATTTTGTGATGAGTTACCAATCCACCGATTGTTTGATGGTACCGACACACTAACGGTGCTTTTTGTGTCATGTTACTGAGTATGTCTAGATTCATTGAACCTAGGAAATTGTAATGTAATCCTATTGGACCAACATGAAATCAGATTCCTTTAAAAGGACATCATGTCTAGGGTTTAAGGTTGTTGCTGAAAGGTTTTATGTTGTGTTAGGGTTTAAGGTGGTTGTTGAGTTGTTGTAAGAGCGATCTTATCTAAGAAGATCAAGTTGTAACTAAGTGAGACATAGAGAAGACTGAAGTAATGCTGGAATGCATTAGCAGTGAGCTATACTAGATCTAACCAAGCAGTTTGTGCTATCAGATAGATCAAATACTTGTTAATTACTCACATCTTTGACAAGTCTGTAGCCCTTAACCAGGTAGGCCCAAAATCCTTTTATAAAATCATCTAACAAGGTGGTTCACTTCTTTGAATCTAAAATCCTCTAGTAAGGTAGTCTTTAATCAAACTTATCTCCTAACAGAGATTGAGATTCCTAACAGGATATGTTCTGGTGAAGAACATTGTAAGACCTTAACCGGTCTGGTTTCTATTATGTAGATAGTGACTTGTGAGTTCCATCTCACCGTGGTTTTTCCCATTCGGGCTTCCACATCAAATATCTTGTGTTATGGTTGTATTGCTTTTGTGGGTGAATGCTTTATTTGCATTTTGGTTTGCATGTGTGATAATCGGTCTGTTCGTTAAATTGTTTTATCGGTTTATCTTCAGACTGTTTAAGTATTTAAGTACAGAGATTTTTGGCATACTAATTCACCCCCCCCCTCTTAGTATTCATCAATTGGTATCAGAGCCTACTTTTCTATAAGTACAAGGATGCAATTAATTCTTGAGCTCTCAATGATGTGGAAATATAGGGATGTAATTACACTTGGACTAACAGGAGAACTGTTAATGATCTTATCCAAGTTTGTCTTGACAGGACTCTCATCTCTAATGACTGGTATAGTCATTATTTTTGTTCTCTATCGGCCCACATTCGGGTTGGGTCAAATCACTTTCCTATCACCTTCATTGCTGACTCAATTAATAGAAGGAGACACTTCCCCTTCAAATTTGAAAAAATGTGGACCCTTCACCCAGATATCAAAAGTAATATTCAGAAATGGTGGAGTATCCAAGTTGAGGGAATTGCTATGTATAGAGTTGTTAAGAAGCTTAAAAGTGTAAAGGATAACATAAGACTCTAGAATAAATCTAGCTTTGGGAATATCTTTGAGGCCAAAGGTAAAGTCCAGGAAGACCTTAAAAAAATGCAGGCCCAAATTTAGAAGGATGGTTTCAGTACTGTGTCCATTGCTGATGAAAATGAGACTCTCAAAAAATACCATGATATCATTGCTAAAGAGGAAACTTTCTAGAAGCAGAGATCAAGATGCATTTGGCTTAAGGAAGGAAATAGGAATACTAGATTCTTTCATATGTTGGCGATCAAGCATAAAGAAGCTAATAGGATAACCAAACTAATGGTGGATAATGGGGAGTTGGTCAAGGAGGAAGAAATAAGGAATGAAGCTAAAAGGTATTTCTTGGAACTGCTCAAGAGGGATCACAGATTGGATGTTGAAGCTCAAACTTCTTTCCTTCATAACATCCCTTGTCTCATTGATGATCAAATGAACATCTCCCTCTCTTCCATTCCTTTGATCTTGGAAATAAAAAATGTTGTTTTTTCCTTTGATGGTAACAAAGCGCCTGGCCCAGATGGTTTCCCCATGTTCTTTTTTCAAGATTTCTAGGATATTGTCGGGAAAGATGTCTCCAACGGGGTCAAGGAATATTTTGGGGCTAGAAAACTTTTGAAAGAAATCAATGGTACTTTCATTTCTCTCATCCCCAAAACCCAAGGTGCTAACTCTATGGACAAGTTTAGACCTCTCAGTCTTTGCAATTCTTTTTATAAGATTATCTCCGAGGTTCTTACTACTAGAGTCTTGTTTGTCCTTCCTGCCTTGATCAATCACTGGCAAAATGGTTTTGTCCCTGGAAGACAAATTCTTGACTCTATTATAACTGTCCATGAGAAAATTCATTCTCTTGTTAGAGCTAAGAAGCAGGGTCTCATCCTCAAGCTTGATCTCTCCAAAGCCTATGACAAGGTTGACTGGCCTTTTCTTGTGAAGGTTCTTATGGCTTTTGGTTTCTCCACTAGAGTTATTGACCTCCTCAACCATCTTATCACCTCTGCCTCTTTTGTTGTTCTTGTCAATGGTTCCCCATCCCTCTTCTTCCAAGCTTCTAGAGGACTAAGGCAAGGGGATCCCATAACCCCCATCCTCTTCATCATTATGCCAGAATGTTTTGGAAGGTCAATGGAAAATATGGTTTTGCAAGGCTCCTTTAAGGGACTCCAACCTTCTTCTGCTGACCTTATTTGTTCCCACCAACATTTTGTCGATGATACTATTATCATGGGGGAATCTAGTATCTCTGAAACTAAAATCTTGAAGAGTAGTCTTTGTAAGTTTGCCTCAGCTTCTGGTCATTTTATTAACTGGGTCAAAAGCAAAGTTTTTTTCATCAATACTCCTAAGAGAAGACAATAGAGAATCAATAGAATCCTAGATTGTAGGATTGCTGATCTTCTTGCGACCTATCTTGGTCTCCCCATGGGCATTGAACCTCCTAATACTTTTTGGAGCTCTCTAGGGGATAAATTTCATAAAAAACTAGCTGGTTGGAAAGGAGCCCTTTTAAGTCGGGCTGGAAAGCTCCAACTACTTAAAGCTTCTCTTTAAAGTATACTGATTTATGCCCTGTCTTTTCAGAATTCTAGTTAAGTATGCTGACGTAATCGAAAAAATTCAAAGAAAATTCCTATTGTTTGGGGTTGAGGACAAGAAAAGAATGTCTCTGGTGGCTTGGGACTAGGTTTGTAGACTGAAAAGTAAAGGAGGTCTGGGCCTGAGGAGAATCCAAACCTTAAATGAAGCTCTCCTGTCCAAACAGGTTTGGAGAATGTTCCATTCAAACACTGAATGGTGTAAAATTTGGCAAAGTAAGTACTCTCTTCTGTCCTCCTCTCTTTCTTCTTTTATCAATTCAGAATTCAGTATTAATGGATCCCACATATGGAATCATGCCTCTAAGTGCAAAGAAAGAAATGCTAAAGGAGTGATCTGGAAAGTAGGAAATGGTAAGAAAGTTAAATTCTGGGAGGACCCCTGGCTTTTTTATAAACCCTTGACTGAAATCAATGAATGGGCCCTCCATGCTCCCTCCTGTATTAGAACTTTTTGCTCCTTAGTTGCTGAGTACTAGTTTGGTAACAAATGGCAGAACATTGAAAATATCCACCCTAGCCTTTCTAAGCTCAAGATCCATCTATCTTCGGTCTGGTTGAATAAATAGGAAGACTCCCTTATTTGGAAACATGAACCCAAATGTACTTTAACTGTTTCCTCTATGTATTGTGTCCTTTCCCCCACCCCTCCTGATAATCCTTACTGGTCTAAAGCCTAGATTAAGGGTCTTACCCCCAAAGTCAATTTTTTCTACTGGACCATCCTTCAAAATAAGATCTTGACCCTAGACAACCTAAAGGGCAGAGGCTTTGCCTTCCCTAATAGATGTGCTCTATGTCTTTAGGAGGAAGAGTCTGTGGACCACCTGGCCATCCACTGTTCCTATTCTACCTCAGTCTAGGAAATATTTCTTAAAAGTTTTAGCATTGATTGGGTGTTTCCTAACACTATCAGTGAATTGTTTTCCTCTTGGAATTTTCATTGGACTAACTCCTTTTTGAGATCTCTATGGCAGCTATCTCTACCTCACATTCTATGGGGACTATGGAAAGAAAGAAACAATCGTATCTTCAGGGACTTATCCCTCAATTAGGATATTGTGTTCCAAAAAATTCAATGGGCGATTGTGGAAAATATTGGGATCATTGAGGGTCCCTGTTTCTAGAACAACCCCCTAGAATCAAATATTTTAAGCTCATGGAATTTCAAGATTGCTGACAGTTCTAACCCCAACCAAAATAAAAGACTTGAAGCTAAATGGAAAACCCCCCCTTATGGTTGGTTCAAAGTTAATTTTGATGGTGCTGCAAAAGGTAACCCGAGCCCTGCAGGTTGTGGAGCTATTCTTAGAGATGATAAAGGAATTTGCAAGGAAATGGTTGTTGTCCCAATTGGAAGCCAAACAAACCATAAAGCTGAAGCAATGGCAACTCTCCAAGGTATTCTCCTTGCTAAAAAATGGAATTGCCCCTACTTATGGATTGAAGGGGACTCAAACAATATCATTAAATGTCTTAAGGGGACCTCAAAGCCCTCATGGTCAATCAACAATATCATTAAAGCCGCTAAAGACCTTATCAACACTTTTAAAAAAGTTACATATCCCACATCTACCATGAGGCCAATGGCTCTGCTAACTGGGCTGCCAATGTGGCGGTTAACAAAGATGAAATGATTACGTGGATGGGAGAACAAGGACTCCCTGAAAATGTCAGACTAATCATTTTTAAGGACTGATATAGAAGCACTCCAAAGATTTTTGATGGATAGAATAATAATGAAAAGGACTAATTGGAGTACTTCGAGTTATTATAATAATGAGAGCCTCATTTATTATAATACTTATTTCATCACTTCCCACACTTTCTTGGTAAATTTGATAGTTCCGATAAGCTTTCTGGCTAAATCGTTCTGCAAGTTTCAAAATTTAGCTCTGAACAGCGAAAATATGGGTGGTAACAAGGGGCGATACGAACCAAGCAACTGCAAAGAATGGAAATAGAAGGAGGAGGTCTGGAGCATCCTACAGAAGGGTGGTTTTCTAAAATTCATGGAGAGACTCCATGGATGGGATGGCACAGTTACCAATTTTTTCTGCAAAAACTGGAGAAAGGATATGCTGAAAAATGGGAGACTAGACTGTTGAAATTGATGAAGACCTTATTTACCAAGCCACGGGCCTCAGAAGGGAAGGATGCAACTTCTATAGAGACAGGAAAGTCAGTAAGGAGGCCATTGATAGATATCTGGAAACTGAGAAGGAGAAAAAATGCCTGGTGAAGTTAAGTAAAACTTACTACCCACCTAGGGCTGTTGTTAAACCCTGGTGGGAGGTCCTCTTTGTTTTAATGCACTACATTACATTAGATGGTAGGTTTACAAAAGTTTATGGTTACCATTTTGTCTTGCTAAATCATCTTAGGCATGATGAGAAGGTTTATTTTCCTTATTTTCCGCTTTGCTCAATGAATGCCACTATTAAGGCCTATAAAGAGAACCCTATGGGAGACACTACCATGCATCAAGGCTTAATGGTCCTTATTTACGACCATCTCAAGGCCAATCAAATAGCCCGCATGCAGCCCTCTATAGAGTCTAAGGAGGATGGGTCTGACTCTGCCTTTTTAATGGGTGAGGAGTCTGACAGTGACCCATCGAGTGATTCTGAGGAGAGCATGGATGTTTCGGATTATGAAATTGGAAAGAAGAGGAAACACTTTAAAACAAGACCTTCTTCCTCTAAGGGTAAAAAACCTAAAGGCAAAATCCTCCAGATTAGCCTTTCCTTGGAGGAGGAGGTCTCTGAAGACTCAGAGAAGGAGAACCCTCAAGGGTTGCTGAAAAAGAAAACTAAAGTTAACACCCAGACCAGAAATAAGCACAAGAGGAAGGAGGAGAATGTAAAGGAGCTGGAGGTTTATAAGTAGGAAAGGACCTCGAAAGCCAAACAAAACTCAGAGAAGGTGACCACGAGCGAGGCTCTTAGGGTTGAAGACACAACTACTATTTGGGACACCCCAAAAAAGGAACATGATATCCCTGGTAAGGTTGATCCTCCCCCTAACCCTCCTCCAGAGGGTATGCAAGGTTTCATGGATACTATGGAGTGGCTTATAACTGGTTACAAGAAAGCTGTGGACAACAACAAAAAACTCAGTAACAAAATCATATTTTGGAAACCATCAACACTGGGGAAGGGAAGACCATCACTGATTACATAGAGGACCTGAAAAACACCATTGTAAAAGCTGAAAACATAAGAGACTCCTTCAACCCCAGATTTGAGAAAATAGAGAAAGACCCGTTGGAAAGGAAAAATCTTGCTGACGCTAATGATCAAACTATCTCAGGTACTACCAGTAAAGTTAGCAAAATTGAGGAGTGCCTGAAGAGTATTGCTGAACAGAGTTTAAGCATCCTGAAAATTTCTACTAGCAACACTAATACTCTCATCAACAAATTGGACAAAGAGAAGGAGATCCTAGATATTGACCCGGACACTAAAGGTACAGGGGACGCTCAAGGATCCATAACCCGAACCAGAGGCAAAATGAAAGAAAAGAAACCTAACAAGGACCTAGAAGATCTCAAAGCTATTGGGGCCACCTATGACCAACTGGTGAAGAAGGTGGAGGACCTACTGAAGACTATAGTTGTGTAGCACTTTCCTTGTTTCTTTGTTGTTTTTATCTTAGCTGTCTTTTTGGTTAGCTAGCTTTTATGCCAGTCATTTTGTAAGCGGTTCTTAAGCACTGGACTTTTTATTGTGTTATCTTAATCTCCCTTGTTAAAGGTTTCGAGTCCTGAAAACTTGTTTTTCTAAATTAATCAAAACAATATGATGTTAATTATGATATCTTTGAATGTTCCAAACGAAAAATATTATTAAAATAATTCTTATTGTAATGCTTATGATTTTAAGGTTCCCCTCTCATCTATTTAAATAGACGAATGAATACCTTACAATAAATTGTACATGTATGAAATTGACTCATAACAACTAGCCAAAAGATATGGCTCTAACAAAATGAGAACAAGTTCCATATACACAGGATTTAATTCTACATGGCCATGAGACTAGAAAGCAATCATATAAATTGTTTGAAAGCACAAAATTTTGTTTTATAGTCTATGGAAGTGGAGAACCCATAGGAGCAGCAGTTGTGATCTCTCTCGGCTGTGCTTCTTATAATTAATCCTCCAAAGATGCCTCTTTTTTTGTTTATGTAGAAACCGTGCTCTTACAAAATAAGACTTGTTCACTCTAAGACATGCAAGGGTATGCTAGATGGTTTAGTTTAACAATTGTTTTTTGAATTAAAAATGAGTTGAGGTTGACAATTGAGAATTGATAATTAAGGTAGATTAAAATTAAAATATGTGAAAATAATGGATATGAATTTATATTTGTTTGGGGTTGATGGGATGTCAATTTTAATATTAAAATATTATGAAAAGAGATTTGGAAATTGAAATTTAAAATTTAATTAATGATACGAGGTTTGTGGTGATTGAGTCTGAGATTTTTTGGATGTTAGGATGGAATTACAAGTATGTTTTGGTCTAAGTGACATAACTCTATCTTTCATTGTGTTATTTTTGTTTGATACAAATTACAATTTGTTTGCCACTAAGTGTACTTGCATCTAGGAAATTGAGGTACTAATAAATATTGTTTGGAGCTTGTGATATACAAAGGAAGTTAGGTCGACTTTCTTGATCCAAAATAGACTTTGGGATTAATTTATGTAGAACAAAATAGGCAATGCTAGATGTGGAATAACTATGACTTGATAAGCTAAAATCAAGTTGCCATTGAGACTAAAATTCGCTTCATATTTAAAGAGTTCTTCGACTATTGAAGAAAGATTCTAATATTAAGAAAGCTCAAAATATACACATGGAACTACTTTGAATATATTTAGAGCAATGGAAAATATTTAATACAAGTAAGAAATTAAGCCTCTTCAAAGCATATATACCGAGAGCACTATATTTCATGATGTGAGATATTTACTTGAGGATATTGTGATAGGAGACAAATTTAAGGAAAATACCTACTAAGCACCTCTAGTAACATAATATATTATTAGCTTGCTTTTTTGGATTAAAATGAGTAGATTTTTGATGCCCAATGTTTCAGATCAAATTCTATGATCCATCATCAAGGGACCCTCTCAAATTCCACGTCTCCAAGGACAACCTTTACAATTCCAACAAACTAAAATTAGAGAAGCCTAGTTAAAACTGGATTGCTATTTGTCATGGAAAGCAAGACTCAACATTGAGTCTTCATTTCTATGCGATCTTATGGGTCTTGTTGCATTGTAACCAACTACATTTGTTGTTGTTGCTTTGTTGCTTGCTTGTTTCTCTGTCCTATTATGGGGACCGAAGTAGGCAATAAATGCTTTTCCTTTGAATAACCATGCTCTTTTCCCTTCATCTCTAGCTATTCTAACTTTTGTCAATTCAGCCCTTCTGTCTTCTAGTTGCCTCATAGTTAAATCTTCATCCAAGAAAAAATGGGAACCCCTCAAGAGTTAATTCTTATTTAACAAGTTTTGCTTGTCATGGACACTTGGCAAGATAGCTTTTATAGGCCTATTTTTTTCATTGCACAATTTTCCAACCCTCCATGCTTTGAGGATTTGACCTTGCCAAAGTAGCATATCTCTTAGAAAGTCTCCTGTAAGGTCGAGCGAGTGATCATTTCTCTTGTATTATCTCACTCATTTGATAATTACATTTTCTTCTCTACCTTGTCTTTCTTTGAGCTCATTAACTTGTGTTTCATCAACCCACTAATAATTTTCCCACTCTATGTTTGTTTTTTTCTGGCTGGTGTTGGCCCAAGTTTTGGTAACTTTTGAGAAACTACTTTTACCTTCTATGTTTCATGCCTTCTTATGCAAGCATTCTTGACCTAGTGTTTCCTCCACCTCAACCTAAGATGCTTTGGCATTGAAACCATCTATGTAAGCTGCTACCAAAGCTTTCAAAATTTGTCACTCGTCTTTCACACTTCGCTAACCATCCTTCATGTTTTACCACTCAGACTTCCCAACAGCAAGTGCATCTTGTAATAGTGACACTTCCTCTTTTAAAACTTTATTGTTGTTTGTTAGAGATTTACAGGCTACTGTCAACACCTGTATCTTAACCTCTTTTTCTTTCTCTTTGACCTCTAAAGCCTCCAATCTTCTCTTGGAATTCATCAGTTCTTGCACATATAGGTCGGATGACCAAGTGAGAGGAGTGAAATTAGGGCTATAAATTGCAAAATCCTTAGAATCTATGTTGCCATTGGATATGTTGTTGCCTCCCCCAAGCCTAGGAGATTTCTTGGTATGACTTTTTCCACTGAGCTTCTGCTTATTAACCTTGTGGTAATGTTTTCTTCTCTCATGTGCACACTTTAATCGAGCAAGTCTATGCTTCATAATGCCCTAAATTGTTTGGCATTAACCCAAATCCATTTTCCAATTTTCACTATTGATGCAATTTTCACTTGTCCCAAATGGTTTGTTTCAAAAGGTTCAGGAAGTTCAAGACTATTTCTTAAGTTTGAGGTTGTTTGCATTTTCATTGCCAAAAAAGGGGCAGGAAAAAAACAAAATTGACAACCCAAAAAGACAGAGAATGGTCTACCTGTTGGGATGCAGTCCACAATGGGACCCAAAACAAAGAAGTGTGTCTGGCAATGCCCCACCAAGGCCCAACTCAAAATCTTCCCTTATTTTTGGAAACCCCTATTTTGGACCCACCAAACTAGCACAACCAGCAAAAAAAGAGCCTTCTTTGTCACCTCAAAATCCCACTGTTCCAAGAAAAAAGTTAGATCTAGACCCATTGTGTGTGCTCAAGAACAAAACACTGCATGCCAGCTAGAGTGGGATAAAATTTTGCCTACTTGGAATAGATGAAAATCAAATGCTTGTCTGCTCGTGCACAAATCGAGCATAAACCCTTCTGCCTACTCAAACCGTGCCCAAACCCTGCTCAGATGATGCCTTCCTGCTCAAACCATACTTGTTTGCTAAGAATAAACCCTGCCTACCTACTTAAATCATTTCCCTTCCGATCAATAGAATCAATAGAAGTTGCTAGGGGTGTTGAATATCCTTGAGGATATTCAAGTAAAAATGACAATTTTTGTGTTGTGAATAATGCCAGCTCAACCAAGGCACAAATTTATTCAAGAAACATGTGGCTGATGATTTTGCTTATGTGCATCATGATGGCTGAATGCATATGTTCCTTTGGTGATCTCTTTACTTCCTTATCTTTGCATAGACCTAAAAAACTACAGGAAATTGCATTTTGGTGAAGCCCAAAACAGTACTCTAAAAAATTCAATGACATATTTTTCAGATCTCTTCAAAAGATCAATATTTAATGGGGAAGGCGAGAAGTACAAGCTTACATATCATGTAATAATGGTTGTTAGGCATCCTGTAGATCGGTATATAGAAAGAATGAGTGCTCAGTATTTTTGATTGGGCTGCTAAAACTATATTTGGTAGTTTTGGTGTGCTTGCTAAAAAAGTAGAATAGGAGCTTTTCTTAGCTTTGTGACATGTTTTATTTTGGGTTTTTTTAATTGTTCTCTTATCCCCCTTTTCGCTCATTTTATGTGTCCTCATTTTAGGTCTGCAAATTATTTTAAAACGTTATCATTGTCAGTAGTGTTATTGATTTGTTAAGTGCTTCCTGTTGTTATATCCCGTTTGATTGAACAAAATTATGTGAGTGGAGGTGTCTTATTAGAAAAAATTGAGTGAGGAGAATGGATATTTTCTCTTTATAGAAATTCTCAGGAGTTTTGTACGAGAACGAAGTTTACTGAGGTAACAAACCTTACTGTTTTGCCTTAGAATTTTTTTTAATAAGTGGTTTATGTTAAGAATGGTGGAGTCACCGGTTAGGAGGGACCTCAAAGAGATCAATTCGGACCGGTCAGCAAGAGTAAACACAATGGAAACACAAGGATATGATGGAGGTAATGCAGAACATAATGAATTATATCATGAAAATTGATTACAATCAACCGGTAACATCCGGGTTATAGAAACCAGCTCACTGGCCTACTAAAACATGCTCAATTATAGAACAGGTCACAACCGAGACCTCCAATCTTAAGATCTAGCTTCTATGTTCTATATTTTCTCTTATCTACATTCTAATTCTCAATTACAATGATTTATACAATCCAAGGGGATCTGTTCGGCCCAAAAGGATCAAATGTCAAAGAACAAGACCAAACGTGTAAAACCAACAAGGTCGGCCTTTGCCAAAGAGATTCCTTTGGAAAATCCAAAGGATGAAGTGTAGATCGAAGGGAACGTCAGCCACATGCCAAGGAACATCGGAATCAATGCTCAGGGCTCCGCAAGCTATGGGAGGGATTTGATAGATCACTAATGCAAATAGGTCCAAGCAACCTGTACCAAAAATCTATCTCGAAAACTGGTAGCGATAACCTGCCTGAAAATGATCCAAATGATCCACAGTTTGGGAATAAGGTAGATGATCAAGTCCTCAAGCAAAATCCAACTCCTCAAGATCTAGTGAGCCAATGCTAGAAAATGCAAAATGAAATGTTGAAACTCCAAAATAGAAAGCAAAACATAAAGGAAATATTTTGGTTGATGCAAGATTGCCAAGAACCAGGGATACTCTTGCATCAAAGAAGGACACTAAATACTTTACTTTATTTGACATAGAATGTGACTGTCTATTATGTTTCTAAAGTTAATGGCAGGGACCCTAAACTTTGATGTACATTTTGACTTTTAGTTAATTTTATAAGGGCTTTTAGAGCAGATATTTGATACTTTTTGAAGTGTCTGTTAATATATTGCAAACCCTTGGAAGTTTTGTTTGTAATACAATAAGGTGAACGCTTATTTTTTTTGTTTCTTTTAAATGGTTTTTTTATGGTAAGCAACTTGTATTTTTAAAGGCGCCTCTGAATGTTTAGATAATCTTTGGAAGTTTAGAGGATTATTGTGAATTTTTTGTTAAGGATTTGCTAGATATTGTTGTGCATTTACCAGTTTGTAGCATTTTTATAGTGACTAAGTGATGATTTTGAGTTGTTTGTGAACATTTTACAAATCTCAGAAATTTTTACCTAAGACAGATGATATTTATCGCACTGTAAACCTTGACTTGGATTTAGTATTTTCTAACATAAGTCTGGACTATTTGTGGTAAATATTTTCACAAACCCATGTAAATTTAGGGGAATACCTATAAAGGATATATTTGAGTCTTGTAGATTATGATATTTTAACCAACACTTTAAGATTTTAGATACCCTTAGTTTAATTGCTTGCATTTTTTTTTGAATATTTGGAGTGTTTATAGAATATTTAGAGACAGACGAGATTACTTGTGAAGTTTGGTTATTTTCAAATTATTTAAAATCTGTATCTAAATTTTTAAATCTTTTGAAGCTTTATTTTAGTTATGCTAATGCAATTTGATAATATAAAAATATATCTTTGATAAATATATTAATATATATTTTCTATATATTATATATTTAAATTTAATATTAAATAAAAGATAAATATTATTATTATATTTAAGTCTATATATACAATAATATAATTAAAATTATTATATTAGGATTAAATATATTTTTGATATTAAAATAAAAAAATTAAATATGTTAATTATATATATAATTTTTTCTATTGATTATAAAGTGATCAAAAAAAGATTACAATGAAGAAATCCATAGTATCAAAAAGGGGACAAGGCCCCAACGGAAATACAGCTCATAAGAGCAAAACGAAAGGAGTATCTAGAGTTAATAACAGTAAGCAAAAAAAGGTGCCCAATAAACCACTAATGGAGGTGTCCATCAGTGATATTGACCCAGGTGGTCCAGCCCTGTTCTCCTTCCATCCATGCAACTTTTTTCTTATTTGGAATTTCCGGAAGCATGGCTAAGATGTCTTTCTTGGATTTTCTGTTTCTCTTGATTTCTTTGCTCACTTTATCCAAAGTCTTCTCAAACACTTGAAGGTTATCCAGGTTTCTCCTCCATTCATGTCCATTCTTGAGTTCGAAAGCAAAAAAGGTGGCATGTCCGTCCTGAAGAAATCTACGAAGTTTCTTATGATCCATCATCATAGTGGTGTGCACCTGCAAGGAAATTTTTAAAGATGTGAGTTTAAGAAAAAACTCACTAAGAACCCGGGGAGTGTCCTGGAATTTCTCTTCATTTCTGCATTTCCAGATTTGCCATAATATGTTAGAAGATAAAATATTCCAAAAAATATTAGAATCAGCTTTGAGACCTTTAATATAACCAGTAACAATTTCAATAATGGAAACATGAGTAGGGTAGTATATGCCAAAAAGATTCCAAATATTTCTAGCAAAAGAACAATCAAAGAAGATATGTCTGCTGGTTTCCGGAAGATTACAAATTTTGCAAAGATTATTATCATGGTTATTTCTCTGAATAGGAAGTCTATCAAGAATAAAGAGCCATTTAAAGCATTTAATTTTGGGTTCCACCCAACCTTTCCAAAGAATAACGAAAAACTTCTTCCAAGAAGAAACATCCAGCGAGGAGTACCAGATTTTGTTAATATGGCCACGGATGGAATCATCATATGCAAGAATTTTGTAAATGTTATTAGCTTTAATCTTGGATAGGATGGTCCCATCTGGCCATTTGCATTGTAAGTACCTTTGAGAATCAACATGGCAGGTAGGAGGGAGATTTTGCGTTGCTTTAAGAATCATGTTATAAGTTTTTTTCTAAGAGTTTGGGAGACTAAAAGTATTTTTCAGTTCCTCCCAGCTAATTAAATTATCATGTTCAAAAATGTCAATAAAGCTAATGATACCTTTGCTAGCCCAATGTTTGGCAGAACAGCCCTGTAGAAGAGCAAGGGGTTTCCCTGAAAGTTTAAGATTCCACCAGATGGACCTTTCACCATAAATTTGAGTATCATCATGAAAGCCCTTGTTAACAATAAATGGTCTAACAATATTCCAGGCTTTCCAGATAGATTTAAAAACTTTCGACCCTTGAACTGAAATGGGGAAGTTACCAATGACTAAATCATTAAAGGGCATGTTATTCCAGAATTTAGCCTTAGTAGGAAAGCCTCTCTCAATATTATTCCTAACAAGAATCTTCCATGGGGCATCTCCATTCATGGAGTGAAAGATCCATTTGGCGGCCAGGGATATAACCTGGATCCTAAGGTCTTTCAGTCCCAGCCCTCCAGTAAGTTTATCAGTACAACACCATTTCCACTGGACAGAGTGCATTTTTTTTTTTCCTTGACCATCAGACCATAAAAAATCTCTAACAGCCTTCTGAATCTCAAAAATTTGGTAATTACTAAACATCCACGCAGAGGAGTAATAAATGTTGTAAGAGGATAAGATTTTTTGGCAGACCTGAAGTCTACCAGCAAAGGAAATAGCACGGTTATGCCACATATTCAATTTTTTAGTGATTTTACCTTTGACCCAAAGCCACATGTCTTTCAGTGAGGGATTTATGGCAAAGGGGATGCCAAGATATTTCACAATCTTTTGGGGACCTCCCCATTGGAATTCATAATTTTTAAACCATTCAGGGGGGTGTTCATTCCATCCCAGACAGATGGACTTAGAATGCGAAATCTTAGTTCCAGAAATTTTACAGAATATCTTTAACTTGGATTGCAGATTTTCAAAGTTATCAGCAGTATTTTTAAAGAAAATAGTCGTGTCATCAGCAAATTGGCTGTTGATGAGCTCCTCATTGTTGGGGAGAGATATGCCTTGGACAGTAGGGGAAAGTGTATTATCTCTAAGAAGATAAAATAGAGCATCAGAAGCAATGGCGAAGAGAGCAGGGGCCAAAGGGCAGCCTTGCCGTATGGACCTTCCCAAGGGAAAGGTATCAGACAGGGAGCCATTAATGTCAATTTGGGCGCAAGCATCCTGGAGAAGCATACTGACAGCCTTGCAGAAGAAGGGAGGAAAACCAAAAGCTTCAAGCATCATGTGAATGAAGCTCCATTCAATCCTGTCATATGCTTTTTCGAAGTCAAGGAGTAACATGCCCGAGTTCTGACTGGACTGAGAAGCCCAGTTCATGGCTTCCCAGCTAGTAAGGACATTTTCTAAGATATACCTACCTTTAATAAAACTAGTTTGGGTAGAGCATATGAATTTAGGAAGAATTCCAGCAAGTCTAGTGGCCAGAATCTTGGCAAAGATCTTATAGGAAACATTAAGGAGCGTAATCGGTCTCCAATTTTTGATGAGAGCTTTATCTCCATCCTTGGGGATAAGCTTAATAATGCCTTTGTTGATAGATGGACCAAGAGATCCCTGAGCCAAACCTTCATTGTAGATTTCGAGGAGGTCTTTGGCAATCCAGTGTTGATTAGCTTTGTAGAATTCAATGGGGAGGCCATCAGGGCTAGGAGTTTTATCATTTTTGAGGGAATTAATGGCATTGTTGATATCCCCTAAAGTGATATCCTCTGCAAGACAAAGTGCATCTTCAGAGGAGACCACCTTAGGGATAAGAATTCTGCATTGATCTCTGAGGTAGGCGGCTTCCCTTGTATCTTCAGAAGAGAAGAGCTTATGGTAGAATTGAGCAAAAGTGTACTTGATCATACCAATGTCCGAAATTTCATGGTTCTCATGGATGATCTTTTCAATAGTTTCATTATAATGTTTGTGTTTGATAAGGTTGAAAAAGAACTTGGAACCACGGTCACCATATTGGAGCCAGTGTGTCCGAGATCTAACCTTAGCACCTCTGGTTTTAGTCACAAGGTGTCTTCTGAGGGCGTCTTTAGCTTTCATAACCTGAGAAGTACAGTTAAGGTCAGTGATATTAGTTTGGTTATTCACTTCTGCCTTAGTTAGTTCAGCCGAGAGAGCTTTCTCAGTGAATCGGAAGTCCTTTGCTTTCTTTTGACCAATGGTCTTGAGCAGATTTTGCTAGGCAGGGATGTTCCTATTCCAAATGTCCCTCTTTAAATCCTTCGGAAAATTGGTCTTATTAATGATGTTAATAATGTGGATGGCAGCAAGAAGATCAGTATCTTTAAGAAGGCTAACATTAAGGAGAAATTTGGAATTAGCAGTGTTGGGTCTAAACGGGGCCCTGTTGAAGGTAAAAGATGCAGTGATGGGGTGATGATCCGACAGAGTGGAGGGAGTAACAAGAACGGAGTTACCAAGATCATTAGGGATGAAGGAGAAAAGATTTATGTTGGCATAAAAGCGGTCGAGACGGGAGTAAATTCTATCATTCCCCTATTGATGATTGCACCAAGTATACCAAGGCCCGGGATTATTGTTTTTATTGCCAGCAAGAGGGTCATAAAGTTGCAGAGAGTTTTTCATCTTAAACCAATGTGATTTTTCCATATCTTTCCAAGCAAAAGGGAGGCCCCCACCTTTGTTGTCCTGGTGTTCAACCATGTTGAAATCTCCAGCAATGACCCAAGGAATGCAGGGGAGGGAAGTCATCCATTCCCAAAGGGAACTTCTTTCTTTAGGATCATTCGAAGCATAAATAGAGCAAATGCCAAATTCATAGTTATTGTAGTTGAGAGTGACCCAGACCACTCTGTTACATGGGGAGATCCCACGGTTAGTTATAAATCTTTCCAATTTAGGATTAATAAGTAAAGCAACACCCCCTTTGCCTTTCTGGTGGTAGGTGTAAATTTTTATCGCATCTTTCCAAAGAAAGTTTAAATTGGATTCAAGAATGAAACCAGTAGCCTTAACTTCTTGTAACATAAGGAAATCTAGTTTATGACAAGATTGAAGGAAGTTCTTAATGACATATTTCCTATCGGGGGACTCTAATCCCCGCACATTTCAGGAGACACAGTTCATGAGGAAACATTTTGGTGAGGGATGCGCAGTTCAGATGAGACCATATTCGGGTTCATCACAATAGCAGAGATTCCTTCATCAGTTTTATTAGCACTTTTTTTTTTGGAACCTGGGGGTCTCCCTCTTCGTTTAGACAACGGGAGCCCTGTTTTAAATTCATCTTCACAATCAGAGGTACTGTCGAATTCCATAGTTTTAGTCAAGGTAGGGCATCTTTCCCTAGATGTGATTGGCAGGGCAGGAATTACCGCAATACTATAATCATCGCTGATTTCATTAAGGGTACTACACTGGGTGTTGGAAGCGGGCTGATCTGAGATAGTGAGATCTGCAGATGGGGAAGGTTGAGAGAGCGGAGAAGCAATTTCAATGGGGGCAAATCTGTTAGCCGTAGCAGGGGTGGGATGGCTTTGGCTGGATGCGGGATTTTTATTAGATTTCCTCCTTCGCTTGTTGGAGATTTTAGTCACATTTTGAAAACCATCCACGGGTAAGGCTTCAAGACATTCAGTAGGAGTGGAATGCAATATATCAGGGGTGGGATTGTTAGGGATGGGGGTAGCAAGAGATGTGTTAGTTGAATTGAAGTTAACCGTCTGATTAACTGTTTCAACCACCATTGAGGGTTCCGGTTTTTTAGGCAGTGTTTTCTTTTGAATGATAGGGCAATCCTTCCGTTGGTGTCCTTCTTGTCGACACAGAAAGCAAGCATTGAGTCCACCAAGGACCACAATAGGACAGCAGAATTCAGAGTTCTCGATGTTAATGTTGAGATTAGGCGGGATTTCCAGACCAGGTTTTAGAGCTAAGAGGACACGGGTGTCCATATGTGGAATGAAACGAACAGTGTCATCCATGCGAATGACCTTTCCCAGGGGTTGCAAAAGTTGAGGGATGAACCGCCACAGAAACGGGGGCATGTGTTTTACCAAAATCCAGCGAGGGGCCGATAGGGCTAGGACTTCTTCGTAATTTGCCTCTGGGGACCAAGCTATAGCCCTAAAGGATGTCGAGCCAACAGCCCAATACTGTTTTTTTAAAACCTCTGCTTGAGCCTCATGGCTAACAAAAAAAATGACAAACAAACCTTTTTGAATCTGCCGATAGAATGATATATGCAAACCTAGTTTAAGATTCCAGTAATTATGAAACCAATCATCAAGAAATTTTCGAGGAGGGACCTTATCTATTTCAACAGCTGAAAAGAAAATAGCCGTGCTTTTTAACCTAGATTTTTCCTCAAGTATTTCAGCAAGCATCTCAGAATTAGGTGAAACAGAGAAAACCTCGGAGCTTCCAGGGTTCTTACCGGCTTGATGGGTTCCATCGTTAACGGTAAACCTAGCCTTCGAGTTAAGAGTAATCCCTGCGGTAGCTACGGCCTCTGAAAACGTTTTAGGGTGGTCGGGAGGAGGAGAGGAGTGCAGAGAGTTTTTAGGTAGTTTACTGTTAATATCTTCCCTCGGCAGAGCCGAGAGAGGAGAAGTGGGTACGGGATCTGCAGTGGAGTTAATGAAATTAATGCCATTAGAGGGAGAGGAGGATGGAACGAACACACCTGGCGTCGGAGTAATGCGAATGTAAGAGGAGCCGTCATGTCTGCTATTAATATCCGCCATGTTGGATTTGGAGATCTCGCCGCTAGTTTGGCAGTTACTGCCAAAAGTGCCTCCAGTGTCGAAGACCGAGTTGGGGAAGGTTGCAAATGGGGGTTTGTCAGCGCCTATCATCACAGACCACCGAAACCATCAATCTGAGAATATAATCAATTATATATATAATTAATGAAAAATAAAATTATATATAATTGAATATATTAGTAAGGTTGAATATATTAAATTATTAAAAAAAAATGAGATTAAGGTTTTAAATAAATAATTTAATATCATGTATATTATTGACAAATATTATTAACATATTTAATTATAATCTAAATTATATTTATAACATAAATGAAATACAATATTATATATCCTTATCATATAATATTATATCTATATAATGCAATAATATAATCTAAA
This sequence comes from Cryptomeria japonica, assembly GCF_030272615.1. NCBI lineage: Eukaryota > Viridiplantae > Streptophyta > Pinopsida > Cupressales > Cupressaceae > Cryptomeria > Cryptomeria japonica. The sequence continues at coordinate 473,694,039 of NC_081405.1, forward strand.
ATATTGTATAAAGATTAATATATTAATTATAAATAATTTATTAATAATAACATTACTCAAAATATATAATAATAAATCTATTATTAATAATTATATTAAATTTTTTAATAAATTATTATTAATTAAGATTTAAGATTATTATTATTCATTTTAGGGTTATAATTCAAATAAATGATTACGACTTAATTTATAATTCTTAATTATATTATAACTTTAATCTTAATTCTTATTTATTATTATAATTCTAAAATCGTTATAATAATAACGATTATGACTAAAATTAGGTTTATAATAAGAGTTAGTGTTAGAATAAAGGTTAAGGTTAGATTAAAAATAGGGTTCAAATTATATCTAAATTAAGATTAAATTTAGGCTTAGAGTTAGATTGAGAACTAGGGTTAAAATTTAAAAAAAATGGATTAGGGTTGTATTTAATGTTAGAATTAGAGTTAGAATTAGGTTAAAAATTTGGGCTAGGATACAAATTATTGTTAAGGTTTGAATTAGTTATAGATATTATTGTAATTTTATAATTATGTGATAATTATGGGCATTTTCTATTATATTATTATTCAACACACCTCTAAACAAAAAAATCATTATTATTGCAATACTAAAAAGGCAAGTAGTGGCCACTATGTGACACTTGTTTAATACATTTTGTGATATAGTTTCAGATTACCTCTCTTACAATTTTGCAAGTTATATCATAACACAATCTTAATCAAATCTAAATAATAATAAAACAATATTAGAAAATACAAGTTTGAAACTTAAAAGAATGTTAGATTGGTATAAGAATAGACAAGTGAAAATATATATAAATAAATGTGTTCCTTTTTAAGGTTGGATTTTAATAAATATGGCAATCAATTAATGTAATTTACTGTCATGACAAATCATGTAATATCTAATCTTAAAATTTGGAAATAACTAAAAATAAAAATACTTAGTTGATATCGGTAGTCAATATAGAACAATTCATTGTATCATAAAGTTTGTGAACTACAAGTTAGAATCACAACCTCTTATATGTATTAAAAACAAATAGTGAAGCATAAATTAGATTGTTCTCAAAATTTGGCAAATTGATATTGTCCTAGCAAATATTACCTTCTTCATAGATTTGATTTGTTTGCAATATTATTTGCCTTGATCGCTAATAGCTAAGAATGTGCAAATCATGTTAGATTATTTGTGCAAATCTTGTTCGGTTAAGAGTCCTCTTTGAGTAGATTATATCATTTAGGCAATATTACTTCCAAACATGTAGATGTTCTAAATGAGTTTGAGAGCAAATTATGGTTCCAATTAAATGTTCCAAGTGAATATATTTCTAGAATGGTTCTTCTTGTAATGCTTATGATTTTAAGGTGGTCCTCTCTCATGTATTTGGGTGCATAAATGAATGTCTTTAAATAATAAGATATATTGGTTTTGAACTTAAGCATCATTAGATTGGTCTAAAAGATAGAAAGACCTAAATCTTGAGGTGGGAAATAACATATGATTTATAAGTGCACATAAAGGTCAAAATAACAGAAACATGGCAAATAAAAATAATAAAAATATTGAAAAAATGAACGGGATCCCATATAAATGAACAGAAATTACATCATGTACTGAACAAATATAAATTTATTTGAAGGGAAATAACAGGATCCCAATTCCGTGTTAAATGCATAGACCAGGAAAAAATATAGTTCCAAGGGTATAAATCCTTTCAAACAATTAACATGGGTAGGGACCATAATAATTGATGTTGAAATATCCATAGAGAAAGGATTCAACTCTACATGGCCATGAAAGTAGAAAGCTGAAAGCGTAACTTTGTTTAACAGTCTATGGAACTGGAGAAGCCGCAGGAATGGCAGTTGTGATGTCCATAGTTGAAGAAGAAGCAGAAGGAGCAGAAGCGAATTCGAATGATTCGGCTGTAATACTTGACTGTTTTCCATTCAAAACTTCTTGCACCATGCGCCGGGACCCACTTCTGTGAGCTTGGCACAGCCGAGGCAAGTATACACCTGGAACAATATATATACATACAATATTATTTTACAAGCCTAAAAAAAAGACCCAACAAGAAAAAGTCCAGAGAAAATGATATAATTTGCTTACCTTCTCCAGCAGCAAGATTGAAATAGAGATTCACAATATTGTGGCAAGTGTTATAACACTGTGGAGAGCACAGCTTGCTGGTAAAACTATATTCCATTAGACCATCACTGGACATTCCCACTGCCATTCTGTCAAGCCCACACTTATTCAAACATACCTCCGTTTCAATCCATTCATTTATGTTTTCTGCCATCACCTCTGATGTCTGCACAATGGTTTTCGATTACTTGCACATCAGTTTTTTAATCTATATAAATCTGAAATCCATCCATATTGCTTCTTTCATTCCATAATAGATTATGTAATACATTGTAATTCTATTTCTTTGATTTGATCCGAAACATTTGTAATACATGATCAAATCTAAAATTCTTCATATATGAAACATTTAATTAAAAAAAGAGATCTCCTATTGTTTAAAAATTGGTTCTTTTGACATACCAGACACTGGTATTGGGCACCGCCGTCTCTCAAGATAGATTTCTCAAGAACACAACGTGCTCCTGACGATGAAACAGAAAATGCACACACCTGCACAGGCAACTCCTCGCAAGTAAGGGCACCTGCAATTCCATTAAAGATCAGATTTTTATCCTAAAAATTAGAAAGAAACTTAACAAACAAATAAATTGGGTACAGATAAATATACCCAGAACACATTGCAGGCTGAAAACTGATGTAAAGGCAATGACTGCGATCTTAATCATCATGGATGAAGCCATCTTTTGTCACTTTTCTTTCTCTCTCTCTCTCTCTTTCTTTCTTTGTTTTGGGATTTTTATGACACGAGAATTAAAGATGAAAGATGTAGAGAATTGTTTGAGCTATAAATAGATCTCTGCCGGCTGTGCTTAACCGCGTTCCATCTGTAAACCGCGTCCTTACAGTGTGAGACTTGTTCAGTGCCCTTGAAATGCTCTACCTAATAATGCTTTAAATATAGGCTCTACAGATTTTGTTTGAATGTGTCTAACAAAATCTCTCCAGAACGTAGTAGTTGAAATGATTCACCCGGTGAAGGTAGTTGAATTGGCGTCCAAGAAAATTTCTCGTCAAAGACCACGCCAACTATCACACATAAAAGGATATTCTAGGTCGTTTTATTTAAATTAATGGGTTGAGGTTGAAAATTGAGAATTGATAAGGTAGCTTAAAATAACAAAAATGTAGAAAATTTCTAGTTAAAGACCATGTCAACTATCAGACATAAAAGGGTGTTCTAAGTGGTTTTATTTAAGGATTAAATTTTAAATTAACTAATGGGTTAATGTTGAGAATTGATAATTTCTAGTTAAAGACCACATCAACTATCAGACATAAAAGGGTGTTCTAGGTGGTTTTATTTAAGGATTAAATTTTAAATTAATTAATGGGTTGATGTTGAGAATTGATAGATTAAGGTAATTTAAAATAATAAAAATGTGTGAAAATAATTATTAGCACATGTATGAAAAGGAGGTGTAAGGTAGAAAATTATATTTTATATGTGAATAAAAGATAAATTAATTTAATTTATATCTTATGTAGAAAATAGTATTTTTTGGCATATACAATTTCAAATTACAATCTCGATCTTAGATTGATGATTTTTCTTTAAGCTATTATTTCTCTCTACGAATTTGCTTCATGTTTTAGTGGTCTATTATTATTTTTTGGTCGATAACTCAACAAAATTAGAATAAATATCAAGTATCATGAGGGTATCAATGGAGCTCAAAAGGTTTGTGTGCACCACGTATCTTGGGAATTATGAACATTTTCTCATAATAGTGGAAGTTTTATTACTGTGGATATTGTAACATAAAGGTCATTTAGCTAGAAAGTGGATGAATTTTTCTATTATTGCCGAATATCCTATGACAAACCCTCATTCGATGTATGATTTGAAGCGCCTCAAACAAAGAAAACATCCAAGGTCCTTCAAGCTTTCTATGATAACAAACGAAAGATTGTGTATAATAAAATATTAGGCCAAGACATAAATAAAATTGCAGCATGGGATGTTGTTATTGGGATGCATGATGCTACCTAAGGTTTTCCCTTGCTCGAAAATTATCATGGCCTATGCCCAAAATTATGATGAAAATAGACAAGCAATTGTTAACAAAAATATTCAAAAGGAAATTTTATCCATTACCGAGGAAGAATTTAAAAGTTTGTTGGACTCAAGGCTTGGAGTAGGAGATTTTAGACACTCAAATGTCCACATTGACCTAGAAAAGCTTGCATATGATTTTGAAGAAGTCGATGAAGAGGGTCTAGAAATAATTATCTCAAAGCGATAACAATGGATGGTAAACAAATGGATCAAAATCATAAGCCTCCTTATAAAGTAGACATTTTTGTGCCATGGGTTCAATATACAATTGCCATGCTAACATTTTGCCTCGGGTTGGAAAATAATATGGAAGTGGGTGCAAGCCTCCTTGAAATGGTATTTAATATCCATTGTGTTAATCAACCTGTTAGATATAATTTTGTTGAGCACGTTGATCAATCCATGCATGAATAATTTGCAGAGATTAAAAGAGGTTCCTCTAAGAAATTTAAGTTTACAACCTACCTGTGTCATCGTCTTCTACTGAAATATAGTGGAACATTCGAGTCCAACAAGCTTCAGATTCATGTGTATAAGGATGTTGAGGCAAGAATAGTGCATCCAGTATATGAATGGACCACTAAGATAATGATGCATGATAACAGGGAGAACTACAACCATTTTAAAGATTTCTTTTTGGCTCCAATGTATCATGCAATTACAAACACTCCAATGTCTAGATTGCCCGAGTCTTGTAGAGATTGTATTCAACTGGGACCTGAAATTCAATTGGTTGACTGGTACCTCATGGAAGAATATATTGTGTTAAGGTTTTATGGATTAGGAGTAGAACCCTACAAACTTTCAATACATGTGATAGAGAGGGTTTTTGCATTGGAATATGTACGACAGATGGAGAGTATAGATAAGCTCTACTTTTATGGTCAGCAAAAGAAGAACATATTTCCTTCATTACCTTTTTCATGTGGAGGGAACACATTTGAGAGAAAAGCATTCAATGTGGTATATGAAACTTTGAATTTTTTTAATTTTGATGTTGGCAGTTACTGGCAATATGATCCATGTGACATCATTAATGAAATGGTTGTGACGAATAAGAAATGTGCAAGTAAAATCCAACATGTAAGTAAACCCTTGTTAGAGATGTTGAAAAACAAGGATTCTTGGGATGAGGTCAAAAAATAGATGGATGAAACTGCTGCTGAGAAAAGTATTTCTCTAGAAAAATTGTCAGCACAAATTATGACGTTGCACCCACAGAGAACAACAGAGCAAGAGATCCAAACTAGGACCTGTCAGACAATTTTTACAAAAGAGTTTATGTTCCATCTACTAGAATAAGCATTTCAACTTCTCTATCAAAATCTTGTACAGAGGCAAACCAGACACAAAACAAAATCAAAGATTTTTGGTCTATGAGGAAAAATCTAGGTGAACCAAAGACTATTGCAAATTTTGAAGATATCCCAGAGGATTATGAGTTTAGTAAATTGTGGAATATAGAGAATCCCTCTAAAGCATATGATGATAGTAATGATGATAGAGATCATCAAAGTGATAATGAGACACCTTAAGGTCAAACTCCAACAGTTGTTACAGAATCTGCAAAAACATTTGTTTTGAGTGAGGCCATGTTCGAAAAATATTCTTCAAGGGCAACCATAATGGAAAAATCGAGTTATCAAGGTGGTGGTCTGGGGTCCAAAGGACAAGGCCCTTGGATGCCACTAGACGTAGAGTTACCAAGAAAAGGTGTATATCATTGAGACATTGGAGTTGAGTCAACAAGGAAAGGTGATAATTATAAACTTGAACCTCATTTTGTTATAGCTTCAAATTTTGATACTTAGATTCAATCACAACCAGAACATGGTTGAGAATCAAGTGCTACTGCCATTGGTGGGGATGGTATGGGTACTAGTACTATTTGTGGTCAACAAGTGCAAGGACAAAAAGTGTAATGTTCCCTGACCGTACTGGCGGAGGAAGCAAGAGTGTACGGTGGTGTTGGAGCAGGGTTGTATGGTGCTTGAACAAAGGTCGTATGGTGAAGGAGATTGGGCATATGAATATCAAGAAAGGGTCATATGATAGTGTCGAGGAGGCCGTACGGTGGTGCCAAGGCCATACGATGGTGCCAAATAGGTCATATAGTAGTGTGAGACTGGTCGTACGGTAGTGGGAAGCAGGTCGTACAGTGGTGAGGAGGGAGTGTAACCGTATGGTGAGGGGGGGTATGGTAGACTTTAATTTGTGAGGGGGTTAATCTCCTGCAAGTGTATTGAGTGATGAATTCAGAATATTAGGAATCCTTTATGCATGTAAATCAGATAACAAATACGCAACTAGAGAAGTAACAATGATGAAATTCAAGATTTGCCAAATCCAGAACAAGAACATTGCAGAACAAGAACACTAAACAGAATAGGGTGGGGGGTGGATCCCACTGAAACTGCAAGTACCAAATAGGGAGGGTCTCTCACCTCCGAAATTATAGAAACCAGAACTCCAACAGGAATTCGCACAAGAGAGAAAAATATCAAAAATTGCCTACCTACAACAATGACTAACACGACCATATATATGGGCTCCAGGAAACTTCTTGAAGGGTTACAAATGAGCAGACACGACCAACCAAAACTTGCCTATTCTAATTAAATATAAGGGCCCGAAAGATTTGTTAAATTTGGGGCCTTACAATAAAGTAATTAGATTTATTATTTAATTATATCAGGGACATCACAGTCCTCCCGGGCCAAAAATTGCTTGCCCTCAAGCAATTACAGACTTGGATGCTCCAGAATTTTCTCCCCTTCCCAGGTGGCATCCTCAATGGGTAGATTCTTCCAACGTACATGGAACTCCTTGACTGTGCGTGTTCTCAACCTCTTTTCTTTGAAATTGATGATCTCCACCATCTCCAGAATTAGTTTCCCTTCTTCGTCGATGGGTGACAGATCCTTGGATATTGTGATGCACTGCCCGATGGCCTTCTTCAGACATGACACATGAAAAAAGAATCTGACTCCCCTCAGGAAGCTCCAACTCTTAGGCAACTTCACCCACTCTCTGAACCACCCTATAGGGTCCATAGAAACATGGCTTCAACTTCTCCTTACCACTTGTCTTCAAGGAGGATTGTCTGTGCGGTTGAAGTCAAAGGTAAACTAGATCACCAACCTAAAAATTCTACTCAATCCGGTGTCAGTAAACATACATCTTTTGTTGGTTCTAAGCCCTCTATAGGTTGTCTTTGAGAGATGTCAGGATGTCTAAACTCTCCTAAAGCTAATCTTTGGCCATTAATGCATGACTGTCTCCCAATGCTAGGTCAACAAATGAAGAAGGTTCATAACTGTACAATGATTTGAAAGGTGGCATGCCTATCGACATGTGATAAGTGGTGTTGTAACATTGTTCACCCAAATGTAACCAGTGAACCCAAGCCTTCTGTTGAGCTAAGACGTAGTTCCTAAGATAACCCTCCAGCCATTTGTTCACAATCTCGGTCTGTCTGTCTATCCACGAATGGTAGCTCATGTTGGGTGACAACTTGGTTCCTGCCAACCAAAATAACTCCATCCAGAAGGTACTCAGAAAATGACTATCCCTGTCACTGACTATGTTTTGCGGTAAACCATGTAGGCGGAACACCTCACGGAAGAACAACTCAGCCACTTGAACTGCTTGATATCCTATGGGGATGGCAAAAAAATGTGCATACTTGGTCATTCGGTCAACTATGACAAAAATGCAATCCTTTCCTTGCACTCTGGGAAGTCCAGTAATGAAATCCATCGCGATGCTATCCCATTTCTGATTGGGAATTGGCAGTGGCTGCAGCAATCCGGCTGGTAGGTTATGCTCAGATTTGTTCTGCTGACAGGTGGAGCATTCTCGCACATATTGTAGGACCTCGTTCTTAAGCCCCTTCCAAGAAAACCTTTCACAGATCTATCTATAGGTTTTCAAGTATCCTAGGTGTCCAGCCAAGGGAGAGTCGTGCAATTCCTTCAAAATCTTTTCCTTCATCTTGGATTCAGGTACCAAATAAATTTTGTCCTTGTAATAAATGATGTCATCAACCACCTTGTATCGGTCATCCTGCACTTGACCATCCATTAGTTCGCAAGCAAAAGTGTTCTTGGAGTATTCAACCAACAGGTATTCCTTCCAGTCCGCCAAAATCTAAGATAAAGAACATATGGTAGGCCTTCTTGATAGGGTATCAACAACCATGTTATTCTTTCCCTTCACATATTCAATGTCGAAATCAAATTCCTGGACTTTTCTCACCCATTTTTGTTGTCATTCATTCAGATCCCTCTACTCCAAGAAGTATCGCAAGCTGTTGTGGTATGTCCGCACAACAAAATTTGCTCTGACAAGGTACTGCTAAAACTTCGTCAGTACATGTATGATGGAGAACATCTCCTTGTCGTAGATGGAATACAACCGCTCAACTCTCGAGAGCTTCTGACTCTCGAATGCAATGGGGTGACGGTCTTGCATCAATATCACTCCAATGCCTTCCCCCGAGGCATCTCACTCTAGGATGAAAGGGCGAGTGAAGTCTAGTAGTGCCAGAACCAGACACACACTCATACCTTCTTTTAGTTTGTCAAAGGTCTATTGCGCTTGCACATTCCAACAGAAGGATCCTTTCTTTGTCAGATCTGTCAGTGGTGCCCCAAGCTGTGAAAATCCTTTCACAAACCTTCTATAATAACTACACAAACCAAAAAATCCATGTAACTCCGAGAGAGTCTTGGGTGGAGGCCAATCCAAAATGGCCTAAATCTTCTCCTAGTGAACTTGTACCCCTTGGGCGCTGATGACGTGACCCAAGTATAGGACCTCGGTCATTCCAAATTCACATTTGGACCTCTTGGCATACAATGATTGTGATTCCATAATCTTCTATACTTCATCCAAATGCCCAACTTGTTCCTCCCAAGTCTTGCTATAGAAGAGTATGTCATCGAAGAATACCAATAGGAACTTAGGCAGTTGCTTGTTGAAGATGTGGTTCATGCAAGACTAAAAAAGTGGTTGGAGCATTGGTTAATCCAAACGGCATGACCAAGAACTCATAGTGTCCATAATGACAGGGAAAGGTTATCTTTTCCACATCTTGCTCCCTCATACGGACCTGATGGTAGCCAGAGTGGAGATCAATCTTGGAGAAATATATTGCACCATCTAGTTCATCTAGTAGCTCATCAATCCTAGGAATGGGGTACCTATTCTTGATAGTCTTCTTGTTTAGTGCACGATAGTCAACACACATTCTAAGAGTTTTGTCCTTCTTCTTCACCAGTACCACCGAGGACGCAAAGGAGCTAGAACTGGGCTGGATCCATCCTTTATAAAGGTGTTCCAGGATCATTTTCTCTATTTCATCTTTGAACTTCTTCAGGTGGCGATAGGGTGTGGTGATAACGGGTTTTTCTCCTTCCTCCAACTCGATAGTGTGCTCAAACCCTCGGTGTGGGGGTATACTAGGTGGAATATTAGTGAAGACCAAAATATGCTCATCCAGAACTGACTGAAGTTCCTCATCCTAGTAGTAAGTCAGTTGCTCTTTCACAGGTTTTATTGAGATCAAGCAATGTGCTGCCTAGAATACTTCATCATGTCTGAAGATGGCTTCCATCCTTTTGGTAGAAATCTCCCTTGGGCCGCCATTTGACATTCCCCTAAGAACCACCTTCCTACCATCCACCTTGAATGAGAACTCCATCCTTTTGAAGCTCTATGTGTACTAGATGAGGGTCTCCATCTATTGAATGCCCAATATGACATCCATGTCATCCAGATCTACAACAAAGAAATCGTCGATCACTGTGTAATTTCCCATGGTGATGCTCAGTTGCAGAACCAGGTGAGTGCATGATAGGAGATTGCCTCCTGCCACCTTAACATCAAACCCTTCATGCTCCTTTGTACACAAACCCCTTTGGGTGATGAGTGATGAGTTTATGAAGTTGAGCGAGGCCCCACTATCAAGAATAACAAGAACTCGTTTCCCTTGGAGTGCACCACATACTTAAAATAAATTGCACCTTGGGGTACCTGCCAGTGTGGCAATGACACCCCCCCTCCATACCAATGTGGAGATTCTCTCTGCCAGGCTAGTTTCTTCGATAGATTCTTCCCTTGGGGGTTCGCTTTCCTCATGCCCCTCTTCTCCATTGGACATCACTTCAATATAGTGAATCTTTCCTTTGCCCAAACATCAGTGTCCTAGTTCCCATGGTTCCTTGCAGGTGAAACAAAGCTTCTTCCTTCTGAGTTCCTGTCTTGTGGCTTCATCAAGCGATGACCCTTTCGGAAAGGGTTTATTATCCTTCTCCCTCAAAATGAGAGGTGGTTTGGTATGTACAAAATTTCTGGAAGAGGAAGATGTTACCATGTTACGAGCCTTTTTTATTGCTTCTGTGAGCATGCTGGGGTTGAACCCTTTCACCCAACCTTTCAGTGGTTCCATCAATCCGTCCATGAACACGACCACCAATCTCCGCTCTGAGATGTCAATTACCAACACAGAGTCTCTGGAATTCTATGATGTAACTGTCCATAGATCCTGACTACTTTAGTTGTGCCAACTCCATGAAATTGAGTTCTGGATCCTCCCTATCAAATCGATCTATGAGCTTCTCTGTGAATTTGGCATAGGAAGTTATTTGGTCATGGCCAAGAGTGACCATTCCATGATGCCACCATTCATGCGCGACCCCTTCCAGGTGGAGTGCTGCAAACCTGATAGCTTCATCTTCAGGCATTGGGTTGAGTTGGAAGTAAGTATCTGCTTTTTGAACCTAGGCTCATGTTGAGGTCGCTCCGGCTCCATCAAAGGATGATAGGTTGATCTTGCCAACCTTCCACTTGATGTCATGGTTATAGTGTCCTTAATAGCCTCAACTTCTGCCGCTCGAGTTTTTCATCCAGAGATCCACATAATCCTTGAAGGATATGTCCCCTCAAGATTTGCATCCCTCCAATCTTGGTTCAACTGTGCTTGCATCTCCTGAAAGGTGGGCTCTTGCTCCTTGCATGGTGCTTCTGATTTCTGAGGAAAAGTCAACATCAGTGGCCGTGAATGTGAGCATTGGACGTTTGATCTTCCCATGACCGAATCATCGCCCTGCCCATTCTATTCTTCATTCATTTTTCCCAAGGCCAATTATCTTAAGTTTTTCTCCATGATTTGTTGTCATTTCTCTCCTTTGGTTAGGGTGTCATTGAGCTGATCTTGGCTTTTGGTTAGCTCCCTTAATAGTGCCATGAATTTTCTTCCAGGATCTTATGGCTCCCCCATTCGATTGGTCGAACGGTACCTCCTTTCGGTATACACTTGCATCCACTACACAACAGGCTGGCAAGATCACAAGCTCTGATACCACTATAATGTTCCCTAGATGTACTGGCAGAGGAAGCAAGAGTGTATGGTGGTGTTGGAGTAGGGTCGTACGGTGCTTGAACAAAGGCCATATGGTGAAGGAGACTGGGTGTACGACTATCAAGAAAGGCCCATACGGTAGTGTCGAGGAGGTCGTACGGTGGTGCCAAGGTCATACAATGGTGTCAAATAGGTCGTACAGTAGTGTGAGACTGGTTGTACGGTAGTGGGAAGCAGGTCATACGGTGGTGAGGAGGGAGTGTAACCATATGGTGGGGGGGTACGGTAGGCTTCAATTTGTGAGGGGGTTAATCTCCCGCAAGTGTATTGAGTGATGAATTTAGAATATTAGGAATCCTTTATGCATGTAAATCATAATAACAAATACACAACTGGAGAAGTAACAATGATGAAATTCAAGATTTTCCAGATCCAGAACAAGAACACTAAACAGAATAGGGTAGGGGGTGGATCCCACCGAAATTGAAAGTACCAAATAGGGAGGGTCTCTCACCTTCAAAATGGCAGAAACCAGAACTCCAATAGGAATTTGCACAAGAGAGAAAAATATCAAAAATTGCCTACCTACAACAATGACTAACACGACCATATATATGGGCTCTAGGAAACTTCCCGAAGGGTTACAAACGAGCCGACACGACCAACCAAAACTTGCCTAATCTAATTAAATAAAAGGGCCCAAAATATTTGTTAAATTTGGGGCCTTACAATAAAGTAATTAGATTTATTATTGAATTATATTGGGGACATCACAAAAAGACACTCAGAAGAGGACAACAGTAGAAGATAATACACAGAATCTCAGTGATCAAGGCATGTTGAAGAAGCAAAAGCTTATGACAAAAATGATGAGTATCAATACAACTCTGACTACATCAAGTTTCATCATGAAGGTATTGTTTCCAGCTTCAAAACAAGCCCCTGGCCCTCAAACGAGTCTAATAACCCCAACTGTAAGTTAGAGTGGGACAAGATTAGGAATGGGTTTTGCATCTTTTGCTAGACCTCACAATGAAATAGTTAGAGCCATAGACATATTTGGAAGTGCCTACATCACTACAAGTGCTATTTCATCATTCAAACATTCAATAGTGTTAGCAACCCCAAATTTTAATTACAATAATTTCGTTGATCAATTTAGAGAGAGAGAGTAGAAAAAATAAAGAAAAAAGGAAGCTAATGATGAAGGTTGCGAGTACTAAAGTTGTAGAGGAATAACTTGCAATGAACATGGTATTTCCCACATGTGACCCAAATAAAGAAATGATGGAGTACACGGTTGTTATTTCCCCAATTCCAAATCAAAATAAACCAGAGAATTCGATTCATCCCTCACAATTTCATGTTAGCACCATCCAAATGGATTTCTCAGGATTTAAAAATGTGGAAAAAATTAATGTGTCAAGAAAGACCAATGAAGTGGTGTACACATCATTGCTCAAGCAAGAGAGAGAGAGAGAAATAAGCTGGAGAGACAAATACAAAATTTACAGAGAGACATAGAAATTGAGAAAGCAAAGAGGAAAGCTACAAAGAACAATAGAAGTGAATTACCTGGAAAGGATTAAAAAATATGCCTCTACATCTACAAGTGCAAAGAATGAATAGACAGAGGTGGAAACTAAGTGAACTAAAGAAAAATTTAGCTAAAAGTATTGAAAATTTTGAAAGTGAAAGAGCCTCTTTAGTACAACTATACAAAAATATGGAGAATGGCGCTGCCTCAACAAAAAAATTACAAGACCAAAATAATAGAGAGAAGGTAAAAGCAAAATGGTGGGAAGAAAAAAAAGAGGAAGAAAGAAAAAACAATAAAAGACTGGCTCAAGAGCTGCAGAGGGCATACAATGATATTAACTCTCTCAAAGACAAATTGAATAGATCTTGGAAACAAACAATGAGGTTTATAAAAGAAAAGACTTGGGAGCCAACCAATTGTGTCAGTTGTTTGAATTGGTTGGAAATCTTAGTGTACATTATGTGAAGTTGACTGAATACATTGCTTAGAACAAAAAGTTGAATTCAAGAGAGAAAATTGCAAATCAAATTTTGCAAATAGTCTACAAATCCAATGACAAATATTTGGCATCCAAGGGAATTCACAACTGCATTGATGTCTCAATAAAGGCTTTATCTGTCATTCAAACATGTAAGAAACTACAAGAATCACATGAATGTTTGGATAAGGCTGCAAAAAAGATGAAACTACATAGAAAGGTTCAGATATTGATAGAAATTGGTTTGCCGATGAGTTTTGATACAACACAACAATACATTGGAGATGTTGCTTTCAAAAATAAGATGGAGGAGAAAATGAAGCTTGATTTGGACCTGTTTCCTACGGACACAAATGAGGCTAACTTTCTAGCCATGGCCAGGCCATTGATAACCTTGAATGTATCTTTGGATGAAACATTGATGTCAACTTCCACTTCCAATTATGAATTGTCGACAAATTTGCAAGTCACTTACTATATGTTCGAATAACTTGGAGTTTCATCAGATAGAGAGTGGAACATGCCATAGAAGCTCATACAATGATTTCATAATATGTATTGTATAATTGTATTCCCAAATACATCAAATCTTTCTGATTTACTTTGTTTGTAATTCCAAGAATATTGTAATTTGTCATGGCTTGAATTAAATCTATTTTATCTTTGTTTTATGATTCTATGAATATTTTGTTGTGGCTTGAATTAACTCTGTTTTATCTATGTTTTATGATTCTATGAATGTTTTGTGGTGGCTTGAATTAACTCTGTTTTATGTCTGTTTTAATTTTGGAAAGGTCCTTAGATCTAAATCAGAGTGGAAGGAAAACCTTAGTGTTGGGACCTTTTTGAAAATTTTTGCCATATGGTTTAGGGTTTATATTTTGTGTTTTAAGAGGTTTAAGCCTAAAACCCTAAACCCCAAGTCCTAGCCATGTTGCATTCTCTTTTTGATCTATTTCAGCGGTGACCTCCAGCAACTGATTTTTGGTGTCTTAAGTTATCCACTGAGGCCCATTATGTCATCATATGACCGGCCCTTTGTGTTAGCCATTTGGTTTTCCCCTCTTTTCTTTTTTGTTTAACCATCCTTCATCTTTGATCAGATCCACGACTAGTGTTTACACGCAGTTGCGTGATTAGATTAATACATTGGCAAATGTTAACTCTGCAACCCCACCACTTACATGGTAGATGAGACCCACTCAATCTCTCAATGCATATATGTGGTCATTGACATGGTGGAAAGGTGGGCTCGACATGGTCACATCCTTTGTAGTTTACTAAGTGAATAGTTTGGAAAAGATCAACGACCAAAAGTAAATGCACAATTGCACAACTAATCAAAGATGCATCCAAAATCTAATTTTGCAATGCCACTGTAGATGTGGCATGTGGGACCCATGAAGACTAACAGTAAATGTCTTGACCAATAAGAAAAGAGCATATGGATAACTAAGCCACACAATAAGAGTGTGGGACCTATGCCCCTATTTTCTAAGTGCGATAAAAAGAGACACTTTCACAGGAGATCTACGGCTGAGATCATCACATGATTGGAAAAATATGCACGACCAAGATAACTCCACAATGTCAAAGAGGCTTAAGAGGAAACAGTAAAATAAAAAAGATTAAATCTACTATGTGCTTGCTTTTGATGCCAACTGACAATCTCACCTGCATACGTGCTCGTAGTTAATGAATCCATTTTACTTGTTATGATCTGAATTTCTTGGCTATATTAACACCGATCTCCCACTAATTCGTATTTTTTTATTGAACAATGCTTTTTGAGATTTAAACTTAAGCCCTCCCATATAGGAGACTTGTAGATAATTTGTATTTACAGTGCTCTACATATTCTGAAAACTATTTTGTGCTTTTTTTTTGTCATAATTAGGGTTTCTAAGAAGTGATTGTTGTTTGTACTTTCATTACACTCTTTCTATCTTTTGACCTTCTCTGCATAATTCTAGATTGTGAATGCTCATTGTTGTCTGAATGTCGTAGGATTTATTTGGAGTCGAATTATATAAGCTTCTCATTTTTGTTAGTTTGTAGAACCCTAACCCTAGGAATGATAAATTCTTTTGATTTGGGGAAGGGAAAGTTCTCTGAAGAAATAATTGCATAACTCTCTAGATTATCAGAGACACAAAGAGATCCAAGCCTAGATCTCAAACAAATGAATTCATCATTGATCACTCTACTAGAATCAAGGATGTGTTGATTCCACCATTAGGTTCTAGTCTCTAAAGGAGAGACTACAACAAGAAGGAGAGAATTCTAGTGTCCAATATATGGAATTACAATCTGGCAAAACGTGTGGTGCCAAATGTCTATGTGAATACTGAATTGATTGCTGCAATTGTTGCAAATTACAAGCCTTATGCTAGAGAGATTGTTTTCAGTGAAGGTGGCAGGTTAACAGAGATCACTAGAGATGTTATCAACGAAGTGTTCATGCTCAACCCTAACACAAATTGGGTTATTGATCCCCAAGAGCTAGATATAGAGTATAAGAAAAATGAGCTCTTGTATAGAAGAAGATTGGCATAATTCAGGCCTGTACACATAAAGGGAGATGATAGAAAGTTGACATCAAAGCAGACTGTCCCTTACAACATAGACCTATTTATCAATTACTTTTTGGATACACATTATGCTTTATGTCAAGTTTGTGTTGCAAATGCAAGGGACTTGAATGCAAACTAGATGATGATGGTTTGTATAGATATCCAAAGCAGGGATATCAATAGGCCTTTTGACTATGCTTATGTGGTAGCTCAAGGTTTGTATAATGCCTTGTGTGATTTCAAAATGGGAAAATAAAAATTTCTAAGTATTACTCTCTCCCGATGCATATACTTTTGTTCAAAGGTCTTAAGGTATGGCATCCTAGTTTGTAGATTGTAACCATGGCTAAAGGAGAGTCTCTTCCTATTTAAGAGTGGACCTATATCTGGGACTCACATATGAATGATTCAAACTATTTGGTTTTTGAAAAAAATTGTGAGAAAGATTTTGAGTATTTTGCAGAAGGAAGTTAGGTGGGGTCTAAGCCCAATGGCTAAGGAATTTATCAGACCCAAAGCCCTTAAGCCTAAGTTAGGTATCACCCACAATTGGGGATCTTGGTTTTACTTTAAGGACCACACAATCATAAGGGTTTTTGGTATTCCTATTACTCCTATGATTTTGCCTATTACTCTTTAGGATAGGGTGGCCTTTTTAGAAATCATTCATCAATTAAATGAGGCTGATAAGTCTTTGATGGGAGGGTCACACAAGAAAGGATCAATGATCCCATCACAAGTTGTGATTGGGATGTATCACTTTTTAAATAGGAAAGCATATGATATCTTGGATTTTATGTTGAACAAGTATAGACTTCCTCAAGCTAGATATAGGTTTTATGACTCCGAATGGTTTGTCGAAAAGCTTGGGAAGGCTAAAAAACTAGAGTATTAATGGGACAAGGAAGATGATTAAGACCTCATAAAGATTGCATAAAACTATGAGGAAGTATTGAAAAGAAAGGAAAGGTGGTATAAAATCCAATATGAGGAAAATAGAAGAAAGAAGGAGGAAAATTATTATTCTCCAACATGGGAGATGCAACTAATCCCAGAAGCAAGGATGAGAGCATTTTTTGCTACTTATATAGATATTGATAGAATGCATCTTCCTCATGAGAGACCCCGCTTGGATGTTATACCCCCAATGTAGGTAGTAGAGGAGGAAAGGCCAGAATCTCCTAAGTCAATTGGCTCTCCCATTGGCATTGCTTCCCCTCCCCTAAGCCCTTAATAACCTCCATCCACATCTACTTTTGATCCAGAATCATCACACCCTTCAGACCCCTCACAAAGATTGCTTGTAGAAGCTACCATGAAGAGGCCCATGAGTGCACCATCTTCTAGTGGTTTTGTTTTTCAAGTCCTAGAGAGCCCTAGGGTTGTCACTCCCTTGCATATATTGTCTTTGAGAAGAGAAATCCCTTTCCAGTCATATCAAGGTTTTGATTCCAAGGGGATGAGACCTTACCTCCTCATAGATTTGATAGAAGGATAGGGGTTACCATTCAAAATCCTCATAAGAAGTGGGCCCTTGATGCTTTTAAACTTGGGGGAGATCTTAGTGAAAGATATGAGATTGAATTATTATGAGCAATTCATAAGCGATGATGATTTCATAAATACTAGAGAATTCAAGCATTTTGTTATAAGAAATTTGACACATGAAACAGAAAAGAGAAGAGGTATTAAGTTTGATAATTTGGGTAATGAAGAAAAATTGAGATTGAAAGATGAGGTCCTAAGAGATACAAAGGAACAATTTGCTGCTATGACCCCAGAGATAGGAAGGCAGATTGTAAAGAGGAGCAGGGTACTCCTTTTCGAAGGATGCGACATCTTTTTTGCTATTATTTTTGATGAATTGATAAGGAGACATGACATAGATCTAGAATCAATGGATCCAGTGTAGAGAGAGGAAGTACTTTCAGGAGCACCATTTGATGATCATCTTGATCTTTTAGTTATTTGGTGTCTTCATAGAATCATAAAAAGGCCTAGAATGAGGATCAATTATTTGTGGGTCTATTAGTCAAAAGAGTGACTAGCACTTCCATTATAGAGGCAATAAGACTCAATCTAAATGTGGCTTTGAAGACAAACAAAGAGGTCACAATTTTGAGAGAGAAGGTGATAGCTGAGAGAAAGACCAACATACACACCTTTGGGTAGGATTGAGCATACATCTAATGAAGATATGGGGTTAAGGAATGATCTAGATCAAGCTAGATTGGAGATAGTTAGTTTGACACATGAAAGGGATATGCTAAAGATGGATGCTTTGTAGATGGAGAGAAGAATAAAGATAGACATGGGAAAATTATTGTTGGAATCAAAGATCAATGAAATTTTGGACCATGTTGATGTAGCATGGGATGAACATAGGGAGTTATTGAGGTTTTCTCAAGAACATTTGAGATGGCAATGTTTCATGGCCTGCTCATTATCTCATATGAGCAAGACAATTGCAGTGTTGGAGATTTCATTGATTATGCCTCTCCCAAGTTTCTTACATGACATGATTGAAAGTTTTAAAACTAGGTTTCATATGTTAAAGTTTCTCTTTATTATTCAAAGGATGTATCAAAGAAAATTAGTGGTGAAATCAAAGGCTTTCAGTGTTTAGTCGCTAGCCTCATACCTACTCTACTTGACAGAGAAAGAAATAGAACAAAAGGAGAAAAGGTCCTGAGATCCAAAGCAAATTGGAAGGCTAATATCAAAACAATTTAGGATCAGATGTTTCCAAATATAACGTCAGATGATACACAGTTCATTAAGATGTTAGAATCCTACTCAAGGCTCAATAGTGGTATGACCAGAATAGAGGCGATCAAGCGAGAACTTGAAGATGACAACTATCATGAGCATCTCAAGGATTTTCATGCCATCAAACAATATGGATTTGAAGACTTCTAATCCTTTATCCTCTCTTTTCTATGTTTGTTCTAGTTTTGATTTGATCACTTCTGATCCTTTTCCCTCTCTTTTTCTTAGTTTTCAAATTTTGATATTGTAAAAGGCCTGAAGCTTGTTGCATCCATAATTTTCTATAAGAGGATAATCAAGGCCTTGTTTTTACCTCACTTTCTTTGACTTATACATATACTACAAAATTACAGTAGAAGCATATATACTAATTCACCAAGGGTGAATAATATACAAAAAGACCATGGTTGTTATCTAGAATCTTATATGAATCAATGAAATTGAGGATTTTTTGGTTGAGGCTCATATGTCTACACTATGTTTTTGAGTTTGAATGGGTTTCAGCTTCTTCTAAAGTAGAAGATTAAAATTTCTTACTCTATTCAAAGGGATTCTATGTAGAGAACACATAGTAAGTTGTAATTGGGAAAATTCATCTCATGCTATGGTCGATACGAAATATTAATCATATTTTTTGATACTAATGCAATTAACAGTCTTCATGATCATGTTGTAATTACTAATGCAACACTACACTTTTTTGATACTTGAATGTTGAATCAAAATTATCAAATAAATAATTACTAAAGCAACCTTAATCTTGAACACTGAAAAATAGTAGTATGTTAATTTATTAACTTGTAAATAAAAATTTGAAAAAATGCAATTGCTTATCAAAATTAAATGACATTGATAGAAACATAAAATATCATCAAGCACAATTAGGATTTTGTAATGTGACAGATGAAATACATTATGCAATATGCAACCAAAAGTTTAATAAATACCTAGTAACTGCTAGCACTAAATCTCTTAAATTTTCCAAATCATCTCATCATTTTGATCATCAAATCGAGAGCTTCCTTGATTATTGTCTTTGTTTTCTTCAATCAGCATACCTTCGCTTTAGCGCATCTCAAAAATACTAGTACATGTGTCACTGGCATTCATTATGTTAGTGTCAGTTATCCCACCTTGGTTTGAAGTGTTTCCCAACCCTCTTCTTTCACTTTTGGACTTCTAGATTCCCAATGCCCTTTCATAAGGAAAACTTAGAACATTATACCTTGATGTACACAGTTGCGAGCAATTTTCCAAATTCTTGTCTAGTTTGTTCCTTAACTTTGGTTTTAAGAACCCCAAAGCACTGAAAACTCTCTCATCCTCCACCAAACCCAATATCATGTTTTGACATAAATTAGCAAGTTTGAGATACTCTGATAATGAATCAGTCAATTATATGCTCTGACTTATCTTTGTTCAAACCTTTTTTACTAATCTCTCTTCTAAGGGGTTCTCCACTTTTTTTGATTCATCAAAATTATGCCTCGTAGTTAATGCAAAATGGGTTGATTTCTCTCTAAGAATTGTTTCATTTAAAATTTCTTCTATAGTTTGTCCATTGATTTCTACATATTTGCAAAAATGATTTATCAAAATCAATATCCTATGATGAAAATCAACTGGATTGTTGAGTTCCCAATATTGATGAAAAACAATGGACATGGCTTCAAGTAAATCATCACAAGGGATTCATTTTCTAATTTATGAGGAGACAAAAGAGATGATTTTCTTTAGACTAGCAGTCACAGAATCAATAATCTTCCTAAAATATTCCCTTGTGACACTTACTTCTTGCTTCTTAGAGCACTTTGTTGGTTCCATGATCATGGCAAGGTGGTGCATTGGTATCTCAAATCCCCATACACTGACACATAAATCCTCATTTGCATTAAACAAAAAAAATGTGAGGGTTGTTAAAATATGTCAATGTCTGCCAGCTAGCAAATTTTAAATCTACAAATGTTTGTTTTGATTGATAGATATTATCGAGGGTCATGCATGGCATTTTACGTAGCTTAGCATATTCAACAATATACATAGCTCTTTCTTGGGCTTTATTCACAAGATGGTTCATTTCCTCTAGCATCGGGAGAAGACCTGCTAAAGTTAGGAATGTCTCTATATCACATAACCTGCGAAGCAGGTCAGGAGATTTGTCTACTGTGTGGCGATGTTCGTACATTACTCCAGTCAAGGATCAATATTCTAAATAAACTCGATGCACTGGACCATGCAAGGAGATCCATCTGGTATCAACATCCTTTAAAAGCTTGTTCCCATTGGTTATTCCACCAACAAAATTTTGAAATTCCAAAAACCGTTTGGGACTTCGATAGGAGTATGAGTAGAGATATTTGATTAAATCTTCAACATTTGTTACTATAGGGTACTTGCTCACAATGTTAAAAGATAGATTCATTCTATGGGCCATGCAGTAAATGGTAGTCATGTAGGGTGAACAAGAAGTTTGTAGCTTTATGCAAAGACCATTCTTATGACCTTGCATTACTAAAGCTCCATCCGCTCCTACACATACCAAATGTTTTGCAATTGTCAAGTCATCCCTGCCTCCATATTCAATTAATGAATTCTTAACTAGTTGACATAGAGTTTTCGATGTCGCACTCTCCTTCAATTTAGAAACACATAGTAGATGAGGTTGGCAGACATGATTCTTTATGGTATAACATTCATACATACCCAAGACATATTATCTATTTCCCTAACTTCATCCAAAGACAATGCAATAAAGTTTGACTCTCTAATTCTTTCCTTTATATCTTGTTTTTCAACCTCAGCAAGACAACTTGCCTATTCCCAACCACTGTCTACTGACCAGTGACTGTTAGGAAAGTTAGGAACTCCCAAAGAGGATAATAAAGTACCAATTTTTGGGTAGTTTGTCTTAGGATGCCCTCTGATCAAAATATGAAAAACAACACATAACTGAACAATTTTTCCTAGTTGTGCAACTACCATTGCCTTTCCAAAAATAGCTTCAAGAGAACCTCTAGATTCAATGAAATTTGCCTATCTTTTCAAATGTGCATCATATTCTAAGACATACTTAACATGTTGATATTGCTCCTTTGTTTTCCATCTTATCACTGATTTTTTAGTTTCATCTATGATTTTCTTTTCGTAAACTTTGCCACTATGCTTTTCAATGGTGTCAAGCTTTAGCTGCAACCTCTTATCCTTTTTTATATTTCCAACTACAAATCTTATAGTTGCATTCTATTGGAGGCTCACCTATGTTTAGATTCTCCACTGGTTCAATGAATGGATACTTTGACACCTAATCAATTTGAAAATGCCTCTCTATATCCCATTCCTGGACCATTTTTTATTTCTATTTTCTTTTCCCCTTTCTTGCATCATCATCATCTACGACATTTTCAACCAGGTTGATTATCACATTCCCGCTACCTTGGGTATCTACTAGATCTTCTTCTTTTTTGTCATCTAAGATATCGCATTTGCCACCTTCTTCAATATTCAGTGTAAGTTGTGAATATGGTAGTTGTGATGATGTACCTTCATGATCATCTTTTTTACCACAAACATTGCTAAAGTACAAATTTAAGGTTTTTCATTTTGCTAACCTCTCTTGGCCTTCACCACATTCAAGACTCTTACCCTTCTTCCTATTTGACATCTTCGATGAAATAAAGGCTGCAAGTGCAAAAAACTATCTAGCTCTTTAAGAAGCAATAATAGACTATAAGATTCATTTCCCCTAGGGCCTAGAATCTACATGTCTGAGGTCTCCCTACTCAATAAGAATGATCTAAAAGTTGTTAACAGATCGAGATGTATAATATTATAACACTTCAAAGAAATGATCACTTACCTTTATATTCTTAGAGAGTAGCACAAGGCACTAGTAGATGACAATGCAACAATGGTTGTTCTTGTCTATAACTTGGCTATTGATCTGAATTGAGAGCTCCGAACTAACCAAATTGTGTAAATAAAAATTTGATCTTTCATACAATCTTATACCAATTCATATTTGGATGATATTGTGGGAATTTTAAATGGTATACCAAAAATTTGGCAAATCCCACTTAATTCTAATATGTCTTATGGAAACATTGGGCGAATGAAACATCGACAAAACATATACGTTGTAATTTACTAGGTGATTATGGACTATCCATTGGGATGGACTTATAATAAAATTGGCAAAATCAATCCTCCCACAACATTGAATGATTAATGGTATTGGTGAATATTGGGGAGAATTAAGACACTCTTCTGGAAAATGCCAGGTGAATTGGGTCCTCATGAAAATTGAACTATTTATGGCTATTGGAAAATTTCATCGGTGCATTGAGGCATACTTCCAAAAAATAGGGTGAAAATATTAGATAGACTATTATTATAATGTAGACTCTATTGGTGAAATCTTTAAATCGTTACAAAAAATTAATAAAAATGAAGGCGAATTGAAATGCTTTTGATCAGAAATTTATAAAGTTGGGTCGATCCAGCCACCTCAATCGGTCCAACTTATTCGTCATTTTTGAAATATTCGATACAAAATATTCACCAATTGGTGATTATTCGCCACTAAAGTTTTCTCTGTTTACCATCGTTTTGAAAAATTCTGAATATTTCTGCTTTTCTTTTTCTAATAGAGAGGTTGTCGAATGTAGAATCTTTGGTTGATCTATTGTTCCAATGTTGACTACTTCCGTTGGTTCAATCACTATAGATGACCTCTCTCGATAATATTCAAGTAAGGTGTCAAATCTCCCATCTTCTGGCGCCTCAAGGAGGTTTTCACCGTTAGATGCGTCTTTTTTTTTTTTACTTTTCCTTGGTCTAATATTGTCAATAAATGGTTTTCACCATTAGATGCGTCTTTTTTTTTTTACTTTTCCTTGGTCTAATATTGTCAATAAATGGTTTTCAACATTAGACCTGTTTTTTTTTTTTGTTTTTTACTTTTGCGACTGGAAGATTTGGCACCCACTTGACTAGAAGATGCGTTGGTGAAATCCCTGGTGGAAGTTGTTGTGGGCTCAATTGCATTGAGATATAAGGCAATAGCGTGGTCATTAGGAAAGGTATCAATTTTAATATGTCCTTCATTATCCCATTCAATAAGTTCAAGATGTATTAAAGGTAAGGGATCCTCACGTTGAGATGTTTTAAAGGAATTAAGGGTCATGATAGAAACATCAAAGTCTTTAATGCATATTTCAATGTCTAGGATGATACTCTCATCAGAATGACCCCTCGCAAGTAGTTCTTGATCGTCCTCGATTAAATCCAAGTTGACCGAATGTGATTCTAATTCAAGTGACCTAGTTCCTAACATTTGTCTAGCATATGCATGAACTACATCGACATGCACATCTTCTTCATAGCAGGTTTCTTCAGCTAATTGTTTAGAATGATAGGAATCTCATTCCCATTCATTGGAATTTGTCTCACTGGAAGCTTGCAATCTATAGATTTGTTCATATAGCTTTTGGTTTGTTTCTTATTTTTCCTCGCTATCTCTTTTCTTCTCTCATATTCAGCTTTCTCTGGGCTGATATTCAATTATGTTAGTCTTTCTATGAGTTCTCCTTGCTTTATACCAGCTTCTGTCTATTTTGATTAGAAGTTGACTCTGCTTGGGAAGTGCCATTATTTTGTCTTTCTTTCTTATTTGAAGCTCTCTCTTTTTGTGATCTTATGTTTGCTTGTTCTTGTTGTTTGGCAGATGCTTCTTCTCTTTCAATTACAAGTTGCTCTTGTCTTTTGTCATGTTCATCTTTTTGTTGCCTAGAAGATGTTTCTTCTTGTGGAGTAACTTGTCCATACCCTAAGCTTGATTTGTCTTTAGCCTGTTGAGTATGAAGTTGTATGGGTTCTAAGATACCTTCTTTTATTTTTACTACATGACCCATTCTAGTGTATCCCATTTTCTAAAGGATGTTAAATCCTTTTCCATATTTCTCTGTGGGTATTCTGACATTATTGATTTTTTGTTGAACTTCTTCACCCTTGTATAGCTATTGTAGCACATCTTTGTCCTCTATTTCCTTAGATAATGTCCTAGCGCTAACAAATGCTCCATCAAATGTTGGAAGACGTTTTACAGCTAGTTGTTGTTTTGAGCTTGATGGTTTACCATAAGATTTAAGAGAAAGTGGTAATTGTGACAGTGATTATTCTTCGTTCCCTTGATCTCTCATCTATATCTTCTTTTCAAAACTTGACAAGATTGAGGAAAATGAAATTTTCTTTGATTGTATGCTTGAAGATGATGCCTCTCTATTATGTGGAACAATGACCTCTTGTGACAGTTTCAAATTTCTATAATATTGGAATGGATTCGAGTCTGCTGAAATTGTGATTTCCTGCCCATTGTATGGAAACTTCAGGCACTGGTGATAAGTTGAGGGAATAGATTGTATGTCATGAATCAATGATCTTCCCAAAAGTATGTTGTATGATAAATCTTGGTCTAGAACTTGACATGTTGTATCTTTCTGCAAGGGTCCTACTCTAATTGGTAATACCACAATTCCTTTGGAGGAACAATCTTCTTCATCATAGGCTTTGATTGTGATATTTTTATGGGGATCAACTGCATCTTTAGAATAACCTAAATCACTAACAATACTTAATGAGAAAATATTCAAGCCAACTCCTCCATCTATTAGGACACATTTAACACATGTTTAATGAATAAGGACTTCAATATGCAATAGAGCGTTATGGGGATGTTGTGGAGACATGTCATCTTCTTTTGTGAATGATAAGCAGTGAGGCATTATGAGGCATCCCACCATAGTTTGGAATTGATCTACATGAAATTATTTGGATACCATCGTGTCTACTAGCACTATTTCTAAAATTTCTTTATGTGCAGGTGAAATTTTTTAAAGTTCTAAAATTGATACTTGCATGGGAGTTTTCTGTAGTTGCTCCACTATACTATATTGTTTTGAAGTGGATGATGTGTCAATTGTAGGACCCGACAAAGTAACCTTGTCTTTTCTTCTTGTGATAACATGAGCAGGTTCTTGTTGTTGTTTCTCTTTGACTACAATCACATTAACCATGTTATCATAGGTATGAACATAGTTCACTTTGGCTTTACCCTTGCCATTTTGCACTACTGATGATTCACCCTTCTAATAATTAAGAAGTGGAGTTTTGAAAGTTAAGTGCCATTCATTTGTCTTATGCCCATCCACAGTTATTATGCCATTGTCAATCAAATCTTGGATGATATGTTTTAACTGCTGACAATTATCTTTTTGGTGTCCTTTGTTTTGATGAAAATCACAATAATGGTTGTCATTCCACCAAGCAGGTTTTACCTCGGGTTCAAAGTTTCTTGCTTATGGCAAGGTAATAATCTTGTTTGCAAGAAGTGTCTTTAATGCTGACCCAAGTGGTTCACCAATGTTGGTAAATTTCTTGCAAAAAATATTATTAAAAGATGATTTTGGTTTATTGTTATCTTGTTGAATCGTTGTTGTGTGATTTGATAAATTGAAAACCGGTTGCTTTGGTTTCACATTATTATTATCCATTATCCCATCATTGACGATGTTTCGATTTCTATTCCAAAACTTGGGCTTATCATTATTGTTATTACTAGTAGTGTTGTGGGGAGGAGGATTAACTCCTTTGTATATCTTCAACTCTCCTTTCTTTACCATATCTTCCTCAATCCCGATTCCATTATCAATCATCTTTTAGAAACTTGGATGATATTGCATTTTTAGGTTATAAATCATTTGTTTATTTAGATTGTCAATGAATATGTCCATCTTTTCATATTCTAGCACCTTATAAGGATATCGTACAACTAATCATCTCCACATTTGTAGAAACATCATGAAATTTTCTCCACTCTTTTCCTTGGTGTGACACAAGTTTAGCATTGTGATCTCATGTTGTATGTTGTATGCATATTGTGAAACAAACTTGTCCACCAATTCTCCAAATGATCTAATTCTGGGTGGAAGTTTCGAGAACCATTCCATAGCTTGTCCACTTAAGCTCTTTGGAAATAACCTCATTAAGTATATGTCCTCATGTGCGAATTACATGCTCATCGTGCAAAATTCTCTTATATGATCTTGGGGATTAGTTCTTCCATTATATTTGTCATATCTAGGAGTTTCACAACTTGGAGGAAAAGGTATCATGTTGAGACTTCTCTCAAATGGATAAGGATAGATTTCTTGAAGCAAATACCTATTATTATTTCCCCTTTGTATATCTTGAATTTGCATTTGAAGAGTTTGTATTTGTTGCGTGAGAGCTAAGAGAGGATCATCGACACAATTTCTCCTTGTATCATCATGAGTTCTTGTGTGATCATGATCTCTTCATGTATCATCATGATTCCTTCTTGTGTAGTCATTAGTTCTTCATGTGTCCTCATGAGTTCTTGTATCATTGAGAATTCTTGTGTCATCCTTTTTGTGACTGAAAATTTCTTCATTTTTTTCATTGTCATTGTAAGTGTCACTTGAACTTCCCCTTTGTCTTAAATTGTTTACATCAAAATCTTGGGGAATTTTAGCACCGGATTTTGCAAACATTAGGAAGTATTTTTCTTTTGCACCCTCCAATATTTTCTCCATGAATTTATCAAATTTAGGATATTGTTGGATGTCTTTGATGTATTGATCAATTATCTCTTCTTCTTGTATTTCATTTCCTTGTGCCATTTCCTCATGATCTTCTTCCATTTCAAGTGTTTCAATTTTTATTTCTTTGATCTTTCATCTTTGAGCCCTGGTTAAAACGAGCATGTACAATTGATGTGATTGAAAGATAGAAGTGATACAGATGTCAAGATTAAATCTAAGCTAGATGTTTGTTTGAGGTGATGAATTGAGATCAAGTCTGGTTTCAGGAATGATCTATCATGTATAATACATGATCTAAACAGATCAGGTTGATTAGATTAATGGATGATTGATTGAACCAACTAGGATATAATTGACAAAATCATGTAACAAAATGCTAGGGGCATACTATCAAGATGATATGCTTAAGATAAAAAATACTAGGTATAGGCTATCCTGTGATGTATCAAGACTGACCAGGAAAGTATGACAAAAGTCTGTAAAAGATATCTGAATCATGCAAACAATTTTTTATGGACTAAGGAAGACAAATTTTCATATGAAAAATGCCTAAGACCATACGACAAACAACAGGTAACCAAAGAACAAACTAGGTTACTCGTATGAGATGTTGTTGTAAGTGTTCAAAAGTTGTTCAAAGCAGATAGTGAAAGTTGCAGGCTCATATGACAATACATAGAGGCTCATACGATAATTGTATGGTAACTAGATGACAAACTAGGTTACTTGTACGAGATACTGTTATAAGTGTTCAAAAGTTGTTCAAAGAAGATAGTGAAAGTTGTAGGCTTGTACGACAATACACAGAGGCTCATACAACAATCTAAAGGTAACCAAATGACAAACTAGGTTACTCGTACGAGATGTAGTTAAAAGTGTTCAAAAGTTGTTCAAAGCAGACAGTGAAAGTTGTAGCCTCATATGAAAATCCTCAAGTATCAGTACGACAAACTGGGAAATTTAGGTCTTGACTCATATGGAATAGGATCAGAAAATAAATGAGTTTTGGTAGGAAATAGGGTTTTGACCACTGAGTTTGATGCTTCGGTTGATTATTCAGATTTTACAGTTTCAATTTCAGGTTGTTCAATGATAGTTTCAAATAGTTCAAGAATAAAGACACAACAAACATGCAAGATTTAAAGTGAATTCAAGCATAGCACGCTAATCCTAAGGAAGTTGGCTGAGAGGGAAAACCTTTCCTTGCAGACTTAGGTACACACTCAATAGCTAATTAGAATACGATCGCTGAGTCTCACATAATGGATTATCAATTTTGTATTAGCCAACTCCAAATGCTAATGGGGGCACGATATGGTAAGTATCTTGGGAGAGTTACTATCTCTATTGTACAAAGATTATCCCCCTTTTGGAGGTGAACTGGGTAGCTTCTATCCTAGAGTTCTTAGTAAGGGTTTCCGTTCAAAGTTACCCCTTGAAGTCACTGTTGTCTTCAAAATCTTCTTCCCTTCAACATCCTTAAAATAAAATGATTGAACTCTGTGCAGAAGAGATATCAAAGGTAAGGAAATTCTTAGGACAACATATGACAAGGTTTTGATCTAACCTTCTACACTTCAGACTTATTCAGAGTCCAGGCGGGTATACCTTTGTGAACTAAATTCACACCTTCAAAGAAAATAAATCCACGACAAACCAGTCTAGAAAAGCAGTGGATCTAATCACCTTGAAACTAACTGAAATAAAGGAATGAAAATTATACTCATATTTAGTATTGTGACCTACAAAACATGTAATAGACAACTTCAATCAATACCAGTGCCTTATCCAAGGTCACAAAGTCATCTAAATTAAGACAATACTCCCCAAACAAAATATCTTTACAAATCCCATTGACTCAGCTTCTGTTAATCCTTATATGTGCCTGACACTTACAAGAATTTATGCATATCAAATTAAACTATGATCATCAAGATTCAAAGTACCCTACGAAGAATTTACTAGTAGGAATGATCCCCACATCTTTAATTTCCCTCCTAAAGAGAAAAGCTAGTGAACACATCTACTGAAAATTGCCTTGCAACCCCATTCAAACAAAATAACCCTGGATTATTCAGAATGAAAACAGTAAAGAAATTGCAAACACATTTGAAGATGACACAAAGTTTTACTCAAAGCCGATGGTTTGTATATTAATATATTCTTCAAGAAATTATTACAAAAACTTTAGAATTTTCTCCATTACACTTAGAAAAGCTCAGATATGAATTTTTGCAGCGTTTTCTTACAATTCTTTTGCGATCCCCTTCTCTCTAGTCCTGGTATCCATTTATAACAATATGGATGCACAAAGCTTTGGACTTTCCTAGGAGAGTTTGTTACAATCATTTCTTTTCAAAAAAGAAGTTACAAAGCCTTTTAAAAAAATAGTTACAAGTCCTTTTCGGCCTGTGCAGCTTCTTCAACAGGCTGTTAGGTTGCAACTTCTTCTACCTTTTCAGGGGCACTGTCTAACTGTTCCGGATCATGGGTGGCATATTTTGTTGTCCACTCATCATACACATCATCAGTTGGCCACATGAAATTAATCACTTTAGTCTTAGCCTTGGTCAACCTTTTCCGGGAGTTTCTGATCTTGTTGACTTCTGAATTGAGAAAACCATAATGTGATTTAATTTTCTCGATCTCCTAAATTGTCACAACAGAGAAGGAAGCATCATCTAAATCAATAATTCCTTTAATTATGGCTGACATTTTGGCCTCTAATTTCCTTGAGCCACTCTTGTTTGTCCTTTAGTTGATCTGGGCCAACAAAAACTCCTGGGAGCAACTCAAAAACCTAATCAACATACTCCTTTTTGCACAAGTTAATTTTCCTATCAGCATTATCCACCCCTTTTGCTAATTTTACTAACTCTTTGGTGATGTCACAAGTGGATTTGATGATAGGATTGGCCCCTACTTCATCATAACATGCACAAATAAACTCTAAATCCTACTCTCTAGGCCTACACTTGTCAAAAATAGGTGTTAAAATGGCCTTATCTCCCTTGAGCTCATTCCATATATCCAAAATTTTACCTACATTATTGTATAGTAGTGAGGCATTCACCATGTCTACAAAACTTGTAACAGTAGCCTTTACTCTTTCCTCATACTTCTTTGCATACAGGGCTTGAGCCTGTTTTAAATTCTCTAATTCTTGGAGAGTAATCTCAATCATTAGGGAGCTAGAAGGTGCTGGAGATGGTGGGAAATCAATGATAGGGCTGGTGGGTGGAGGTCTGGTAGGAGAAGAGGAGATCATCAGTGTTGAAGATTCACCTTGATGATACTACCCTGCTAGCTGCTTCTGCAATTTAGCAATGATGCTATCTTTGTTACTTACCTCTTCTTGGGAACTAGTGTAGGCTTTTAAAACTGTCCCCAGCTTAACCTGGAGATCTGCCTTTTCCTTAGCCTCCCTTTCCACTACTACAACACTAAATTTTGCAGTTTCTAATACAGTGCTAGTGGCTTCCACTACCCCAGTAGTCTGCACTCTCTTTACCATCATTCCACCAAGGTAACTTGACCCTGAGATGTCCTTCTTCTTCTTATTTTCATCTCTTTTTAGAGACCACATGACTAATGCAACATTTTCTTTACTGAAAGTGACTCCCTCCATAGGTTTTGTCTCCTTTCTTACTGCTTCTAGGACTAAAGCATCTACTATGTCCCATTCGGGGAGAATGAGTTCCCCAGCCTAACCCACCATGTCTCTTCCTTGCTGAGGAGTGATAGTCTTAAATTCTTCCACCATTTCTTGTTTTATTTCCTCCTCAACTGTAACTGGATCTTTATGAGGCTGCTCACCTTTCCTTTTCTCACACCTTGCATTGTATTTGTCAAAGCGCTGCTTCCATACAAATTACAGTTAAAATGATGGCCGAACAAAAGTATAGAAAAACTTGCCTTTACTCGAAGGAATTAGCTCTGCAACCGAAGAAATCCGCTCTGCAACTGCTTCTTTGCAAATACTCTTTAGAATGATACCTCAGTTTAATTGATATGAGATCATTTATGGCAGCTGGGCTCTTAACTATGACATTGATTCCACATGCTTTGGCCGTCCCTTCAGAATTGAATTCATGAAAGAATTCAAAATTTTCGCTCCAATAGGTCACAACGCCTGTGTATTTTTTTTTTCTACTTCCCAAGGCATAACTTCTTAGCAATTTTGCTTCATGAAATCATGCCAGCCGTCTGATCAAATGAGACTTGATTGGTCTTTACACTAGCTTAGCACTTTTACCTTTTCATCGAGCCTTATTTTGTTTCGCCATTTCGTGGGCTTTATCCCATGAGCATTTTTCCTTTGTGAAACTACGCCAGGCATTAGATGGGACTCAAACTGCTCAGCCTTTAACTCTCACCTGGATAGTCAGCCTTTTCACTAACCGCACTTCAACCCGACAGCTAACGGTTCTTTGCTATTTTGCAGAGCTTAATCTGCATTCAACTTTAGGCTGCGAAACAACGTGAACCATCCTTTAAGTGAGACCTTTATACTGGCTCACTTACCCCACTCTTCCACTGGTTACTGGATACCACGTGGCACTCAACCATTTGCCCTGGGAAACTCTTTAAGTTTAATTCAGAGTCAACCACATGTTATATTTCTTTTATAACCGCCAGTTACACCTTGGCGCCTTCAATCTCTTCTGAAAACACATGTCCATATACATGTCACCGTCTATCCTGACACCTAGACAAATCCCTTTTACTTTTGCCATTTCACGAAGCATATCCTTCAAACATCTTACAAGCGCGAAATAATGCCAGTCATTAGATTAAGATGAAGTTGATCTTCCTTTAACTTCATGTTTTATTTGCCTTTGGAAATGAAAAACCTTTTCACCATTTCACAGAGCATAAAGCGTGAGCACTTTACCTTTGCGAATTCACGTGTGTCATCTGATCAAATGAGACTTGATCGGTCTTTACACTCTGAACTGACTCCGGCAAATGTGGGCCCTCTGACTCAACCCCAAACACCTGGCATCTAGTCGTTTTCCAAGCTGACATGTCAGTCTTTCATTTGCTGAGAGAAAAACATTAGGTTCCTCCTCATTTTTGCCACCTATATCTATCAGAACACCTTTTATCCTGCAACATGACTCACTTCTGGGACCCACCTTCTTTTAACTCTCAGACTTGCCTTGCTGACTATTGCAGTTTCTGCCATGTGCAATCATCTTACTCACCTTTTAGACTAGTTGGACTATCTACTTGGAGTGCCATGTCATTTCGCCATTTTGCAGAGGATAACTGTCGAGCTTTTTTATCTTGTGAAACAGTGCGAACCATCGGATCAAATTGAAAATGACCATCCTTTAAGGAAACCCTTTAGAAAATTCTTCACAGGCTGGGCCCCACCACCTTTTCACTATTTCGCGAAAGGTATTTTACTCATGAGTTCAGGCTACAAAATAGCGCCAGCCATTGGATGAAATCTGAGATGACCATCTTTTAAGTGAGACCCTTTTCGCCATTTTGAATGCATTTCCTTTTCGGCTTGTCGCGGGTCTCAAACCACGCGCAACTTTGCCTAGCGAAATAGAGAAAACCATAGATTTTCCTGAAAGATGCACACAACTTAATGGGCCTGACAACATTAGGAGGAAAATAAGTATAAAGCATAAAATTTATGATTAATTCACAAGACCGGCTAGGCAAATGACAAGGGGGGACACTTCTTACAAACCTGAGACCCATTACTTAAGTGGATAAAGTAACGAAGAATTAGAAACCAGGGGCTTTCAATATTTTGCAAAAATATTGGAGAATTTGAAATTAAAAACCTAAAACCCCTAAGACCTAACACAGAGTTGAAGCAACTGACAGCAGGTCTAATTCAAAATTTTAAAATTTAGCCAACTTATGGGAAAGGAAAACCCATTTTTTAAACAGTAATAACAGCGGCTCTGACTTGAGATGGTTGATCGCAAGGTCAACACAAGAAAACTTAGAAAACTCTAGAGAAACAGACCAAAACATAGACCCAAACAGAAAAGCAGGAAAGAAACAAAATATGTACAAACAAAGGACCTACTATGCATGGACATTAAGAGAAATAATGTTTCAGGAATTGTCCATGCACTAGAAATTCATGTATTTCATCATTCATATTCATCACAAAATATGAATCCTTACCATTTAAGTCACAAACCACAAAAGGGCCAATCCACAGTGATTCAAATTTCTTGTGCTTTCCTTTATCCTATCCTTTTGCATTCCACTGAAGAACCATGTCATCAATTTGAAACTTCCTTAATGATGTCCTCTTATCAAAAAGGTATTTGGACTACAATTGGATCTTCTGATTTCTCATATGGGCCGAAGTTCTAAGCTCTTCCATCTCAACAATTTGGATCATTCTATTTTCCATCGGTTCAGATATTTCCATATCCTCATTTCACAAGAATTTATAAACTGGAAGAAGATTGTTTACTGGCAATCTGACTTGGGCACCATAGACTAGTTCAAAAGGTGACATTCCAATAGCCCTTTTGACTGTTATTCTATCTGCCCACAAAGCTAACTTCAATTTTTGATCCCAAGATCTTTTATTTTCTTCCAGGATTTTCTTAATGATGTTCAAAAGGCTTTTATTGCTAGATTTTGCTTGTCCATTCCCCTGAGGATGATAAGGTGAAGAGTAAGACATGAGTATTCCATGACTAGTACAGAATCCTACAAACTCTTCTGATCTGAAACTCATGGCATTATCCATTACCAATTTAGCAGGTGTTCCAAACCTAGTTATTACATTGTCCATTAGGAAATCAATGACAACCTTACTTGTAGCTCTTCTTGTAGGAATAGCTTCTATCCATTTTGTAAAGTAGTCAGTGGCTACTATGATCCATCTATGACCTCTCCCTGACCTCTCAACAATTTCTCCAATAAAGTCAATGCCCCATTGAACAAAAGGAGCTTCCACAGAGACTGGATTTAGAGGTAAGGCTCCTTCATACTTCAACTTGGATGAAAATTTTTGACATGGGTCACATTTCCAAATATATGCATGGGTATCTTTGAATAAAGTAGGCCAAAAGTATCCAACCCGGATTATCTTACCAGTAGTTGTTTTGGCAGAGTAATGACCCCCACATACTCCATCATGCATTTCAGTCAACACCCGTTTAGCTTGGAATTCATCCAAACACATTAGTAGCTCTCCATCTCTTTTTCTCCAGAACAAATCACCTTGAATGAGCACATACTTTTGGGACTTGAGTTTCAAAGTTCTTTTCTGATTATGTGTCATTTCTTCTGAGAATGCAGCATCTCTTAAAAATCGGACTATCTCTGAGTACCAAGGTTGCCTTTCAATGCTAGTGACTAAAGCACCTCTAACTTCAACATTATGTATTTCTACATTCATAAGATTAGACTCAGTCATGAGCTTAGCCAAACCTAAACCTCTCACCAATTTGGTGATCTTTATTTCCAAGTCAAATTCTTGAATTCTATTAATCCATCTGCATCTTTTCCCAGTAACCTTAGACTAGGACAAAATATCCTTAACTGCAGCATGTGAGACATAGGCAGTGATATTTGCATTCACCAAATATGGCCTAAAAGCTTTGACAGCTTTGACCAAAGCGTAAGCTTGTTTTTCCATGGTTTCATATTTTAGTTCTGCTACTTGCAAAGACTTGCTCTAGAAGGCTATAGGATGTTCATATCCCTCATCCTCCTTTTGTAACAATACTGTTTCTACTATATGATATGAAGTAAAGGAAAACAAAGAAAAGGGCTTACTGTAATCAGGAGATTTTAACATTGGTGCTTCCTGAATTGCCTTCTTAATTTCAGCAAAAGCTTTTGAGGCTTCTTGGTCCCAAAAAAATTTGGTATCCTTCTTGAGCAGCTTGACAATAGGCTTCACTATCTCTGCAAAGTTTGCAATGAATCTCCTAACAAAATTCACTTTGTCTAGAAAGGATTGAATACCTTTTACATTCTTAGGTTCAGACACCTTATTTATTGCTTCAATTCTTTCAGGGTCTATCCTTACCCCTTCCTCGGAAACGATGTGTCCCAATAGTTTTCCCTCAGTGACTCCAAAATGACATTTCTTGGGATTTAGTGACACACAAGATTCCAAGGCTTTATTGAACACCTTCTCCAAATGTCCACAATGATCATCAGCCTTCTTAGAGAAGTAGGTTAGATAATCTTGATAAACCACCATGATGATGTTAATGAATTCTTTGAAAGCTACATCCATGGCTCTCTGAAATGTAGCTCCAACATTTTTTAATCCGAATGGCATTCTCACATAAACATATGTTCTCCATGGAGTAGTGAAGGCCATTTTAAACTGTTTAGATTCCTTCACTAACACTTGATTGTATCCTGAGAAACCATCCATCATGGATAAAAGGTCACATCCTGTCACTCTCTGTAGCATGGCTTCCATATTTTGGGATGAGTAGTTATCCTTCAAGGAAGCAACATTTAAATTCCTAAAATCTACACACAATCTAATGTCCCCATTCTTCTTCCTTACTGGGACCAGATTGGAGACCAATGAAGAATGTCTTATAGGTTTGATAATCCCCCCTTCTCTTAATTTAGTCAACTCCTTCTGCATCTTAGCTTCTAATAAGGGATTAATGGGTCTCTGTTCTGTCCAGAAGGCTTAACATCTGGAAGTAAAGGAACTTCATGCTGAAAAAGATCTTGTCTATACGCCTTTAGGTCCTCATAAGACCAAGAAAAAACATGTTTATACTTCCTCAATAAATTAATAAGATTACTTCTGACATGAGAGGGTAGTTTCTTGCCAATATATACTAACTTAGGGGATGATTGAGTCCCCAAATTTACCTCCTCTAATTCTTCCAATTTGGTGGTAGACTGCTGATGTAAGTGACTATCATTGTAACTAAACATGCTCTCCAACTCTACCAGCCCTTTAGGTATTTCATTAGTTTCCAACTGGACCAAATCATTTCCAAATACTGTCTCCCTATTATCTACCACCTCCACCAATGCATTACAATCAATCTTTTGTCCATCATAATCATCAACACATTGAATAAACCTAAGAATGTCTTCATCATCAGCAAAAACTTGCCAATTGTACACATTATCAGGAATAGCAGGCCTAGATTTTATTTCCACAGTGGAAATACCAGTTAGTGTTGCATCATCATTTTTCAAAGCAACATTAGCTAGGAAATCTGCCAGAATATTTTTTGCTCGCTCTATCCAATTAATAGAAAATGCATCAAAATGCTCAATAACATCCCAAATAACATGTTTATACTTCTTTAATCTATCATTCTTGGATGCATATTTAGATCTCACCTAAGAGACAACCAATTCTGAATCCCCCATCACTTTCAACAGCTAGATTCCATGCCTTTTTGCAACCTCAAGTCCCAGTAATAGTTTTTCATATTCTGCAGTATTATTTGTGCACTGGAAGGCCAACAAAAATGAATACTTAAAAGTTATACCTGATGGGGATACAAAAAGAACCCCTGCTCTAGATCCTTCTTTGGAGCAAGCTCCATCGAAATACATCTGCCACAGTCCATACTGTTGTGCTTGTAATTCGACCACAATAGGGTTAGTATTCTTCAATTGAGGTAAAATTGGTTGAAGTCTAAAGTTATCTAGATCTACATCAATCATACAATTTAGCATACTAGGGTCTACATTTTCAATTACCCTAGGAGCTCGTGGCTCTCTGTACAATTTGACATGATTTCCATTAATTGGAATGGTGGCATAGGATAAGTCCACTTGAACATTTCCTCCTACTGCTGCTACCCATTGCTTGGAAAGTAAAATACCATAGTGGGGTTTAGTGTCAGTAACAATAACATCCATTTTGTAAGTGGCCTCAGGGAATGTTGCTATTTTTACCTCAATATCTTTCATTGTGCCTATCACAGGCACTTCCCAGTTATCCATAGCATAACATTTTCCATACATAATAGTTACTGACAGTCCTAATTCTTTCATAACACCATAGGGCATTACATTAGCAACAGCTCCTGAATCTATCATGCAGTTTTTTATTAATCGGTTGTTTACTGAGAAAGTAACATAGAAAGGATCTACCTATGAAGGCTCCTGAGTTATAGTGGTTCCAACATATACCTCTAGGGTTTGGAACTCTGATTCCTTTCCCTTTCTAGCTGAACTGGTAGGTAGGACTGTGTCACTATCAGATATACTAGAAAATAAAGACAAGGTTGCATCCCTATGTTCTTTAATATTCAGTAATTCTACTAATGGGACAATGACCTTCATTTGAGTAAGAGCTTGAGCCATGTCAAATGTAGAACTATTTCTTATTTCAGTGCTTGCTCTAACTCTTTCTGTCTTGAGCTGACTTGCCTTTTTCACTGTTGCAGCCCCTTGTATATCACCAATATTTTTATCATTTGTACTCTTGGTTACATCTTTAACTTGTTCCCCCTTTTCTTGAGCAATCTTAGGAATAGTGGTAACACTACTTGCTGCCCCCTTTTGAGTGACCTCTTTTATGAATATAGAACCTGGTTCACCCCGATTAGTGTCTTTCTTGGTGCTCCTCAAGTTATAATTGTGTTTCGCTTTAGCAATGGCAGCTTTAGTGAGATTTTTAACTTCTTCCTCACTAGGCCTTCTAAGATGAACCTCTTCATCCTCAATTGTTACCACATTCAATGTAGGATGTCAATCTAAGGTTTAATTGTCCTTGAACTAACTTTTCATTATCTAGCACATCACTATATTCACTTTGCATGGATTCCTCATCACTTTCTATGATGGTTTCAAACATATTGATGTCAGGCTCGACTTCTTGTCTCATAGATTCTTCAAGAGCCTGAGCCACTGCACACTGATAAGGAGAATGTGGCCCATCACAAGCAATACACCAGGGAGTATTTTCTATATTATGGATAGTTTTCCCTTTCAAGGGATCTGGAGTGTCCTGATTTTGGGCAATTTTGGGTTTCTCATTTTGGGGTTTTCCATCTTTCCAATTGGTATTATATGGCATGTCATGCAATCTAGGGGGTCTATCTTGCCAGTTATAATGAGGTTTATCATTTTTGTTAACCTTGGCAGTCAAATCCTTCATCGCAGTAACCAATTTCTCTATCTTATCATCCTCCTTAGCAACTTTATTAGGTTGTTGTTTTGTTTCCAGCCATAATCTACCATCTACCCTTCTTCCTAACTTCCCAGATGCTTTTCTATTACTTTCTACATTTATGGCAATTCTAAAAGCATCTCTCAAGATATGTGGATTCTTATCTCCCAAGATATAGGCCATCTTAGAATCAAATGCATTGTAGTATGTATTAAGACACATGTTGTCATCTAACCTCATCACTTGATACAATCTATGCATGGCCTTCTGGAATCTGGCATTGAAATCGGTGACCATTTCATTATCAGACTTTTTGATGTTGTTGAATTCATTGAGCATGAAGCTCACATTAGTCTTGTCACCATACTACTCTTGAAAATAATTTTTAAAATCCTCCCATGACCCTATGCTATTAACTGGAAGACCTCTGTACCAATCTCTTGCATCATCAACCAGGGATTGGATGAACAGTTTCATAATAACATCTTCATCCACTATCTCATAATCATTTATTAAGTCCCCCAAAGATTTTGGATGTTCCTCAACACTAATTGCATTGTTCCCAGAAAATTTATGGAGTCTGTCTCTTAACTCAGTAGGAACATGATTAGGATATCTCGGGATCCCATCAAAGAACAATTGTCTATATTGTTCTAAATTGATTGGTCTCCTTTGAAAAGGAGTAATAGCATTATTATTTCCCATGGTCATTTTAACTTTTGGGATTGGAGATTGAGATACTTGGGTGTACTGCTTATTCACAGGGATTTGACTTACTGAGGCTATATTGGCATGCACTATAGGTTGAGTATTGGCCTGGGGAAGGGAAATATGTTGAGGATTAGGCTTGCTAAGATCTTCTGATGGAAATGTAATAGGGGGAGCCTTTTAGTAACTAATCTTTCTTTTTACTTCTTGATTCGCTACTTCCAATTCAGCCTTTTCCAATTCCATTTGGAGATCTTCCTTTTCTTTCCTCATTCTTTCCATTTCTCTCTCATGTGTTGAAAGCCTATGAGAGATCCCTTCTGTAGTTTTAGATTCCATTCCATCATCTACCCATTTCTATTTTCCTTTGTCCACATTAATTCTAGGAAGCTGAGAGTCACTAAATACTTCCCTGTTTGGTTGGACTACTGACTTATAAGCTTGCTTAGCTTTGGGGATTAGAATCTCTCTAATCACAGGGCCTTCCTCATCACTTTTTTCTTTCTCCTTAGCGAGTACTTCAAGATCAACTATTTGTCTAAGAAGCCTATTTCTCTCCATTAATTTAACTTTGACTTCCTTCTCCCTATTTGCTTCCTTTTGGGGGCTCTTAGGGAAATTAGATGGTGAACTCTTTTATTTAGATGTTCAATTTCTTGAGATACTTTATCTTCATTAGGGAAAATTTCCTTTGAATCAGATATATTGACTTGATCTATATCGATTAAACTAATGTTCCCATCGACTGTTCTAGGCACAGAGTGTCTAACTGCATTTGAACTGGTCCTATCCCTCCCAGAAAAGCTTGCATGTGATAAATCTTGATTCAAAGCATGAGTACTATCTATATTTCCAAACAATATAGAATGGAAACCTAATACATCATTTTCAGAATCTCTAGATGAGGAATTAGACTTTGCATATATAGGGCGATCAAGTGCCTTACCAGTACTATTGCCCTTTTGCACCTAGGTAGCGTTTGATGGTTTGTGAAGCACTGACCTCTTCTGGCCTCTTCGTGACTGTTCTGGCAAACCTTCTTGCAAAGTTTCACGAGGATGTTTCTTCATGAATGATCTTGTGTTTTTTCCTCCTTGCATTGCGCTTGTCTTCCTTTTAGAAATATTTGTATCTCACAAGGACTGGTTCCAAAAATAACAGAGTTGCCACCCACAAAACTATGGGAATTATGAAAACAAGCAGTCTAATCCACAAACACACAATAGTTTTCTTTATAAGCTTTAACACAAATCCGTTTCTGCATCCTTATTGTGACTCTCCTCAATAGAGTCGCCACTTTTGTTGTCTTCAAAACCTTCTTCACTTCAACATCCTTAAAATAAAATGATTGAACTTTGTGCAGAAGAGATATCAAAGGTAAGGAAATTCTTAGGACAACATATGACAAGGTTTTGATCTAACCTTCTAAACTTCGGACTTATTCAAAGTCCAGACGGGTATACCTTTGTGAACTAAATTCACACCTTCAAAGAAAATAAATCCACGACAAACCAATCCAGAAAACTAGTGAATCTAATCACCTTGAAACTAACTGAAACAAAGGAATGAAATTTATACTCATATTCAGTATTGTGACCTACAAAACATGTAATAGACAACTTCAATCAATACCAGTGCCTTATCCAAGGTCACAGAGTCATCTACATTCAAACAATACTCCCCAAACAAAATATCTTTACACATCACATTGACTCGACTTCTGTTAATCCTTATATGTGCCTGACACTTACAAGAATTTATGCATATCAAATTAAACTATGATAATCAAGATTCAAAGTACCCTACAAAGAATTTACTAGTAGGAATGATCCCCGCATCTTTAATTTCCCTCCTAAAGAGAAAAGTTAGCGAACACATCTATTGAAAATTGCCTTGCAACCCCATTCAAACAAAATAACCTTGGATTATTCAGAATGAAAATAGTAAACAAATTGCAAACACATTTGAAGATGACACAAAGTTTTACTCAAAGCTGATGGTCTGTATATTAATATATTCTTCAAGAAATTATTACAAAAAACTTTAGAATTTTCTCCATTACACTTAGAAAAGCTCAGATATGAATTTCTGTAGCATTTTATTACAATTCTTTTGTGATCCCCTTCTCTCTAATCCTGCTACCCATTTATAACAATATGGATACACAAAGCTTTGGACTTTCCTAGGAGAGTTTGTTACAATCATTTCTTTTCAAAAAAGAAGTTACAAAGCCTTTTTAAAAAATAGTTACAAGTCCTTTTCGGCCTCTGCAGCTTCTTCAATAGGCTGTTCGGTTGCAACTTCTTCTACCTTTTCAGGGGCGCTCTCTAACTATTCTGGATCATGGGTGGCATATTTTGTTGTCCGCTCATCATACACATCATCAGTTGGCCATGTGAAATTAATCACTTTAGTCTTAGCCTTGGTCAACCTTTTTCAGGAGTTTCTGATCTTGTTGACTTCTGAGTTGAGAAAACCATAATGTGATTTAATTTTCTCTATCTCCTGAATTGTCACAAAAAAGAAGGAAGCATAATCTAAATCAATAATTCCTTTAATTCTGGCTGACAATTTGGCCTCTAACTCCTTGAGCCACTCTTGTTTGTCCTTTAGTTGATCTGGGCTAACAAAAACTCTTGGGAGCAACTCAAAAACCTGATCAGCATACTCCTTTTTGCACAAGTTAATTTTCCTATCAGCATTATCCACCCCTTCTGCTAATTTTACTAACTCTTTAGTGATGTCACAAGTGGATTTGATGATAGGATTAGCCCCTAATTCATCATAAGATGCACAAATAAACTCTAAATCCTGCTCTCTAGGCCTCCACTTGTCAAAAATAGGTGTCAAAATGGCCTTATCTCCCTTGCACTCATTCCATATATCCAAAATTTTACCTACATTATTGTATAGCAGTGAGGCATTCACTGTGTCTGCAAAATTTGTAATAGTAGCCTTTACTCTTTCCTCATACTTCTTTGCATACAGGGCTTGAGTCTGTTTTAAATTCTCTAATTCTTGGGGAGTAATCTCAATCATATGGGAGCTGGAAGGTGCTAGAGATGGTGGGAACTCAATGATAGGGCTGGTGGGTGGAGGTCTGGCAGAAGAAGAGGAGATCATTAGTGTTGAAGATTCACCTTGATACTATCCTGCTAGCTACTTCTGCAATTTAGAAATGATACTATCTTTGTTCCTTACCTCTTCTTGGGCACTAGTGTAGGCTTTTAAAACTGTCCCCAACTTAACTTGGAGATCTGCCTTTTCCTTAGCCTCCCTTTCCGCTACTACAACACTAAATTTTGTAGTTTCTAATACAGTGCTAGTGGCTTCCACTACCTCAGTAGTCTGTACTCTCTTCACCATCATTCCTCCAAGGTAACTTGACCTTGAGGTGTCCTTCTTCTTCTTATTTTCATCAATTTTTAGAGACCACATGACTAATGTAGCATTGTCTTTACTGAAAGTGACTCCCTCTATAGGTTTTGTCTCCTTTCTTACTGCTTCCAGGACTAAAGCATCTTCTATGTCCCATTCGGGGAGATTGAGTACCCCAGCCTAAGCCACCATGTCTCTTCCTTACTAAGGAGTGATAGTCTTAAATTATTCCACCATTTCTTGCTTTATTTCCTCCTCAACTGTAACTGGATCTTTATGAGGCTACTCACCTTTCCTTTTCTCACACCTTGCATTGTATTTGTCAATGCTCTGCTTCCATACAAATTGCATGAATACTTCTAATGTGATAAATTTGTCATCGGCCAAGAAATCTTCACTAGCTTGTTTGATCTCCAGATCCCATTCTTGGCCTTTGAATTCATTGATAGTGATATTCATTTCAGCAACTAGGGGCTCTTTTGGCATTCCCTCCTCTACTTCATCATATGTGTAGGCAATTTCTCCTAGACTGCCTAACTGCAACAGTTGCTCAGTTGCTACCTGTTCATCTCCTATATGGATAGGAGATTGAGATGGAGAGTACAAAGGTTCTTCAGATTGTACCTCTTTTCCCACTCTTTGTTTCTTTGGGCTATCAGGGATGTCGATGACATCATGTATCTTCCTCTTTCCTTTAGAGGTAGAGGGCTCCCCTGTAGTAGGCATAAGCACACTATAATTAGATTTCTTGTGCAACATATAATCACCAGGAGGGATTGTTCTAGCAGATGCAGACCTACTCAAAATCAGTCTTTCTTTCTCATGGTAATTCTTGATTACAACCTCCCTCTTTTCTTTTAATGTTTGCATCATCTCCTCAAAACTAAGAATCAAAAACTTCATCTTCTCTACAAAGGGGTGAAAACTAGACAAAGGGTCATAGCTCATATCAAATTGATGCACCAAGTCAAAGGCTTTTTTATAAGCCACCCACTTTTCTTTTCTTAGCTCTTGTTCATCCAAATCAAACTCATTTCTAATGAGGTCTTCAGGAAACTAAAATAGATGGGGTTTAGCTTTGCATATTGCCCTCTTCCTAAACATACCATTGAAGAAGTCTTTGGGGTCAGCACATTGGGAGACTGTAGTTGACAAATGATATTGTTGAATGAAATCTTCAAAACATTTCCAACCTCCTTTCGTTATCACAAATTGGTGTGCCACAGTAATTGTAGGGAAAATTGTCCCCTTACCTCTTCCTGTCAATTCTGATTCCTACACAACACCAATCTACCTAAGAATCTGTGCAATTCCCACTTTAAGAGGGACCTGATAAGGTAACAAAAATGGGGTACCTATGAAACCATATATTCTGAAGACTATGGAAATAGGGTATAGGTAGATATCACCCCAATTGTTGACAATTTTTATGTCCTCTACAAACTCTTGTGGCCTAATGAATTCCAAAAGCACCTTGGGAACTCTTGGATTCTCCAAACAGATAAGGGTCCTAATTTTTGATGCAAAATATTTATCAAACCTTAGAAAACTTGCATCTTCTTTGTCCCATGACAGAGTTGTGCTCCATAATTGCACTGACATCTTTTGTCCATCCTTCTCTTTCACAAGATCCATCCCACTTGCAAAATAATCACCACCCTTGAATAAAAAAAAATGCATAAGAAGGGAATACCACCCAAAAGGCCTATCTACTTTCCCATTATTTATCCCTATCAATCCATTATGGATAGCATCAGTGATAAAAGAAGCATAATCAAAGTTTATTGCCACAAAAGGATTCAAAATCTGAGCAACCATCAGCATGTAGTGAGTAGGCATGCTTGCCTCAACATCCTCCCCTAGGATTTGGCAAAGTGACAAGTATAATCCTTTAGCCCTTAGGGTAAACAAATTTATAGAGAAAGGCTCT
This sequence comes from Cryptomeria japonica, assembly GCF_030272615.1. NCBI lineage: Eukaryota > Viridiplantae > Streptophyta > Pinopsida > Cupressales > Cupressaceae > Cryptomeria > Cryptomeria japonica. The sequence continues at coordinate 473,738,722 of NC_081405.1, forward strand.
TTAGTGTTAGGTCCTACAACTGTCAACCTGCCTATCTTCACAAAGAATTCTTTGAGAGGCCCATTCCTAAGGTGGTTCCTTTGCACACTATACACCTGAGCTAATGATTTAAAATTAATAGGCTCCAAAAAATTAGTGTATTCACTTAACCCAAAGGCATTCCTGAATTCCTCGTCATTAATTTCAATGAGGGTCTTCTTGTTGATATCCTTAACACTTCTTGTAATTGGCTCATAATTATGTGCAATCTGAGTCAAAAGATCCACATCAAAGAAAACCCGAGGGACCACCAACTTTCCAACGTCCAACTCCCAGATATTGTTTTGAGGGGTTGAAGAGTTTCTCATGCTGAATCCAACCTTGAATAATCCCAACCCAGACATCCCTATTTGAGGGTCTCTTAACCAATTACCCTTATCATATAATCCTTCTCCTATTTTCAGGCGAGGAGTTCTTGGCACCAATTCTTTCATTTTGGAAGCTACATTAGTTGACAACGTCAACTGTTCAAGGAAATCATCACAAATGGCCCTCTCTTGGTAATTGACCTTTCCTGAGAATTCCCTCTTAGGTGCCATCTTTTAAAAACTAAGCAAGCAATCTAACAATCACCCTCAATTGTTCTATGACAAATCAAAACCTCAATTTAAAACACACACAGTTAAAATGATGGTTGAACAAGAGCATAGAAAAACCTGCTTTTACTCGAAGGAATTAGTTCTGCAACCGAATAAATCTACTCTGCAACTGCTTCTTTGCAAATACTCTTTAGAATGATACCCCAGTTTAATTGATACGAGATCATATATGGTAGTTGGGCTTTTAACTATGACATTGATTCCACATGCTTTGGCCGTCCCTTCAGAATTAAATTCATGAAAGAATTCAAAATTTTTGCTCCAATGGGTCACAATGCCTGTGTATTTTCTTTTCACTATTTTGCAAGGCATAACTTCTTAGCAATTTTGCTTCACGAAATCATGCCAGTTGTCCGATCAAATGAGACTTGATTGGTCTTTACACTAGCTTAGCACTTTTACCTTTTCATCGGGCCTTATTTCATGTTGCCATTTCGCGGGCTTTATCCCGTGAGCATTTTTCCTTTGCGAAACTATACGAGGCATTAGATGGGACTCAAACTGCTTGGCCATTAAGTCTCACCTAGACAGTCAGCCTTTTCACTAACCGTGCCTCAACCCGACAGCTATTGGTTCTTCTGTATTTCATAGAGCTTAATCTGCATTCAACTTTAGGCTGCGAAACAACACGAATCGTCAAATCACATCAAAGATGACCATCCTTTAAGTGAGACCTTTATACTGGCTCACTTACCCTACTCTTCCACTGGTTACCGAATACCACGTGGCACTCAACCATTTGCCTTGGGAAAATCTTTAAGTTTAATTTAGAGTCAACCACGTGTTATATTTCTTTTATAACTACCAGTTACACCTTGGCACCTTCAATCTCTTCTGAAAACACGTGTCCATATACACGTCACCGTCTATCCTGACACCTAGATGAATCCCTTTTACTTTTTCCATTTCGTGAAGCATATCCTTCAAACATCTTACAAGTGTGAAATAACGTCAGCCGTTAGATTAAGACAAAGTTGATCTTCCTTTAACTTCATGTTTTGTTTGCCTTTGGAAACGAAAAACCTTTTCACCATTTCACAGAGCATAAAGCGTGAGCACTTTACCTTTGCGAATTCACGCGGGTCGTCCGATCAAATGAGACTTGATTGGTCTTTACACTCTGAACTGACTCTGGCAAATGTGGGCCCTCTGACTCAACCCCAAACACTTGGCATCTAGTCATTTTCCAAGCTGACATGTCAGTCTTTCATTTGCTGAAAGAAAAACATTAGGTTCCTCCTCATTTTTGCCATCTGTATCTGTCAGAACACCTTTTATCCCACAACATGACTCACTTCTAGGACCCACCTTCTTTTAACTCTTGGACCTGCCTTGCTGACTATTGTGGTTTCTGCCACGTGCAATCATCTTACTCACCTTTTAGACTAGCTGGACTATCTGCTTGGAGTGCCACGTCATTTCGCCATTTCGCAGAGGATAACTGTCAAGCTTTTTTATCTTACGAAACAACGCGAACCGTTGGATCAAATTGAAAATGACCATCCTTTAAGGAAACCCTTTAGAAAATTCTTTGCATGCCGGGCCCCACCACCTTTTCGCTATTTCGCGAAAGGTATTTTACTCGTGAGTTCAGGCTGCGAAACAGTGCCAGCCGTTGGATGAAATCTAAGATGACCATCTTTTAAGTGAGACCCTTTTTGCCATTTCGTGGGTCTTAAACCATGCACAACTTTGCCTAGCAAAATAGTGAAAACCATAGATTTTCCTAAAAGATGCGCACAACTTAATGGGCCCGACAACATTAGGAGGAAAATAAGTATAAGGCATAAAATTTATGATTAATTCACAAGACCACCTAGGAAAATGACAAGGGGGGACACTTCTTACGAACCTGAGACCCATTACTTAAGTGGATAAAGTAACGAAGAATTAGAAACCAGGGGCTTTCAATATTTTGCGAAAATATTGGAGAATTTGAAATTAAAAACCTAAAACCCCTAAGACCTAACACAGAGCTGAAGCAACTAACAACAGGTCTAATTCAAAATTTCAAAATTTAGCTGACTTATGGGAAAGGAAAACCCATTTTTTAAATAGTAATAACAGTCACACAAGCACAATTGATGCCTATAGCTCAACAAGGTACTAGGAAAGATGTAGTCACTCAAGCATGATTAAGACCGTGAGGCCCTACAAAATGCTCAATATGAGAAATCGCAAAGATAAAACTCAAATAACTCTATCCTCCGAGACTTTAATCTCAAAGAGGCCTATTTATTATAGTGAGTTAGAATGCTTGGGTCTAGCTATACTCACTTGGGTCATTCTCACAGGGTGATTACTTTTTCCCACTATGACAAGCCCACTAAAGGAACACAAATCTCAAACTAGAAAAGCTTCAAGGGTCTGAATTTTTTATTGTCTGTGCAGAGAAGAGCATACTTTCCTACCTTTTAGAATTTTCTCAAACATGAAAAAAAAATTTGTTTATTTACCACATCACAATTTAGGTGCCTAGAAAACAATTAAAAATACACAAAGTTTTCTTGAATCTCCTTAGGCAACTTGCAAAAACAACGAATCAATAATCATATTGTTTTTGAGCGATACAGGCGTGTTCATGGACAAACATTCTGGAAAAACTTGCGAGGCTATGAAAATCACTTAGATAGACAGAAAACACATCAAGGTTAGCATTAGTGCCAAAAAAATCAAATTAGAAAAACCCCCTAAAAAGTACTTTTCTTTTCATGCAAGAAAGCAAAAAATCATATGAACTTTTTCACCTAACCATACGAGAATTCTCACCTAGCCATATGATAAAAGATATAATATTATACTGTAATGAATAGAATGTCATAGAATATTTTGTAGAGAATGTATGGACAAAATCTAAAAGATGAGAATTTTATGAACTAAGACCAAAAAAATGAGTTTTCGGCCCCACGGTGGGCCCAATTAATGTGTGTAAATTTTAGAATTTGTATCCGGAACACAAACACTCAATAAATCATTGCATGCATGGTTAATTGATCAAAATCAATAAATGTAAAACCATAACAAATCAACCTATTGCCTCTTAAAAGATGCAAGTATAGATTTGCTCTCAGATTTATCTAAGCAATACCAGCGACTAGACTACACCAAGATGGAGGATTTAATCTATATGAATGCAAATTAAATGAATGTAAAATTAAGCAAATTAAGCTAGATTAATCTAAAATGATATGAGAAGCATGATTGTATGCATGATTAATCTAAAATACCAATTATACTAGATGATTGAGATAAAAATGGCTATAGTAATGATGCTAAAATCTAGGATGCAAGGGATCTTTTGTGCTCTAAAATGAGGGGTATAGGCCAAAATTGAGGTCGCAGGAATCAACAACCCAGATTTGATCTGAAGATATCAAGGGCCAAGATTGAGGAAGTTGGAGGAAGGGACACTTGTCACCACATCTCTATGGTGACAAGTGTCGAGGAACCTTTCTCATGAGAGAGCAAGTGTCCAAGGGAAGAGACATGTGGAAAAAGAGCCATGTGTCTCAAGGGGAGAATATCCAACCCATAAGAGGTTAGGATAAAAGAGGTTATGATGTGCAAGATATGATAGGGTTAGTTAAACCTAGGTTTAGATAGAATGGGTTAGGTTAGGGGGAAGTTAGGTTGCGTGGTTAGAATTTAGGAGCCATGTGCTCATATTTGAATTTAGATACTCAAATAATTAGGAAAAGGGTAATTAATCTCAACAAAATTGGATTTGTTAAATTTAATTACAGGATTAGAAGAATTGAAATTGATGAGGGTAATTAATTAATTTAGAATTAATTAATCAAAGGGGGATTATTGAATGAACTATATAAATAAATCAATTAGACTTATTTACTAGTAGATGAATAGGGAAATTAATCAAATTTCTTGTGAATATTGTCAGGGAGAGGGGCTAACAGTCGTAAGGGATAATTTTGTGAGTGTGTAATAGATACATAGAATATAATAGGTGTAATACCCTAAAAATGGTCATCTAAACCATGGGCCCCTAATCTCGACAACATCACCAAAGGCAATTAAATCAATCTTGAGCACATTATTAATTCTTTAATCATCAAATGTCACATGGCAAATCAATAACTCAATATTAATTAAATATTTATTTAATTAATTGAATCATTCCAAGAAAATCATTTTAATCAATTATCCTATTTTAATTTATTAAATATCTTAGCATATTTAATTAATTAATAAATTTGTCATTTAATCATAAAAAAAGGAATTAATTTATCACAAAAGAGGAATTAGTCACAAAGAAAGAGTTAAATTGAAAATAAAATAAAATAATTGAATTGAAAGAGAAATCAAATTTGAGATATTATTTCTTTCTTCTAAATTGAGAACTTGAAATTAGAAAAGCAATTAAAAGGAATTTAATCATTCTCTAAAATTAGAACTCAAAGCTTTTGAGAAAAAGAAGTTCAATTGCTTTGACAAGACTCTTTTCTTGAATAAACCAAAGAAATCACATGGAATTGCCTATTTTTATCTCAAGTGCATGGAATTAATTGAATTATATCTCTAATGCAAACTCAAACTTATAATCTGAAATGCATTTCAATTAAACTATAATTGGAATCTATCTCAAGGTTAACTGAATCTGATTTCTCAATTATTTCAATTAATCCTAAATTGTGATTTTTCTTTATCTCTCTTGTGATTCTCTATAAATTCAGCCTTCATCTCTCATTCAAAACACCCCCAAGATTTATTTTTATTATAAAGTTTTTTCTCTAGAGTCATTGAAGATATTGTGCTTGCTTTTTGAAATTATTGCATCTTAGTTTAATTTCTTTTTGCATATTTCATGATTGCTTGAATCTTTCATCCATCTTGCATCCATTTAGCTTAATATCACTCTCATATAGATTAAATCCTTCGTCTCAGTGTAGTCTAGTCATTGGTATTGCTTATACAAATCTGAGAGCAATCTTATACTCGCATCTTTTTTAAGGCAATGGGTCGATTTGTAATGGTTTTATTATTCATGATTATATCTGTCTAACCATACATGTAATGACTTAATTGAAGTGTTGTGTCTTGCAGCTTACAGATACTTATTTCACTTTTTCACACACACAATACAACCTCCTTTTTTAAAATTGTGAAATGACCTCTTATCTATCTACAACTAAGGTTGGGAGGTGTCACCCATCAAACAACTTGTCACATGGTGATTAAAATTAAATTTTTTAAGATTCAACAAAAACTTAGTCATAGTATCCCTAGTAGCTGATCTAAAAAGAAATCATTTGTTATTAGAACTATATCAAATTCCTCTTTAAAATATAACTTATATGCAACCTAAAAAATATCAATATTTTTTAGGTAATAATAAATATTGTTATTTCAAAAATTTTAAATGATCATAAAACTTTTTAACAATCCTTCACATTTCATGATAAAATGCAAGGTATTCATGGTGCTCACCTTTATTATGCTGAGAGGCATTTCTATATAATCTCTACACATCCATGGAAGAAAAAAGAAATTATTGGTATTCTAACAATTACAAATCATAACTATATTATTATTAGTTAAAGATGTATAATATGTCAGTCAGTTATGGAGAGAGCCACAACTCAAAGAATTTGAAAGGGCAAGTAGCAATGGTTTGGTAGGTTATAAAAGGAACCCCAATGGTATCATTTATTATTTCTTTTGCAGTTGAAACATTGGTCACCTACAACGTGGAAGCAAATTTGATTTTGCAATGAGAGTGCAAAATCTTCAAAGAAATACCCATTGGAATAATGATCATACTATTCATGTGAATTTTGGCTTGGATCTGAGTCACATGGATCAAGAGTCAATCGTTCAACAACATACAAATTTTTGAATTCTTTCGGTAGTTGAGTGCAACAATTCAAATGGAGATATAAAAGAGATGCTAGAAGATAACATTCCTTTGGAAGTTTGACTGATGTAAAATAGAGTTTGCAAAGAAAGTCTTTCAAACAATTGGCAATCTAGATCTGGTAGTTCTAAAAGATTACTTTTAGACTCCATGGAAGCTATGTGCAAAAAAAAACATCAAAATAGAATAAGTTAACAACTTCCAAAATTAAGTATATATATTTACAAATTGCAAATTCTATATATAAATTTATTTCATTTTTCTTATTTAAATAATTCTCCCTTACCTAATGCAAATTCATACTGTCCTCCAGCCTATTGAAGAAAACCATGAGCTTCTACAGTTTGGAAAGATCTTTAAAAGGAAATTATATCAAATTTCCAATACTGAGATATCTCAATTTTTTCAAAGCTCTTAAAAATATGGAGAATGATCATAAGTACATCTTAATTTGTATATTGTAATTTAAATTTTAGTTAAAATAAGCTACATTTGAGGTTTTGAGGTTAGTATTGTTTGTAAGTATAAAAGAGTTGATTAAAATATTTTAATTGAAAATATGAAGTTAATTATTATTTTTTTATATGATCTATATGGAAATGTGTATTTTATTTATGTTAAAAACATAACACGTTATCTCTTTCATCTTATAACATTTCTATATAAGATTATTATTGACTTTTTTTCTTTTTGCTAAGTGATTGTTTCCACCATAGAATGTTTTTTCTTATTTAAGGAAAGGGCCATGATCCCTCACAAAGAAAGACATGCAATAACATATTTGAGTTGGAACATAACAACAACTGGCATCACACAACCTATTCACCAACAAATTATAGTCACCTACGATTTGTCCTGACTTAGGCCTCACTTTGGTATTCATCTTCTAAGGCCTGATTGAAGCATTGATTATGCTCACACCAACTATCAAACACAACTTTAATTCACTATCTGCACTATCTCCCCTTGATCCTGGAGCCCTAATTTCTAGGACCATGGAACCCAGTGCCATGGTCCTCTCAAAAAGGGCCCATCTTGGGGCCTCATAACGGTCACCTAATTTGGGCGAGGATCTAGATCTCGTGTTGGCTCATGTTGGAAATTCAATTTGTTTTTTGACTAGCATGTATACAATGGAGGTCTACCCCTCTCATTTTAAAGATAACACTCACAAATTTGAATTCATGATTGAGATCCTACATTCAAGTGAGAAAGGAATCAATCTTCTATCAAGCATTGGAGAATAAGTGAAGTCAAGATTCAAGCATTGGAGATGACATTCTTGTTCTATGTTTTATTAAAGACTATCTACATGAAACCCTAATTCCTTATGAAGACAAACAAAAATTCATTAAAGGTATATCATTAGGATCTTTATGAGCACTTAAATATGACACTTTTAATCATAATTTATGCTTGAAAACTTTGAATATTTCATTAATTAATGTGTTTGGCAGAAAACTATATGCATGCATATTTATTTCTTTTGCTCTTATACTCTGCTAATTAGAGAATATATTAGAAACAATATTTTGTGTTAAATGTATTACTTTTATGACTGATTAATGAAGAAACAACCAATCTTTAGGATTTTTGCTATTATATTTCATCTTATAATTCTTGGATATGTTTCAGATATATTTGGAAGTTATTGCAAGACATGGAGTATCAACTTCTTATTCAACAACATAGAATGCTTGGTCACTCCAAATCGCTCTAGCTATATGAAACCTCCATTTTCTCCAAGTCAACTTTCATCAGCTATTCTATGGAACTTCAAGTTTCATTTGAATAATAAATGCATTTGTAAAGTTTTCTACAGTTTAAGTTAGTAGTTGTTACTCATTTAGGCGAGTAACATTGTATTTGAATTCAAATAAGGATATATATATATATATATATGATAGTTCTGATACTTAATATAAGTACATATCCAATAGCCAACAAGATGAGAGGGGGCGGGGATGAATCATACAAACTTAATCAACCATAAAACATCAGATTCAACCTTGGTAACACATATATCAGTCATATAACCAAAAATTGTCAAACATGCAAACTCAAAAGCATATGAACAATATAAACCTCATAACACTAGATTTAACGTGGAAACCCAAATAGGGAAAAACCACTGTGGGATTTCGGACCCACTAAGAAATATACTCTTCTAGAGTATGCTCGGTTAAAAGCAAATCTTGTTAAAGATTACAAACACATTGCTAGATGTGACCCAGTTAAGGGATTTCCCTTAGATCTGTTAGGATCTTCACTTTGTTAGAAGTGACCTTGTCAAAGGATTTCAAACACTCAATCAGAATGTCACCTTGCTAGAGGATTTACATATAAGACTGTTAAGTCCACTTGGTTAAGAGATTTCCTATCACTTTCACAAAATAATAGTAATACAAATCTATCTGCAACTTCACATCTAAAATGCTAAAGCAGATTCCTATTTGTTCAATACAATCTAGACATAGAACTAATCTTGTCTATCTGCTGGGCATCAATACTCTGTTATTCTAATAGGTCTTCAAGCTTCTATTCTCGATAATCACTATGTAGCATCCCTGTGCATACACTTGCCTGCATACATTGTTTATCAACAGTTTCCTATTTATAAACAATCTTCTAACCGCTTAATCTCATTGATCACATTTCCCATGATCAATCATAGCCATCAGATCTTCAATCTTGTCCAGGTTTAATGTATCTTTCGATCTGAAAATGTTTTACCCCGCCTTGGAACTTGTGTTAGGGTAATGCGGTTCAATTTGTGTTGTAGATCTTCTTGCCGACTTTCCATTGCCTTAGATTCATTAACAAACTACTTCCATGGCTTACCAATCATTGATCTGCTCCAACTCATCAGCATCATTCATTAAATATCACATGTAAACATTTAATGCATTCTGTTATAGCTCGGTTACAACTTGGTGAATACTAAACTTCACTCGGTAGACATTTTGCCTTCATTAACCGATAGTGATAACCTTAGGGTTTACCGACTAGGTTCTTTGTTTGATAACATAGTATAGTATTAACCTTTACATTTTACAACATATGTATGTTGTTAAAACAATCTAAAACATCAAGATCTCATCATTGTCTGACTCGGTAGAGTTGTCCATTGAATAACTTATCCCCTTATTCATCATATTCTTTCCTGTGTCTTTACCAACTTCTTTATAATCTTCATATCATACTTCTCAAGATATGGCAACATCATACTGAATTAGAAAATCAATTTCTTGACATCAATGACAAAATAATAATATCAAGATAGTAAAACATCTTTAATCAGTTATGTCCATAATCATCAACAACCTTCTCAATATCCTTATTCAAATGTCAACAATCTTTCATTGTATGTTATAATGCAATATTGCCAACAATCTCCCCCTTTGGCATTGATGGAAAAACTAATTGATTTGACCTTTAAAAGATTCAGATTGCTGTGATTCTGAAATGCTGAAAGGGTCTCCCCCATACATTAGACTTCTCTTCTGTTTTCAGTCTTTATTTCAATCTATAGTCTTCTTTCAGTCTTCTTAGGTCTTCTACCCCTTTGGTAGATCTTCTCCCCCATAATAGTCTTCTCCCCCTTTGACAATAATGCCAAAAATAATAGAACTAAAACATAATTTATTTCTGTAAGAAGTTATTTCCTGCTGTTGTGTATCAACTAAGTCTCGGTCAGAGTATTTGTCTTCAATTCTTGTTCCCTGTATCATTCTCTGTATTATTCCAGTATTAATTCTAGTACACTTTCAAAAAAACATTCTGAAGTGTATCACTCCAACATCAACTCCCCAAAAGATATTCAATAGAGTCATTGAATTGATGCTTTCACCGAACTCGGTCAGTGAGTAGAAGATAGGGGTAGGACCCCTAACTTACTTCTGAGATATTCAAAAGTGTCCTTTGGTAATGGCTTGGTCAAGATATCTACTATTTGCTCCTTTGTGTTAACATATTCCAACACCACTTTCTTCTCTTGAGCTTCTTCTCTAAGATAATGATATTTGATAGATATGTGCTTTGTCTTAGAGTGCATAACAGGATTCTTTGAAATATTAATGGCACTAGTATTGTCATAGAATATAGTTACTGGCTCGGTAACTTTCTCATTTATACCTTCCAATAGTTGTTTGATCCATGCAATGTTGGTACAATTCAGTGCTGCAGCAACGTATTCAGCTTCTGCTATTAACTGAGAAACACATCCTTGTTTCTTGCTAAGCCAACTCACTAGTCTTTCTCCTAAGAAGAAAGCTCCTCCACTTGTGCTTTTCCTATCATCAATGTTGCCTGCCCAATCAGCATCAGTATAAACTTTTAAATCAAAATCATTTCCTTTCTGATCTACTAAGCCATACTCTTCAGTGCCTTTTAAGTATCTGAAAATTCTTTTGATTGCTATCATGTGTATTTCCTTAGGATCTGCAGAGAATCTTGCAACAATACCTACTGCATGTGCTATATTTGGCCTGCTGTGAACAACATATTGCAACTTTCCAATCATGGATCGGTAGAGTGTATCAGCAATAGATGTAGATTCCTCATTCTTTGATAGTTTACAGTTGGTAGTCATAGGAGTACTTACTGGTTTTGAATCCTCCATTCCAAATTTCTTCAAGATTTCCTTTATGTACCTGGATTGGGTAATGAAAATCTCATTTTTTATTTGCAGTATCTGTAAACATATAAAATACTTTATCTCACCGATTAATGACATCTCAAATTCTTTGCTCATTTCATTTCCAAAGTTCTTGCATAAAGAGTCATTTCCACAAAATATAATATCATCAACAAATATGGTTGAGATTAGTATTCCATTTTCATCATTCTTCATGTACATGTTGTTGTTCTCACTTGTCCTTATAAAACCAATCTTAATCAAATAAGAGTGCAATCTTTCATACCATGCTCTTAGTGCTTGTTTCAGACCATATAAAGTTTTGTTCAATTTGCATACCTGATCTTTATTATTGTCTTCAACAAATTCTTCAAGTTGTTCAATGAAAACTTCTTCTTCTAATATTCCATTCAGAAATGTAGATTTGACATCCATTTGATATACCTTAAAGTTCTTGAAAGAAGCATATACCAACAATGTTCTTACTCCTTCAAGTCTAGCAACAGGTGCAAAAGTCTCACCATAATCAATTCCTTCTTCTTGTGCTTGCAAACTAGTCTTGCTTTGTTCCGAACGACCTCACCTTTTTCATTTAGCTTGTTTCTGAAGATCCACTTTGTACCAATTGCATTTTTGTCCTTCGATCTTGGGACTAGTGTCCATGTGTCATTCTTCTTGATTTGATCAACCTCTTCTGTCATAGCATTTATCCAATCTTCACTGTTAAATGCCTCTTTCACTATTCTCGATTCAAATTCAGATATCAAACATGTGTTCTCTCTCAGCTTGTTCCTTATCATCACTGGATCATCCTTATCTCCTATAATCTGACTTGGTGCATGGTGTCTTCTGACATACTTGGCTAATATAGGCTTGATAGGCTCTGTATGATCTTCTTCATCACTTGGTAACTAGATATTTTCTTCATTTTCTTCAATAGTTATCTCGGTATAACTTCTCGGTTGCACATAGCCAAATTCATCATAGTCTTCTAGTTCTTTGGAATTTCCTTCATCATTTTTTTCTGCAAATTCATCAATTTTCACATTTGCACTTTCTACTATTTTGTTAGATGATTTGATCAGACATTTAAATGCTTTGCTTCTGGAAGAATATCCTAGAAATGTTCCTTCTTCACTTTTCTGATCAAACTTGCCATTTCTATCATCTTTATGAACATAGCATTTACTTCCAAAGATTTTAAAATAACTTACATTGGGTTTCTTGCCATACCAGATTTCATAAGGTGTCTTCAAAGTACCTTTCTTCAATTGAAATCGGTTCAAAGTGTAAACAGCTGTGCTTATTGCTTCTCTCCAAAATGTTTGTGGAACCTTCTTCTCAATCATCAATGTTCTAGCACAATCCACAATAGATCTGTTTCTTCTTTCAGCTATTCCATTCTGCTATGGAGTTCTTGGTGTAGAGACTTGTCTTTTAATACCATGATCATTGCAAAATAGGTTGAACTCATCAGATGTGAACTCTCCTCCTCTATCTGATCTAAGACATTTCAGTTGTCTTCCTATTTCATTTTCAACTCTAGCCTTGTACCATTTAAACATTTGAAAAGCTTCTGATTTTTCTTTTAAAAACATTACTGACATCATCCTTGAATGATCATCCACAAATAATATGAAATACTTATCACCATAATAACTTTGAACTTTCATAGGACCACAAAGATTAGTGTGCACAAGATCTAAAATTCCCTTAGAAGTGTAGGACTTACTTGTAAAGCTTGATCTTATCATCTTACCCATCCAGCATCCTTGGCACATAACATTCTCAGGTTTTTCAAGACTCGGTAGACCTCTTACTTTGTGCTTCTTACTTATTTTGATCTAATTATCAAAATTAACATGACAAAACCTTTTATGCCATAACCAGGTATCATCAATCTTTGCATGCAAACACTTATTGTGAGTTGAGTCAAGGTGAAATGTATTACCTTTTGTTTGTGTCCCCGTAGTAGCTAACTTTCCTATCTTGTCATGAACTTTGACAATTCCTTTCTGAAATTATATTCGGTAACCTATGTTGTTTAGCTATGCTACACTCAACAAATTGTATTTCAAACCTTCAACCCAATAACCATCATTGCATCTTGCATTATCAAGAAGTGTTATGGATCCTTTACCTCTTACCGGACATGGTGCATCATTACCAAATCTAACATAGCCTCCATCATAATCTTCTAACATAACAAACTTGTGTTTATCTCCTGTCATATGATGTGAGCATCCATTATCTATAATCCAAGAATCATTAGTGTTTATGTGAGATATTCGGGCTTTTTCTTCATACCTTTCTGCATCTGATCCATCCTTGATAGCCACATAAACAACTTCCTCTGTATCAGTCTCATCTGATTTATCATCGTTAGATTCCTCATCAACAATTAAGCATGTCTTTCTATCTCTTCTTCTGAAGTCTCGGTGTCCTCTATTATGATTATCTTTTTGTCTGTCATCTTGGTAATCTCTCTTTTCAGTGAAATCTTTGTCAGGACAGTTAGAAGCCATATGTCCAATCTTATCACAATTGAAACATTTCATAGGTAGTTTTCCTTTATACTTACCTTTGTCTCTCGGTAACCTTTTGGCCAATAGTGCTTCAAACTCTTCTTGCTTTCTGATTTCTTCATACAGTTTGTGTACCTCCTCCATGTTCTTCTGAAATCTTTCACTTGCTCCACTGTGATCTTCTTCAGAGTACTTATACTTTCTTTCATTGTAATCATTAGATTCATTCAGATGAAAAGAACTAAATGCAGATTCAACTTTATTTACCGATGACCCACTGTTATCAAAATTACTTAACTCAAATGCATGTAGCTTACCAATAGTAGCATCCAAGGAAACTAGCATATTAGGTACAGACCTCAATTCATTGATTGTAGAGACTTAGATTGCATAGGCAGGTAGAAGGGTTCTTAACAACTTACTTGTCACATCCTTTTCTTCAATAGTTCCTCCTGCTCCTTTGATTTGATTTACAATCTCCTTTAGTCTTGTACTATACTGGGTTATGTTCTCACCTTCATTCATCCTCATAGATTCAAGTTGTCCTCTTAAACTATCTACTTTTGCTCTTTGAACATGTTCATCTCCTCCATATACAGATATGAGCTTAGTCCACATTGCCTTTGCATCAGTACATCCTTCTAGATCATTAAACTCAGAATCGGTCAATGCAGATGTTATTTCAATCATTCCTTGAATATGTTTTTGCTTCGCCTTTATCTCTTCCATAGTCAATGGATAGGTGCTTGGTGCAACAAAATCATTCTCCAGATAGTATATAGCATATTCTCCAACTCCTGATAGATGTAGCTTCATCCTTTTCTGCCATGTAGAGAAACTTGACTTATTCAGCTTAGGTGCATCCCTCTTATACATCTTTGGATCTTTAACTCAAGTGCCTTTAAACTTTCCTTTTAGAGTCCAAAGCTCTTATACCAATTGATAGTTCTGATACTTAATATAAGTATAGATCCAATAGCCAACAAGATGAGAGTGGGGGGGTGAATCATACAAACTTAATCAACCATAAAACATCAGATTCAACCTCGATAACACATATATCAGTCATATAACCAAAAACTATCAAACATGCAAACTCAAAAGCATATGAACAATATAAACCTCATAACACCAGATTTAATGTGGAAACCCAAATAGGGAAAAACCACTATGGGATTTCGGACCCACTAAGAAATATACTCTTTTAGAGTATGCTCAGTTAAAAGCAAATCCTGTTAAAGATTACAAACACATTGCTAGATGTGACCTGGTTAAGGAATTTCCCTCAGATCTGTTAGGATCTTCACTTTGTTAGAAGTGACCTTGTCAAACGATTTCAAACACTCAATCAAAATGTCACCTTGCTAGAGGATTTACATATATGACTGTTAAGTCCACTCGGTTAAGAGATTTCCTGTCACTCTCACAAAATAACAGTAATACAAATCTATCTGCAACTTCACATCTAAAATGCTAAAGCAGATTCCTATTTGTTTAATACAATCTAGACATAGAACTAATCTTGTCTATCTACTGGGCATCAATACTCTGTTATTCTAATAGGTCTTCAAGCTTCTGTGCTCGATAATCACTATGTAGCATCCCTGTGCATACACTTGCCCACATACATTGTTTATCAATAGTTTCCTATTTATAAAAAATCTTCTAACCACTTAATCTCATTGATCACATTTCCCATGATCAATCATAGCCATCAAATCTTCAATCTTTTCCAGGTTCAATGTATCTTTCGATCTGAAAACATTTTACCCCACCGTGGAACTTGCATATTCACCTTGGAACTTGTGTTAGGGTAATGCGGTTCAATCTGAGCTGTAGATATTCTTGCCAAATTTCCATTGCCTTAGATTCATTAACAAACTACTTCCACGGCTTACCAATCATTGATCCGCTCCAGCTCATCAGCATCATTCATTAAATATCACATGTAAAAATTTAATGCATTCTATTATAGCTCGGTTACAAGTCGGTGAGTACTAAACTTCACTCGGTAGACATTCTACCTTCATTAACCGATAGCGATAACCTTAGGGTTTACCGACTAGGTTCTTTGCTTGATAACATAGTATAGTATTAACCTTTACATTTTACAACATATGTATGATGTTAAAACAATCTAAAACATCAAGATCTCATCATTGTCTGACTCGGTAGAGTTGCCCATTGAATAACTTATCCCCTTAGTCATCAAATTCTTTCCTGTGTCTTTACCGACTTCTTTATAATCTTCATATCATACTTCTCAAGATATGGCAACATCATACTGAATTAGAAAATCAATTTCTTGACATCAATGACAAAATAATAATATCAAGATAGTAAAACATCTTTAATCAGTTATGTCCATAATCATCAACAACCTTCTCAATATCCTTATTGAAATGTCAACAATCTTTCATTGTTTGTTATAATGCAATATTGCCAACAAAATATATATATATATATATATATATATATATATCCCATAGCTTTCAATAGAAAGCTAGTTAGTTAGCTATTCCATAAGTTGGTCATCAATTTCAGAATCTCACTTCTTGTAATTTCAAATTTTGTTTTATTCAATCCCAAGAGCCAATTGCAATAAAAATTTGAAGTTGATTTGGAATATATATGGTCACAAATCCCACCAGAGGAAGAGTAGAGCATGCTCAACTGAAGGGAGGTGATCCTAAGTTCATTCTTTGTTTTTATTTAGATCTCGCATGTTTGATTTAATCATGTTCTTTCCTATATGTTCATGTTAATTCTGCAAACTCAAAATCAATTGTAATCCATAAACTTCATTCTTGAGTTAATTTAATAGTTTTCTAAGATAGATCGGTTTGTTCATATAGGTTCATATTCACATTTTATTAGTTTAATTCAGATTTATCAATTGTTGCATTCTAGTTTCATATTGATTTTTGTTAGAGTAGATGACAATGGTGATTAAAGTTGTGATTAGATGGAAGCTTTGTTAAACTTGTTCATGGAATTCAGTTTGCTTTAAATGTTTTGTAGAATAGATTTCTAATTTTCTACAAGCATAAAATAGATTTCATTTCCCAACAAGTAGAATAGAATTGGAAATTGTGTTGTAGTTTAAATATGATTTATATTTTACTAGAAGAACCAGAGTCTTTCTTATAATAGATTTATTATATTCAGTTTCAGTTTTAGAAATGTGTCATTAGGCTAGGATTTAGTTCTTAGAAAGAGATCTTGAGAGCTCCCAACATAACATGACTGAATCATGTCACTGTTCTTAGTGTAAAACCCCCCAACATAAATTCACTCTTTTTATGTATATCTCTAAGATACACTTGGTTCGAAAATGAGAAATTAAACGATGCAAGTTGTGACATCCATGACCTTGCACATAATTTTTGGTGTTTTTGTCGAGGAACTAAAAGATTTGGCTACCAATTTTGAAGCCTTAGTGTTGTAAGGAAAGAGAAAAGTTGTCGATGAGAAGAGCTAGAGATATTTTTGGAAGATTCCTTCCGAGGCATTATAATCTTTATTAATTGTAGGAAGAACAACAAGACTATTTTGAACAACAAGAAGAACAATTTGAACATCAACCAAAAGAATAAATGGGTGATTGAGTTGCAGTTGAGGATTCCCCACCTAATAGAACATTTTCATTTCCTATTAATTAAATGTGAGATATAATGAGCCTCTTGTCTACCCCAACTATAATGACAATAATAATACCTCTAATTGAAATCTCAATCCAAAGTTTGGACATTCATATGGTAGAGTTTACTATTTTCATGGCTGGTGTTCATTTAGTTGTCAATCCAGGAACGTAAAACTTGAAATGGGTCTGCAATATATATGCACTAAGCTCCTTAAATGATTATTTTGGATTACTGTAGTGACTAACATTATGTAGAAAGGAAAGGTAGGATTGGAAATCATAAAAGGCTAAATGAAAGCTTCACAAAACACTACTGAAATGATCTAATGAAAATAACAGAAATCACACCGTTCTGTCTTGGCTGCAGGAACAATCAACGGATCTATTTCTAGTGCCTGCAGGAACAATCCAGTTATGAACTTCTACTGCAACTAAGTAAAGCTAACTTCAATGATCTTAAACATAGGATCACTCACCAAGTGGGCCCCCTTGGATGAGTGATATCAAACTCTTTGCAAAGAACTATTGATAGATCAAAACAACATATTCTTATTCATTTCTTTCTAAAAAAAGATTACATATTCTAAAAGAGAAAATTCAGAATGCTTGATAAAACTTTGCTCAATTCCTTTCCATTTTGTCTAACTCTCAGAAAAGAAGGAAGAGCTTATTATAAAGAAAATATCAACTACAATGGAAAACTCAAGTTACGCCTAGAAGAAGAGGTGGATAATTGTCAGATGAAGGAGATAACTAAGAGCTTGGTTGCAGGAACTGTGGATCTGAAACTGAACCATAGTCTTTGCATGCCAAAGTGATATTTTGTGAATTCAATATGCACCAGAGTTAAACTCCCATGGTGAAGTACAACTACTTTGATTATGCCATACATTGTGCTTGCTTGAATCTCCTTCAGTTTGACCTCTAGCTATCTGAACGTGATTCTCCAGTCCTTAGGCACGAAAGAAAATCATCCACCACAACATCAATTATTATCTGCACTAAAATAGAAACAACATACAAGGACATGCATATGTATCTTACTTAATTAATACATTCATTAACTCACATATGAAATTATCCTAAATAATCCGCATATTATAGGGACAAATCATTTGGCTACAGGAATAAATTGGCATGGCTGTAGGAATTAACCGACAAAGTTCAAACATGATTTCTTAAGTTCAATTTTAAAACACGGATTACATATAGTCAATTCACAATATCTTACTATCACAATGCAACCCAAAAGATATCAAAAACCTAAGAGTCCTGATAAAAAAAACATGTCAATATATCAACTTATCATGCCCCCCAACTTTAAGGGTTTGATGCTCCTGCAGCAAAAGGAAAATTTTTGATTTTTTTTGAAACTCTGAAATCACCAACAATGTCCTGTCTGGTTCCCTTGGAAGGCAAATTCCAATAAAATCCTTTCATTTTCTCCAACCTGGACCATCTAGATGTTTCTTCCACAATTGCATCATAATTCTATTCTGTTGGTTGGCATGCCAAAAGTTGCCACATAAGGATCGGAGGCTGAAAGATTAATGGCAACCAGTTATTGGATTTCTCCCTGCCTAGCTATATGTATCTGAAGGCTCTCTCTATAGTTGCATGAAAATTCTGTAATGAGTAAGGTTCTCCCATTTTTAAATGATCTAGTAGATGATTCCAACGTTGAGTTAGCCCTTCTAGTGTGGTTGTCCTATGGGTCTGAACCAATTGCCCATATGCTTGATAGACTTCCTCTCTCATTGGAAGTACTATCTTACTAACATCATCTCTTATTAGCAACTTTTTCCAATCATAATACAGAACCCTGGGTGCTTCTGATTCCCTCCTCAATGACAATGGACAGTCAAGTTCCAATTTTTCAAACTCCCTGGCTTGTGGTCCTATAATCATCTCATTTTGGATCCACAATATTAGAGCTCTTATATGGATATCCCCAATGTACAACAAAGGATTCCATTCTCTATCTTGGGGTACAGCATAGTTATGTAAATATAATTCACATAACAAATTCCTTACAACATGTGGGGAGGTTTGATAAGCATAATAGAATTCCTCAGGTGTTTCCAAGGATGGATTAAGGTCCCTAACAATGTAGTTTAGTCTGAAATTTAGATACCGCTCTTTCAAGTGTACTGCATAAATTCTTGGGGGTGCCCTACACTGCATTATCTCAGGAACCATACCATAAATCTCTTCTACCTTAGCTTCCAATTCTTTAATTCTATTATCTTTCTTTTCAATCTCTTTTTGCTCCTTATTAATTATCCCTTGCAACCTATCCTTCTCTATTTCCCATTGCCTAAAAAATGTTAAAGCAATTGATAAACTAGTTAGGGATGAAGGAGGTCTAATAGGTCCTATCTTAGACCATAGGATTTCTTCAACAAACTCCTCATTCTGAGTTGACATATCTCCCACATTTTCTTCAGGTTGCTGTAGAACATCATCAACAAACTCTTCACATTGCAATGCCACTAAGGCAAGATTTGCTAGCTTATCCATTACAACTTCTTCCTGAATTTCTTCTTAGATTTCTTCCTCTGCGGGGTTTTTTTGCATTTCCTCTTCCACAGGGTTTTCTTGCATTTCCTTCTCTGCAATATCTTCTTCTTCTGAAGTTTCTACTGCAATAACCTCTGCTAGATTACTCACAGATTGAGCCTTTTGTGTTCTCCTTCTTGTTCTCCTTACATACACTTTTGAAACAGATGTAGGAGTTTTTGTTTTTGTTCGATGCCTCTTGGCTACAGGAGGAATATGCACTTCCTGCGGCTGAATAACAAATTCTTCATCTGATTCATCCTTTTCCAATTATTTTCCTTCCCTTTGCAAAACAGGTGAATCTCTTTGAAGAGAGGTAGAGGGTTATCCTTTGATTGACTCTGCTTCAATATTTCCTTCCATAATAATTGTGGCTCCTTCAGCAGCCAGCAAACCCTCACCTTCACCAAAAAGATCTTCTGCAACAATCTCTTCTTGACCCAGCAGATTATTTTCAATAGGGGCTTCATCAACCCTAAATTGCAGAATATCCTCAAACACACCCTATTCTATTTGTGAAACATCTCTCAGGGACCGTTGTACAAGCAACTTCACCAGTCCATGATGGCTAATAGAGCAATTTCCATAATTTTTAGTCTCCTTAGCACTTATAGAAATGAGATGATACAAGAAATTTGGGACATTAACTCGCCGGTCATGATGCAGATGACTAAGTAACTTGAACTGAGGTGAATGTAGATTTGAATACCATCCTTGACATGTACTATATTTCATAATATTTAGAGCTACCTAAGGCCAATGTGCTGGCAAAGAAACCCTTCTAGTCCCTTGCCTATCCACCATTAAGGGTCTGTCAGTAGAAATTGTGAACTCTGCCCTGGCACTCCTTGCATCCTTTGATTCTAGAAAGATTTCTCCTTCCTATAGCAACCCTGAGACCTTTGCAGTTCATTGCTCTATAGCAATTACCCTCAACCCTTGAACTGTAGTTTCTCCTTCATCAAAGGAATGCATAAATTCTGCATCTATTTCGTCATTGAAATCCCTGATTTTCAAGAAATAATCTAGTCAACCATGGTTTTGGAAATAATGCACACAGAAAACATCTTGCAGCAAACCTTCATGGACCATTGCTTCATGGTGAATTAGATCACCACCCATCTTTTACTCTGATACTTCTGCAGCTTCACCAAAATGTTTGACAGTTTCACAAAAACTAAAATCTACATATCTTAATTTTGGCGGTAGAACTTATTATTCACTTGCATGAAATAATAATCATCATAAGTAATGTCAGTTAGGAAATCAATTCGGGCTATCAAAAAAAAAACTGATAATAAATCTTATTGGGAAAAAGGACCATCAAGTACCCCCCCCCAACTTAACCTAGCATGTGTCCACACAGGCTGACGAGATTTTGGGTTTGGAGTGGATTTAAACAAGATAAAAAAATCATAATGAACTAATATATGCATAATTAAAATAAAGTACAATATACACGTACCTGCAACTGGGCAAAAATGATGGCGAAATGAAATGAAGTGACAGGTAAGAAAGTGGGATGGAATGTAGTGGATGGAATTTTATGTACGGAGAACAATATTCCCGTGGAAATATTTTATTATGATATAGTAAATAAGTTCACTGTAGAGGCTGTAGGAACATCACCTTTATCAACATGCTCAAGTGCAACAGGAAGCTCATTAATTGATACTGAATCATTGGCAGTTGCTGTAGGAACCTTGTCATTTGCTGCAGGAACTTGTATTTCATTTTTGGGAGCAAACTACTGCAAGAACTCTTCTCTAGTAGCTAGCTTATGATAAAGTCGTAGTCGGTGTCCATTTACTAAGAGTTTAAATCGAACAGGATCTATTGTGGACAACCAGACTGCTCCATTCTGAAAAACTTCTTCTACCTCATAAAGACCCAACCACCTTGTTTGGAGTTTTCCCATAGCATCCTTATATTTAGAATCATACAGGAGTGCCTAGTCACCAACTTTGAATTTCTTTTCTCTGATATATTTATCATGCCATCTGGCTCTTTGGTTTTGAATCAATTTTGTTTGTTGAACAGCTATCTTTCTCCATTCATCAAGAGCATTTAATTGTTGAATGTGTTCCTTCTGTGCTTCAGACAATGTCATATTCAATTGTAGAGTTGTTCTCAAAGTTTTATACTCAAATTCAATAGGTATCATTGTTGTTTTGCCATAAACCATCTCAAAAGGTGTGAATCCAATTGGTGTTTTCCATGTTCTATATGCCCAAATTGCCTCTGAAAGCTGATGAGACCTTTCTTTCTTGTGGATAGACATTGTTTTGGTAAGAATAGCCTCAAGCTCTCTATTGGTAACTTCTACTTGGCCATTAGACTGTGGATGATATGGAATAGATTTCATGTGTCTTATATTGTATTCATTGACCAAAGCTTTTATCAATGTTGATATAAATTGAGGTCCCTGATCTGAGACAATTTCCCTTGGTACTCCATACCTTGTAAATATTTCTTCATAGAGAAACTCAGCCACCTTATTATCTCTTGCATGTTGCATAGCTCTAGCTTCTACCCATTTTGTCACATAGTCTGTACATACTAAGATATAAGATTTGCCATTAGAAGGTGGATCAATGGAGCCAACAAAATCTAATCCCCACTTGTCAAATAGTGTAACAAATATTTAAGGATATAGTGGCATCTCATCAGATTTTGTAGGTCTGCCCATTCGTTGACATCTGTCACACTTCCTTGTGTACTGAGCTGCATCCTTGTGTAGTGTAGGCCAATACTAACTGGTATTGAGTATTTTTAGTGTTGTCCTTTTGGCAGCAAAATGACCTCCACATGGCTCATCATGACATGCATGCAAGATGTCATGTATTTCATCCTCTCTAACACATCTTCACATGACTTGATTAGGTCCAGTATAAAATAGACAATCAGCAATCCATGAAAAGTTAAAACTTTTTTCGACTAGCAACCTTCTTTCCTTAGGAGAAAAAGAGATTGGCATCTTAGTTGCAACTAAATAGTTGGCAATATCAGCATACCAAGGAGTATGAGCCTGTATGAGAAACAAATGCTCATCTAGAAAAGTGTCATCTATCATTGTAGAATCTTCCTGCAATTGAAGACGTGAAAGATAATCTACAACAACTGTGATATCAAATTCTTGCATCAATAATAACCAGTGAGCCAGTCTACTAGTGATTGATGGCTTATTCATGAGATATCTAATTGCAGTATGATCTGTATGCACAAATATGGGATATCCTATAATATAGTGTCTAAACTTGTTAAGGGCATATATGACAGCTAGCATTTCCTTTTCAGTAATTGTCTAATTCAATTCAGGTCCTTGCAAATTCTTGCTGATATAATATATTGCATTTTCTAACTTATCAACTTTTTGTCCCAGCACTGCTCCTATGGCATAATCAGATGCATCAGTATGGATTTGGAATGGTAGAGACCAATTAGGTCCTTTTAGAACTGGTGCTTGAGTCAAAGCATGCTTAAGCTTTAAAAAAGCTTCATTGCATGTTGAGGTCCATTTAAATTCTGCATCTTTAGTAAGTAGTGTATATAAGGGACTTGCAATTTTGCAGAAATCTTCGATAAACCTTCTGTAGTATCTAGCATGGACAAGAAAAATTCTCACATCTTTCTGCTTCACAGGGTCATTAATATGCTGAATAACCTCAATCTTTTCTGGATCCACTTGTATACCTTGTATAGATATATGATGACCAGGGACTATTCCTTCTTCCATCATAATAAAACATTTCTCACTATTTAGAGACAAGTTGTAGTCTTCACACCACTGCAAAAATTTCTTCAAATTTCCTAATGCTTGATCAAATTTAGAACCATAAGTTGTAAAATCATCCATGTAAATTTCCATAATGTCTTGAGAAATATCAGAAAAAATACTAATCACTGCCCTTTGAAAAGTGGCTAGAGCATTACACAACCCAAAAGGAAGAACAAAATATGCATAAGTGCCCCATGGGCAAGTAAATGTTGTTTTCTCCTGATCCTCAGGAGCTATTTGTATCTGATTATAGCCACTAAATCCATCCAGGAATGAAAAATATCTCTTACCAGCAAGAGAATCCAATACCTGATCCACAAATGGCAGTGGAAAATTATCCTTCCTTGTGGCTAAGTTCAAGGCTCTATAATCAACACATACTCTCCATTTGCCTCCCTTTTTAGGAACTATCACCAAGGGTGATACCCATTGACTATCAGAGATAGGATAGATAAACCCAGCTTTCAACAATTTCTGCAATTCTTCTTTAACTATCTCCTTCAAGGAAGGATTGACTCTTCTTTGAGGTTGTCTGAGGGGGCAACACTCATCCTTTATGTAAATGCGATGAGTACAAACTGCTAGATCAATTCCATTCATATCCTTGTAATCCCATGCAAAAGCATTTCTATGGAGTTTCAGCAAGTCCACTAGGCTATCCTTTTGAGTATTTGCTATATTCTTATTGATGTTCAAATATTTATTCAATTCAACCTCTATCTTGATAGTAAGATCAATCTGATTTATATCAAAAATATGAGAATAAGACAATTCCTATGGCAACAAGGTATGCAAGATATCAGTGGCTACAAGAAAGTCCAACCCTGCAATATTCAGAACTAATTCCTATAATTCTTGGTCTTCTATTAATTCATTTATCAAGACTTTATAAAGGATTGATTCTTCATCATATAACTGCATGAGTGGCACTCGATTAATCATGATAAGGTGATTCATAGAGTCAATTTCTTCAGATTCCTCTCCCAAAATAGGCCAAACAACCTGCTGCTGCTCAAGTTGAGGTTGTGTAGGGGAATACAAGGCAAATGTTTTTGTGGAGCTTCTATCTAAAATAGTCTTGTCTCCCGATCTACACCCAATATATGCATCAGCTTTTGCAAGCCATGGTCTTCCCAAAATGACTAGATATCCCCCCAATGTTGCTTTTGGAGATAAAATCATAAATTCTGCAGGATATTCCCAGGAATCTAGAATAACTACTATATCCTCTATGATACCATCGGGTCTTACTGCAGAGCCATCAGTAAGTTGGAGAACTGTGGGTGTAACCCTTAAACTATCTATCTCTAGATGTTTCATTACTTCCCTTGTCATTACATTAATGGCTGCCCCTAGATCAACTAGAACATTTTTTATTTGACTGCCATCAATGACTATACTCACAACAGGACTACCTGGATCAGAATACTTTGGAATAGCAATTTTTCCTAACATAATATCAGCCAATTGACCCATAACATGAACTATTTATGGGTCCTTTTTCTTTCTGCCAGGTTTCTTTAGGCGTGCTTCTCTCAATGCCTTACCATATATTGGGACATCCTTTATTGCTTGCAACAATGGAATTTTAACACAAATATGCTTCAGTTGATCAAGAATATCAAAGCTTTGTTGTTGTTTAGTGGAAACTTCTTTGTCTTTCAGTCTACGGGGAAATGGTGGTAATATTTGATTTTGAGGTATTACATCTTTAGGATCAAAGATTGGCTTCTCTTATTGTACCTTAGTAATAACTAGTTGAGAGGGATTAGGTAGAGTTGTGCCAGATCGAAGGTGAATATCATCTAGTGATAAAGAATAGGCTGGGTATTGATTAGCATCAGCTAAATAAGCTTGTTGTTGTTGTTGCTGAGATTTGATATTTGGATTAGGCAACGGTTGAGTAGGCAGCTGTGTTGGCTTGGGAGGTGGTGTTGTAGCTACAGGAGGTGGCATTAAAGCAGGAGGTTGTGGTTGCTGAGTAGGGGGATGATATTCAGCAGATTTGGATGACCATGATGGGTTTCCCCTCCATTGAGAGGTAGGTTGCCAATTCCCTTGAAACTGGTTCCCTGCACCCTGAGGTGGATACCAGTTTTCCTGTGGCTACTGCCACTGGGGAATTTGATTAGCAAATTGTTGTCCTTGGCCTTGTGATCCATACCAATGTGGATAATTACCAAAATTTTGAGAATACTGTGGTTTCCATTGGTTATTTGGTGCATAAGAATTACCACTATAACCAGAAAAGGAAAGTGGATCAGGTGGCATACCTTGTCTTTGAAAATTTGGTCTTCTTTAAGCAACATAGAAGACTTGTTAATCCTCACCTTGAATTGGTTTGAAATTAGGTACTTCAACATTTGCAACCATCTTACATCTACAATCTTTCTTCCGCTGCTTACAATGAGGACAGAATTCTACAAGAAATGCATCAACTTCCTCATGCTTCTTCTTAGCTGCCAATGTATTCAACTGAGTAGCCATATTGTTTATAATGTCCTCCTTGAAATCTTTTAACAAATGGCTAAGTTCCAATCTAGAAACTCCAATTCCAGATGATGATGATGGTGCCCCTGGCTTAAATCTGCTATTCTTCCTAGAAGTAGATCTGGAATACTTCTTATAAATTTGTCCTATTTCAATCCAAGTAGATTGTGTAATGTCACCTCCCCCCATGAGATCTAGGGAATCAATGCATTCATCACTAATACCCCTCAAGAATATCAATTTGAGGGAATCTTCATTCAGAGTACTATGCTTGGACTTCTTGACACTAAACAAAAACCTTTCTAAATAATCCTCAAGGCTCTCATCTTCAGTTTGTGTCATTCTAAAGATATCATCCTCATGACGATCAGTGCCTCTACAATAATCTTTGTATTTTGCAAGAAACAACCATTTCATCTCATCCCATGTATTGATTGTGCTACTACCCAAGCTCAAAAACCATCTCAAGGATGACTCCTTTAAAGTGGCTGGAAAAATTTTGAGTCTATGGGCATCTGTAGTATAATCAAAACTCCTATAGAGAACATTAAACTCAAATAGAAATGTGTTCGGATCCTCTATCACCAACCCATAGAATTTAGGAAGTGAGGATGCTGGAATGTTCTTGAGGTTAGCATTATCATGTTGGTCAGAGGTGGGAAACTCAAATGTTGGACCAGGTGGTGGTGGTGGATTATTTCCAATAGGAGGTGGGTTCCCTTGCATTGGACTTGTGGGGGTTATTACAATAGGTAATTCTTCTTCTTGTGGACCAAAAAGGAACTGAAGACTACCTTCTGGAAATTCAGACTCAGGGTGATTCAAATTTTGTGGGACTTGATATAGTTCAGAAAAAGGATTTATATCTGGAAAATTATCTTCTGCATGAGTAGTATGAGTGGGCAAAAATCTACCTCTGGCATCTCTTCTTCTATTATGCATGCAGATTCATGAAATTTCAAACAATTAACTAGTAACTAAAATAATCATAAAAGGTTCTTAGCTTGACACCATCCCCAACAATGGTGCCAAAAATGTCTACCCCAACTATAATGACAATAATAATACCTCTAATTGAAATCTCAATCCGAAGTTTGGACATTCATATTGTAGAGTTTACTATTTTCATGGCTGGTATTCATTTAGTTGTCAATCGAGGAATGTAAAACTTGAAATGGGTCTACAATATATATGCACTAAGCTCCTTAAATGATTATTTTGGATTACTGCAGTGACCAACATTATGCAGAAAAGAAAGGGAGGAATGGAAATCATAAAAGGCTAAATGAAAGCTTCACAAAACACAGCTGAAATGATCTAATGAAAAGAACAGAAATCACACCGTTCTGTCTTGGTTGCAGGAACAGTCAACGAATCTATTTTCAGTGGCTGCAGGAACAATCCAGTCATGAACTTCTACTACAACTAAGTAAAACTAACTTCAATGATCTTAAACATAGGATCACTCACCAAGTGGGCCCCCTTGGATGAGTGATATCAAACTCTCAGCAAAGAACTATTAATAGATCAAAACAACATATTCTTATTCATTTCTTCCTGAAAAATGATTACATATTCTAAAAGAGAAAATTCAGAATGTTTGACAAAACTTTGCTCAATTCCTTTCCATTCTGTCTAACTCTCAGAAAAGAAGGAAGAGCTTATTATAAAGAAAAGATCAACTACAATGGACAACTCAAGTTACACCCAGAAGAAGAGGCAGATAATTTTCAGATGAAGGAGATAACTGAGAGCTTGGCTGCAGGAACCGTGGATCTAAAACTGAACCACAGTCTTTGCACGCCAAAGTGATAATTTGTGAATTCAATATGCACCAGAGTTAAACTCCCATGGTGAAGTACAACTGCTTCAATTATGCCATACATTGTGCTCACTTGAATCTCCTTCAGTTTGACCTCCACCTTTCTGAACGTGATTCTCCAGTCCTTAGGTGCGAAAGAAAATCATCCACAGCAACATCAATTATTATCTGCACTAGAACAGAAACAACATACAAAGACATGCATATGTATCTTACTTAATTAATACATTCATTAACTCACATATGAAATTATCCTAAATAATCCGCATATCACAGGGACAAATCATTTGGCTGCAGGAATAAATTGGCATGGCTGCAGGAATTAACCGACAAAGTTCAAACATGATTTCTTAAGTTCAGTTTTAAAACATGGATTACATATAGTCAATTCACAATACCTTACTATCACAATGCAACCCAAAAGATACCAAAAACCTAAGAGTCCTGATTAAAAAAACATGTCAATACATCAACTTATCACCTCCTATGAAAAAATATATCACCTTCTATTTTACCTACTTTTAGGGGAAAACTTCCAAAGATCCCGATCAATTTCTCTTTAAATTTAAAGTCCTTTGTTAGAATTATGATTATACAGCTGCTAATGAGAAGTTGAAATTGTTTCCTTCTACTTTGAAAGAATCAAAATTATGATGGTTTATGGGTTTACGTGTTGGTTCCATCTCAATATGGAAAGAGATGGAAACTTTATTCTTGGATAAATACCAAGATTATTATTGGGTGAGAGATAGGAAGGAGATATCAATAAGATTCCTTTGGAATATATTATTGGTATATGCAGAAATTACTTTAGGACCAGAGTTGGAACTAGGGATTCTAAAAGGAACAAAGCTTTAGGTCCTAATGCATCTCAAATAATGGAGGAAATAACAAAATTGAAAACTGATATACTCCATATTAATACTCAGACAGATAAGAAAAACATTGTGCCCTTAGCCATTTACTTTTCAAAATGTAGGGGAAAACATCTTGTAAGAGAATATCCACTGAATCAAATTGATCTTTGTGAAATTTGTGAAAAGCATCAGACAACAAGCTCTTGTAATCTCCTACCAAATATTAAGAATCATTTGAATAAACTTCCTATTATGCAAGAAGACCTTAACTATGTTGGACAAAGATCACATAATTTAGGGTTTAATGCTTATTCAAGACAATATGACCCTAGAAGTAGTTGGAATTCAAACTAATGGTAGAAAGTCAATCAATGGACCTATTCTTATGCAATGCAACCACCTCCTACATCTTGGGGACCCCTAAAATAGGTTACCCCTTAATGGAACCAACCATAGTGGCAACCATAATGGTGGCCCAATCCACCATTGTGGCACCAAAAGCAACCTCAATTTCAACCTTGGCAGAATCAAGGTCAAAAATGACCTTGGGGACAACCTCCACCCCTTATTATTGGACCAAATTTAGCTAATGAGCAAGTGAATCAGCCTCAAATACCAACACAACCAGTTCCAAACCCAAAGAATAATCATCCTCAACAAACATTTAATGGTGATTCTAATCTTCTTGGTCTAAATGTAATAGAAGTTGATGATGTTCAATTAAGGAATCATAATGTTCCTTCAAAATATGATGCTTTAGATAAGGAGGGGGAGAAGAATGAGGATATTTAGGAAAAAGATCAAAAGTTATGATAATGTGAAGGAAGCAACTAGAAAAGCACCTTATCTTGAACATTTTAAAATAGCCCAAGTAGCTCCTAACACCTCCTAACTTGATCATATTGACATGGTAGATTCTCAACTTCTTCGTGAGCTAAAAAAGATCAATATAGAGATAACTCTATTACAATACATTAAGGACATACTATAAATTAACCAATTGGTTAAGTCACTTTGTAATAAAACTCCCAAAAGAAAAAGGAAATATCCTTCTACAATCCAAGTAGGAACTAAGCTCATTGATGTATTGTCAAGGAGATTGCTTCCTGGGAAATATAGTGACCATGGGAGTCCTGTAATTACTTTGAACATAGGAAGAGTTGAGATACCTAATGTGTTAATTGATATAGGGGCAGCTATAAATGTTATCACATTTGACACTGCTAAAATGTTAGGGATGACAGGGGTCCAACCTACACCAATTGTGGTTCAATTGGTAGATTAGTCTATTTCCAAACCTGAAAGTGTTTTGGAGGATGCAATAGTCACAACTGACACATGTGGGATAACCTCATTGAGTTTTTGGTACTCAAAGCAAGGAACAAGGAATCAAGATAGCCGATTATACTTGGAAGACTTTGGCTAGCAACTGCAACAACATTGATAGATTGTAGATCTAGTAGTATGACCATCTCCAATGGTTAGAAATAGAAAGAACTCACACGTTACCCTCCAACTAAACTAACATTCCATTATTCCACTCAATTTTGGGATGATGAGGGAATGAATTTAGAAGGAGATGGAGTGGTTGAATTAGCCATGGTTACTTTGTCAGTTAATGTTGAAGAATATGAAGAGTATGTAGAACAGGGAGAAGAACTTAATAACAGTACTGACAAGTTCAATCAAGAGAATAAAGAATATTTCTTTCTTGGAGAACTTAAAGAAGGAAGTTGCAAGAAGACTCCACATCATGATAATTTACATCCTTATCCTCTTAATACACTTATAAGAGATCCATCTAAAGGGAAGAATGAAACTAAAGATACTACAGTATTTGAAGATAAAACTCTTTTTATTAATTCATCTTTGCTTCCAAGACAAGAAGAAGAGTTGAAGATCACTTTAGAGAAACATACAGGAGCATTGCTTGGGAGTATAAGGATATGAGAGGAATATACTCTTCTATTTTTACACCTCATATCTACACTGAAGATGTTAAACCTGTGAGACAAGGACAAAGGAGAATTAATCTTACTCTAAGAGATTTTGTTAAACAAGAAATAGAGAAATTGTTGTAAGCAGGGTTCATTTATCCAATTTTTGATAGTCAATGGGTTTCTCCATTGGTTATTGTACCCAAGAAAAATGGTAAGTGGCATGTTTATGTTGGTTACAAATAAATGAACAAAGCCGCTAAGAAGGATTATTTTCCTTTACCATTCATTGATTAGGTGCTTGATAACCTAGGTGGTAGTAGTTATTTCTCTTTTCTTGATGGTTTTAATGGTTAAAACCAAATACAAGTGGATCTTGAGGACCAAGACAAAAAATAATTTACATGTTCTTGGGAACTTATGCATATAGGGTCTTTCCTTTTGGACTATGTAATGCACCAGCCACTTTTTAAAGAGTTGTATTGGCTATTTTTGCATATTTAACTACTTCATGTGTTGAGGTGTATATGGATGATTTCGTA
This sequence comes from Cryptomeria japonica, assembly GCF_030272615.1. Lineage (NCBI taxonomy): Eukaryota > Viridiplantae > Streptophyta > Pinopsida > Cupressales > Cupressaceae > Cryptomeria > Cryptomeria japonica. The sequence continues at coordinate 473,770,021 of NC_081405.1, forward strand.
GTCCATGAAAAGACATTTGAAGAAGTATTGGAAAGTTTGAATAAAGTGTTATAGAGATGTAAGGATCATAGATTGTCATTGAAACATGAAAAATGTTCCCTTATGATGACAAAAGGAATTGTTTTACGACATCATATTTTTAAAGAGGAAATAAAGGTTGATCGAAAGAAAGTAGAAATTATTCAACAAATTGAAAACCCAAAAACTCAAACTAATGTTAGAAGTTTTTTGGGGCATGCAGGGTATTATAGAAGATTCATTGAAGGATTTACCATTGTTTACATTGCTTAAAAAGGACGTAGAGTTCTTATGGATAAATGATTGCCAGAGATCTAAATCTATTAAACATGCCTTAACTACTTCTTCTATCATTAAAGGGCCTGTTTGGGGAGATTCATTCCACATGCATGTAGATGCCTCCAATTTAGCCATTAAAGCAGTTTTGGGACAAAAAGATGAAAATGGAGCAATGGATGCTATTTATTACGTCAGCAAAAATTTGAGTCCCACATAAAGAAACTACACAATAATTGAAAAGGAATTTTTAGTTGTGGTTTATGCAATTAATAAGTCTAGACATTATATTATTGGTTATAAAGTATTTGTCCACATGGATCATGCAGTCATTTGGTATTTAATGAATAAAGTTGTTGTAGGTGGTCGAATTATAAGATGGTTGTTACTTTTATAGGAATTTGACATCACTATTTTGGATAAACCTGGTAAGGATAATGTTGTTGCTGACTTTCTTTCAAGAATGATTTGCAGGGTAATAAAAAACCAGTGGATGACACATTCCTAGATGAACATTTGTTTGCCATTTCAATTCAGTCATCATGGTTTGCTGATATTGTTAATTATCTTTTCTTAGGGAAGTGCCCAAATCATTTCATTCCTAAACAAAAGAAAAGACTAATTCATGGAAGTTCTAGATTTAAATGGATAGATAGTCTTTCATTTAAAATGTGTCATGATCATATTCTTCGTAGGTGTGTGTAGGAAATAGATGTTTATGACATTATGCATGCATTCCATAATGAACCAGAAGGAGGACACTACTCTATGGTTAGAACAACTCACAAGATCTTGGGACTAGGCTAATTTTGACCTACCATGTCCAAAGATATATCATTTTATGTGAAATATTGTGATGAATGCTAGCACATGGGATGACCTACAGTAACAATGGAGATGTCACTACAATCTCAGATAGCTCTTGAACCATTTGAAAAATGGGGAATTAATTTTGTGGGACCTGTTGATCCACCTTCAAAAGGATATCATTACATTATGGCTTGTACAAAATGGGAAAAAGTGAAGGCATTACCAGTAGCAAGGGAAGACAAGGTAGCTAATTTTTGTACAAGCATATTCTCCAGGGATTTGGTGCACCAAGAGAAATAGTTTCTGATTAAGGACCTTAGTTTATGTCTACTATGATGGAATCCTTCATGCACAAGTACGGGATGACACACAAAAAAATCTACACCATATCATCCTCAAGAAAATGGACAAGTGGAAGTTACCAAAAGGCAGTTGGAGAACATTTTAACAAAGAATGTTTCTTTGAGGAAAATGGATTGGTGAGAAAGATTAGATGAAGAAACTTATGGGCTTGCAATACAACATGGAAGACTACTATAGGTTTTTCTCCATGAGTTAGTACATGGAAAAACTTCCATTATGCCCATTGAATTTGAGTTCTAGACATTAAGAATGACATTGGAGATTGGAATTGATTTATTTGAAGTAGAAAGGGTTAGAATTCTACAGTTAAATAGATTGGATGAAATCAAGATGGAATCTTTGTAGCACATTGAGATGATATAGAAGCAAAGCAAAGTATGGTATGCTAAATATATTGTTTCCAGGCAATTTAGAAAAGGAGATTGGGCATTAATATTTGACTCCAAATTCCAAGAATTCAAGGGAAAATTTCAAGCAAGATGGTCAGAAACATATGAGATTGATCAAGTTTTTGATAATGAAGAAATTCAAATGATACCTATAGATGGGGAAAGAATAACTATGCTGGTTAATTATCATCGTCCGAAGCTATATCATAAAACAACATCCAAATATGAGTTTCTTTCAAAGTTACAGTCCAAAATTGAACATTTCATCATGGAAGATATCATTTCTATGGTGAAATTCAATTTTGAGTGAATCCAGAAAGAAGACAAAAATAAAGGAGGTAAATTGAAAACCAGAGATGGTGGTTTATCTCCAAAAAAAAAAAAAAACTAGGGATGATTGAAAACCAAAAATGGCAGTCTACCCTAGGGGTGAATTGAAAACCAAAAATGGTGATTCATACGTGATAGAGTAAATTTGAAACCAGTAATGGAAACTTTACTTAGATCAACTTTAGTTCACTCCTAATGACTCCTAATGGCTCTCAATATTCTCAAATAAGTATTTTGCAAGCATCAGTATCAATGAATGTCTCCAGAATGCTCCTTATCGTTCACTTCGAGGAAGGAATCTTTCCTTTTTCAAGAAGATTATCCCAAATCATTTAATTCATCATTTAGTCCATGCAAGATGATCCCTAAGTGACTCCTAATTAGCTCATTGGTTCTTTACCAATTAAGTTCATATATATGCTCTAGATGACTCCTAATCAGTATGTTGTTTTGTCTTTTTGGAAAAATGGTTAGTTCTACATGATAGCTCTTGGTTGACACAAGTTTATCAGTTCTGCATGGAAGCTCCTGACAGAACATGTGTTAAATGAATAAGGTATACATTTATTGAAAATATTATTTTTGAAGTATTATTTTCTAATTTAGTAAGTATAAATTAGAAGTGGTAAATAATTTTTGTGTAGAAACTTCCGCCAGCTCATTTTAACATTATTATTACAAGTTTTAAGTATTGAATTAATGATGACAGAGAGATAAGGATTTATATTTGTATGACATCACTTGTCATTTCAAATTGGAAGTAATTATTATTGTGAAAAGCTTATACACATGATACGACCATTGCCAACCTAGTGAATCAATAAATAAGTATAGAGAAATGGCATGCAAATCATCCAATTAGTTTGAAATTAATGAAGGAACATGTATAATAAATCATTACCTATGCTCAAAATTTTGGTTGTTTAAAAAAGAAACTATCCATTTTCTTTGTAACCAAGTTCGAATGTGGTAGAATCCTTTTCAAGTTGTAGAGTTGAAAATGGGGAATAAGCGAAAGACAGAGCCAAAGAATTTTAGTATGGACCCTCAGATGGAGAGACTATTAGAACAAGCAGGTTGTCTAAATTTTATAAGAATGTATGAGGATTTTGAGATAGATTTAGTGAAAGAATTTGTAAGAAATTTTTATGTAAATGTTACTATAGTCAATGAAGAGGTCATAAAGGTTACCCCTCAAGTTATCAGTGAATTTTCAGGGATTCCAATAGAAGGGGAACTGGTAAACAAAGGGCATATTAATTTTGAAGAGTTGGTTAATGTGTTACATGAGGGGAATGAATGGTGACCTAAGTTATGAGTCCATAAAGGAAATACCAAGGGAGTAAGAAGAAATAGCTTGGATGAGCCTTGGAAGATAATGATATTATGGTTAATGAAATTTTTCACCTATGAGGGCTAGAATGGGACCATGTTGGGACTAGGTAGCAACTGTTGACACATTTGAGGTATGGAAATACCCGACTTGAGGCTAGAATTAGTCTTCTAGATTTCCTATTTTCTCAAATTTCCTCTATGATTTCTTAGGTGAAGGATAAGGGTAGCTTAATAAGATATCATAGTTTGGTTCACTTAATTGTAAAGAACCATTTCTTAAAAAGAAGAATTTGGGAAATAAGGGTGGCTGGAATTTTTGTCTACACCTATGAAGAAAAAGGCCAAAAAAGGACCCATGATCAAAAGGGTTAAATTAGAAAAAGGGGAAACATAAGAGAAGAAAACAAAGATAGAAATTGAGAAGTCTAGGCCCACTAAAGTGACTAAAGGGGAAACATCAACAAAGAAAAGGAAACTAGAAATTGATGAGTCAAGACCCACTAGAGTTACTCATAGCTCTTTAAAAAGGGTAATTCAGGAGCACAAAGAATAAAAATCTAGCCCTTTCACTACCACCTCACAAGCTCTTAATGCTCCATCTTCTCTAACCCTTACTGACCCTATTTCACAAGCTCCTGACAATATCCCTGTGAAAACCCATGAAGCTCCTTAGCCCGCTAAGACTCAAAAACTAGTGTCATCTCTTGCTCTTGATCTAGAGACCATTGACGTGGCATCTGCTGAACAAATGAATAAAAACCCTTCTAAAGAACCTCCACTTGCAGTCATTATAATTGATGACAACTCTTATGATGATCCAGAAACACAACAATTACCCCAGTCCTCCTCACCATCAGAAGTAGGCACAAAAGCACTTGAAGCTCCAGAAGAATTTGAAACTAGTCAAAATCAGTCACCACCTTCCCATCCTCTTGATTAAAACCTACCACCTTCATCACCTCAACCATTTATCAAAAGAGAGGGAAAGGAAGTATGTTGGATGGTTGAATGGATTGAAATACTTAGAGGGGGTCGGGTGAATTAGTATTCCCACAATAATAAAAGATTTCACTAATTTTAACCTTAGTAATTAATCTCATCAATGTGAAACAACAAATGCAGAATAATGAAAAACATAATCACAAAGTGGACCATGGAGAGGGTTAACTCTTAGAAAAATATAAATAGTTATATAATGTTTTACAAAAGGGTGGATCACTGTGAGATGGCTCACTGCCTGATTACAATACAATTCACTATCAGAATACAACATGGCTCACTATCAGAAGCTCGCTGCAATAGAAGCAAGTGAATTGAAGAAAATTGCATCTCCAAATATATGAGGTCAGTTCCAAGATAAGCTCAAATAGAAAAACAACAACTTACAATAGATCTGATAAGGGATCTTCGCAACACTTTCTCCAACCTATCAACACAACTACTTGTAGTAGATCTAGTAAGGAATTATTGAAAATCTATCTTCAATCTATCAATCCAACTTATTGCAGCAAATCCAATAAGGGATTATTGCAACACTGTCTTCAATCTATCCACACAAATGCTTGTAGAAGATCCGGTAAAGGATTACTGCAACATTGTCACTACACTTGCACTTTCCACACTTATACACACCTTTACTTGCCTCAAACTTTGTACTACTCATATACATTCGATTTATTTTCCTTGTGCTCCTCACATACACATTTAATCATATATATATATATATATATATATATATATATATATATATATATATATATATATATATATATATATATATATATATATATCAGTAAGCACATAGACCAAGATAATATGTCAGTCAAGCACAAAAAATTTATACAAATAATGCATTGCTCAAATCAACACGTTACTCAAACATACCTCAACCAAAATATGGTAACCAAGTTGACCTTCACTGATATTCTACATGCTTCCTTCTTAATTACCAAAACACACGCTTCACTTACCAAAACAAAATAAAGGTCTATTGAACCAATAGACATGGACCCATAAACACAAACTCCAAGCATAACAACTTCCATCTTCAGGATACGAGTGTCATAGATTTTGGAGCATAGGATTCATATATCATATTGGAATACTAACATATGGGTAATGATTCAACTGTCATAACTAATACCAACACTTGATACAAACCATGACTAGCAAAACACTAGATTCTGGAGCAAAGGATCTTCCAGAAAATACTCTTTGTAAACCATACATACCTCACTGCTCCATATCACGTACATACCTATCTTCCATTGTTTCTCACCATCACATACAAACCTAACTTCCACCATTTCTCAACATTCCACATCTTGTCCTAACCGGATCACAAGGTTTGACATTAATGACAACATTCACACAAATCTAACAATCTCCCCCTTTGTCATTGATGGCAAAACATTTGAAAAAGAAAAATCTCAAAAATAAAAATATGTCTGCATTCATATTTGCATCATGTATCTCCCCCTACTCATATCACTCATATCTATCCATTTCTCCTTTTCCATTTACCTTTGTCCCCCTTTGACATCAAGGACAAAGGGTTCCTTCAATCAACAACAAAAAAGGATATCAAAATTATTTATCAACCAAAAGGAATTCTTACCTACTCTTCTTCTGAAAAATCCACTTGTATTTCTCTTTAAGTTCTGAAAGAAAAACCTTCCAGGAATGTATTGCTAGTTTAATACTAACTAATATGCTTCTAGTTTCAACCAATGGATCAATAACATGAGATGAGTTGTCCAAAATGGACAGATTCTGTTAGTATTCTTCTACATCTTTAAGAAGTCCTGAAAAATGTTCTAATTTGGCTTCAACAATTTCTTTCACTTTCTAGAAAATATTCACAATGTCTTCTTTTTGTCTTTGAACTGATAACAACTCATCTTGCAAAGAGCCTACCTTTTTCCTTTAACTACCATATTTATCACTCAAAAAATCAAATTCTTTGTCGATAGAGTTTAGTTTAGATTCGATTGATTCAACTTTCACCTTGAAGTTTTCCATCACAACGGATAATTCGAGACAAAACCTGTATACTCTACTAGCGCTATCAATACAATCCTTCATTTCATGAATGCATTCTATCAAAGTCCTCTAAGAATCATTGCATCTCTCTAACATGATCTGCATATCATATGTTTATATCTCTAAAACATCTTCTCTTTGCTCCATAATAATTAGCTTTTCTTCAGCCAAAGGAGATTTTAGATCATCTATTTCAATGACATCTTCCTATTTTCAGTATTTCTTCTACTTCTCAAGTTCTAGAGAACTAGAAAACACAGTATCCTTCACTTTCCTCTTTCCCAAGGTGAGACTCTCCTTAGTAGAGTTGGTAATAGGGGACACTGGATTAATACTCCAAACCTCCTAAAATTCCTTAAAGTAATCTTCACATGCTTTATCTTTCTTTTCCAAGCAATTTAGATACTGATAGATCTACTTTGCAACAAGAACTTGCGACTTTGATAACACAATTTCTTTCAATGGCAGAGACCTAAGAAAATACATTGCTAAGCATATAAGAAAAGATCCAAACTAGAAGGGGTAGCTTTGATTCTATGTTTAATGTTCTCTAATAACTAATTCTTCAATAATTCACATAAATTGAAATGCCATCTTCCATAACAAGCTTATGCGCAACAATTACAACAATATTTGAGGTAGAACCTTCCCTATTTTTGAATTAAATTTTGTAAGAGATATTGTATGCAACATACCTTACCACAAGATTAACAATTATGTCAATCAACAATGCTCTTTGATCTCCCATAGCCTAGTTAGGGTTTCAAATTCCTTGTTCTTCACAATCTACTTTACTAGAACAATTCATTTGTCACATAGCCTAGTAATTACTAAAATGATATATTTAGTGATTGGATAGAATTTCTCCAACATGATCCAATTATTCTGTACTCGACTTAGGATAAGCTTGATCAAATATTCATTATCAAGCCATGGAAATTCACTCCATAGATCTAGTCCTTTCTACCCTAACTCTTTAATCTCTTTTAATTATGTGTCTTTTAAATTGCTTTCCATTTTCCTAATCTTTTTAGTATCAAATTCATCCAATCATAACTTTTCTAGATATTTAAGATCTCTATTGCTCCATTCCCTGATGATCATCTTGGATTCCTTGATGTGAACTCTTTATTTGCTTCTATTCTCCAATTTCTTATCTACTCCTTAGATTCCTTTCTTCGCATAATGTAGAAAATGATCTCAAAGTTGTATATTTATCTTTCCAATCACATCTAGTGTTTACTGCCAAAAATAGTGTCTTGTCAATGATGTTAGCATCTTTATTAATTTACCAAATTGCATATCTAACATAGTCATGCTGAACCCACAATATGAACTACTTTGGAGAGGGGGGTCGAATGATTTTCCTTGAGAATTCCCCCCTGAGATAAAGTAACAAGTTTAGTTACTGGAGGAAGAGGTGCTTGCACCAGATTACGGTACACTAGGTTTGCTTGCATTATTCACCTCCTTCTTTCTCCATACGATGAATTCCTTTTCATTATTCACCTCCTTCTTTCTCCATACGATGAATTCCTTTTTATTAGATTCACAAGTCTTGACCACATTCTTCTGCATAGAATTCTCCACTACAACCACATTTCTGCACTTACTATCATAATGTCTAGTTTGTTTGCACTTATAACATTTGATGTTCCTCTACATTGAATTCACTGAGTGTATTCTAGATATACACTGATTAGCTTTATGATCATAACCTTTGCATAGATGACAATAGCCATGAAATGTCCTATAATATTCATCCCATTCATTTCAACCAGATAACAATTCTAATTCATACCATGATTCCTATAGTAATTTGCCTTATGACCAAACTTCTTGCAATTAAAACATTGAGTGCTTAGTTCCTTCATGCTTCTACATTCTATAGCCTTATGACCAAATTTATTGCATTGAAAACAATAACCTTTAAATGATGGGTACCTTTGTGTATTCAGTTGTTGTATCTCTGATTCTGGATTTTTCTTGCAACTTCAAGTTTCTTCTCTTCTTCCACCTTAACTTCCTTGCCTTTGTCTTTGTATTTCAGATTTAAATAATCATTGATTTCAAATCCTATCTAGTCTTTTCTATTTCTAGATGTCAATCAAGTCATCTAGTAGTTTGTTGCTTTCATAAACTTTAGTTTCTATCTTTAGCTTCTTCACTTCTTGTTCTGGCTTTTCACATTCTTCAATATTTAGCTTAATTGAATCTCTTTGAGTTTCTTCCTCTTTGTTCTTTTTCTCAATTTTTAGCATCATATTTTTAACGGTTTCATTTGCCTACTTTAATTGATTTTTAACTTCCTTATGTCTCAACTTGAACTTCTGGATTTATTCTCTCATCTTCTACACACATTCATTCGCTACCTTTACATTCTCTTTCAATTTCTCATTCTCAAATTCCACACTTTCCAGATCTTCAAGGGCTATCTTCAATTCTTCATCTCGATAATATTCTCTATCCATACTCATCAATGCCATGATTCAAGCAACAAGGATCTCCCTCAAGTGGTTAAGCTAGAAAATAAAGGACCAACTCTGATACCAATTGTATAATGGATGAATGAACTGAAATACTGAGAGGGGTGTGAATTGGTATTCCCATAGAAATAAAAACTTTTAGTAATTTTAACCTTATCAATTAATCTCATCAACATGAAACAACAAATGCAGAATAAATGAAAAACATAATCAAAAGATAGACACCATAATTTTATACATGGAAAATCCAAATGAGAAAAACCACAAAGAGGGTTAACTCTCAAGAAAATATAACTATTTATATGATGTTTACAAAAGGATAGCTCACTGCCAAATGGCTCACTGCTTGATTACAATACAACCCATTGTCAGAATACAACACGGCTCACTGTCGAAATGCTCACTACAATAGAAATAAGTGAAATAAAGAAAATTGCATCTCCAAATGCATGAGGTCAGTTCCAAGATAAGATCAGATATCAAAACAACAACTTACAATAGATCCGGTAAGGGATCTACGCAACACTTTATCCAACCTATCAACACAATTGCTTGCTGAAGATTCGGCCAGGGATTACTTCAACTCTATCTTCAATGTATCAATCAAACTACTTGCAATAGATTCGGTAAGGGACTACTAGAACAATGTCTTCAATCTCTCAACACAACTGCTTGTAGCAGATCCGGTAAAGGATTCCTGCAACACTTTTACTACACTCACACTTTCCACACCTATACACACCTTCACTCTCACCTCATACTTTACTACTCACATACATTCACTTTCTTTTCCTTGTGCACCTCACACACACACACATATCAATAAGCACATACACCAAGATAATATTTTGACCAAGCACAAAATCTTTATACAAATAATGCATTGCTCAAATCAACACGCTAATCAAACATACCTCAACCAAAATATGGTAACCAAGTTAGCCTTCATTAATCTTCTATATGCTTCAATTACTAGAAAAAAATAAGGTTTGTCGAACCCATAAACATGGACCCATAAACACAAACTCTAAGTGTAACAACTTCCAACTTCAAGATATAAATGCCACAAATTCCACAACATACCTCACTTCTCAATATCACATACATACGTATGTTCCAATGTTGCTCAACATCACATACATACCTGACTTCCAGTATTGATCAACATGCTACAACCAGTCCTAACCAAATCACAGGGTTTAATATCAATGACAAAATTCACACAAATCTAACAAAGTTATAGTTCAATAGGATGTCATAGAGAAAAAAGATAAGGGAAGAATGGAGGGGGATGAGGAGCTAATAAAATTAATGGCATTATCCAGAGTGGAAGCAAAAATTACTGAAGCCAAAGGAAAAATGTGGTTCCTTGAGGAAAGTTTAAGACAAAAAAATTAAGAACTACAAAAGGTTACTCAACAAAAAGAGTGAATTCAAAAAGAGGTAGATGAAAAAGAAGATAAATTGAAGAAATAAACGATGGAAATAGAGGAGGTTCTCCACCAAGCTAATGCTCAAGCATTGGGTGATGCTAAAGAATTAAAGAAATTGAAAGAGCAATTAAAACAAAAATAAAGTCAATTGAAAATCCAAATTGTTCATCCTCATGATCATGAAGCCTTGACTTCATCTTCTCCTCCTAGGTATATTTCCTTGACTTCCATGAGGTATAAACAAAAATATTGAATTGACTAAGTATCTTGAAGAGAGAAAAACAAAAAAATGATTCCACTCATAGACTAGAACAAGTAGTAGGCGCGTCTTCAACACTTCGGGCTATGAGAAAGCCCCCTGGAGTCTATGCCTTGTTTTTAAGGGAAAGATTTTTACAATGGAAAATCAATCAATTGGTGCTAAGTAGAAAAATTGAATATGGGGATGATGATGATTTTCTTGGAAATTTTTATAATAGTGACCTTGGTTATCAAAACCAAATGTGTGAATATTATTTACACAGTTTTCTTTTAGGTCATTTCTATCAATCTTTTCTTAATATGTTTGTTGGTGATGTTCAGATTAGAGCATGTGTGTCTTTGTTGCAAAATAAGATAAAATGGGAAATTAGGCTTAATCAGTACATAGAAGCACATAGTAAATTAGGCCTCCCCATGAGAGATGAGACACCAAGGTCATTGGAATTCAGAAATAATTTCACTTCCATCTCACAACTCAATAAAGTAAAAGTAGTTTACAAAAATAAAGGTGTAGCAAGCATTTAGGTTTTCAAAGATGTGCAAAATCAACCTCCTTATCGAGCTCTATAGACATCCAAGGCAAGGTTTAATACCATACTAGTCCAGTTAAGAAGGAAAGAACCTATTTCTCCTCACAATATCACCTAGAGTTTAACTAGAGTACGATCGGTAATTGCAATAATAGAAGAGCAACAAGTAGAATGGATAGTGTAAAGTGGAAAATTTGGAGCTAAGCCAATTCACCACTTGTAAGGGGGAAATTACTAAGCTCAATTTTCACTTGGAGAAACTTTACATTCAAAAGAGGGGTTGAATCTACTAGATCCAATCCTAAATGATACAAGGACTAAATACTAAGTAGATTGGTTGAAATTGGAATGTGGTTGACCCTCTTTTGTAAGTTGAATAGATAAAGTGCTGAAATTGAAGACAAAGTAAGTGGAAACAGTGAGCTACAGATTCAAGATTTAGTCATGCACCTGGACCTAAGAAGTTTGAGATGATTCAGAGTTGCTTTGTGAAATCAAGCAAAATTTGCAAGGACTGTATGTTTGGATAGGGGCACCCCCAACTTGGTCCTTCAAACTTTCCACGCATCAAAAAGGGTTTTTTCATCTCTTCAAATAAAGCTTACATCCCCAAATACAACTGCGCACTTGCTTCCTACACATAGAAACAAGAAGAAAGGAGTTGGGAATAGGGGTTTTCCTAAGTCAAACCCCAAGTTGGAATCAACATTGAAATAAATACTACAAATACTTGAAATAAATGATGGAAAGGTATACCTTCGAATCTGCAATAGATGATGATGATTCTTTGCTTAGATGTAATCACATATGTTTTATGAAATGGCATGAACATGAAAAAACCCTAACACACACATGCTTGCAAATGAATTATGTAATGTTGCTCTAATGGATAGATGAGGAATATGCAACCTTTAGGAAAGCTAGATTATGAATTCTTGAATGCCTGATGCTTGATTGTAGTCTCCTTGCCTTCTCCACTTTGTCATGCTCTCACCTTATGATTGATGGATTATCTTATGCCAAATGAGAGGAGAAAAACTCATTATATACTTTCCTATCGTAAATTGTTTTAATTTTCTGACATAGGCTGATATGGGGGATTATTTCCCGCTCACATTTGAGATAGGTCCCCTTTAAGGGATCCCAAGGTACCACACCCTAGTCCTAGTGGCGATTAGAGAACCATGCCCTGGTTGTGCCCTATTTTAGGGCAGGATCAAGGTGGCCATGATAAGTGCAAGGTAAAAAATGAAATTTAGTTGCATATAAGAGGCATAAATAGGTCTTGATCAAGCATGGGGATGAGACTGGTAAGGTGAGGGCCTAAAATGCGATCAAAATTGTAAGGGGTGCAATTTTAGGATTCCACATTTAGCCCCCATATTAGTAGGAGTATACGATTATGCAAATAACCACGATAAAGTAGAAGAAAGAGAGATGAAGAAGATGAGGAATGCGGAGAAAGATCATAAGGAGTATAACATATCACTAATTTTGAGGAACCAAACCCCAATCTTAGGATCTTTACTCACTCAAACAAATTCATGGGCACATAAAAAGACACACAACAAAAGCTAAGAGTAACAAACAAGACCTCAAGTCAACTAGTCAAAGAGACCTCGATATCAAAATGTCTCAACAACTAATATTATTCTTGAAAAATGCCATCTCATGAACACAAGTGATCACATAAAAGAGAAAAGAAAGCATCATCCATGAACTATCAATAGAAAAACTATGAGTTCATGAGAAGAATACGAGAGAGCATGAATACACGCTACATGTGTTTATCCATGTGATCCATGAGGACAATGATGAGAGAGAGCATGGACTACTCACCCCTAGATTTTTTTATCTCGGTGATCCATGGTGGGAAAAGGACATGGAAAACTCGGCCCTAGAATTTTTATCTAGGTGATCCATGTGGGGAGGAGAGTAACAATAGTCTAGTTTTTTTTAGCTAGTTCCACCCATCCTCATGCGTGTGTGCAATTGATATTTGGTTTCAAGTGTATAGCCCCTCATGTAAGATTCTTTTCTTTTTTTTTGAGTGTGCTTCAACCTATTTAAGACATGTAATGTAAATGCAAATTCCAAGTGGTGAATCAAATGTTGCATCTAGTTTCAATTGTGAAGCATCTCACTCTAAGAGTTTTTACTCTGGTTCCAAGAATTGACACCCCATTTAAGATAGATACTAGCTTGGTTTTGAGGCCATCTCATTGAAGAGTCTTTGCTTTGGTTTCGGTGATCTGTAACCCCATTTAAAACAAGCTACGTCTATTTTTGGGTGTGAAGCATCCCTCTCTAAGAGTTTTTACTCTGGTTCCGAGAATGAACACCCTGTTTAAGACATGCAAAAGTATAGTACAATATGGTACAAAGGGAGCGATGTGGGTGCCCCCCCCCCCTTAAGATGTTAACATATTTCCATGATGATGTCTTAAGGAAGATATAGACAAGGATACCATACCTTCAACACCAAGGAGATATCCTTTAAGCAACAATATCATAAATCCAAGCTAGATATGGAATACTCTTCAAGAAAGGATAAGGTAGTTGAAAAAGAGATATCTTGCAACAAGTGTAAAGGGGATCCTCAAAGGAGAAAAGATCTTTTCTCAAAATACATCTACCTCCAAGAGGAGCTATCTTGAACAAACATAACATCTTCTACCAAAAGAAAGGTAGGGGGAGCAATAATTCCTACCTTCCTCCTATTGCTAGGTGAAAGGTATTCTTGATGAAGGATGACACACTTTTGACCCAATGTGAGGGGTAAATTTATGATAGATATACATTTCCAAGTAGAGAAGAGGTTATCACCAAGGACTTACACCTCTTGTATAAGAAAGAATCCTTGAGCAAACAATAACTTCAAACAAGGAATGACACAAAATCATGAACAAACACCACTCCACAAAGGAAAAGTAGATCCTTAGAGAGGAGAGAGAGAGGAGGATAAATAAATCATTGCCCCCAAGTGTAAGGACAATGATAAGAATAACACAATCCTCTAACGAGAGATTATTCATAAGATACGTATCATTTCAAACAAAGAATAGGTCCTGACAAGGGACACACATGTACGTTAATGAGGTTAACTCAATGTATGAAAGGGCATCATGTTTTGAAAAATGCAATGAAAAAGAAGAGGTAATATTCAATGAGAAAGAGTGAGATAGAATAAGGACCACAAAACTTCTCTAAGTAGAGATCATACATAAAAGGTGTATCATTTCAAGAAAGGAATATGTCCTAACCAAGGAACAAACATGTGCTCGCATGAAGGATAACTCAATGCAAGAAAGGACATCAAGTTATGAATAATGCCATCCATAATAAAAATAGTGAAACCTTAGGAAGAGAGAAGATAATATTCTTGCCCCCAAGAATAGAGACAAGAATAAATAGAGTATTATGTTGATCACTAAATATGATTGCACTTGAAATTGTACCACCATGAATGACAATGAGCCTCAAATAGGTAGGCTAACAATGTCACATAGTGAGGAGCAACATAATAGGAACTTGAATGTTATTTGAAATGATCATGAGAAATATACCATTCATCATCAGATGTTATTTTTATTATGCCTAGATAAATATAATGTTGTATTTTTGCTTTCAAATCTTGACACTCATTAGTAGAATGGCCATGAATTTGATGATACTTACAAAAAGAAGAATTTTCAAGATTTTGTTTATGTTTCCTTCTTCTTTTAGGGAAAAGGAGAGAGATTAAATTGGCATGGAGAAGATTGGACAATACATTTTCTTGTTGTAACATAAAATTTTAATGAGAATGTGTGGATTCACTAGACAATGGAGGAGGAGTTGTTGACAAATCAAGAGGTTGTAAACCTAGCTTTTCACTAGAAAAGTGTGATTTCTCACAACTTTCATGACTTTGTTGCACACATCCTAAAACTTGTCCATTACATCCATGTGTAGGATCAAGAGGGGGTTTTCTCTTAGGTGGAATTGGATTGAATTTTAAAGAGGCCCAATCAATTTTTAGACATGATTTAGGAGAAACATTTTGAGTATCAAATTCCAACATCTTAGATTTTCTAGAAAAAGGTGTGAAATCTAAGGACCCCCAATCGTCCTCTAAGAGTTCTTCTGTAGTAGGAGATGGTGTATTTGTTTTAATTGGAGAGAGAATTGTAGGAACTAAGAAAGCATATTGTGCTTCAATTCGTAAGGTGTGATATAAAGCAAACACCTCATTGTTATATGTGTAAGGCACTGTATGAGAATTAGGAAGAATTTTTTATTTCTTAGCAATATGAATTTTATTGATTTGATCTTTGTTAGGGTCTTCATTTTTGGGAGAGAGAGCATTACAATTATGGAAAATAGCATCATCTTCTTTCTCTAAGGTATCTTTATGATTAAGACAATCAATAGGAAAGAGAATATCATATGTAATTGATGCTTCATCTCTAGGAGGAAGGCAATTGGAATGAATAGAAGGTGATGTGTTATCAAAAGAATTTTCAGTCATTTCAACTTCTTCTACCAAAATATCATCCTCTTTCTCTAAGGTATTCTCATGAGGGAGGAGCATATTAAGAGAATAATCCAAGCCATCCTCTAATGGTTCATCCCAAATAGAGAGATAATTGAGAGAAATGTTAAAAATATCTTCTTGCATCAATATGTCCTCTTTAGGGAGAGAAATTTTGGGAGGGGATTATTTGTAGGTTCGTAAAGGGAGTTTTCATATATCTTAAATCCTTTTAGTTTAATAACCTCCTCTTGTAACAAAGAAATTTGACATTTTTCCCAATCAAGAAAAGGAAACTTGCAATGAAAGAAGTGAATCTAGATGTAATCCACAAATTAACTTATAAATTAGGGTTTTTGTAAATTCAACCTCTAAATTTATGTAATTCAAATGAGATCTAGGAGGGGAATTTTGAATTTTGAATTTTGAAATTTGAATAATGCAAAATTCTAGGAAAAATGATTATTTAATTATATGAAGAAATTGATTGAAATAATAAAGAGAAATATTGTCATGCCCCGCCAGGGAACCCGATAGGACAAGAACAAAAGTTTCAAAATATGCTACAATTTTTTTTTAATATAACATACATCTACCAATTCTAGAAAGTAAACATACTTAATGCCCTTGCAAGTTCCCTTTAATGTTCATCAACATAATTGAAAGATATAACAACTTAACACATAACGTAATGTGCATAAAACAAACATACAACGATCTTCTTATTTTTGAGCATGATATAATATTTCATAACACATTAACTTTACTATCTATTTGATACGCTACAAAGCTTTTATCATTTCATTTGAGACAAAAGTAAAAGTACATAAAAATCCTATTTCCCATAATCCCATTCCCACTATAGAATGAATAACTATCATTTGCATCATTTTCCCCTTGATTATTATTTACAACATCCATGCAATTAATACTTTTCATTTAATAACAACATATATAATAATGCAATTGTAGTTTCTATTAATGCCTTCTACTCAATTTTCATAACAACACAATAAGATCATAAAGAGATAGGATAGGAAGGGTAATATAACTTTTAAAAACATTGTTTCAAATACAAAGTAATCATCCCTTATCATAGTTCCTATAAACTACCCTCCCTTTTACAATGTTTTTCATAACATTACATGTTTATTATAAGACCATTCATGGCTTACAAATAATTTTTACAATATTTGAATGTACTAGTTCAAAAGCAAGGTCTTCAACATCTTCAACCAAGGATCAAGAAGCATCATCAAAAGAGATCACGAACACACCTCAAAAAATATTTACCACCCAACCACATGGAACCACAAAGGTCCACTCCCCCATGCTAGGAGATAAAACCAAGGTCCACGCAAGTACTAGGGCAATACTAAGGCCATGAGACATGATTCCCCAAAACAATCAACAATAACCACATATCACATAACAACATCAAATGACATCATAAGAGAGAGAGAACCAGAACACCTACTAGGTGGGTGTCATCATATAGCCTTAATGTCGGGATCCACCCTGCCTACCATGTACCATGGTCCCCTCTCAAAAGGATCCACCCAGCCTATAACAATGGTTGCGGTACTCCAACAGGCCTATATGGACTAAAATAATCATTTATCTTGTATTAGTGTGTTATAGCCCAACCCAACCCAGGTTCATTTTAAAAAGGTTATCACTTGAATTAAACCCACTCATAGGATCTCTTAGCAACCACTTTGGGTCCTTGCAACCTATAGTGAGCCACCCACCTAGGGTATCTAGTTACCCTACTCAAACATTCATCAAACAAAAAAATAAATAATTCATCTCACACAATCAACATATAAGTTCAAATACTCTCCCATCTCCTCCAAACCATAAGGATGAGTCTGACCCTTATCTCTAAGCCACAATCAAGCATGAGAAGGAGGTGGCCAATGCATAACATATATAAAACACTTATTTATTTATTTATTTATTTTGAGTTTTTTTATTGACAAAAAATTAGTCTCGGTACGGGGAACTTAACTTTCAAATGAACCGTTTGATTTCCCTAAATTTTGGATATGTTTTAGTACACCTAGATTTATACATTTTCACAGAAGAGATTTGAAAAATATTATTTGTAATGAAAGTTATGAATAACAGAATAGGAACTATCAAAACTAGGACAATCATAAGAATGGAAATCTTGTTTGTTAGGTTGATACTTGACACTTGAAGAATAGTTGTTGGTTGAGATATGATATTTAATTATAGATGTATTTTTACATTTGAATCACTAAAGATCATAAATAATTTTTATATAAAAAAAAAAATACAAGAGTCATTACTCCCCAACATGACACTCATTTTCTCCAAATTGAATTTCCCAACCAAAGCATATCCCTTACACAAACAAGGAAAGATGCAGAAGAAAGTATTTCTAGAATAATATACAGATTTTTAAATTTAAATTTTCATCTAATATTCATTTAAACTATGCAAGCATAACATACAACACAAAAATCACAACACAAGCAAGCCACATGGATTCTTCCTAGAATGAGGCCTACCTTGGGTCCTGTGGAGAAATTATTTTGAGAAAGAACAAGCAAAAATCCAACCCCTTCCTGTGCAAATCTCTCTTCCTACTCCTAAACCTTCAAATTTCTTCTAATTTATCTTCCCAGAAATACCAACCCCCTTCCTCCAAAATACAAACTTCAATAAATAATACCTTGTATAGTTGGAGAGGTTGTTTTATGGGAAGCAACTGTTCCAACCTCTACGGTTGGTATTATTTATTAACACTAACTATAATAGTTTATTTAAAATTTAATAGATACCCCACGCAAATAAGTATACTAAATACTAGATAGCTAAAATAAAAATCTCAAATAACACATATAGCTCAATGGTAAATATCAAGACTCATATAAGAGAAGTCATAGGTTCAAAACTCATTGACTAAGATAACATTATTTTAAACCTCGATCTTTTTATTTTATCCTTTTTTATATATATAGAATTAATAAAAACAAATATTATATTACACATACACACACACACACAATATATATATATAGGCATATATGTGTGCACCCATATATGTGAATATATATATATATATATATATGTTCATAAATATAACATAATACATCTATATTACTTTTGTTTCATCTTTTTAATGCAACATAACATAAGCCACTTAAATCATTTAATGTGTAGGCATCCTATCAAAGAAATAATCAAACATTATATAAAAATTATTACGAACAACATAAATCAGAACCAATCAAAATGCTCAAACCAATACCCATTGTAAACATGACATTGCCCAACCCTCAAGATAGGGTGGTCTTCCTAAATGGGAGACCTATGTCCAATAGTTTTACTTGTGGGAACCTTGGTGTTATCTCCACAACAAAAAAATTCAAGGATTTAGAGGCACACTCAGACCTGTATAGCCAGGTGGAGTCGATGCCTAGTACCTGCAATCCTGCATCACCGAAACGATAGAAATATATATCCATATACAAATGACAAACAAGGAGGGGGAGTGCAGCATCGTGTGGGTCTCTATAGAGTAACTACGACTACCTCCCCTCATCCTATAGATATCTCATATAATAATCTATTCCAAGCATGATTGGGTTATCATTGTTAGCTCGAGATAATAAACATATAATATAGCAGCCATATGAAAAGATTATCATAATGAAATCATGTACATAAACCAATGAAACCCCTAACTCACTAATGCATTAGATAACATACTGAACCATAAAGGTACAAATATAACTAAATATATCTCATCATCTACTCTAACAAGGAAATATAGAGTCCAATATCACCAAATATAACAAATAATATCCATGACAAGAAAAGTTGCTAGGGTGGGTATTACATAATGCAATCTCCTAGGAAATTGAAAATTATCCATAACATATTGAATTTCAAAATTAGGGCCTAGTTAAAATAACCTCTTAATTTTAATATTAAAAATTGGAAAGAGGGAAGATTTAAATATAAAATTAGGGTTTTCCAAAACTAACCTCTTAATTTTAAAATTTAAAATATTGAAATGTTGAAATTTGAGAATTGAAAGGATTAATTTAATTTTAAAAATTAGGGCTCTTTTTGTTAGACAGTTCAGATAACCGAAAGACAACTGAGAGGGGGGGGGATGAAATAGTTGTCATAGATTACCAAAAGCATTATCTATTTAAAATAACAATACCAGAATAGCAGTTAATCCAATTAAGCATAGACAATAATCACAGAACAAAAGCCATCCATACAACACCAAGATTTGTACATGGAAAACCTAATAAAGGGAAAAACCATGGTGGGAAGCCTACCCACAGTTAGATAATACTTCTGTAGTAGGTATGTGAATTTACAATGAAGGGGCCTGCACTTGCAAGAAGGCCAATAGCCTAGAGCACACTACTCATCACAAAAGGAGTCTCACTGACTACATACAATTCTAGACTACAATCTGGAGAAGTGTTGAACTACAAAAGATAGCATCTCCTATGCCTGAGTACAGTTTTGATTAAGCTCAATACCAGAGGAATAAATCCTCTTACAAACCCAAATCGATCTCCATTGATCGACCAAATCCTCTGTCTGAATGATATTACAATATTCACACACTACATTTCTTGACCATGACCTCTTACAATAGCCATGATGATCTACAATGAGATCTTACATCTTATTTATACAAACCATCGACCATAAACAATCAGGTCGGCTACTAGAAAATAAACCAATTAAATTATTATAAACCATGTCGGCCTTAGACTATAGCAAGTAATATCCAACACATAAGACATCCCAAAAATGCAACAATAATTCTTGTCCACAAGTTACATTAATGTTAGGCCATAGCCTAGATCAATCGAGACCAAGTATAGGTCCACACGCTTCAGTAATGATCTCCAAATGCCAAGTCTCAAACAAGATTACCAACATCATCTTGAAACTCCATTAGAAGCTGCATCAAAGATCTCCACCAAAAGATCTATCAGTGAAACCCTTGCCGAAACTAGAAACCAATCTTTTGTGTAAGCAGGATAATCATCCAATCACCAGACTGAAACCAATTGACCAAATATGAGTATAGGCATTATAAATAAGCCAATTCCATCACCAGATTATACTGAAGTTAACCAGATCATGCTGGATCCAAGTTAACCAAAAACCACTCAACCTACCAAGACCATAAGTGTGTCGGTAAAGCATCCAAAGAGCTAGTGTTGACATCAATGATAAAACATTAATGCAACAGATAATCAATTCCACCAAATGGCCAACAATCTCCCCCTTTGGCATTGATGGCAACACTAGATGTGAAAAACACCTAAGTACCAAGAAATGCCAAACAAGTCTCTCCCTGTGAAAGACAACCAACAATCTCCTGCATATAGCTTTGAATATCAATGTCTCTCCTATGATTTTTATTTTTCTTCTTTCTTTGTCTTTTTCACATTAGTATCTCCCCCCCTTTGACATCAATGCCAGAAATTTGACAGAAATATCAAGGTAAAAACATAAGCCTCTGAATCTCAAAGCTGACTACTCCCCCTGAGCAATAGCATCCCACATCAGTGCTAGAATGAATATTATCTTTAATAATGTGTACCAGACTGATGCCAAAATTCATCAATCAAGTCTCTACCAGAGGGGCAGAAACCCCCAATCTGTCTCTCAGGTACTCAAAAGATTCCTTGGATAAAGGTTTAGTGAAAATATCTGCAATCTGTTCTTTAGTGTTCACATAAACTAGTTTAACTTCATTTTCTTCCACCTTTTCCTTCAAAAAGTTATACTTGATAGATATGTGCTTTGTCATAGAGTGAAATACTGGATTCTTTGATATATCAATAGAAGCAGAGTTATCACAGTGAATAACTATTGGTGCATCACAATCCACCTTTACATCCTTCAGCATTTGCTTCATCCATAAAACTTGTGTACAATTAGTAGCAGTAGCAACATACTCAGCTTCAGCAGTAGATAAAGAAGTACATGACTATTTTTTGCTGATCCATGAAACCAACTTCTTTCCAAGAAAGAAAGCTCCACCAGAAGTACTTTTCTGGTCATCAACATCTCCGAGCCAGTCAGCATCTGTATATGCACGTAAAGTGAAGTTATCATCTTTAGGATACCACAAACCATATTTTGATGTACCTTGCAAGTATCTAAAAATCCTTTTCACCGCCATCTCATGATTTTCTCTAGGATTGCTTTGAAATCTTGAAACAATACAAACAACATTCATAATGTCAGGTCTAGTCTGAGTTAAATAAAGTAGACCTCCAATCATAGATTTGTATCTTGTAAGATTTATCAGTGCAAAAACATCTTTCCTTGTCAATTTCTCACTTGTAACCATAGGTGTACTTAGCGTTTTGAATCTCCCATACCAAATTTCTTCAACAATTCCTTATCATATTTAGTTTGACAGATAAAAATACCTTTGTCTATCTGAGTAATCTGCAAACCTAAGAAAAATTCCATCTCACCAATCATAGGCATCTCAAATTCTTTCTCCATGTTCTTAGAAAATTCTATGCATAATTTGTCTTCACCTCCAAAAATAATGTCATCAACAAATATATCATCATCGATGATTTTATAATATAAATTATTGTCAGCACTGCCTTTAGTAAAACCAAGCTTCAAAAGATATTTATCCAACCTTGCATACCAAGCTCTAGGTGCTTGTTTCAATCCATATAAAGCTTTCCTTAACCTACAAACCATATCTATATCATCTGATAGTGAAAAAACATCAGGTTTCTCAATATAAACTTCCTCATCAAGATCCCCATTCAAGAATACACATTTAACATCTATCTGATAAACCTTGTAGTTTTTATAAGTAGCATAGGCAACAAATAATCTTACAGCTTGAATCCTAGCTACAGGTGCAAAAGTTTCTCTATAATCAATTCCTTCTTTCTAAGAATATCTTTTACAAACCAATCTATCCTTATTCCTTATAACTTTACCATCCTCATTCAATTTATTCCTAAAAACCAATTTAGTTCCAATAACTTTTTTTATTTTTATGCTGAGGAACCAAAGTCCATGTGTTATTTTTCTCAATCTGATCTAATTCTTCTTCCATAGCTTTTCTCCAAAATTCATCTTTACATGCCTCAATTACTGATAATGGTTCAACTTGTGAAACTAGGCATACCTCATTAGTTGCCAGTCTTCTTCTTGTCATCACTCCATTTCTCTTATCCCCAATGATTTGATCTTTAGAATGATTCAATCTCACATACCTAGGAGTCTTCTGGCTCTCTGTTCCTCTTCCCTTTTCTTCAGTTACTATAGAATTTTTTGATGTTGCTAGAGTAACTGGTTCAACTCTTTGTTCCGATAGAGGTGCTACCAGTTTAGATATAATCATTTCCACTGTTAGTTCCTTCTCATAAATTCTGATTTGACTTTTGCTTAGCTCATCTACTTTGACATTAGCACTCTCCACCATTTTCTGCAATCTCTTGTTATAACATCTATATGCTTTGCTTTCATTAGAATAACCAACAAATATGCCTTCATCACTTCTAGGATCAAATTTCCCAATAGCATCATCTCTTCTGATATAACATTTACAACCAAAGAAACTGAAATACTTAACTATAGGTGTATTGCCAAACCATAATTCACAAGGTGTCTTACTGATTTCTCCTTTGATATGTACTCTATTAAATGTATAAACTGTTGTGCTAACTGCTCCTCTCTAGTAGATATGAGGTATATTTGCTTCCATCATCATTGTTCTAGCAAAATCCAAGATAGTTATGTTTTTCCTTTCCACAACTCCATTTTGTTGAGGTGTCTGGGGAGCACAAAATTGTCATCTAATACCATGCTTGTCAAAAAAGTTATTAAACTCACCAGATGTGAATTCTCCACCATGATCTGATCTCAAACATTCAATCTTCAATCCTAACTTAGTTTCCACTTTAATCTTAAAGATTTTAAACTTTTCAAATGCTTTGGATTTTTCTTTCAAAAAAGTAACCCACTTCATTCTAGAATAGTCATCAATGATTAGCATGAAATATCTATCACCATGAAAACTTTTAACTCTAGCAAGGCCACATAAATCAGTGTGAATAAGATCAAGAACATCATTTGATTTATCTTGTATACTCCTAAAAGAGGTTCTGACCTATTTACCCATTTGACATTCTTTGCATACCAGATTATAGGGCTTCATAATCTTAGGTATATCTCTAACAGCCTTAGTTGAACTGATCTTCAGAATGCAATCAAAATTTACATGACACAGCCTTTTATGCCATAACCAACTTTCATCAATCTATGTAATCAAACATGTCTTCTCATCGGAGTTCAAATGAAATATGTTACCTTTTGTCTATGTACCAGTTGCAATCTCCAAGCCAAATCTGTTAATGATTTTTCATTTTTCATCCTTGAACTGTAATTGAAATTCCTTATCTACCAATTATCCTACGCTCAAAATATTATGATTCAAACATTCAACATAATAAACATTGTCATTATTGTTCTTACCATCCAATGATATAGTTCCTTTTTCCTTAATCATACATGCCTTGTGATCTCCAAATCTAACTAATCCACCATCAATTTCTTGCAAAGATAGAAACTTTCCTTTATCTTCAGTCATATGATGTGAACAACCACTGTCAATTACCCATTCATCCTTATCCTCAATTTTAGTAGCAAGTGCCTTCTCCTCTGGTAAATTCTCTTCCAGTGCTGGATCATCTTCCTTGATAGCCAAGAATACCCATTCTTTCCCATTGTTGTATCCACTAGCAAAGTCTTCTACCGATTCATCATCTGAATGAGTAATACCTTCCTCATCTGCTATATAGCATAATTTATTTTTCTTGAATTTAAACTTGTTTTGATTGGGCTTAAATGATTTCTTAACTCTTTCTTCAAATCTTAAATTCCTTTCAGGACATCTAGATGCAAAATGACCAATCTTATTACATGCAAAACATTTAAAAGGTGTTTTTCCTTCACACTTACTTCCTACCGGTCCTTTTGGTGCTCTTCTAGAAAATAGTGCTTCAAGTTTCTCAAACTCTTCATCTTCTCTCTTCATATCTTCTAATTCTTTTGCATATAAAACTCTCCAATCTTGCTTGCCAGTTGTAGATGTAGATGCATGAAAACCAGGTTCAGTTTTCACAGCTCCAAAAGGTCTGAATTCCTCAAGTTCAAAAGCAGATAGTTTTCCAACCAAAGTATCTTTGTTGATAGATGTATTAGCCATTTTTATCAACTCATTAATAGCAGTAGCCTTCAGTTGGTAAGCTAGTGGTAGGGCTCTCAAAACTTTAGAAACAATCTCATCTTCGCTCAAAGTTCCACCACAGCATTGAATTCCCATAACAATCTCATTTACTCTTTCCATGAATGCAGTAATCCTTTCATATTCTTCCATTTTCATATTTTCATATCTCACTTGGTAACCATCAAGTTTAGCAATCTTTACTATAGGGTCACCTTCATTAAGGGTCTGCAATTTATCCCATATAGCTTTTCCAGATGATTTGTTTATTAATCCCATAATTTGTTGATCAGAAAGTGCACATAAGAGGGACAATCATTCTCAATCTCCTTGTCTAGGTTTGCTAGAGGAGGATTGCCAGATCCCAGATTAAAGGGTGTGACACTATTCTTTGTGATCTCCCAAATCTTCTTGCCAAGACATCTCAAATGAGTCTCCATCTGAATCTTCCATACTGTATAATTTGTTCCTTCAAGCCTCGATATATCCCTTCAAAAAATATCTCCAGAAGAACTGGATGAACTTGAACTGTTAGTCCCCATAGGATCTTCCTCAAGCGGTTAAGCTTTCTATAGAAAGGACCAAAGCTCTAATACTAATGGTTAGATAGTTCAGATAACCGAAAGACAACTAAGAGGGGGGTGAATCAATTGTCACATATTACTAAAAGTATTATCTATCTAAAACAATAATACTAGAATAACAGTTAATCCAATTAAGCATAGACAATAATCACATAACAAAATCCATCCATACAACACCAACATTTGTACATGGAAAACCCGGTAAAGGGAAAAACCACGATGGGAAGACTACCCATAGTCAGATAATACATTTGCACTAAGTATGTGAATTTACAATGAAGGGGCCTTCACTTGCAAGAAGTCCAATAGCCTAGAGCACACTGCTCATCACAAAAGGAGTCTCACTGACTACATACAAATCCAGACTACAATTCAGAGAAGTGTTGAACTGCTAAAGATAGCATCTCCTATGCCTAAGTACAGTTCTGGTTAAGCTCAATATCGGAGGACTAAATCCTCTTACAAACCCAATTCGATCTCCATTGATCAACCAACTCCTCTATCTGAATGATATTACAATATTTTCACACTACATTTCTTGACCATGACCTCTTACAATAACTATGATGATCTACAATGAGATCTTACATCTTATTTATACAAACCCTCGACCATAAACAATCAAGTCAACTACCAAACAATAAAACAATTACATTATTACAAACCATGGAAGCCTTAGACTAAAACAAATAATATCCAACACATAAGACATACCAGAAATGCAACAATAATTCTTGTCCATACGTTACATTAATGTTGGTCCATAAACTAGATCAACTGAGACCAAGTATAGGTCCACACGCTTCAGAAATGATCTCCAAATGCCAAGTCTCGAACAAGATTACCAATATCATCCTGAAACTCCATCTAAAGTTGTACCAACACCAATTATGCAATGCATCAAAGATGTCCACCAAAAGATCTGTCAATGAAACCCTCGCCGGAACCAAAAACCAATCTTCTATGTAAGCAGGATAATCATCCAATCACCAGACCAAAACCAATTTACCAAATATGAGTATAGGCATTATGAACAAGCCAATTCCATCACCAGATTATACTGGAGTTAACCAGATCATCCCGTATCCAAGTTAACCAAAAACCACTCAACCTACCGGGACCAGAAGTCTGTCGGTAAAGCATCCAAATAGCTAGTGTTGACATCAATGACAAAACATCAATGCAACACATAATCAATTCCACCAAATGGCCAACACTTTTAATTAACCTCTTAATTTTAAAAATTTAAATTTGAAATTGTCCACAAGAGAATTAAGTTGAAAATTAGGGTCTTGTAGAAAGAACCACTTAATTTAAAATTTAAATTTGAAAATAGATCTAAGATTGGAATTTGAAAATTGAAAAATTGGAAAATGCACAAGATTTATTTAAATTTAGAAATTAGGGTTTGTTTAATTAACCGCTTAATTTTAAAATTTAAATTTGAAATTTGATCCAAAGTTACAATTTTGAATTTGAATTTGAATTTAGCAACTAACTTTGAAGAGGGAAATTCAAAATTTAAACAACTCACAAACTCAATTTAAAAAATTTCAAAAATTAGAGTTTTTGAAATTAACCACTTAATTTTTAAAAATTAATTGTGAAATTTGACTTCTAGATGAAAATTTGAATTTGCAAATTGAATGAATGCTCATATCTGAAATAATTAATCCAATTTAAATAATTGACAAGCTCAATTTTGAAAATAAAAAATTAGGGTTTTAATGAAATCAACCTCTAAATTTTTAAAATATGCAAGGAAATCACACTTGTAAATGAAAACTTGAATTTTAAATTGCATACACTAAGATCTAAAAATGAAAATCATAATTAATGGTGTAAGGAGTCGGGTTCACCAAAATGTAAAGTGGAAAATTTGGAGCTTAGTCAATTCACCACTTGTAAGGGGGACATTTACTAAGCTCAATTTCCACTTGGGGAAACTTTACATTCAAAAGAGGGGTTGAATCTAATAGATCCAATCCTAAATGATGCAAGGATTGAATACTAAGTAAATTGGTTGAAATTGGAATATGGTTGACCCTCTTTTATAAGTTGAATAGATAGTGTTGAAATTGAAGACAAAGTAAGTGGAAACAACAAGCTACAGATTCGGGATTCAGTCATGTACCTGGATCTGAGAAGTTTGAGATGATTTGGAGTTGCTTTGCAAAATCGGGCAAAAGTTGTAGGGACCGTGTGTCCAGATAGGGGCACCCCCAACTTGGTCCTCCTAACTTTTCGCATGTCAAAAAGCATTTTTTTGTCTCTATAAATAAAGTTTAAATCTAGAAGTACAGTTGTGGACTTACTTCCTGCACATAGAAAGAAGAAGAAAGGAGTTGGGAATAGGGGTTTGCCTAAGTCAAACCCTAGTTTGGAATCAACCTTGAAAGAATTACTGCAAATACTTGAAATAAATGATGGAAAGGTATACCTTTAGATCTACAATAGATGATTATGATGCTTTACTTCTTATATGTAATCACATATGTTGTATGAAATTGCATGAACATGACAAAACCCTAACACACACATGCTTGCAAATGAATGATGCAATGTTTCTCCAATGGATAGATGAGGAATATGTAACCTTGAGGAATGTTAGATTATGAATGCTTGAATGCTTGATGTTTGAATGTAGACTACTTGCCTTCTCCACTTTTTCATGCTCTTACCTTATGATTGATGGATTATCTTATGCCAAATGAGAGGAGAAAATGTCCTTATATACTTGCATGTTGTGTATTGTTTTAATTTTTCGACATAGGCAAACATGGGTGATTATTTCCTGCTCACATTTGAGATAGGTCTAAGGGAGAGGGGCCAAGATAGGTCCCCTTTAGGGGATCCTAGGGAGCCATGCCTTGGTCTTGCCCTATTTTCGGGTAGGATCAAGGTGGCCATGTAAGGTGCAAGGTGAAAAATGAAGTTTAGTAGCATAGAAGAGGCATAAACAGGTCTTGATCAAGCATGGGGATGAGATCGATAAGGTGAGGGCCCAAAATGTGGTTAAAATTGCAAGGGGCGCAATTTTAGGATTCTATAGATAGGTATGAGATTCAGGCCACCTTTGATCTTATTGCCATCATTGAGGTTGAATGCACTTGATAATTTTGCACGAGACATTATGAGGAATTGGATAGAAAGAGTGGAAGAATAGAATGGATATGCACCTCCCAGAGCTTATCATGAGTATAATTTTTAGTGTCTTCATTTAGTCCTCTAGCTTGAAGCACATAACAGGGGTTTGCTAGATCTGCCACCATGAGGACATGGTTCATAGCAGGAAGGGAAGGATGATGAGCACTTAAATATGACACTTTTAATCATAATTTATGCTTAAAAACTTTGAATAGTTTACTAATTAATGTGCCTAGTGGGAAACTATATGCATACATATTTATTTATTTTTCTCTTATACTCTTCTATTTAGAGAATATATTATAAATTTAGTATTTTCTGTTAAATGTATTACTTTTATGATTTATTAATGAAGAAACAACTGATCTTTAGGATTTTTACTGGTTTATTTCATCCTATCTTTCTTGGATATGTTTCAAATATATTTGGAAGTTATTGCAAGATGTGGAGTATGAACTTCTTGTTCAACAACATGGAATGCTTGGTCACTTGTGATCGCTCCATCTATATGAAATCTTTGTTATCTCCAAGTCTGTTTTCATCAGCTGTTCTATGGAACTTTGAGTCTCATTTGAATAATAAATGCATTTATAAAATTTTTTATAGTTTAAATTAGTAGCTATTACTCATTTAGGTGGGTAACATTGTACTTTAATTCAAATAAGGATGTGTATATTTTAGACACCTAAAAAATTTCCATTAAAATGTCCTCTTATTTAATTTCAATTTTCTAATCATGATCAAGTGGATCCAAATTAAATAATATCTTATTATCCCATTATTCACCATTATTCATCTTCATTATCTTATAATGATCATTCATTAATATTCATTATTCCATTATTATTCATTTTAATCCACTAATATATTATATTATTAAAACCATTTTCTAAATCTCTTGCATGCTCAATCCATTCCCGATTTATCATATTTCACCTCTATCTATTACACTTGCCTATGCATGTGGGATAAACACTAAAATATCCAATCTAACCTTTTATCCCACATTCTCCCTACAACCTAGATCCACTCTTGAGGACATCTATTTAAGCTCAGCCCCTCTCTCATTTGAGGCTATCTAGCAATCTAGCAATCTAGTAATTTGTTCACTCTTTGCATTCTTCTTACCTTTCATTTTGTTTTCTGTAGCTTTCTTTGCATTCATCATCTTGAATCTCAAAAAAACCATAGCTTCTTATGGGTTCTTTAGAGAGAAATATTATCTACATAAGATCTTGGTTTAAGGAGTGCAATGGAGTAGATTTTGTGACATGCATGTGCGTTCCTATTTAGATTTTGATTTGCATGTGTGTTTTGGCAGAAAAATTTCATTGTTGGATTTTGGAAGATTGAATCTTGTATTCAATCCATTTCTTGCATCTATATATATATCCCATAGCTTTCAACTAGAAAAGATAGTTAGTTAGTTAGTCCATAAGTTAGTCATCGGTTTTAGAGTCTCACTTCTTGTAATTTAAAAACTTGTTTTACAACCTCTCACGAGCCAACTGCATTGAAAATTTGAATTTGATTTGAAAACACTATGTTCATAGATCCCACTAGAGGAAGGGAATATTAGATAGTTCAAATAACTGGAAGACAACTGAGAGAAGGGCATGAATCAGTTGTCACAGATTACCGGAACCATTAGCAATTAAAACTTTAATACCGGAACCCAAAACATTAATACCAAAATGCTTAAACCAAATACCAGAATAGCAATTAAACCAATTAAGCATAAACAATAATCATAGAATAAATACCACCCACATGACACCAAGATTTATATGTGGAAAACCTGGTAAAGGGAAAAACCATGGTGGGAAGCCTACCCATAGTCAGATAATACTTCTGTAGTATGTGAATTACAATTGAGAGGTCTGCACTTGCAGGAAGGCCAATAGCCTAGAGCACACTGCTCATCATAAAAGGAGCATCACTGAATACATAGAAATCTAGACTGCAATTCGGAGAAGTGTTGAACTGCAAAAGATAGCATCTCCTATGCCTGAGTACAGTTTTGGTTAAGCTCAATACCGGAGGACTAAATCCTCTTACATAAACCCAATTTGATCTCCAATGATTGACCAAATCCTCTACCTGAATGATATTACATTATTCACACATTACATATCCATTTCCCATAACTATGATGTTATCTACAATGAGATCTTACATATATATATATACAAACCCTTGACCATAAACAATCAGATTAGCCACCAGACAATAAATCAATTACAAAACATGTCAGCCTTAGACCAAACAAATAATATCAAAACACATAAGACATCCCAGAAATGTATCGAGAAGTCCAATCCACACGCTTCATTAAACTGTTCCATAACCTAGACCAACTGGGACCCAGTATATGTCCACATGTTATAACAATGATCTCCATCCACCAAGTCTCAAACATGATCACCAATAGCATCCTAAAACTCCACTAGAAGCTGCACCAACACCACTTATGCAATTCATCAAAGATCTTAATCAAAAAGCTCTGCCAGTGAAACCCTCACCGCAACCAGAAACCAGACTTCTAAGCAAATAGGATATCATCTGATCACTAGACCAAAACCAACTGACTAAATATAAACATGAGTATCATGAATAAGCCAATTCCATAACCAAACTATACCGGATCATGCCGGATCCAAATCAGCCAGAAACCACTCAACCTACCGGGACCAGAATGGTGTCGGTAAGGTATCCAAACAGCTAGTGCTGGCATCGATGATAAAATATCAATGCAACACATAATCAATTCCTCTAAATGGCCAACAATCTCCACCTTTGGCATTGATGGCAACACTAGATGTGAAAAACATCTAAGTACCAAGAAATGCCAAACAAGTCTCCCCAATGGAAGACAACCAACAATCTACCACTCACAGTTCTGAAATAGAGACCAAACTCCCCCTATGAATGATATCTCTATAAAGCTCTGAATTATACATATATCTCTCCCACTATAAATATCTTTCCCCTTTAATTTTTCTTTTTCACATCAATATCTCTCCCCCTTTGACATCAATGCTAGAAATCTGACAAAAAAAAAAACATAAACCACTGAATCACAAAGCTGACTACTCCCCCTGAGCAGTAGCATCCCCACATCAGTGTTAGAATGAATAGTATCTCTGATAATGCATACCATAATGATGCCAAACCGCATCAATCAAGTCTCTACCGGAGGGGCAGAAACTCCCAATCCATCTCTCAGGTACTCAAATGATTCTTTGGGCAAAGGTTTAGTGAAAATATCTGCAATTTGTTCTTTAGTATTCACATAAACCAATCTAGCTTTATTTTCTTCCACCTTTTCCTTCAAAAAGTTATACTTGATATTTATGTGCTTTGTCTTAGAATGAAATACTGGATTCTTTGATATATCAAAGCAGTAGAGTTATCACGGTGAGTAACTACTGGTACATTACAATCCATTTTTATATCCTTCAACATTTTCTTCATCCATAGAATCTGTGTATAGTTAGTAGCAACAACAACATACTTAGCTTCAGCAGTAGATAAAGAAGTAAATGGTTGTTTCTTGTTGATCCATGAAACCAACTTCTTTCCAAGAAACAAATCTCCACTGAAATTACTTTTTCGATCATCAACATCTCCAACCCAATCAACATTTGTATATGCACATAAAGCAAAGTCATCATCCTTAGGGTACCACAAACCATATTCTAATGTACATTGCAAGTATCTAAAAATCCTTTTCATCACACTCTAATGATTTTCTCTAAGATCACTTTGAAATATTGAAACAATACAAACAACATTCATAATGTTAGGCCTAGTCTGAGTCAAATAAAGAAGAACTCCAATCATAGATTTGTATCTTGTAGGATTTATCGGTGTAGAAACATCTTTTCTTGTCAATTTCTCACTTGTAACCATAGGAGTACTTACCAGTTTAGAATCTTCCATACCAAATTTCTTCAACAATTCCTTAGCATACTTAGTTTTGACAGATAAAAATACCTTTGTCAGTCTGAGTAATCTGTAAACCTAAGAAAAATTTCATCTCACCAATCATAGACATCTCAAATTCTTAGAAAATTCCATGCATAACTTATTTTCACCTCCAAAAATAATGTCATCTAAAAATACTTCAATAATCAGTATATCATCATTAGTGATCTTATAATATAAATTATTGTCAGCACTACCCTTAGTAAAACCAAGCTTCAAAAGATATTTATCCAACCTTGCATACCAAACTCTAGGTGCTTGTTTCAATCCATATAAAGCTTTCCTTAACCTGCAAACCATGTTTGTACCATCTGATAGTGAAAAACCATCAGGTTTCTCAATATAAACTTCCTCATCAAGATCCCCATTAAGAGATATACATTTAACATCCATCTGATAAACCTTGTAGTTTTTATAAGCAGCATAGGCAAGAAATAATCTTACAACTTCAATCCTAGCTACCGGTGCAAAAGTCTCTCCATAATCAATTTTTTCCATTTGAGAATATGCTTTACAAACCAATC
Organism: Cryptomeria japonica; assembly: GCF_030272615.1. Classification (NCBI taxonomy): domain Eukaryota; kingdom Viridiplantae; phylum Streptophyta; class Pinopsida; order Cupressales; family Cupressaceae; genus Cryptomeria; species Cryptomeria japonica. The sequence goes on from NC_081405.1 coordinate 473,803,329, forward strand.
TAGCCTTATTTCTTATAACTTGACAATCCTCATTCAATTAGTTCCTAAAAAACCATTTAGTTCCAATAACATTCTTATTTTTAGGACGGGGAACCAAAGTCCTTGTGTTATTTTTCTCAATCTAATCTAATTCTTCTTCCATAGCTTTCAACCAATATTCATCTTTACATACCTCAATTACTGATACCATTTCAACTTGTTAAATTAAGCATACCTCATTAGTTTCCAGTCTTCTTCTTGTCATCACTCCATTGCTCTCATCCCCAATGATCTGATCTTCTGAATGATTCAATCTCACATACCTAGGAGTCCTTTGACTCTCTGTTCATCTTCCCTGATCTTCAGTCACTATAGAATTATGTTATACTACCAGAGTAACTGGTTCAACACTCTGTTCCGGTAAAGGTGCTATTGGTTTAGATATAATCATTTCCACTACCGGTTCTTTCTCATAAACTATGTTTTGACTTCTATTAAGCTCATCCACTTTGACATTAGCGATCTCCACAATTCTCTGCAATCTCTTGATATAACATCTATATGCCTTGCCTTCATTAGAATAACCAAGAAATATACCTTCATCACATCTAGGATAAAATTTGTCAATGATATCATCTCTCTTGATATAACATTTACTACCAAAGATTCTGAAATACTTAACTGTAGGAGTATTGTCAAACCATAATTTATAGGGTGTCTTATCGGTTTCTCCTTTGTTATGTACTCTATTGAATGTATAAACTGATGTTCTCACTGCTTCTCTCTAGTAGATATGAGGTAGACTAGCTTCCATCATCATTGTTCTAGCATCATCCAAGATAGTTATGTTCTGCCTTTCCACAACTCCATTCTGTTGAGGTGTTCCGGGGACAAAAAATTGTCTTATTATACCATGCTTCTCACAAAAGTTATTAAACTCACTGGATGTGAATTATCCACCATGATCTGACCTCAAAAATTTAATCTTCAATCCTATCTCTATTTCCACTTTATCCTTAAAGATCTTAAACTTTTCAAATTCCTCATATTTCTCATTTAGAAAAGTAACCCACATCATTCTAGAATAATCATCAATGATTAGCATGGAATATCTATCACCATGAAAATGTTTAACTCTAGCAGGGCCACACAAATCAGTATGAATAAGATCAAGAACATCATTTGATTTATCTTGTATACTCCTAAAAGAGGTTTTGACCTGTTTCCCCATTTGACATTCTTTGCATACCATATTATAGGGCTTCATAATCTTAGGTATATCCCTAACTGCCTTAGTTGGACTGATTTTCACAATGCAATCACAATTCACATGACATGGCCTTTTATGCCATAGCCAACTCTCATCAATTTGTGTAATCAAATAAGTCTTCTTACCGGAGTTCAAATGAAATATATTACCTTGTGTCTATGTACCAATTGCAATCTCCAAACTAGATCTGGTAATGATTTTGCATTTTCCATCCTTGAACTATAATTGAAATCCCTTATCCACCAATTGTCCTACATTCAAAAGATTATGCCTTAAACCTTCAACATAATAAACATTGTCAATATTGTTCTTACCATCCAATGATATAGTTCCTTTTCCTTTGATCATACATGCTTTTTCATCTCCAAATCTAACTAGACCGCCATCACATTCTTGCAAAGATAGAAACTTCCCTTTATCTCCAGTCATATGATGTGAACAACCATTGTCTATTGCCCATTCATCCTTGTCTTGAATTTTAGCAGCAAGTGCCTTCTCTTCAAGTACATTCTCTTCTAGTGCCGGATCATCTTCCTTGATAACCAGGAATACCCATTCCTTCCCATTGTCAGAACCACTAGTATAGTCTTCTACCGATTCATCATCAGAATCAGTAATACCCTCTGTTGAGACTCATAAATTTTTGAGGATTTGAGAGGCCCATTTCAAACAACACATCTGCACTTCCTCCTAGCATGGTGTTTGAGTAGGTTAATGACTTCAAAGAAACACACTCTACAGGCTTAAGGCCAGTTTCGTGCACCCCTTTTCCAGTTCCTCCCTGCGTGAAGTTTGGCGTGGCTATTGGGAAATGCCAAAAGAAAATCCAAGAAAATGCAATCCTATATTGGTGGTGGGAAGGAGATTTTTAATATTGAAAAGCAAAGCCACATGCATCCTTAGTGTCAAAGCTTACAGGCTTTTGGCAAGTGGTTGATTAAGGAAGTGGTGGCCCCCCCATGTGTGCGCGCATCTAAAGGCGTCCAAATTTTGTGACGGGCCAGAAAAGAGGAGGCTAAAGGTCGGGCAGATCAAATGTAGATCGCAGAGATCCAACGGCTATTGCTATGTTGCGATGGTTAACTGCTCACCAGATATCATTGCGACTTGGAAATTGGTGAGGTGTCGGTCCAGTGACTGGTCAGGTGGCGAGCCTAGGACCAAGCGGTGGGACCCATGAGAAAGATAGGTCTAATGGTGCAAACATGGCAGGTCAGGTGGTGCCAAGGTGGACTCTGAGGAAATCACAATGTGCCACGTGGTGACATGCAGCAGGAGAGGTGGAAGTCCCATGGCTAGTGAGGTGGCAGGCCTAGGACCAAGTGGTGGGGCCTGTGAGAAAGACGGGCCTGATGGTGCAGACATGGTAGAACAGGTGGAATGTTATCAAAGTGAATGTTGAGTAAACCTTGGCCATGATGGATCTCCAAATGGTTTTGCCAAAGGCATCGGTTCCATCGACATAAGGTACATCGAAGAAATCCGAATTGGTCCCACTGATAAAATTAAGGCATCGATGAAACTGCAGGCTCGATGAGACATGTGAACAGCTCACTGAAGGAGGAAGTTTGGCTGAAAGACTGATGCCAAACAAACCAAAGTGAAATGGTGGGTCCGGTGGTGCTGAAGTGGTGGATGAGGCCATGCTTAGGTGGATCAAGTGGCAAACCGGAGATTGACATGTGGCACGGATGGACAAAGAGGTAAATATCAAGCAAGTCAGGCAGATTGGACGTAGATCGCAGAGATCCAATGGTTGTTGCTATGTCGTGATGGTTAACTACTTGCTAGATATCATCACGACTTGGCGACTGGTGAGGTGGTCGTCCAGTGGCTGGTGAGGTGGTGGGCCAAGGTCCAAGTGGGGGGTCTGGCGATGGTGAAGTGGTAGTCACATGGCAGAATAGATGGCAGGTGACTTATCGAGTAGAAATTGGCTGCGATGAATCTCTAAGAGGTTTCACCAAAGGCTCAGTTCCATTGACATAGGTGCATTGAAGAAATCCAAGCTGGTCCTATCGATAAAAAGGGGTGTCGATGAAACTGCAGGTTCGATGGGACATGTGAATGGCTCATCGAGGGAGGTAGTTTGGCCAAAAGAATGATATCCAACAGAACCAAAGGCAACGTGGCAGTCCAGGTAGATCAGGTGGTGCCCAAGTGGATCTCAAAATGAACTAGTGGCTGACATGCGGCAAAAGCGAGCGGATCGGCCGAGGTAAAGATCGGGCAGATTGAGGAGGATCAGACGATGATGCAAAAGATCCAACAGTGGTTGCTATATCACAATGAAAAGAAGCTCCCCAGCTATCCCCCGCGACTTGGTGACAAAGCACGTGTAGAAAAAGTGAGCGGCTTAGGTGTTAAAGATCGAGCAGGTTTGATCCGATCTAACGGTTATCTCCATACCACAAGATGAAGGTGCTCGCTAGTTATCCCCCATGACATAGTGATTGGCAAGGTGGTGGTCCAAGTGGGAATCAGGGTCAGCTCAGTACAAATTGAGAAGTGACGCATGGTGGGCCCACTAGAAGAGAGAGTAGCCCAGGTGAATTAACGGGTGGGATAGTCAAGGAAGATCTAATGGTTGGACAAATGATCCAATGGTGGTTGCTATGTCATGATGGAAATTAGCTCGATGGCTATCAGTGCGACTTGGCGACCAAGTGGTGGGACCCGACAAGAGAGAAGCCCAAGTGAGATTAAAGAGTGAGCAGGTCCATTGGTGATCAAACGGCCATTGCTATACCACGATGGGAGACCGCTCGTCAGTTAACCATCATGACATGGCAACAAGGCGGGCCCAGGTCAGAGGGTAGGTCTAGCCTTGCTCAGGTGGTAGGACAAGTGGTGCATAGAGGGACTTATGAGCCAATCCAAAGGTGACATGTGGCAGAGATCTGTGTGGGAGGTTCAAAGTTTAAAATATAGTTTCAGACTATAGTGAAAAAAGAGAAATTAATGACTGGTTGGTTGGAAGGGCCTGAGAGGTTAATTCACCCAAGGGCTAATTTTTGCCCAAATATAGAAATATTATATATCGTTGGAAAGATCTCAATCTGAGAAATCCATTTCTATAGTCAAGTGTAACCCACGGAAAATATTTTTGGGTAGTTACCTCAGGATCTTAGAATTTATTTTTCAGTCAGAAAAAGAGGATTTTCAGCAGACCAAGTGTGTGGGTCATTAATGCAAAGATTTGGAAGTTGCCATTGTCAGAGATGAAATCCAAAAATTACCCTCTCTGCTTTCTTATTTTGAATTTTTCTCATTTGTAAGGGTTCCATATTTTTGTGAGCAAGGCTCCTTAATCTTTGTTTCCAATTCTGAGTTTTTCCAAGTTTGTAATATAATGCCTTTTTCCAAGTAATGGAGTATATTTTCTTGTTGTAGGTGTTTCTTGTTGCAAATTTATATGTATGTAAGGCATGCATAAATTCACACAAAGTTGTCTTTGAATGTATATTTCTTTGTTACCAATTAAGTCCTCAAGGAGGCTGGAGTTTGTCATCTCAAGGAGATTGTTGTGATTGTTTGTAGGTATTCTTCAAGAAAGAATTTAAACTCTGTAATCAATCATAGATAATGGGATATATTTTCAAGATTTGATGATTTTGTGAGTGAGGTGAGTAATGCATTTTTGTAAGGCATTAATGCAGGGACATTTAATGATGAAGGTTGGTTTGCAATCGAGGTTTTCATTTACAGTTTGATGTATGACTCTATGCCCTTGGATAAGGCATTGATCTTGCAGATCCTGGGGATTCTCAGATATTTTTAAAATCAACTATCCTTTTAATTTTATGTTTGTAGGTTTAGTTTATTCCACCTATCTCATGCTTCAACTTAGTTGAGATGTCAATATAGATCTAGCCCATCTGCAGTAACCTCCTAGCTGTTTAAGCCTTATGAGATCTATCTTCTTTTATTGATGCTATCATATATGTGTAATGGGTCTGAGTCAATGCATCAAAGGTACACCCACATAGGTTTTGCAAAGCCTGAAGAGTAGAAGGATTCAAATCCTTGTTATGTTGTCCAAGTCCTAAAGTTCTTCATTGTATAAAGTTGGCTATTTCACAGATAGATTGCAGGTGAACCTGGTTTGCTCATTTTTTAGAGCAACACCTTCCTCATCCGCTATGTAGCATGATTTGTCTTTGTTTTTCCTATACTTATACTTGTTCCAATATCCAAGGTTAGGCTTAAAAGATCTTTTAAATCTTTCTTCAAATCTTGAATTCCTTTCAAGACATCTAGATGCAAAATGACCAATCTAATTATATGTAAAACATTTAAAAGGTGCTTTTCCTTCATACTTACTTCCTATCTATCCTTTAGGTACTCTTCTATAAAATAGTGCTTCAAGTTTCTCAAAATCATCATCTTCTCTCTTGATATCATCCAATTCCTTTGCATATAAAGCTTTCCAATCTTGCTTATCGGTTGCAGATGTAGATGCATGAAAAGCAGGTTCAGTCTTCATAGCTTTAGAAGGTCCAAATTCTTCAAGCTCAAAAGCAGATAGTTTTCCAACCAAGGTATCTTTGTTGACAGATGTATTAGCCATTATTCTCAACTCATTAATAGCAGCAGCCTTCATTTTGTAAGCTGGTGGTAGGGCTCTCAAAACTTTAAAAATAATTTCATCTTCGCTCAAAGTTCCACTACAACATTGAACTCCCATAACAATATCATTTACCCTTTCCATGAATGTAGTAGTCCTTTCATCTTCTTCCATCTTCAAGTTTTCATATCTCACCTAGTAACCATCAAGTTTAGCAATCTTCACTGTAGGGTCACCTTCATTAAGAGTCTCCAACTTATCCCATATAGCCTTTCCAGATGATTTGTTGGTTAATCCCATTATTTGTTGATCAAAGAGTGCACACAAGAGGGATTCTCTTTCTCTATAATCATTCTCAAGATCCTTATCTAGGTTTTCCAGAGGAGGATTGCCAAATGCCAGATTATGAGGTGTGACACCATTTTGTGTGATCTCCCAAATCTCCTTTCCAAGATATCTCAGATGCATCTCCATCCAAATCTTCCATACTGTGTAATTTGTTCCATCAAGCCTCAAAATATCTCTTTGAAAGATAGCTCTAGATGAACTAGATGAACTTGAACTGTTAGTCTACATAGGATCTTCCTCAAGCAGTTAATCTTTCTACAGAGAGGACCAAATCTTTGATACCAATTGTTAGATAGTTAAAATAACCGAAAGACAACTGAGAGGGGGGTGAATCAATTGTCACAGATTATCTGAACCATTAAACACCATAACCCAAAACATTAATACTAGAATGCTTAAACCAAATACCAAAATAGCAGTTAAACCAATTAAGCATAAACAAAATAGAATAAATACCACCCGCATGACACCAAGATTTATATGTGGAAAACCCGGTAAAGGGAAAAACCATGATGGGAAGCCTACCCACAGTCAGATAATACTTCTGTAGTAAGTATGTGAATTATAATTGAGATGTATGCACTTGTAGGAAGGCCAATAGCCTAGAGCGCACTTCTCATCCCAAAAGGAGCCTCACTGACTACATAGAAATCTAGACTACAATCCGGAGAAGTGTTGAACTACAAAAGATAGCATCTCCTATGCCTGAGTACATTTTTGGTTAAGCTCAATATTGGAGGATGAAATCCTCTTACATAAACCCAATTCGATCTCCAATGAATGACCAAATCCTCTACCTAAATGATATTACATTATTTGCACATTACATATCCATTTCCCATAACCATGATATTATCTACAATGAGATCTTACATATATATATATATACAAACCCTCGACCATAAACAATCAGATCGGCCACCAAAAAATAAAACAATTACAAAACATGTCGGCCTTAGACCAAAAAAATAATATCAAAACACAAAAGACATCCCAGAAATGTATCAAGAAGTCCAATCCACACGCTTCATTAAACCGTTCCATAACCTAGACCAACCGAGACCTAGTATAGGTCCACATGCTACAACAATGATCTCCATCTACCAAGTCTCAAACATGATCACCAACAGTGTCCTAAAACTCCACCAGAAGCTGTACCAACACCACATGCAATTCATCAAAGATCATCAAAAATATTTGTCAGTGAAACCTTCGCTAGAACCAGAAACCAGGCTTCTAAGCAAATAGGATAGCATCCAATCACCAGACCAAAACCAGCTAACTAAATATAAACATGAGTATCATGAGTAAGATAATTCCATAACCAAACTATACCGGAACCTACTGGATCATGTCAGATCCAAATCAACCAGAAACCACTCAACCTATCAGGACCAAAAGGGTGTCGGTAAGGCATCCAAACAGCTATTGTTGGCATCAATGACAAAACATCAATGCAACACATAATCAATTCCTCCAAATGACCAATAGAGCAAGGCCCACTCAACCAAAGGGAGGTGATCCTAAGTTGATTCTTTATTTTTATTTAGATTTTGTATGTTTGATTTAATCACATTCTTTCTTGTATTTGCATGTTAATTATGGAAACTCAAAATCAGTTATAATCCGCAAACTTCAGTCTTGAGTTAATTCAATAGTTTTCTAAGATAGATCAGTTTGTTCATATATGTTCATATTCACATTTTATTAGTTTAGTTCAGATTTATCAATTGTTGCATTTTAGTTTCATATTGACTTTGTTAGAGTAGATGACAATGGTGATTAAAGTTGTGATTAGACAGAAGCTTTGTTAAACTTGTTCATGGAATTTAGTTTTCTTTAAATATTCTGTAGAATAGATTTTTTATTTTCTATAAGTGAAAAATAGATTTCATTTCCCAACAAGTAGAATAGAATTTGAAATTGTGTTGTAGTTTAAATATGATTTCAGTTTTAATTAAATAATTCCATGAATTCATTCTAATCAAGTTATGTTTATATTGTACTAGAAGAGCAAGATTCTTCCTTAGAATAGATTTAGTATCTTCAATTTTAGTTTAGAAATGTGTAATTAGCCTAGGATTTAGTTCTTAGAAAGAGATACCGATAGCTCTTGACAGAGCATGATTGAAGCATAAGTCAATATTCTTAGTGGAAAACCCCCCAACATAAACTCACCCTCATCGCATATAGCTCTAAGACACACTCAGTTTGATAATGAGAATTAAATGATGTGAGTTGTGACATCAATGACCTCACACATCAATTCTCATTCATTCTCAACCTTTCCCTCAAAATAAAAGTATTTTACTACATTACCTCATTTATATTTTCAATTCACTTTCATGGTTAATGTTGACCCTTTTGTGTCAACCCTCCCCCTGAAGATAACCGATCTGAAAAATATTTTGTTTCATATAAACTACATGTTATGTCCATTTTGTTGGCAGCATGCAGAAGGGTCCTTTTTCCTTTTCATCCTTTTGGGGCTCCAAATTTCTATTTTTGTGTTGATCGGGTGGGACCGGCTCCTTTCCACCCGCTACTGACTGGTAGAGAGTATTATCGCTTTGTTGCATCAAACATGAACACTTCCACTTTTGTTCCCTATTTCAATCTTCCATTTTCATGTGACAACATGATAAGAGATGGTGAGAGGGGATGAGGTTGTTGGTGAGGGTTTTCTTTTTCTATATTATGTGGTTGATATTTTTTGGGGTTTTGTTCCTTTTGGCAACTATTCTATTTTCACCCAATGTCACGATGGGTGATATGAGGGTCATTTTCGATAAGGGTTTCAATGGTGAAAAGAGGGAAACAGGTGTCTAGCCAAAAATACATGTCTTATCAAACTCCAACCAAGGTGGGACATCCATGCCATGTCATTTATGGGTCCAGTTACAAAAGGACATCGCTATTTCACAATGATAGTTTTTTAAAGGGATTTCAAAGCTACAAATTGGAAATGGCTTTTGCCATTTCACGAAGAACATAGGTGCTAAATTTTCAACCCCCACTAAGCAGTGAAAGAAAAAAGTGGACCTAGCTTGCCACGTGGCACATCTACGGCCGTTGATTTTCACTTAAAGGGGTGATCAACAACTACATTTTAAACTTCAATTGAGCCCTTTGAAGGGCTATGTGGTGACATCTCGCACGTCCATCTTCACATGACCTCCATAATCGAATGACCAAGATTCAAATCTCAAAGACACGTTCACATTTAAATCTTCTGTGTGGGTTAGTTTCCAACCAAACAATAGAATCCATTTTTTGGCTCAGTCATTGGCCAAAATCCAATCAGCTTCAACTCAACCACCAGGGATCTCCGCCATTACTCCATATGGGACCTTGAGGCCAATTTTTTATGGCACCCATGCTATTGCAATATGTATTGAGGACTTTTCTGTATGTAGATGCCATCCCAGTGCATTCAATTGCAAAGATTTCCTCTTTTCTATAGGGATTTTGGTTTTTCAAAGACAAAGGACATTCTCAAAACCTACTTTCCATATGCCATCAGATCAGTTGATCTGATCTTCTTCTCCTCTCTATTATTTTGTAACCTAGCCCAAGCCAGGGTTAGGGTTTCTTAACTGAACCATATGAGTTATTCCTAAACTATAAAGACACATCTATAATATTTGTACAAGATCTTCTTTTTTTTCATCTACAAAAAACTTATGTTTCTCTGCACTTGTAAAAATTTGTTTTTCCTTTGCAAGAATAGAATTTGCCTATCTTGCCTTGTTTTAGTTTGAGCAATCTGTGTATTGCTTACCCCTTTGTTTGAATGCATCTTCATTTTATTTTCTTTTCATAAGTGATTGTGTTGATCCCCTCTTCGGGTGGCACTTGCCATTCTCTATAATTCCAACCTTCACTCATACTTAGGGAGATGATTTAGGTAGAAACTTGTGCATAATCTAGGTGGTTTTATTGATGTTTTTTGTAGCTATAGGTAGGGAATATCATCATTTTAGTCTAGGTCCAAACCTCTTTCCCTTATTTCAAGAAACCCTTCTCTCTCTCTCTTTTCCCTGTCAGATCATAGATTAGGATTTATCAGTGTTTGGTTGGTTCAACACTTGCACTCGGATTGGAAAGGAAATCAGCCTTCTCTGAAGATTCAACCTCACATTTTGCAAGATCCCACACTTGGAGGTTGTTTCCATGTTTTACAAGGTTGTTGATAATGAGTGTTCAACAAGGGTGCAAACTTTTGTGACAACATTATCCTTGAAAAACCATCGAAAGGTGAACTCATAGATAAATCAATTCCTGATCCCCTTCTCCACCTACCATCTGTGACTTCCACACTTGCAACCACCTTACCTTTGATTTCTATTCCCCTAAACATTTCTTATCCTCCAAGGTCATCTATACGCCTTCACAATTTAGCCAACTACATCAACACTAGTCTACCTCCTGCTAGCACTATTCATGGGTCGTGTGTTGGTATTTTGGTATGGTTTTGTCATTGATGTCAACACCTACTTTGGAGATCCAACAACATTTACCAGCAAGCATTAATCTATGCAACAGTTACTGGTATATGGTTCACTGATAGGATATAATGTTCACCGGTACCTGGAATGATATGGAAGACACTTGATAATGTCCAAGACATCGTATGGACACTTTGTTTTGAAGAAGTAATCATTGGTATATTCATATTTGCATATTTACTTTTACCAGCAAATAGGTCCAAGTTATCTAGGGTTACACCGACAGGTTTATCTTTTCCAGATCAGCATGGCACGCTATGAAGATGATTTATTATTGATGTAAATGCATTAAGCCGACATGTTTAATCGGTTATTGTATTGGATATTATATTGTATGTAAAATGTTTTTATTGTAATATCTTTTAGAGCCAACCTACTAAAATTAGTCTTAGGGTATGGTATAAATGTAAGATCTTATTTGTAAGATCAAGTGTGGAATGCAAAAAAGATTTGAGTGAAGGTATATGCGAGATCAAGCAGAGGCATACATGAAGACATCATCTGAAGGTGAAGTTAGGTTTTTGTAGAAGCATATTAGCATTACACTGGTACTGAATTCAGCATATGAAGATGTGATTTTGTACAGTACATTCTTATTGGATTTAACCATCCAGCTGTAGTCAGTGTGACTCCCATTTGTGATTGAGCAGTCAGCTCTAGGCTGTTGGCATTTCTGCATGTGCAGACCCCTCTTTGTACACTTACTATCTGCAGTAGTATCATCTGATTGTGGGTAAGGTTTCCCACCATGGTTTTTCCCCTTACAAGGTTTCCACGTACAAATATTGGTGTCATGTGTTGTGGATGACTTTGTGTTTATGTTTCATGCATTAATTCTTACCGGTATGGAAATTTACTATTAACACTGTCTACCGGCATACTTAATTGGTTTACCGGTATTAAGCATTAAGTTGGTTAATAAGTTTTGGTTTGAATTTATTAGACAACTAATTCACCCCCCCCCTCTCAGTTGTCTCCGGGACCTAACATCGTGCCCTCAAATCACTTTCCAACCTCCTAGTTTCACTTATCAATATATTGGTGGTGGTGGTGGTGTTTCATCCATGTCCAACCAAATCCTAGGGTTTAACATGGATCATTATGTCCCTAATGTCCATAATCAACAACCTGACCTTTTGAAAGAAATTTAGGACATGAAAGATCTTATCAACAATTTTAAGGATGGTAATAATAAGAGATCTTACACTTTCAAAGAAATATGTCATTTTCCATATGACCCTTCCATTTCAGTTGCACCTTACCCCTTGGTTTTAAAATGCCCAAGTTTCATAAGTATAAAGCTAAAGATGACCCTAGAGACCATGCCTATGAATTCTTCATCCTTTGCCAAAAGGTCTCCTATACTGATGTCTACCTTAGAATAATTTTCCCTAAAAGTCTTAGTGGGGATGCACTCACTTGGTTCTCCGCCCTACACCATGGCTCAATCAAATCTTTCCAGACCTAGTAGAGAAGTTTGTGTCCCACTACGCTTACAACATTGAGAATAATGCTTCTATGATGGACTTATGAAATACAAAGAAAAGGCTCAAAGAAAACATCACCAAATTCCTTCAAAGGTGGTGACATATTATCAATAAATTTCCTTAGGATATACCAGATTCATACCAAATTGAGTTATTCCAACATAACCTAGTACCAGAAGTGTCTAAACCCTTGACTTGTCAATTCTTGGACACCTTTGAACAAACCACTAAGAAAGGTCTAGCCTTAGAGCATGTCCTTTTAGAGGAAGGAACATTAAAAAATTATCTAAAATATAAGGTTCCTCGTATAATGACAAGCCCAAGTATTGGTCTAAAAACAAAAATATCGTCAATGATGGAGTTACCGATGCCAAGCATGTCCAGACCATGACCATCCCTCCCAAACACACCACCGCCAATAACTTCTTCAACACTTAACCTAACCCCCATAATCAATCCCAACCTCACAACAATGTCTCCATCCAAGGTCCTCCTCCTCGATCCAACAATCAATCCCAGCATGAGTATACTCTGCTCGCCAAACCCATTGAGGTCATCTTGTAGAAAATTGTCCAGGTTGGTGTCGTTGTCTTTCCGATAACCCACCCTTTCGATGAAAATCAACATAAACCCCCATGGTATAATAAGAATTAATATTGTGACTACCATTGAGTCAATGGTCATGATACACACAAGTGTATGAAACTAAAGAGCTACATCCAAGACATAATTCACAAGGGTGATATTGAGGTTGCGACCACTAAGCTTGGTAATTCCAATGACAAAATTAAGATGTACCAAGATCCTTTTTCTAAACATGGTAAGTAAAAAGCCTCATCATCTCATGAAGTTCACTATGATTACACCAATTATGTTTTCGACTTTGACTCTTTGGTAGGCTGCATAGAACCTATTGATACCCATGTCAATACCATCATAATCCAAGGAGCTAATCCTCCCCCTGCTTCTCATAGACTCAAGGTTACAATTCAATGTGTCCCTCCCCCACAATCATCAAGTCGACCCTCCCAAGCAAAGATAGTCATTCAAGGTGCTTCACCTTCTACTTCATATTCTCATAATGACTACAATGTCACTACTTGTAGAGGAAGAGTAACCATTCAGAGAGCTCCTCTCCCTCCTCTGCAAGCCCCCATGTCATGCACTCATCGTTATGATATTTTTTATCATCTCAGTAAGACACCTACATAAATATCCATCTTGGAACTCCTCAAGACTTCACCCGTTCACAAAGAGATCCTTGAGCAAGCTCTTTCAGAGTCTTGTGTCTCAGATAACATTAATGCAGCCCAATTCCAAGCTCTCATTGGTAACCTTGTTGCACAACATCACCTTGTTTTCACATCTAAGGATGCCCCATCCACTAACCCATCCCACAACAAACCTATTGTCATCAAAGTTCACACTCTCGTTGAACGCTCATGCTCAAAAACCTTTTGAAACATGGAAGCAACCTCCAAGTGTGGGACCTTGCGCAATGTGAGGTTAAATCTATGGAGAAGGTCGACATCCTTAACAATTAGAGTACAGTGTTTGACTAACCCAACACTTGTAAAAACTATTCTAATGATTTAAAGGAGAAAAGGGGAGAAGGAATGCTAAAAGGGAAATGTGAGGTGATGCACCTAGATTGAAATTATCCTTATCCCTACCTATGACTACACAAAACATCAATGAAGCAACCCAAAGCATACACTGATTCCTAGCCTTAATCAACTCCCAATACATATATGAGATCAAAGTTTAATGAATAACTGAGAGGAACTAAAACATCCACAGACAACTCCTATAAGTAGAGTAGATACAACATATAAATCAAACAAAACTAATAAGAAAAGAAATTCATAACAAAGGCAAGACAATTTTTTGCAAGGTAAATGAAATTGGAAAGAGGTAAAACAAAACTAACTTGGTAAATTTATAGTTGCAGAATCATAAAATTATGTAAGAGAAAAAAAGGAGAAGATCCTTCAAAGGTTCCAAAATTGTCTTTATAGGCCAGTCATAACTCAGATAGAACACTAGGTTCAGAAACCCTAACCAACTAGGGATAGGTTACAAAAAGAAAGGATTAGATCATAAAATACTGATTTGATGGTTGCATGCCTAAAGATCTTCACTTGGAATGAGAAGGAGAAACAATCCCTGAAATCAAGGAAGCTCATGCAGTGGGATGGTGTCTGATTATCCTCTGCCATACCCATAAGTCTTTTGTCTATAATAGATGAGCATGGGCAATAGAAACATAGAAAGGAAGAATCTGTAGGAGCATGGAAAAGTAATGGGATCATCCCTTGGCCCTCTGAAAGTGGTTGGAGTAGATCGTATTTTATTTAGGCCACCGACGGGTCAGAAACTAATTTTTGACCCATTAAGTCGGCAACTACCTTGCGCACCTACTTGAATTTTAATGTGCACCTCTAGTTTGCATTCGTACCATTGGATCCTCCTAATCACGTCCAGATGGATGGTTCATATCACAACATGAGGTCTCCAAAAGGGCCCATAAAAGAGTTTAAAACAAGGTCATCAATCTCCCTCTTAAGTGAAACTGGATGACCAAGATTGCCCTGAAAAATAGCTGGCTCCACCAGCCTCATTGCTAGCCTTATCGGTTTTTCACAACTAGAGATAACCCCTTTACATTAACTATCACAAGACAAAAAAAACCCTTTACTCAACCAAAATGTATCACTATATCGCAGGGGTCAAGCGGAGATTACCATAACCGCTGCAACCCCATGATATCCATATTCACTTTTTATATCATTGGCCATCGCTATTCACAACCTTGATTGGGAGGTCAATCTAGACCATTGCGAAACAATGATAAATACTTTCTTAACATCAATGTCATGGTCCACATCATTGTTTCGCAGAGGGAACCCCACCATGGGCTCCAACCACTATCAAACCAAGAAAACCAAAGCACTTATCACCATATCATAGCAGGGACCAAAAGGAAAGGCCCAACCGTTGTGAAACATCGAAACCAATATAAAAATCCCACCAGCCGATAATGGGTGAAAGGGACTGGTTCCAGGATGAAAAGGGAACCCTCCAACTAGTAACCCTTAAGTGAAATGACCACCTTGACTCGTCAACAAATAAAAAAAATAAGGCCAAGAAAGGTTATTAAAGAAAAAACCTTAGTGTTTAGGGTTTTTAGGCCTTAGTGAAATAGACAAGGTTTTAACCATATGAAGATGTCTTAGATCGGTTGTCTATATGGCTAAGGTTGAAACAAAACTGGTCAACATTTTTGGTGACTCAGAGGGGATGGAAAGCCTACTTGGCACAAGATTAGTATCCTGGGGAAATCCATTGGTTACAGAGTCAAGATTGAAATGTGATAAGAAACCTTTGCCCCTGCAATCTGTAAAAAAAAATTCTTTGCAATCTTAGGGAAGAATGACCATGCTTGTGCACTTCTTCAAAAGATGTAAGTTGACTAATATTTATAGGAGCCAAAAAATAACCTCAAGAGTGAGCCTTGAGGTGGATGTCGTTGGCTGCAATAGGAAGGGCTTCATTGTTAAGCTTGGATAGGTGGAAAGAACTGGATTCCTTGCAGTAGGTGATGACATATGGGCCACTCCAAATTGCATCAAATTTGGAGTGCCTACCTAGTTTAGTTCGGTCTGCATCCCACTTTAGGACAAGGTAACCAACCCTTAAGGCCCTATGAGTGGACTTTTTGTCAAAAAAAAAAATCTACTTGTCCTTGATGGGCATTAACGGTCTGCATGTCCCTATTTTTGGTTTCTTTCAGCTCCATTAGCTCTGCATATCTAACTGTCATGGGGTCATTCTCCAAGAGCTCTAATTGGTGTGCTAAATTAAGA
The DNA here is from genome assembly GCF_030272615.1 of Cryptomeria japonica. Lineage (NCBI taxonomy): Eukaryota > Viridiplantae > Streptophyta > Pinopsida > Cupressales > Cupressaceae > Cryptomeria > Cryptomeria japonica. The sequence continues at coordinate 473,819,354 of NC_081405.1, forward strand.
GTGGGTGATTAAAGAGATAAGGGAAGCCTTGCTTCCCTTCCATATACCAACATAAAAGGTGAATTTCCAATTTCTCTTGTAGGTGTAATTTTGTTAGCCTATAGGGTTTTCCCTAACTCCAAATGCCAATACCTTTGGTTGTCATCTAAAATCCTCTTGATGATTCTGATAAGGTTCTTATTTGAGGACTCAGCTAGGTCATTCCCTTGGGGGTAGTAATTATCGACATATGCTAGATTTGGTTGAGTGTTGTTATTGATGTCAACATTGTATCCCGGTTGGACCTATCCTAATCAGTCTTGGATTTGCTATGATTCTGATCCGGTATGATTGGATCTCTAGAATTAGTTTTGGATGCTTACTTTAGATGGTTACATGTTTACCATATTCTATTGGTTCATGTTGTATTTCTCTTGTTGCTATTACTTTTGTTCCCGGTTGGTATTTCTTGGTATCAGTTAGCTTTACCGGTAAGCAATATTTTAAGTTTTGGTCAGATGATTTTGGTCCAACTTATGGGAATGGTTTCTATCATGCTAAAGGTGCTTCTTGATCATATCCAAACTATTTGGTGGCATTGCATTGGTTGGTGTGCTGTTATGGTGGTCCTATTTGGATCCAGTTAGAGTTTCTATTATTTCACTAAGGGTTTCTACTGGTTGGTGAAGCGTGTTGGATTTTGGTCTTAGTGGAATTTCCAGTGGATGTAACTATTTGGTTACTTGAATTAGGTCCATGCTATGTAATGTAAATCATAATATTGGTCTGGTGGTATCGTGTGATGTAATTTTTGTAATAATAGGTTTATGAGTATAGGGTTTAGCCGACCTTGTCAATAAGGTTGATGATCTATATTTTTAGGTGACTTATTCATGTAATTGGTATGGATGGATGGTTATGTATGCATTATCAGAGAGTGGTTTATGTGCAAACAAGGTTATATCATTCAGTGAAGGTTTGAGAAGGTTTTGTATTGCAGGGCAGAAATATATGCTTAACCGGAACTGTATCAAGCATTAGTGTATGCTACTTTCATAGTTTATTATTTCTAGATTGTAGTCCAATTATTTTTAAGTTAGTGAGGCTTCACTTTTGTGTTGAGCAGTGAGCTCTAAGCGGTTGGCCCGATTTCAAGTGCAATCCCCATTATAATTATTTCACATATTGTTGCAGAAGTATTCTCTGTTGTGGGTAGGGTTTCCCACCGTGGTTTTCTACGTCAAAATATTGGAGTTTTTTTTTTTGTTCTTTCATGCTTATCTTTCTACCCCATTTCAAAGGTTATGATATACAATAGTTCTAATTTTTTATAGTAAATTGATTCACCCCCCACCCCTCTTAGTTTACTTCCAGTATCAAATCTATCTAATAGTAGTTTGATGATGTCTTAAAACATACATCATGTTGAACTTCCCATAAACTAATTTGAGCTCCAACAAAAGCTTTGTGTGTGGGGGAAAAAGTGACACTAAGCAAACATGCCCTAATCTCACTTTCAACCACACACTTGTGGAATACGAAAGAGCCTAGAGGTATCACACAATTGGCTACTTCTTTTTTTGTGGAAGAGAGAGCCACGGGCTACCTATTAGGATTTCTATTCCTTTGTTGTAATTGAAAGATAAAATGATGCAAGTTCAATTCCTAACCCCAAAGTGCAAGTACGAACTAATAACAAGATTGCAGAATTGAACTTAAACTATGGAAAGCTGTAAACACAAGGACAAGACAAAAATGCAAATGCATACCCGGAGTCAAAATCTGAGTGGAAATGTTCAGGACGGGGGTGCGGGCGCCACTGTCCTGATTCTGCACCTGAAACTGCACCTGAAACTGCCACTTTGCAATGTGGAAAACTGTCCGAACTGCTAAAAATTGTTGTCCGTCAGGAGGACCAGGGCGCCCAGCACCCCTGTCCCAGGGACCAAGGTGCCTAGCGCCCCTGTCTTGGTAGGACCAGGGTGCCCCACGCCCCTATCCTGGTCTTCTGCTCTGAAACTTGGTGTGTGGTTCTGTCTCCGTCTGCTTCTTTCGGATCTGCAACTTGCGGCGTCGTCTGAATCCCAAAACCTGCACTTATATCTAAAAAGGTATGGTGGGCGGCTATATAGGGTTTTACCTTAGTCAAACCCCCGCTTTGGTGGTTTCCACCTCCACGAATAGCCAAGTTGTATTGTAAAAGTAGTGTGTGCAGACCTTGTGTGTGTGCAAGATTCTAAAATGCAAGTAAGCAAACTAGAGCAACCTAGAAAGTAAACCCTAATTGCTTGTAAATGATAATGTAAATGCTCCAAATCAAGATGCAAAGTGATCTAAAGCATGAATACAAATGATATAATGAGGCTTATGCAAAGACATGAAAACAACATGAAATCATACCCAACCCCAAGGGAGGGGTACAAGCCAATCTTCAGTCGGTGATCCCTTATTGCTCTTCAATGTCTTCAAAGCCCTAAATGGATGAATGAAATTGATGAATGCTTGATGGATGGATGTTGAATGTTGTTGAAGTCTTCAAAGATCTTCTCTTTCGCTGCATAGAAGGCCCTTGAAACCAAAAATCTCTGGATCCTTTCAAATGAAGAAAGAGAGCTCTTATATATGAAACCCTAGGTCTTAATTTCAACTTTTGGCTCACCTAGAGATTGAATCTCCCACCAATTTCTTGGGGTTAAGCTTTATTTTATGATTGGATTGCGCTCCTAAAATTTTGGGAAAAATGTCCGGGACCATGTGCACTCCGGGCGCCATGGTCCTCTCTGGGCGCCATGGTCCCGACAACTTTTCACCAAATTTTCAGGGCCGTCAGATATGATGATTTTAGAGAGAATCCCAAAGTTACAGCTGATTTCGAGATGTTTTGACCCTCAAAATCAAGCCCCCAAGTTCAAAATAGGACCTAATTAGGGTTTTTGATTAAATGATGTATTGGAGGAATAAAATGAAAGGGGCACACTTTAATGAAAGGGCCATACTTTATGATGTGGAAGATGATGAAATAGGACCTTAGACCTAATTAATTTAATTAATTAAGTGCTAAAGGGGAAATGCAATGCAAAATGCAAAATGCGCCAAGGCGGGTGCTAAACTAGGTGTGAAATTGTACCACCCTAGCAAGTGCGTACAATTTACGACACTACATTTAGCCCCCACTTTAGCGGTCATATGAACACTACATGCATATGCAAGCTAAAGTACATAAAAGTAAACATTATTTGAAAAAGGATATATCCATAAGTCTATCGAACGAAGCCCCCAGCGGTATCTGCAGTACACAGTTAGGAACCGCACCCTACAAAACACATGTTAGATCACAAAATCATCTAATGCTTACTAAGGAAGGTGATGAAAATTCAAGGGTAGCTATATGCCCCCCCCCCTATTTCGGCTTGCTAATTTTAGTGAGTTGAAATAGGGTATCATGTTTACCACTTCGAATTGTTAAATAATATTGATGACAAATGCTCACAAGAAGATTTGAAATGAGATCAAAAACTAATGGAGAATAATTTGGTAAGAAAGAGGACTAAATCTCAATTCCAACACAACAAAGAGTGTGAGGATTTGAGAGTTCTCTAACACAAGATGAAGGATGTAAATGGAAACAAAATGCAAAGAGAAGAAAAGAAAGGAAAAAAGCATGAATACACACATTGGTGATCCATGAGAAGAATAGTGAGAGGGAAAACATGGACTTCTTGCCCCTAGATCTTGTCTAGGTGATCCATGGGAAAAAAGGACATGGAAAACTAGCCCCTAGAGTCTGTCTAGGTGATCCATGTAAGGTAGGAGAGTGAGAAAGTCTAGCCTTATGCTGCTAGTTCCACTCAACCTCGTGCATGTATGTGTAAGTGAGGTTAGAAGCACCTCATAGGAGTCTATGCCCGAGTATTCTACAACTTGTATATGTATAGTACAAAAGCGTGACATCTCACTCTAAGAGTCTGTGCTCTGGTTCCGAGAATAATCACCTTGCATAAAAGAAAAATGAAGACATCTCGCTCTAAGAGTCTGTGCTCTGGTTCCGAGAATGACCCATTGCTCAAAAAGTGTAATGTTTATGTCATAAGCAAAGTAGAACAAGGATACCTACCTTCATCACAAAAGAAGATACCCCAAAAATGCAACAATGTCATAGATCCAAGCAAGAGAGTTTTGCACTCTTTAAGAAAGGATAAGGTAGTTGAAAAGGGATATCTTGTAGTATGCGTAAAGGAGATCCTTAGAGGAGAAGAGATCTTTGTACAAAAGACACCTATCCCCGAGAGGAATTGTCTTAGACAAATATAACATCTTCTAGAATAAGACAAAGAAGAGAATAAGAATGCAATACTTCCTTCTTTTGCGAGTTGAAAGTGATTCTTAATGAAGGATGATGCTTTTTTTAACCCAATTGGGAGAGTGAATTCATTATGGATGTATTTTACCAAGTGCCAAAAGAGGTTGTAGTCAAGGACTTACACCTCTTGTAAGAGAGAATCCTTGAACAAACAACAACAAATGTATACAAGGAATAACATCAAGTAATAAAGTTCACACCATCCACAAAATAGGAAAAAGTGGATCCTTAGATAAAAAATAAGGAAAGATCATTGCCTCCCAAGGATAAGGACAATGAGAAGGACTTACACAATCTTCTAGGGAGAGATTTAGACATAAGCAAAATGTACTACATACTCACATGAGTTCATGCAAGCAAGACATTAGTGTATGTAAAATGCTCCTCACAAGAAGTGGGTAGGATAAGAAAGAGAATACACATCTTCTCCCATATCTAGGAAAAGATAATTCTAAAAGATGATCAATATTTCCACACTATTACCCCATAGGAACAAGAGATAACATAGAAAAATTAGGCTATTATGTTGCTTCAAAAATATGATTGCACTTGAAATTGTACCATCATGAATGACAATGAGCCCCCAGTAAATGAGCTACAAATGTCACATAATGATGAGCAACATAACACCCATTAATGTTATTTAAAGACATGATAGACTAAATGAGGTATTTGAATATGACATGCTAACTGCTCAACTATAAGTGAGATCAAAAACATGTATAAAGTGATAAAAATTGAACAAGAAAAGTCACAAGAAATCTTAGAAGAGGGATGAGTGTAATTTATTAGAGCCTTATCCCTGGAGGAAAGGACTTTATGATGAATAGGAGATAAAGATTCATAAGTGGATTTAGAAATTTGAGGGGAGTCATAAAGAGATTTGTTCATCGCCAAGATTTCCTTATGAGGGGAATGAGAGTTGATAGAAGTAGAAGATGATTTAGTTGAAGTGAGATCATCATCACTACTAAATATAGCATTCACATTGAGAGATGGTCTTTTAGATGCTTTGGTGGGCTTAGAAAGATTATATCCAAGTCCAAATGAATATTCATGCACGTTATGTTCTAAAGGAACTTTAATTCCTTGTTCATTTGTGCCACAACCATTTCCACTATAGCCACTCTTAGCCAAAATATGAAAACCACGACCATAACGATTAGCCATTTCAGAAAGAAAAGGTGGTTTTTCATAAGACAAAGAATCAAATTCTTTAGAATTAGAGGTGTGAGGAGAAGAAGTTTGAGAAGAGGCCACAAAATTATTGCTCATAGGTTCAGGTAAGACTGATTGATCTCTAGTTTCTTCCTTCTTTTTAACTTTAAACTCTCTAGGAGGAACCCTATATTCACCTACAAAGGTGGGACTGAAATCAAGAGATCCCCAATCGTCTTCTACGAGAACCTTCTCAGGATCAAAAGCCTTTTCATGTGTAGATTCAAGTTGAGAAGAATCTTCTTCAGGAACTTCAGACTCATCCAAAGAATTTTGATTATCAGAGGGTGATGATTCATCCATAGGTATCTTGTTTAACGAGTCATCACTAGAAGAGGAAGGCTTAGAAGAACTCCCTTTGGAAGTAGATGTTTGCAAACAAGTTTGAAAATTAGTATCACCTATCAAGGTATAAGTCTTATTATTATAAATAAATTTAACTTGTCTATGCAATGTAGAGGGGACAGCTTGCATACTGTGAATCCAAGGTCTCCCTAATACCAAGTTGTATGTTAGATTTCCCGACATAACATGGATAGGACCTAATGAAGACTTAGCCACATTATCAAAGCCTCGAATGGGATGAGAGTCAGGCTCAATAAGGGATGTATCCACATTAATCTTATGCAATAGATTAATGCTACACACATTAAGGCCAGAACCATTATCTACCAGTGTTCGTCTTATAGCAGTGTCATTTATGATAACCACAATCATCAAGGGATCATATTGATGTTGAATTTCACTAGTAGACAACTCATCTTGAGTAAACACAATTTGAGCTTTAGGATTCATCACAGAGTTAACCAAAGACACTATATTACTAGGTGTATTAGGTGGAGGAACATTCAAATATTTCAAGGCATCTTGTAACATTCCATGATGAGCGGAAGAAGTTTGGATCTAATCCCAAAGGGATATCTTAGCATGAGTAGTTTTAAGTTGTTCTATGAGATCATATTCCTTACCAAGAACTTGTGAAATACGTGGAGCTTGCGGAAGAATGGGTTGAGGATTAGGAAGAGAAACTGGAGTAATAGGAGGAGGATTAGGCTGCCTATTATTTCTAGTATTATAAGTATGGGCAACCGCATGATAACTCTCTCTATTCAGTTGCTTAGCATACTCATAAAGGTTCTTAGTAGAATAACCTCCTTGCACAGTAATAATAGGTTTCTTAGGAGTGCAAAAAGAATCATTAGCATAACCACCTTGAACCACTAAGATAGGCTTATTTAAAGGTTGAGAACTTTGAGAAGGACAAGCACCTTGGATAGTGAAGAGAGGTTTGTTAGGTGTTTCATTCACATGTATCAAATTGATTGAGGATGGTTTAGAGGAATGAACAAAAGTGTTGGAAGAATTATTGATAGTCTTCTCTTGCACTAAAATCTTATCACGGATTAAATCAATTTTAGGAGAGAGACAAGGGGTAGGCATTGATATTCTAGTAGGAAGAGTAATACTAGGAAAGGTCATATCATCCTCTATCATCAAAGGATCTACATGGGGAATAAACTCTCTAGGAGAAGGATCAACATTACTCTCTAAAGTATCACTTTTGAGAGGGAGATCTTTGAAAGAGATGTTAACCATCTTGCTTTGAACTAGGGTATCCTTATGAGTAGAACCAAGTTGAGGAGAGGGAGAATAATTGAGATTCAAGGAAGGTGAGAAACTATCAAGGGAGTTTTCAATCTTGATTTCATCCCCTTTGGCTAGGGGTAGAGAATAATCTATACCTTCTTCTAATGGTTCATCCCAAATAGTGAAGTTGTTGAAAGGAATGTTTGAAGTATTGTCAATTTCGGGAGAGGAGATAACATTGCTTATTAATTCCTCATCCTTAGGAGGGAGAGCATTAATAGATGTGTTAAACTCATCCTCTTTCCTCAAAATATGTTCAATATGATCTTTAGGGAGAGAGAGTTAAGGAAATTGCTTATTATTTCATCTTCTTTCTCTAAGGGATGCTTATGGGTAAGACAAACTTTAGGAGAAGGGTAAGCATTTATCATTAATTCATCATCTCTTGTGGGAATTTTGTTGGAAAATGAAATGCCATCACTAGGGAATGTAGGGATCATGTCATCTTCTTGCACAAAAGGATCCTCATGAAGGGAGTGTTTTTTAGGAGGAAAATGAACATATGTCTCCAAAGATTCATGCTTAGGAAGGAGATCTTTGAAAGAAGTGTTCATAACCTCCTATTGCACTAACATGCCCCCATTGGAAGGACCAACTTTAGGAGAAAATAAGTCAATGTCCATCAATGCCTTTTCACCTAGAGAGGCATCATGTAGGGAAGGTGAAGTAACATTAAGAAAGGTGTTTATGATATCATTCTCTTTCTCTAGTATAGCTAAATAGGAAGGGCACATTTTAGGAGAATTGTCAAGATCACTCTTAAAGTATTCATCCTTAGAGAATGGGAGAGTGTCAAAGGAATTGGTAGCAACTCTTTTAGGCACTAAAATGTTGTTATAGATGGGGGGAGGTTCTTTAGGAGAAGGAAAAATTGAAACAAGGGAAGCTAACCCATTATCACATCTATGAAATGAATGCATCATGACAACAATTTTCCTCTTTCAAATGATAACACATGCAAAATAGAAGGAAATGTTTAATTTTAACCAATGCAAGCACTTAGAATGTAGATTTAGAAAATGAAATTTATGATTCAAATGAGTTCCTAAATAAGATTTGAAATTATTGATCCCAATTAAGCTATCCACAAGTTCAACTTTGAATTGAAAAATTAGGGTTTTAGCAAAAATTTCCTCTAAATTTTTAAATCTTGCAAGAAATTAAAACTTGTAAATACAAATTTGATTTTGAAATAGCATAAACACTCAAATTTGAAAACATAAATCAGAATTAGAGAAGATTGGAATTCACGTCGGGTTCACCAAAATGTGTGGGGGAAAAAGTGACACTAAGCAAACATGCCCTAATCTCACTTTCAACCACACACTTGTGGAATACGAAAGAGCCTAGAGGTATCACACAATTGGCTACTTCTTTTTTTGTGGAAGAGAGAACCATGGGCTACCTATTAGGATTTCTATTCCTTTGTTGTAATTGAAAGATAAAATGATGCAAGTTCAATTCCTAACCCCAAAGTGCAAGTACGAACTAATAACAAGATTGCGGAATTGAACTTAAACTATGGAAAGCTATAAGCACAAGGATAAGACAAAAATGCAAATGCATACCCGGAGTCAAAATTTGAGTGGAAATGTTTGGGACGGGGGTGCGAGCACCACTGTCTTGATTCTGCACCTGAAACTGCCACTTTGAAACCTGGAAAACTGTCCGAACTGCTAAAAATTGTTGTCTGTCAGGAGGACCAGGGCACCCAGCGCCCCTGTCCTAGGGACTAGGGTGCCTAGCGCCCCTATCCTGGCAGGACTAGGGCACCCCACGCCCCTGTCCTGGTCTTCTTCTCCAAAACTTGGTGTGTGGTTCCGTCTCCGTCTGCTTCTTTCAGATCTGCAACTTGCGGCGTCGTCCGAATCCTGAAACCTGCACTTATATCTGAAAAGGTATGGTGGGTGGCTATATAGGGTTTTGCCTTAGTCAAACCCCCGCTTTGGTGGTTTCCACCTCCATGAATAGCCAAATTGTATTGTAAAAGTAGTGTGTGCAGACCTTGTGTGTGTGCAAGATCCTAAAATGCAAGTAAGCAAACTAGAGCAACCTAGAAAGTAAACCCTAATTGCTTGTAAATGATAATGTAAATGCTCCAAATCAAGATGCAAAGTGATCTAAAGCATGAATACAAATGATATAATGAGGCTTATGCAAAGACATGAAAACAACATGAAATCATACCCAACCCCAAGGGAGGGGTACAAGCCAATCTTCAGTCGGTGATCCCTTATTGCTCTTCAATGTCTTCAAAGCCCTAAATGGATGAATGAAATTGATGAATGCTTTATGGATGGATGTTGAATGTTGTTGAAGTCTTCAAAGATCTTCTCTTTCGCTGCATAGAAGGCCCTTGAAACCAAAAATCTCGGGATCCTTTCAAATGAAGAAAGAGAGCTCTTATATATGAAACCCTAGGTCTTAATTTCAACTTTTGGCCGACCTAGAGATTGAATCTCCCGCCAATTTCTTGGGGTTAAGCTTTATTTTATGATTGGATTGCGCTCCTAAAATTTCGGGAAAAATGTCCGGGACCATGTGCACTCCGGGCGCCATGGTCCTCTCTGGGCGCCATGGTCCCGACAACTTTTCACCAAATTTTCAGGGCCGTCGGATATGATGATTTTAGAGAGAATCCCGAAGTTACAACTGATTTCGAGATGTTTTGACCTTCGAAATCAAGCCCCCAAGTTCAAAATAGGACCTAATTAGGGTTTTTGATTAAATGATGTATTGGAGGAATAAAATGAAAGGGGCACACTTTAATGAAAGGGCCCAACTTTATGATGTGGAAGATGATGAAATAGGACCTTAGACCTAATTAATTTAATTTATTAAGTGTTAAAGGGGAAATGCAATGCAAAATGCAAAATGCACCAAGGCGGGTGCTAAACTAGGTGTGAAATTGTACCACCCTAGCAAGTGCGTACAATTTACGACGCTACACTTTGGTGTAATCAGATATAATGGTGGAAAGGGCACCAAACTTGGTTACAATTCCCTCTAAGAATTGAATACTAAATTTTGAGTTGCATCCTTTAGAGCTATTGCCTTTGTCCACCTTGTGAAGAAATCTGTAGTGGCCAAAATCCACTTATGGCCTGCACTTGATAAAGGGTTGACCAAGACAATTAATTCTAGGCCCCATTGAGAAAAAGGTTGATCAGTCTGTATTGGATGCAAAGGAAGGATAGCTAATATTTATTTACTTGAGAACAAGGCACACTCCTTGCACTTCCTCACCCACTTGTGTGTATCTCAGAACAAGGACAGCCAATAATAGCCTACCCTGATTATTTTCATGGAGGTGGTCCTTGTAGAAAAATGACCACCTGAGGGGCCATCATGAAACTCTTCTAACAGTCTACTGACCTAATCATCTTTGATGCATCTTTGTAAGACTCTATTAAGGTTCCTTTTGAATGAAACACCCTCCACTAATACATAAGGGATAGACTAAATTTTGAAATGTCTTCTCTTAGTTCTATCAAAATTATGAGGGTAACTACCATCCCTCAAGAAGGTACTCGTAGCATCAAACCAGCTAGTTTGTATACATTCAATGTTGACCAGTTGTTCCTCCTCTTGCAGCAGAAGGGCAACCTCTGGGTCTCTGTCAAAAGATGAAACAAACCATTCACACAAGCCCTTGCCTCTTACCAACATGTTGATTCTAATATTAAGGTTATATTCCATGACCTTAGTGATCCATCCATCTCTCTTTTCACTAATACCCTTATTCGGGAGAAAATATTTCACACTTGCATGCAACACTAGGAGTTGAATCTGGTTAGAGAGCATATGTCTGAATTTATTTAATGTTCTGACAATTGTGATGACCTATTTTTCCACATAGCTATATTTAAGCTCATAATCTTTCAAGCCCTCATTGAAAAAGGCAATGGGCTACTCTAACCCATCATCATTTAGCTGTGTCAAAACAACTGAGATAATTTCCTGTCCTCCCAAAGAGTAGAGGATGAAGTCTCTATCATAATTAGGATTTACTAGGGTGGGAGCCTGAGCAATTGCTTGTTTGATCTGATCAAAACCATCTTTCCCCTCCCTTTTCCCCTCCCTAGTCCATTCAAAAACCATATCCCTCTTCAACATGGTCGTGAGAGGTTTAACCATGGCAGCTAGGTTTGGGATAAACCTTCTTACAAAGTTGATCCTACCAAGGAAACTCTACCTCCTCTTGTTGCTCCTTCTTGGCTGCAACATGTGTTGGTATTTCATATTGAGTGCCAACTGTTTCCAACCTATCAACATGTTTGTTCTAATTTCTAGGGACACTAAATATATTGAAGGACTCAAATCCTTTTGTTAAGTCCTAGACTCTATGCTTGTAAGATTTGAGAAGGTTGTTTTTGGTTGTTCTTTGAGCTTTGATTTGATTGACAACCAACTCATTGTCTCCATGTGCATGTAAGGATTTTATCCCTCTTCTTTGTGTTGTTTTGAGACCTAAGATCAATGCTTCATATTCAACCATATTATTAATCTATCTAAAATGAATCCTAAATAAAAAATGATATTTCTCCTTGCTAGGAGAGATGAGTAACACATTGGCCTCTACACCATTTTTGTTCCTTGAACCATCAAAAAACATACCCCACGGTCCCTTGGGATCATTGCATTCCTTGGTGAGATTGGTAATAAAGGTTCCTTCCTCATCAATTCAATAAGTATGAAGACCTATATTGGTGACCTCACCGATTGGGTCAAATTGAAAAGCATTAGCCCACTGATCAAGAAGGTAGTCAGAGACCTCCTCCAAAAGACTAGCAGGTTCCCTGATTAAAATATTTGTTTTTCAGCATAGAGGGAACAATTTATATTTATAGGGCTTGGAATATAAGGCTCAATATGGTCTTTTGTAATAGATTATGTCTTTATGGTAACCTTTGTACTATATCTTGTTCTTAATAGCATATGAGACTAGTTCGAGGATAGATAGTCTCTTATCTTGGCAATGAACTCCCTTGATAAATGAATGACAAATAAAGTAGGGAGGTCAATGAATGAAAGGTCTTGTAAGACACTGAAACTAGGGCATGCATGTAGGGTCAAACATAAGTCCTTAATTACCCCCACAGAGTGAACTACAGTGCCATCAAGTTGCACAAATCCCCTAGTCACAAGCTCATATTTAATACCTAGGCAATCAACCACATTCTTAGGCATTACTAGGTTGCTAGCCCCTAAATCTATCATACAATAATGCACTAAGTTATCTCTTATAATCAAAAGAGAGATAGAAAGGAGGGGGCTTACTGATCCTTATTGAGTTCTCTCCCTCCAAAGGTTGCACCAAACTTGGAGTGGATGAGCTGCAATCTCTTGTTGTTTCTCTCATGCTATTGATATCCTTTAAGGCCTCTTGGAATAGATCTCTTTGACATGGAATGGAGATTGCATCCCACATGCAATTTTTAAGGTTAGCCTTCTTCATTTGTTCTACAATGTTGAAGGGAACCATAGCTTTGGTAGGACCCTCAGCAGTAACAAGGTCAAGTTTTTACACCATCTTGCTCCCCTTTTTTGTCATTTTGATCTTTGTCTGGGGTATTTGGAGTTATAGTTTGTGTAGCAACCTATGAAACTTGGGTTTTTTTATAAAATGCATCATTGTCTATAGCCCTCCTCTTTTACCTAGTGTTATTAGCCACAAGGTCACTATTTAGTTGATTAACACCACAAAAATTTTCCTTACTAGTTCATAAGGGTAGAATCTCCATGTGCATAGGTTGGACAATCATGAAATTGTTGTCCTAAAGTGGCTGGTTCACTTTTTTCTACTAAGGCCTAAGAGAGCTCTCCATTTTGGCAAGCAATTGAGTTGTGAGGCTAATTGCACAGAATACACCATTCTTTCTCTTGAGCAAGATTGTTCTGCATTAGGACTATTTCCTTTTATGTACTTGCAGTCGCAGAGTTTAAACTATTCAAAGGCATGGCATTATTCCATTGGTTCTACCCTTGAAATGGTAGTCTATTCTGTTGATAATTCTGATTTTGTGCCTGGTAAGGCCTATTGGTCTAAGAGTGCTATATTTTTATTGTAACCAATTCATTTCCAAAGCCTTGCATGATGGTCTTAAGCTCCCGAATCTCTATGGGTGATGGAGTAAGCACAGGGGTGAGTAGTTGACTTGTAGATGTTACTAGGCCAAAATAGGCTATTGTGCAGGAGCCTCCGGGAATAAGGACATTGAAGGTCTAGGAACTATCTTTCATGCTTGTATTAAATAATTTTCTATCCTTATGGCTAGAGCATATGCATTTGGTAGGTTTTCTCCTCCCATTTTTTGTATCATGGTAGCAATATCACTATTGAAAGCCCTAAGGAAGCATAAAAAGGCATGATTGGAAGATGGCTTGACCAAAGTAGGGATCCTATCCCAAGTCTTCTAAAATCTATAATTGAAATATCCCATGAATTCATGAGGCACTCTCTTGATGGTAGTTATCTATTGTACAAGAGATAAATGGTCTCTCTTGTCCTCAAAGTGCTTACATAATTTCTTTCCTAACTCATCCCAATTGTGGATGGATCTAGAAGGTAATCCCCTATACCATTGTAAAGCTTTACCCTTAAAGGATGGTGCAAGGAGTCTAACTACTACATCATCTTTGGTTACATCAAACACAATGCAGATTCTAGCAATATCCTGAATGTGCTTAGCAAGGGTAACAAAGTTTTCACTAGTGAAAAAAAGGGATAGCCTTTAAGCCAGCTATGGGTATATACGGTTTTTGGGCTTAAACCAGAGGATTGTCCCCATTAAAGGTGACAAAAGTAAGATTTCTAGGAACAACCATGGGGAATAATGGTTTATTGACTTGAGAAGTGTGAGTCCTAAGTTGTAATAGTATTATAGTAGGGGGAATAGAATGAGACCTAAGGGGTGTAGATACAACTGCTTCAACACCCCTAACTAGTGACAATTAAATTCTACTCCTCCTTCTAGAATTATAATTTGAAAGCTCACAAAACTGAAAAATACCTCTAGAAGATGCTCTTGTTTGAGTTCTTGGAATGAAATTGACAATAGGTCATGAACAAGGAACCGGATTTGTCATTAGTCACCAAGTGATTGAATGGTAAATACCTCGAAAGACTAGAATGCTAAAAACAACACTGAATACTTAGCAGAATTTGAAATTATGTCCCACCAGGTGTACCAGAAATTGTTGTCACAAAATTTTGCACCCTTTTTGAAGACTCATGCTCAACAACCTTGTGAAACATATAAACAACCTCCAAGTGTGGGACCTTGCACAATGTGAGGTTGAATCTCTAGACAAGGCCGACTTCCTTACCGATCAAAGTGTAGTGTTGGACTAACCCAACACTTTTAAGACCTATTCTAATGATTCAGAGGAGAAAAGGGGAGAAGGAATTCTGAAAGGGAAATGTGAGGTGAAGCACCTATATTGAAATGATCATTTTCCCTACCTATGACTGCACAAAACATCAATGAAGCAACCCAAAGCATACATATATTCCTTTCCTTAATCAGCTACTAAGACATATATGAGATTAGAGCTTAATAAAGAACTGAGAGGAACTAAAAATTCCATAGATAGCTCCTATAAGTAGAGTTGATACAACATATAAATCAAACAAAACTAATAAGAAAACAAATTCATAACAAAGGCAAGACATTTTTGCACAAGGTAAATGAACTTAGAAAGAGGTAAAACAAGACTAACTTGATTGATGCAAAGGCAAGGTAAATTTATAGTTGTAGAATAATATAATTCTATAAGAGAGAAAAAGGAGAAGATCCTTCAAAGAAGGTTCCAAAATTTCTTTTATAGAACCAACATAACTTGAATAGAATATTGGGTTTAGAAACCCTAACCAACTAGGGTTAGGTTATAAAAAGAGAGGATCAAATTATAAAATATTGATTTGATGGTTGCCTGCTTGAAGATATTTGCTTGGATTGAGGAGTATCAATCCCTAAAATTGAGGAAGCTCCTGCATTGGGATGGCATCTGATTACCCCCTACCATACACATAAGTCTTTTGTTTGCAATAAATAAGCATGGTCAGCCAAAAGGAAGCATCCAAAGGAGTATGATGGAGTAATGGTGATCATTCCTCAGCTTCCTAAAAGTGGTTGGAGCAAATCAAATTTGATTTGGGCCACCGACGAGTTAGAAATTGATTTTTGACTCATTAAGTTGGCAATTACCCTGCACAACTACTTGAATTTTAATCTCCACCTCTAGTTTGAATTCAAGTCATTGGATCCTCCTGATCACACATAGATGGAAGATTGAGATTGCATGACAAAGTCTCCAAAAGGGCCCATAAAAGAGTTTAAATTAGGACCGTCAATCTCCCCCTTAAGTGAAACCAGACAGTCGATATTTCCCTAAAAACCAACTAGCCCCACCAGCCTCATTGCTAGCCTTATCGATGTTTTGTAACTAAAGATAACCCCTTTACATTAACTATCATGAGACAATTGAAACCCTTTACTCATCCAACATTTATCACTCTATTGCAAGGGTCAAGCGACGATTAGCCATAACTACTGTGACCCCCGATATCCATATTCACTCTTTATATCATTGGCCATTTCTATTTCACAACCTTGACCACCATGAAAGAGAAATAAATACATTCTTAACATCACCACCACAATTTTCATATTTGTTTCATGGAGGGGACCCCACCACGGGCTTCGACCACCATGAAACCACGAAAACCAAAGCAGTTATCACATATCACATTGAGGACCAAAAGGCAGGGCCCAACTACTATGAAACAGTAAAACCAATATAAAACTCTCACCAACTAGTAGCGAGTGAAAGGGGTCGGTCTTGAGATGAAAAGGGAACCCTCCAGCCAATAACCCTTAAGTGAAATGACCACCCCTATTGGTAAACAACTGAAAAGAATAAGGCCAAGAAGGGTTTTTGAAAAAAGGCCTTATGGTTTAGGGTTTTTAGGACTTAGAGAAATAGATAGGATTTTATCCATCTGAGGATATCTCAGATTAGTTGTCTGTATGGATAAGGTTGACACAAAAATGGTCAATAAAACCCCTTCATATTGAGGCTATTGTCTAGAAACATAAAATCAAGAGGGTACTTATAGATGGTGGATCTGTCTTAAACCTTTTTACATACAAATTTATTAAACAATTGGGAATCTCTAAAGACTTGGTTGATCTATCTGGTAAGATCGCACTAAATGCCTATGATGATGTAAAAAGGGTCTCAAAAGGCACCATAACACTAACTCTTCAAGTGGACCCTGCAACGATGGAAACAACATGTCAAGTCCTGGACCTTGATCTTCCATAGTACATTCTTATCGTCCAACCAAGGATTCACTCCATTCAAGCTATTCCCTCCACCTACCATCAAATTTTAAAATTCCTTTACAATAATAGAGAGATCACCATCTCGGCTAATTCGTAGTCTTTCCAATATTGTAAGCTTCTTGAAGGGAAGCACCCCTGTCATTGCCCACTAAATTCACCCTCTCTGCCAACTCCATTTGATCCATCCAATATTGCATCCACTTCATCCCAACATGAGATCAAGCTCATGATAATTGACAATGGATGTTGATAGTACACCTTTCAAAATTCTCTCTATGTGGGACAACTCCCACTCTCTCCTAATTCATGTGGAAAACCTAAAGAAATCAAGGTTCAAAACAAAACCACCATGAAATGTAAGAAGACCACCTTTCAGCAATGGGCCCATTGGATGAAGAGAGCTTGGAAATTGTTGTCACTTATTGGTTGTACTAGGAAAAAAATGAAGCACCAGCAGATATCCCCAAACATATGTATCCTAAGGAATCTTCCATAGTAGATAAGATGGGCTATAAAGGACATGGTCTTGGACCACAAGAAGAAGGAAGAAAAGAACCCATCTCTCCAATCTCTTACAAGTAATAGGGGCTTTTTTAATTCATCTATACCTAAGATCACTATCATTGGTGCTTTGATAGACATTCCTACTAAAATTGAAGACTATGATGAAGAGGAATTCCATAAAATGCCTTTCAAATATCTTGATGATATATTTGATGATGTCCACATTAACACCATCACCCCTATTACCCCTTCCACCCCATTTGAGATTCAACCCATTCACCCTAACCTTATTTATTAGAATAAACGAGGACCACATGTTCTTAACATCTGTGCTAATGACAATGCCCTTTTGGCATTACTTATTATGTGAGACCTTGAGGATCACACATTTGTAAATGGCATCCAACTCAATCGGGAGGCATACTTTGGCAGTCAAGTCAACTCCCTTAGTTGCAATAGTGAAAACAAAAACAAAAATCATGTCCCTTGGTGAAAACCTCTCTGAGGCACCCTTGGACTCAGAAAAATGAAAAATAAAAGACGTATATTCTAGTGAAAACCTAGATGATGTGCTAGAAATGGAGGGACTTGACTTGCCTACCATGATTCCTTCATATCAGGAGAAATTGCCTCTACTCATTGAGGAGACTAACACTATCGACATGGGAACATATGACAATCCAAAGAATATGCTTATTGCCAAGTCTCTTATCAATCAGGAGAAGTAAAATTTCATGAGTTTCCTACAAGAGATGCAAATCAACTTGGTCTAGTCTTACGCTAACATGCCCGACCTTGACCCAAAATTGGTAGTATACAATATTGTTGTTTGACAAGATGCTAAGCCAATTAAACAAAAGCTATGCAAGATGCATCCACAAGTTGCCCTTATGGTTAAAGGAAAACTTTAGAAGATGTTGGATGTTGGATTTATCAAACCCATAGACTATCTTGAGAGGGTTTCAAATATTGTACCTATTGGAAAGCCCTTTGGGGACATCATAATTTTCATAGACTTCAAAGACCTCAACAAAGAATATTTGAAGGATGATTTCCCCTTACCAAACATAAATATGACTATAGACCTCACAGTTGGACATGATATGTTCTCCCTAATGGACATGTTTTCAAGAAACAATCAGGTCAAGATCGTAGAAGAAGACCAACATAAGATGACATTCACAACTCCTTGGGGCACCTTTTTCTATCAATCCATGCCCTTTGGTCTAAAGAACACAAGAGAAACTTATCAAAGAGAAATAGTAACTATCTTCCATGAAATTTTGCATAACATCATGGAATATTATGTGGATGACCTCTTATGCAAACCTAAAGCAAGAGAAGAGCACATTCTTGTCCTAAGGAAAATATTTGAGAGACTTGAGAAGTATAAGTTGCATCTTAACCCTAGGAAGTGTGTCTTCAGGGTTAGATTAAGAAAGTTGTTAGGATTCATAGTCTCTCATAGAGGAATAGAAGTGGACCCAACTAAAGTCAAAGAAATTATGGAAATGCCTTCTCTCAACACACTCAGATAGCTCCACAGTTTCCAAGGAAAACTTCAATCCATTCGTCGGTTCATGCACAACTTGCAGATAAGTGTCACCCATTTGCACACCTCTTGCACAAGGACACTAAATTTAAGTGGGACTTCCTATTTTAGAAGGCCTTTGACAAATTGAAATAATATCTAGCCTACCCTCCAGTTTTGATGCTACCTATTCCAAGACAACCCCTCCTCTTGGACATTAAAACAACTACAGTGGCACTGGGGGCATTAATAGCACAAATAGATGACAAAGGCAAAGAGTATGAAATATATTACATCAACCACACTCTTGCGGGATATGAACTCAACTATATTCCCATAGAATGATCTTGCCTCACGATGGTCTTTACCACTCAGGAATTGTGTCACTACATGCTTAACAACAAGACCAAACTAATAGCAAAGATTGATCCCCTCAAGTATTTTTTGTCTAAGGATGCTCTCATAGGAAACACAACAAAATGGGTCATGCTCTTGATTGAATTTGACATTGAGTATGTAGACAGAAAATCAATCAAGGGACAAATAATAGCTAACCAACTATTTGACGCTCCTTTCCAAGGTGACCACCCCCTCATAACATATTTTCCTAATGATGCCATTATGACTATCACCACGTCAATATAATGGTAGTTATACTTGGATGGTTCCTACACACAAAATGGATCGAGGACAAGTATCTTGCTAATTATACCTCAAGGAGATTGCATTCCTAAGTCTTGCAAAATAGTCTTTGCCTACACCAACAATATTATAGAATATGAAGCCCTCATTACTGGACTTCATCTAGCTATACAATGGAAGATCACAAAACTGCAAGTATACAAAGACTTCCAACTTGTCATAAAACAAATAAATAATGAGTATTAGTCAAAGGATGACAAGTTTCTCCCTTATTGTAGCATGGTTGAGGATCTCAAGCAGCATTTCACCTTCATTTAGCTTGAGAAAATTCCTAGGACAAACAACAGAGTTGTCGATGCAATGGCTAAAATTGGTTCTCTCCTATAGATGTCTACAAATAGTCATAAGTGTGAGTTCTTGGTTGAGCAACTCCTAGTACTAGCATATGATGTCCTTGAGTCATAAATGGTGTGTGTCCTCATTGGTTCCAATTCCCCATGGTATCAAGAAACATTCACCTACATTCGAGATAACACCATCCCCCCTCACGTCACTAAAACCCAACAACAAACCTTTATCTGTTGATCCACTCACTACACTATCCTTGGTGACACCCTATTTTGAAGGCATTTCAATGGAACCCTCCAAAGGTGTTTAGACAAAGAGGAGGCAGAATGGGCACTATGTGAAGTGCACAAAGGTATTTGTGGAGCACACTTAAGAGACCTCACTTTGGCTAAGAAGCCCTCGCACATAGGATACGACTAGCCAACAATGGAAGAAGATGTATATCATTATGTAAAGAAATGTATCCCTTGTTAGAAGCATGTTGACATGATTCATGCACCTTCTCAAGATCTGCAACCATTTATCACACCTTGGCCCTTGAGTACCAAACTAAAATTGAAAAAAAAAACCACTCAAACCCACAGCACACCAAAACTATTTACAAATATGTACAGGACAGGAAGCCTCCTACCTCAATAAAGCTCTAGGTTGCTCATGTAAAACTATTAACAGGCTGGAAAAAATATGACCCCTTTTGGAGTAATGGATTTTGGCAATAAAATGTGATCAAGAACAACCACCAACTGGTGAATGCTTCATTGCTAAACCTCAAACCGATGTATTGCAAAAGTCTCCTGTAAATGCATTCATGCCCAAATAGCCACTCTTCATCATAAAATTTTGATTCATAGCCCTCTTCCTTCTTGGCTTCATTTATGATCTCTATAAAATGACTTTGCTCAATATTAATTATGACTTCACAACATGGAATAACAACATTAAAAACCAATCTTTATTCTTTTATACCACAGGATAAATTTGTCTCCATACATGCAATTAATTGTTGTGGCTTAAGAATATTACACTCCACAACCATGGGATCAAATCTGGGAGGGATGGTCTCTTCTCTTTCCACACAGACAAAAAAATTATTAACAGCACAAGTTGAGTGAAAAGGAATTCTATCCACACCTCCATTACGCTCAACCATCAAATTGTCCAATCCTTCAATTTTATCTTTATTAATTGACCCATCACTATAGGGATCAAGAAACTAAAATGAAACTTTCATAACATCTTCTCCAAGTTTAGAAGGGCATATTACCTCCTTTTGAAAAAAAATTTCACACTCTCCTCGGTCAAGACAAGTAAAAGATGAATACTCGTGCTACATTATATGAAAATCTAATTTATTGATTTCTTTCATATCTACAAGATTCTCAAACTCCTCTTTATTTTCATCATAAAAAACAAAAGCTTCCATTTTTGAACTGTAATTTAAGAGCTCTTTTGCAGCCTCTTTAGAAATATTATTTTATTTATCCTTTTCATCAATATTAAAAGTGAAATCTTCTAATTCAAGAGGTAATGAAGGCATAGATACAACAACATTAATACCTTTCTTTGTATCAACATAGTCGCAAGTGAATGTGTCTATACCAACTTCAGTGAAATGGCCATCTTTATCCTTGATTCCACACTGGAAATTGTTATTTGAACCCTTCAAGAACCAATTAGGAATAAAGACACTTTTTTGTTCCTCTGATAATGCTTCTCTTTCTGAAGAGGAGCGATTGCCCAATCTTTTCTATTTGCATGCATATCAAAGAAGATTTAGGCTCTTTACTTTCATCTTGATGCAAATTTTATGGTACAACATCTCGTTCACTCAATGGGGGATCGATCTCATAGGTAAAATCCATCTCACCTCATAAATGGCCATAAATTCATAATAATCACTACCGAGTACCTCACCAAATGGGTGAAAGCCATACCACTCATTTTTACCACTGGCAAATACATCTCCAAATTTATTTTGAATTATCTTATCTATCATTATAGAATTCCTAAAGTTATCATCACAAAAAATGTTAGACCCTTCAAAAATCAGGATGTTAAATAATTGTGCTAAAATTTTGCCATCCAACATCACTTTTCCACTCCATACTACCCACAAGGTAATGGTCAAGTTAAGGCTTTGATTAAGACTCTCATTAAGATCCTTAGGAAAATAGTCAATGAAGTTGGCTATGATTGGCACTTGCAACTCCATCCCACTCTTTGGGCCTACCGCACAAGCATTCAAACCCCCACAGGAGCCACTCTATACTCCCTAGTCTTTAGTTTTGAAGTTGTCCTTCCCCTTAAGATCAAGATTCCATCACTTCGGGTATCATTGCACAACATCCTCCTTGATGAGGAAGCAAGAGCTAGGACTGTTGGATGAAAGGTGCCTCAAGGCCTTGAATCATCTCTGGGTATATCAAAATCACCTAACATTGAGCTACAACAAGAAAGCTAGAACCCGATAATTTGACATTAGTGACCTAGTGCTTATGGAAAATCAGAAGAATCTCCATGATTGTGAGAAGAAAGGCAAGTTTGAACCTAATTTGCTTGGACCTTATGTCATCATTGTAAAATATGGATCAAGAGTCTATCAGTTGGCTACACCTACAGGAGATCCTTTGGACATGCCCATGAACATCATGCATATGAAGAGATTCTACTCCTAGTCTTCAGAGGTTACTAGTTTTCAAATATCAGAAAAAAAGAAAATCATAAAGAATACAAAAAAAATAAAAAATAAAAAAAAGTAAACAAGAATCAATTTGTCCATCAGTGAAAACCACTTTGTGGCACTATGGATGAGTACCTTAGTGAAAACCTAGTTCTAGGTGTCAAGGTAAATAAGTCAGATCCACTATCTCCTTGGACACTCAGCCCCTTGCTTGCATTGCTTTCCCCACCCACCCGCCTGGTATCCATATTTTGTAATGTAAGCCATTAATTAGCCTCTAACTCCTCCCAACATGTGCAAACTCAATACCTTACCCACTTAATATGCTTATTATTTTAGTGATATCATTGATGAGACAACTTTTTATGCATGGGACTATGCATCAATCATTTAGACTTTGCCACCATCACCTCCTCCTTGCATCACTCTACATTATATCCATATTTTATTAGTGATGTCAATAATTGATTCACCATCAAGCCCATCCTTCCCCAGCCACCCTCATTGGTATCCATATTTCTTTAGTCATGTAAGCCATTAATTCACCCCTTAGCCCATCCATTTGCATCCCCCATTTGTGTAGGTCACTTGTGTTTTGATCGCTTCCATCACTTGCCTACATCCCTTGCACTTGTTTTCCCCTCATGATAAGATGAACTTCCATTCAGACCCTTTATAAGGATCACCTCATCACACTTATCTTTTGTCCCATCACAATGAGCTTCCCCTTCTTTTTCTAAACTTATCCCATCAATCTGAGCTTCTTCTTGACTTGTTCATTATCCAAACACCCATCAACATGAGCTTAATCAAATCCCAAAAATCAGTTACACATCTGCATTTGTTCGTGCATGCCATATGCTATGTTTCCTACTCAGTCCTTTCAGTTACCTTTGCCCATCAGGATATATCCTTCCCATGTCTGACACTATCATCCTAATCCCAGTCCTACTCTTGGCAAGAGATGTCAGTTGGCCATGTGTATGTCATTTGAATAATTTGGTCCTTTTTCTTTAATTTTCATTTTTGTGTCCTATGACTATTCCTATCTAGGGATGCCATGATCATCCCATATCTTGGGGTATCGTGGATTGGTGTATAATGGGGCATCTTTTTGTGGTATGGTGTTTTTGAGGGTTTCTCTTGTACGATCATGTAGTCCTACACTTACATCATCCAGATGTTTGCAAGCTTGTGCTCATAGAGATACCTATTGTTTAAGAGTCTAGTCCACACCTTGGATCTTCGCAACATTTTGATTCCTATAATTAGTGATGTATATCATCCTTGGCAATATTAAAATAGGTTTTCTCTCAATGTCTTATCTCTGAGACTTCAATTTCTTCACCTTCCCCCCTCCCTTTCTTCTGTCTATTCTTATATTATTTAATTATGGCTAGCTCATTATATAAAAAAATGTGCATTTACATATGCATGTAGGATATTATGTCACTACATTTGATTATCTCATCATTTAGTTATCATTATCATTATCATGTTCACTTAGCATTACGATTGCATATTCAATTCCCATTCTTTTTTAGGTATCACATTTTCATTATCATATTTCATTTTCGTCTATTTACATTATCATTTACTATTCAATTTCATTTCCATTCATTTTCATTATCATATTCATTCTGCTTTAGTTATCATATTTTCATTTTTCCATCTTCATTCAGTTATTTTACCACTTATATTTTTATCACCATAATCATACATTGCATTCATTATGTCCATTCATTATTCTCATTTTAAGCACTCATTACATGTAGATATCATATACACATCAAGATCAATAGAAAGTATATTATGAGCTATATTTCAATCCAATGTAATAAAAGTATGATTTAAAATAAAAATAAATTAAGCTCATCCATCGCATTACATTTATACACCATTATAAGAATTGCATACATATTGTAAATATCCATTACTACATTACATATCAAATAAGATCACACATTAAATCATCATAATCTTGTATACATCATAGGTTAGGCATAATCATGACATATTACATATTCATAAATATCACCTAAGCCACATGCATCCATCCTGCATCTATAGCACATTAGAAATCTCATATCAATAAATATGAGCATCCATATCACATAGGCATACATCCTACAAAAAAACATGTCAAATCATATGAATCATCATAATCATAAAGCACAAATCATCAATCATCCATCACCTATCCATAATAAAGTATACATACATGTTGCTACCAAAATCATGACATATATATCTCAACAATCATAATACAATGATATCCTTGAAGGGTTAAAAGGTCACACACATGCAAGCACTAGCCCATTCTCTCTATATCTCCTGCATTGGAAGGTCGCCCTAGAAGTTGTTGTGGTACTCTCATCCCTTCAAACCCACTTGACTATTGGCTTTTGGCCCTGTAAGACTGAGTAATCTCTATGTATAGGAGGGAGCCCTCTAGTATCCTAGTAGCAACTGATAGTAGAGGTCTCTGTAGTACTATATCTCTCCATCCATCCTCTCTGCTTGCTGACTAGCACCTGTCACCTCTACAAAAATGGGACCCAGGCCTCTTGGAACTAGTAATTGTAGAGCCACATGTTTCTCTCCCCATAGTCTGACATCCTTTGCCTCTGACCTACTCAATTTGGATCTGAGAGTCTCTAACTCCTCATCCATCCTCTGCATCTCCTCTCCCATCTTCCCAATGGATCCCCCACTCTTGGCTGCCTCTAGAAGCTCAGAGGTAGTCTTTGCCTTCGTCTGGTAACTATCTCGCTCTAGGATAGAAACCTCTAAGTCTCTCCACAAGGCATCACCCTCCTCCCTGACCTGGTCCAACTTTGCATGTAGGTTGTCTTCCCTAACCCTCTCCTGCCTAGTCCTCTATCTCTCAACTATTAGTTGCTCCTCCAAACTATGTGCTCGGGCCCTCTTTGTGTCCCTGTCCAAAATATCCTGAGGAACTTGTCCTACTACCTTCTCTCCCTCCTATCCTTCCTCTTCTCTTCCCTCCCTCATGGATACATCCATGGCCTCTACTCCACCTCCTACCATATCCTCTTGATGAGATGCCCCTATCTATCCCCCTGGTTCTCACTCCTATAATAGTACCTTTTCTCATGCTGGTACCTACCTCCTCCTCCCTTTCCTTGGCACACGGCATTGAACCCTAGCTCCTCCTACTGCCTCCCCTTCTCTAGCTCCATCCCCCTCTCCCCCAACTATCTCATCAGCCATTCTCACTGCCCATGTCCAGCTGAGGTGTGCAATGAAGGGTCCAATAGTATGCCCCCGGGTGTCCATCTCCCTCATAATCCATGGATGTGTACGATCGTGTCTCACTATATCCCTCTGGTTCCTAGAATGCCTCATAACTTGATGTGGGAGGTACTGATCGATGGCATGCACTCTCTAACCAAATACCCAACACTTTCTCTATACCCAAGCTAACATGTAGTCTCGCCACCACCTCTTGTAATATCTATAATGCTACCATGTAAAATATATCATCTCATCGATAATCTACCTCCAAAACCATGTGGCACCAACTTGTGTGTAATGTAAAATCCCCCTGTATCTATCAACGTATGGGTATCTCCTCCATCAGTCCTACACTCCTAGGGGTCATGTCACTGTGATGTGCTCCCATGCCCAGATGTGAAGCAACGTGACATTGGTCACGAGGTTCTTATAACCTTGGTGGACACACATGTGCATGTCATGGTATAACTGTCCTAACATGGCTATGCCCCAAGTGTACTAAACCCCATCCTCAAGCATATAATATATAAATCTACTCTAGCCAATAGAAAATCCATGCCCACTGAGATTAGGTATCATCCTCCCACTAATCAACCCTCAGATGAATACAACCAATTATGGGATACCACAGTGACACTACATCACTCTCCTCAGAATCATACGTGTTTGTTCCATCGACAAATCATCTATACAATACACCCTCTAGAGGTAATCCTCACTGTGCTCCATCCGGTACTAAGGTGGTTAGCATGGTAGCCTCACCCATCAGTAAGTGGAAGGTCCAGGTCTCACTATTCCACCTCTCTACTAAGGCGGTTAGCATGGTTGCATGGTTGCATGGTAACAAATCCGTGACCACTGTGCAATGAATCCTATCCCACACGATGCTAGGAGTGTCCTTGTTGTCCCCCCTAGTTCTCTAAATAGTACCATCATGGGAGGCCAATGCTCCCATGATGATAAAATGTCAAGATCCTCCTGCACCCAATCAAACCACTCCATTAGTCCTCTTTTCTAGCCTATTCTATCCTAATCCTACCCTTGAGGCATCTTCTATACCCCAACCCCTCATTCTCCCCCTATTTTTCCCTACATGGAGAGAGCATTTCTCCTTAGGTGGAGATGCCAAAACCGTGACTCCTATGCTGATCCGTAGTGTGGAGATGATTTTCTATAGTTTGACCCATTTTCCCCTCTCTCCTAGAGCATAGACACTAATCTATCAATCAACATCTATGCAGATGGTGTGCGTTTGCAAGAATAGGGATCGCCTCCACAGACGGTGATCCCTCACACAAATATGGAAACATCGATCAACGTCTATGCCCCACTAGGTTTCCCCCCTATTTATTTCCCTAACTAATGCTATCTACTAAACCACAAAGTCTAGGATAGGGTATGTACTGGTGGGCCAAGCTCAGATGGTCGTTGGTGTTCGCTCCATCAATAAGAATAATAACTATAGTTAAAGTCTCAACCCGAAGTTTGGACATTCACTCTATGAAGTTACTATCTCCATAACTGAAGTTCATTTGATTGTCAACCCATGGACATATTACTTGAAATGGGTTTGCACTATATATGCACTAAGTTCCTGCGATAGCTATCTTGCATTATTGCAGCAACTAAAATCTATTTGGGAAAAGTGAGAAATAATTAAAACAACTAAATGGCTACAGGAAAATTCTGCATTAACATAAAACTCACTTAAGGAAATGATAACTAAGCACAAAGATGTCAAATAGGAATTACTTTATTTGCTTTGGCTACAGGAACAGTCAATGGATCTATTTCCAATGGCTGCAGGAACAGTTAATGCCAGGACGTCTACTACAGCAGAAAAATAAAACTAAATTTAACAAAGGCACGGGATCACTCACCAAGTGGGCCCCCTTGAATGAGTGTATCCAGGCTTCCAAAATAACTCTAAGTGCATAGAATAACATAACTTTATTCATTGTTTCTCAAAAGTCAATACATCATTCAAAATGAAAGAAAACTCAAACACTCTGCAACTTTATTTCTAAATCTTCTGCTCTTTTTCCCTCTCTTTCTTTTCTAACCTCAGAGAAGAGATGGAGACACTTATTTAAAATAAAACAACAACCTCCTACAATTAAGATCACGTCAATGAGAAGAGGCGGATAACATTCATAAAGGAGAACAGTCGGAGTTAAGCCACTAAAAACGTGGATCTACACCAAACCACGGCCAAGAATATAGCATGGTTGTATTACAAGATTGATGTCCACTAAAGTTAGACATAAATGAGTCTTGTGCACCATTCTACTCCTCTTTCATTCCTCACGCTCATTATCCTCTTCACTGATTTGAACTTTTAGTCGCTCCCTTGAATATCTCAAACTGCTTTCTCAACGTGATAGAACAACCTTCTCCGCAGCATCTCATTTATTCCTACAATTAAAAAGAGAGAACATACAAGAATATATATATATCTATTTTAATGAATCATAACACTTATTCATTTCTCACATGATATCGCCTATGACAATCCATATGGAAACAGGAACAAATCACATGGCTATAGGAATAACTGGCAAAGACAACAGGAATAACTGGCAAAGACAAAACATGATTTAATGGGTTCAGACAACATCTGAAATGCATATAGTCAAACTTTAATACATCATTACCATCCCATTATACAAATTAAAACTTGACAAAAAATTATGAGTTCTAGGAATAACAGTAGCTAATATCTCATCTCATCAACTGGTATCTATGAACCTTCTCTGTGTGGTTCTCGTGGCATGTAATGTGATTCATTTCTCTTCTCTACTCTGCTCTCTCCATGTCTTGTGAACTATATGTGTGACAATGACCCTTCCTTGGGCCTCATGTGGCTTATATAGGGCCTCCATTTGCCCTTTTTCTTGCCTTTTCTTCGTCCTTGATCCTTTTTCTTCCCAACTCTTTTTACTCGCCTCTTTTCTCCTTCTTCTCCCATTTTCTTTCTTTCTTGTCATTATTTTCTTCTTTTCAAGAATTTTCCTGAATTAGTTTTTTAAACATTCTCCAGTAAAATTCTCGAAGGGGCAATGTATCACCCACATCTTCACGTCGGGCATCTTTTTCTATCTTTTACCCACCACCAATTTTGCCACTGTATAAAAGAGGGGCAAAATGTAGATGTCTAAAATTAATTAAATTAAATATTTAATTAATTTATCCTTTCTACACAATTAATTCATTTAATTATGTTTATCTTTATTCTTCTCAAAATTAATTAAATCAAATTTAATTAATTTTGTCACTATAGCCCAATAATTAATTTTCCAATAAATTAATTATATTCCATTCTTCTAAAGTCATCCAAATCATTAATTCTTCTAATATTCTTCTTAGTTAATTAATTCTAATTAATTAACCCAATCATATGATTCCTACAAATCACTTCTTCTAATCTTCACTTAGCCTAATTAATTCTTCTATAACCATGATTAACATTATCCCCCAATTTTATATTCCTCCACTCATTCTCTCTCCTCGTGTCACATCCTCCCAACTTGTCCACTTGCACTCTACTCCCCCATTAACCCATTTAATCACCTCGCTTAATCATTTGCACACTCCTAATCCTCAAGATTAGGAGCAAGTCAACCATTTTCCATAAATGGTTTGTCCCCTCCACTTTCCAAACCCTAAATGCAACCACTTTGGGCATGTCAAAGGATTTCAAATCCTTTTCACATTTCCATGCCCTCTCTTCCCAAGTAATTTTTAATTCATTTTCTCCTTTATTCCTTCTATGCAATCTTCTATTTGGGATTTTTCAATTCCCTTTTCTCTTCCCAAGGAATTTTTAATTCCTTTTTATTCTTCTAGTGCACCTAGGGATCTCTTCCCCATGCACCTTGAGGTGTGTGGAGACAAGAAATGTCTTTATGGAAAATCTCTTGGTCTCCACACCTTGTCCTCTCAATCCTTCCCATCACTTTCTTTCAATCTCCACCCTCCATTTCAAATCAATCTTGGCCCTCCATTTTGGTCTCTTCCAATCTATAAATTGGAGTCTCCTCCCCTCATTTCCACATCTCATCTTTATGCAATCTTATGCTATCATTTTGAGCTTAGAAATATCCCTTTAGCATCCATATAATGTCCAAATCATCCCACACCTAGCCATTACCATCCATCAATCCATATAACAAGCATTACCCTTGTTGTTGTGTAGTGGAGAGCATTCCACATCCCCAATCAAGAACAAATCCAATCAAATGAGAGAGGGGCACATCCCACCCTTCACTGAAGTTTTGATCCAAGGAGCAAGAGAGTACATGTGAAGGTATAATTTGATACTAACCATTGTCACCATCAAAGGTTTTCCATTGGTTCACTTCTTAATCAAAACTCTTATATACCTCCTTATGTGAGTCTTCCATTTGTATCCCAATAATCTCCCATACCCACATATCAATTTTTTCCACCTTTTTACTCTCAACCTCTACCCACATACAATAATTTTACTCCTCCATCACAATCCAATAGCTCTAATTTCAATCCATCAACCAAAGCAACAATCAATAACTTATCCCAAATTGTTTCTTCCCTACAACAACAATTGGATTCCATTACCCAATCCAAGTTTAATGTGCCCACATTTGATGTACCAAGCCCATTATCAATTGATATTGTTCATGTTGTCCCTCCTGGACATATGGAAGTCATGCAATTTGAGTTATACAATGCAAAAAAGTGATCCATTGATTCATGTAAAAATATCTCAAATTTTGTGTAGTGACTTTTCTCACAATCAAAGACTTATGGCTAAATTGTTAACTCGAACCTTTAGGGATAAAGTCTTGCATTGGTATTGTTCTTTACCTCCTTATTCTATTGCATCATTTCAACAACTAGCTAATGCTTTTATTCAATAGTTTCATGCAATAATATTGGTCCTAAAATTACTTTGACCGATTTGATTAATTGTAAGCAAGGAGTTAAAGAGAAAGTGATTAATTTTATTGGTAGATAAACATTTGTATTCTCAAATTGCTTATCCTATTCTTGATCATGATGTTCAAAGAATTTTTATGACTAATTTACAAGAAGGCATTAGGGATAAGCTTCTCTTTTCTGAGTTTACTTCCTTTATGTAGTTGTGTGCAGTGCTTCATAATTATATGCTTCAAGTGAGTCAATTTGAATCATATCCTTTAATGACTCCCATTGATAAGAATTAAAGTGCTCAACAATATTTTGTGAATTTTCAATCAAACAAGGGATACGTCAAGATAAAAGACAACATCAATACTCAAGTGGTAGCCACGACATCAGTTGTGGCCCCTTTATTCAAATACTTTAGAAAATAACTTACTCCTCTTTTTGAGTCTTTGCATAGCATAATGTCAAAATTGATAAATAATAATGTGTTGAAACTTCCTCCCATCAAGACAATTGATACCTCCAAACCTTTGCCATCTTATCATGATCCCAAAGCCTTTTTCCAACATCATCGTCAACCTATTCATGATACTGAAAAGTGTTATAACTTAAGGAGTAAGGTTCAAGACCTCATTGATAACAATACCATATCTGTAGCTAGTGTGAATGATAAAGGAAACAAATTTTTAATTCAACCTAATCAAAACCTCCAAATATTTACTAATCCTTTGTCTTGCCATTCTACTATTGTGGTTGAGTCTAAACCTATTGGTAAACAGATTTGTCTCTCACAATTTATTTAACTTTTATACTCTTTATCCCAAGAAATGAAAGACAAATTTCACCATACAGTTGGAAAATCATCGTATTGATTAACCTTTGATTCAAGGTACAACTACCTTTAATAGATATTCAATTAGCTCCAAATTACATACAACCAATACTATACTTTTCACCAGAAAGTACAAAAAAGGTAATTGTATCCACCACTCAATACCAAATGAACACAAGCATTGATTCATATATAATTCTTTGTGTAAAGTCGACATACTTCACATGTACGCTAAAACAAAATGAGAACCTTAAAAGATTAATCTCACTGATATTTTCTACACATATAAAAAGCTATGACAGATTCTTTCTTGAAATAGATTCTCATAGAAATCAAATTTCAAACACCAAACACACAGATTTGAAGCCAAAGATAAACTGTCATTTGATTTTCATTCATAACTGATCATCAACTTCCAACACATACATAAAGTATTCAGTCAAAATTAAAGAGAGAGTTTTTCAAAAACTTAGCGGACCCGCATAAAGTCATTACAAAGCTTATAAATAGGCCCCCAGACCAATAGTTCAATCAAAGGTAAAACTAACTCGAAATGAGTTAATCAGAAATTGTCCTAACTGCATAACTAAAAATAAAAAGAAAGCTAGACACACTGCCATACAACTGCCAGCAGTGCTAGTCATGCGGTCGATTCTGTTTCAGTCGGATTGCTCAAATTGCTATTCTGGGTGGACACCATAACCACTTTCACTGCACTCCACTCCTGATGAACCCTCGAGAATTCTTGGATTACCGCTACATGTGGTAGGCTGATATGAATTACCCTTTGCTTCTAGAGTTCCTTCATTCTTTTCACCAGTTGCACCTTATCTTTGTGAGAGTCCAAGTGATCTAGATAGATTGTAAGCATCGACTCCACTCTAGCAATCTCGTAAAATCTTCCACAGCTAAGGACTTTTCCACCTTAATCTGTTTAATGCGACTACTGAATAGATTGACCCTTTCTATTGTATCTTCCAGAGTCTGGCCATCCTCTTTAAGCAACTAAACATCTACACAGCGCAGATCCTTTCGCATGGTTGTTCTCAGGGTTGTTAGTTCACCTCACAGACTGACAGACTCACTATGACCTTGCTCAATGATTTGGTTATGTCATTCTATACTTTCTTTGCATATGAACATTGTATCTTCATCTATTCCTAGCACTTGTCTTTTGGCAAGAAAATTTATCAAGCCATAGCATTGAATATCGTGCATTTGCCTTGAAATCACCACCCATTTAGTCTTTTCATTCTGCCATGCAATTAAGTCAGCGTCCAATTCCTTGGTAACATCATTGGCATCTTTGAAAATTTAAACTAAATCTGATATATAATTAGTTCCTTGATGCACAATCGATGTAAGCCACTTAGAGAAAATCTCTGCGATCATCTTGTTCCTTTGAACTTCATCCAAGAACCTCTGATTACCAAGGGAGTTTAAATTAAAGGGAACAAAGCTTTGGGACAATGGCAGCAGAGTATTCTGCAGAGTGTGGATGTATTGAGCCATTTGCATTAAACTCTATTTCAACTCTGCTTTATCCTTTTCATCCTTCTAGCTACGGGAGATAATCCTTTTGGTTGAAGTTTCTAAATGTTTCACATCAACCGCTCTAGTTCCTACTCCTAGATCAACTCGCTCAATAGTATAATCGGCCTTTGAGGCAGTGGCAGCATCCATATTGGGTGTAGGCCTAGCAATATCTGCAGTCCAATGTTTTGTGCCCTCATCAAAACCGATCATAGTTTCCACTTTTAGCCGCTTAGGCTTTGTGGCTCTTCCTAGACATTTACTCACAGTATCTTCCATTGACACAGAAATAGGCACAACATTCCTCTTCTTGGTAATTCAATCACTCAACCATTTAGGAGCCACAGTTAGATCTTTGGTTGCATGGGCGGAGGCCCTCCTGAAGTCAGTAGCATA
This sequence comes from Cryptomeria japonica, assembly GCF_030272615.1. Classification (NCBI taxonomy): domain Eukaryota; kingdom Viridiplantae; phylum Streptophyta; class Pinopsida; order Cupressales; family Cupressaceae; genus Cryptomeria; species Cryptomeria japonica. Next base: position 473,852,537 of record NC_081405.1, read on the forward strand.
GCATTATCTGTATTAGACAGAACATCAAGCACCTATGAATTCTGGACATTAGCATTAGCATCAGTTACAACCTTGTTAGCATCAGAAACAGGGGTTGTCATATTGCCTTGTACTTCCTCAGCGTCCAAATCAAGAATGAGATGAGCGGCAGGTGGCTAAAAATTCTTCTTGTATCTTGATCTAGTAACTCGGCCACCAATGGAATGTGCAGCTTCAAAGTCAAGTTTTTCCTCTTTAATCTTAGCTTGCTTCTTTCCTACAATAGAAATAGGAATATTAGTTAAAACAGTGGTTTTGCTTACAATCTCCTTTTTTCCACCCTTATTTCTTGAACTGGTTGCCTTTCCCGGATGAAATCTACAGTTCCTTAGCCAATTCTTTGTTCTACAAATTATACTGAAGGTGCATGCCTATACATTATCCTCCATCCTTCTACTCCAATCAACCTCTGGAAGAGGTTCATTGTGTACCCATTTCATGAATTATGGGGCTAGAACATCTTCATTATCAATAGTCACACCAGAGGTATCCATTTGTAACTTCATGTCAAGAATCTGCTTCAGAGTTAACCTAGACCAATTTCTTTTTCTTACTTCAAATTCATCTGAGCAGTCTTCCCAGTAATCTTCCAACTGTGGCACATGTTGATCATGCATTGTCATTTTCACATAATGAGCAATAAAACCTTTGCTGTCAAAATTATCTCTCTTCACAAAAGTTTTCAAATGAAACCTTTGAAATTCCAATTCAAGATTCAGTGCTTCAGAAACAGACCTGCAACTATAATGGCCTAAATCAATAGGAAAAATTCCACTTGTGCCAAAATCTTCACCAGAATCCTTTACAACATAGGCTAACTGCCTGGAAACTTCAATCAAAACACAGCAATCTGAAACATATCTAGGTAACCTAAAGGGTTCACCTTTAAATCCTCCAACCCTTATATAAGTGAAGTGATTAAACTAAATAAAGAAGCTACCATAGTTGCCTATTAGTTCAACAACTTCAACCGACATTCTCCTAAGCAAATTACCTTGTAACTCAAAATTTAACCTTCTGGCAAATATATCATTCCAGCGAAGGTAATTGTCAACATGTCGTTTTTGGGTCAAATGGGGGTGGTATTCATAGATTTTTATACCCTGAACCCATTTTTTATGGAACAGTCCAGGCTACTCCCTCACACAGGCTGACATGTAGAACAGATATGAAGACATATAAAAATTTGAAACCCCAACGTGATTGCTCAAACCCTCATGCAACCTTTCTGCAATTACTGTGCCCCAATCAATGAATCGGTTTTTGTCGAGAGCGACTTGGATGAAGAAATACATCTAGTCCTCCCAATAAAAGGAATGTGAATTTCCCCTAATTTTGTTCAACATTATTACAAAATCCCTGATTTTAGGAATCAAATGCTCTCAGGTTAATGGCCTTGGCAGCCTTGAGCCACCCTTTTGGTACTTCAGAAGCCAATTTCATGCAATAATGGTTCTGTAATACTGCTTCTTCTCAGAATAAATCCCATAAGACTTTCCAATAGTCCAATCCTCATAGGGTTCCCGATGTGGGATACCCATGGCTGCCATTACTGTCTCTCTATCAATAAACAATGGAATTTCACCATTATTTCTCCTAATGCACTTGTTAACCTTTTCATAGTGATTCATGCACTCTAAAACCAACTCAGGACAAGGGGCGGCTGTGGGAAATGTCGCCGCTTCCAATAAACCACTTTGTGCAATATCTTTCAGCATAGAATCATCAGTTGGGTTCCTCACTCTTTTTAAGAAAACATCTAAATCTAATTGAACTAGAGTCATATCAGCTAGCTCTGGTAAGGAACTTGCAAGAGAAGAAGAGCTCGCTAATTTAGGAAAAGTTGGCCTCATGCTTAACCCGTAATCTTTTCCCAATCAACTCAAAAAAACCAGAAAATGGGTAAAACAGAAACAAGCAGCTAAACAATATACCTTGATCTTTTAAAAACTATAACAATTAGGAAAGTCATTGAACATACCTTCTTTTGTCATCTGCAAAACCCCTGTCATAGTCTATTTTTCTTTCGCTCCAAAAACTTTCCTTAAAATTTATATTTCACAAATGACAATCTCGACAAGATAACTGCTCAATTTAAAACAGCCAAGAAAATCTTACTCATGATTTCCATAAGTTATCATCATTACTCTTCACTCGTGTGATATTACTCTGAAATGATCACAAATGATCATGCATTTAATAACAAGTCACTTCATATCTGAAAACACGGATTCCCACGCCATACTTGCTATAAATGACAACTTTTAAATCATTAAGAAAGAATATTCCCTTTTCCTGCCGCCATTAGCCATTCCTCAAAATCTGTGCTGCCATCTTATGAAAAGTCATGATTTCCAATAAATCAAACATTGAACTTTGAACCTTGAAGAACATCATCAACACAAAAACATATACATGACAAATATTGAACTTTGAACCTTGAACCCAAAAGGTTCAAGTTCAAGGTTCAACCAATGCTAAACACCGACAAACACTGAAAAAGGCTTATAAAGCCGCACGAGAAAGTCTAAACCTCTTGCATATTCTTCCAATGACCTTGGTGTTGAGTCTAATAATATTGTGAATCTTGTTGATAAACCTACACCTCCTAAGGACCTATTCATTACCTTTGATCCTAGTGAGAATATTGTTGTACCTAATGGCCCACTATTTATCACTGTGAAGATTAAAGGAAAACTCTCATGAGGGGTGCTCATTGATCCAGTGTGCATGGTGAATGTGATCACTGAAGAACATCTTTATACTTTACAATTGCATCAAGTAACATATGATAAATCTAATGTAATGGTCAACGTGTACATATGATGGTTTCTCTTGCCCTACTATTGGTTCTATAACTCTTCTCGTAGAAGTTGGTACTAAGTGCTTAGATGTGACTTTTGTTATCATTACTATATTAGATCAATTTTGTGTGATGTTGAGACATCCTTGGATCTCTTCCATGAAAGCTATCCCTTATACTATTCATAAATGTCAAAAATTTCCTCATAATGGCACTATCATAACAATTAATCATAGCATGTACCAACTCACAATAAGGTGTGGAAGTTTTGATTACTTTCGACCTAAACAGTTTGAGCCTCTTAAGCCTTGAAGTGATTCTCTCTTTCTATCTTGTCAAATTCCTCTATTCCTTAATGTAATGGTAAATTAGGACATTTAGTGGTTTTATTATCTTAATTTAACCATAACCTTGATTTTTCTCATCCATCACAGAAGTTTCCTTGGAGATTCTATTGTTTCACTCCTTTCAAATATTTCACACCATAGAGGGGGGGATTTGAGACCAAAATTTTTGGATAATAGGATGTTTGAAAGGGTAGTGACTCCATTTCTCCATTAAACATCTCATATTGTTAGGGAGGAGCCAAGAAATCAATAGGGCAACAAAAATCATAGACCAAATCTCTCTAGCATAGTGACAATACAAAAAAATATGACCTATGTTCTTAAGGCCCATAAGGCAGAGGGAACATCTATTAACAAATAGAAATCCCCTTTTATTTAGATTATCTATGATCGAAATGTTTATATGGGCAGTGACCCACTAGAAGCAATTAATTTTGGGAATGAGCTTGGCCACCCAAACACTATTCCAATTAAAATTTTCTATGTCAAATTTCTCCATTATCGAATAGACTGATTTGACTAAGAGCACTCTCGAGGGCTGATGCCTCCAAATCTAGATATCCTTTCTCCTTAGAGAGAAAAAAGAGAAATCCCCAGGATAAGACTACAACAAAGTAGCTTCATCTTCAATTTTCTTAAGATTAGAAGCAAGAACACCCTTTGCCTCATTTAGCTTATCCTTGAAATTCTTATAGCCCCCATAATTATCCTACCAACAAAGGTAATTATGCAACAAAGTCCCACTTTTTTGGAATAAGAAGTCTTTTACTAGACTAAAACAGTTAGTAGTAGAGAGGGTCACATCCTTAAACCAAATATCATCCCAAAATCTTGTGTTTCTTTCATTTCCAACAATATTTTTGCCACCATTTTTCAGCACATTTATGATTTTAAAGATATTATTCCAAATATGAGATCTTGAGGACATATCAAAAATATATAAAAGATTAGCACATGGGGCATTATTGAGGTATTTAGTTTTGATTATTTTTACCCAATCCTTGTCCCCTTCAATAATCTGCCATACAATTTTAGATAGAAGAGCCCTGTTAAAAGGTCTGATTTTCCTGATCCCTAGTCTACCAAACATTTTTGGCTTGCATACTCTATCCTAGGGAACTAGGGCAATTCAAGACTTTTCTTTAGTTCCAGTACAAAGAAAAGTCCTTAGAATATTTTTCATTTTATCAGCTATAACACTAGGGATTTTGAAGAGAGACAGATAATATACCGAAATGTTCTGTTAATAGGATTTGACAAGATGAACTTTGCCTACTAGACTCAATAATTTTCCTTTCCAACCAACAAGTTTTTTTTAGAACCTTTCAATAAGATTATTCCAAAAGTTGTTAAGAATATATTTTGTAGTAAGGGGAAGACCAAGGTAATAATCCAAGAGGGAAGCAACACTACAACCAATAATCTTGGTAATCTTGGCTTATAAGGAGGGAAGCACATTAAAAAAATATATTTCTTTTATGGTAATTAATATGTTGACCAGATATTTGAGCATAATTATTCAAAATCTCACACCAACCCTTAGCTTCAGAAACACACACCTCCCCAAAAATAATGGTGTCATCCACAAATCACTGATGGGTAAGAGGAAGATGATGGGAGGCAACTTTGACACCCTTGAGAAAATTTTGATCTATATACCTTTGAATATTTCTTTCCAAAAATTTTGCAACAATTATAAATAGATAAGGTGAAAGGGGGTCACCTTGTCTCAACCCTCTACCACACGAGAAATACCCTTTAGGAGATCCATTCACCAACACCAAGCACATATCAAAGGTATCACATTCATGAATCATTTTTAAGAACCTACCTTTTGTTAGCAATAGTGAAGAAGGAAGACTGAGAGGGGGGTGAATCAGTCTTCACCGGATCTGCAAACTTTATCACAAAAATAGATCTAATAAACTGTAGTAACAAAAAAGATAAGAAAATTGAAAACACAACACACAACACCAAGATTTTGATGTGGAAAAATCGGTTAAGGGAAAAGCCACGGTGGGAACCTACCCATAGTAAGATGATACTCTGCAGTAGTATGTGAAAATATTACAATGGGAAACGCACATGCATTCAAGCACACTACCTAGAGCTCACTGCTCAAAAGATAATAGCCTGGAAGGCTACAACCCTCAGGGAAGTCTCACTAAATTACAATAAGATTCGAACTACAATCTGGAAGAAATGAACTGAAAGAATAGCATCTCCAAATGCCTGATTACAGTTCCTATTAAGCACAATTGTCTTCCCAGCAACACCAATCTCTCCTCAATCATAACACTGAAGGATGAATCACTTGATCGCACATATACCACTCTCTAATAATGCAGACACAACCACAACTCCTAAATTACATGACAATATCACCTATATATACAAATCATCAACCTTGATAACAAGGTCGACTAAACCCTCAACTCATGCAATTGCAAATTATATCACACTATACAAAGACCAACCACTAGACCAATATAATGATTACATGATATAACATGGACCTAATTTAAATTCCCAAATGCTCAACTCTATCGGAAATTACGCCAAGATCAGTCGCAACATGCTACACCACCAGAAATACTCCATAACACAAAAATCATCACTAGTTCATTAAAACAACCAAAAAATTGCACAACGATCAATGCGGATCGCCAAAAACAAATAGGACACAACTAGGAAACACCAAAAAGCACATTAGAATAATCAGGAATAGTTGTGCCAACACCACTTATCAAATCTTCATATGTCAATGTTTGAAAGCTCAAGAACATAACCAATCAACAACTGTCACAAAGAAAGATAACTTGCAGAGCACCAAATCACGATCCATCTGAAATGAAGATAAAAAAGACCATCCCAAATAATATCCCAAAATCAAAGCACAAGATCTGATCACACCGAAATATACCAGAGGAAATGCTGAACTTTGCAAAACAATGATTAGCAAAACAAAACTACAAAACCATATCATAAGATCTTCCCAAACACACCAGAGCAAATAACAAGAATATGTTGACATCAATGACAACATAATATCCTAGCATCGACAATGACCAACAATCTCGAACACTTTTAAAACCATTTTTTTTAGAATCTCAAAGAGGAAATTATAAGAGACTCTATCATAGGCTTTGGAAATATCAAGTTTGAGAGCCATTCCTACCTTCTTGTTGTATTCCATGGAGTGGGCCAACTCATGGGTAGTTACATGACAACATCCAAAATATGTCTACCCTTGACAAAACCTTTATGGTTATCATAAATCATCCTATCAAGGAGTGGGCCAACTCATGGGTAGTTACATGACAACATCAAAAATATGTCTACCCTTGACAAAACATTTATGGTTATCATAAATCATCCTATCAAGGACAAATTTAAGCCTATTTACCAGGGTATGAGAAATAATCTTATAAAGGGTATTACAAAGGCTGATAGGCCTAAAATCCTTCAAATAAACAACATTCTCATACTTGGGGATTAAAGCAATAAAAGTAGAATTAACCTATTTATGAAGTTCACCAATTCTAAAGAAATCCCTTGCAACATTATATACATCCATCCCAACCAAATCCCATAGTTATTGAAAAAATGCTAGTGGAAATCCATCTGGTCCAAGGGCTTTAAAAACATAAAAAGAGAAAACTACATCTCTAACAAGTACTGAAGGGAGACCTTAGAAGTTAGCTGATTCATGTCCAGGTCAAAAATCACCTCAGAAATAACCTCCAACATCCCTCAAGGGTCCTAGAAACTATTATGAGTATTACAGTGGGAATCAACAAAGAAAGAAACATCCATCCTATCTATCTCATTGGATCATCATCCTCAGTGTGAGTACCACCCTCCCTTTGGAGACTTATTATCTTGTTTCTACTCATATGCTTCATAACAGATTGATGAAAGAACTTGGTATTTATATCACTTTTTGTTAGCCATTAGACACGAGACTTTTGTTTCCAATAAACTTTTTCCTATTTATTCAATCTTATCCATTAGTCTCTTAGGAATTTTTCCTCCAAACAATTCTCCACATCAATATGTCCTGAATCAAGTCTCTCTTGGATGATTTTCAACTTTGAGGCAATAGATTTCTTATGATCAAAGATATTTCCAAAATAAATTTTCTTCCACCCTTTGACATTATCCTTAATAATCTTTAACTTCTGAACCACACAGAACATAGGTGTCCCATCCACAGGAGTGCTCTACCAAGTTGTTCCACAAATTTTCTAAAATTTGGATGGTAAGTCCACATAATCTCATATCTGAAAGGAAAGGGATCTTTCTTTAATCCATCCTCCCATGAGAGAATAATAGCATTTTGGTCTGACCCACTTTTGGGGAGGGCCAACAAGGAAAGAGCATTTATATTATCCCAATTTGTTGAAACAAGAAACCTATCCAATTTGACCTGAATAAGATGGTGGCCTTAATTTTTATCATACCATGTGAATTGGAATCTTTGTAATCCAATGTCCATAAGACCAACAACAATGAGAAATTTAGCCAAATCATTCATGCTTTTAGAAAAATCATCAGATCCTCCCAATTTTTTTGAAGGGTACGAGGGTGAATTGAAATCTCCACCCAACATCCATAGATCAGCCAAACAACTTAGAATAAGTGAAACAATGTAGATCCAAAGATAAACCTTGGGAGATCTAGCAATTTAGAGCATATATATTAATAAGATTCAACCTTTGTACATACTTCATATTCTACATCTTAACAATTAGACTATTCTTTGATGAGTGGAACAAAGTCCCAGAGAAAGAGGCCAAATTCCACAACGTTGCAATACCACTTGAAGCACCCTCAACATCACTAACAAAAAACTCAACAAAAGGCTAGATATGCTTGACAATATTTTGGAATGCTTCTTTTTTCATTTTGGTTTCTTGAAGGAGAAGGATGTCAGCCCTCTGCTCAAGCAACATACATTTAAGAATATGTCATTTAATAAGACTATTTAAGCCTCTCATATTTCAGGACAAAATCTTCATCTAAATAACTCAAAAGAAAGGTTGCCCATCCTTGATTTGTCAAAAGGTTTCCTCACCTTAGGAAAACCCACCCAATGATTTCTTTTTCTTTTTTGACTCTGAGAGACCATCAAGACTCCTCTGCTTCCCACTAGCCACCTCCCTAGCAGCATCACTACTTATTGTATCCCTCTGAGAAGGTCTGCCCACCTTGACATCCCCTCCCACATCCACTTTATTTTTTTTATTTTTTTTTGTTTGGTGCCAAGTTGCTTCCACTCCATTTTTTAATCTTCCTCATCCAAAATCTTCTTAGATTTTCTAGGAGGAGGAGTAGAGGAGAGCCCTAAGAGTTTCATCTTATCTTTTAAATTATTTGACCCCCAACATCATTTTTCCTATTTAATCACTTAATAATCTCACAAGTTTCACATTCTCCTTATTGCTCGAGTTAGACAACCTCTCCTGGCACTCTGCATCCATCATGGTTTCTAAAGGGCAAGAGTCCATCAAACTATTGTCCCTTTTAGTAACAAGTTTAGGGTCCACATGATAACAATCAATCTCTGAGCTCTTATTGTTAGAATGCCCAGACCTAATATTAGAGGTACTTAGATCCACCACAACCTAATTAACTTTATCATCAAAACTTTTATTATCTTGTTGAATCATCTTTTTCTTTCTTTCATATGGGTCTTCATCCATTCCCATTGAGGTTTCCTTATACTTCATTTAAGGTATATCATATTTAACCCCAACACATAATTGTTCCTCAGAGTTCTATTTTAAGGATGATCCATCTTGGATGTTGACACAATTAGATCATCTATTTGCTTCTTTTTATCCACTTTATGGCTCTTCTCCACTTCATTCACCGATGGGATAGCATGGCCAATCTCTCTAGCCAAAGGTAACATAGGGCACTTGGTTGAATCATTATTTAGAGAAGCAAAGGCTATAGCAACATTATTAGAGGACAACAACTTCCTAACTGGCCGTTTCTTAGTCATTTCAAAATTATTCATATTTTTTACAAACTTGACAGTATGCTCTAGCATTTTCATATTATATAGGCTAAAGTAAAAAACCAAATCTTGAGTGGAGGGTAAATTAGGTGGGAAGGACAAAGTTGACAAAAACATGGACACAAATCCAAGCAAAAATAAGCCTTGATTTATTTTGGGTTATTTTGTCTACCACCAAAAAATTGCCAAACGATTTAGCAATCCCTCTAAATACACGGGAGGTCTAATATTCCAATGTAAGCCCAAGGAGACAATTAAAAGTTGGAGCCATCGCCTTGAGATCCTTTCCAAGGTCTCCAACCTTGGTTTACATTTTCATAGTGAAAGGAAATTTTGAACTATTGCTAATTATTTTGCTTTGAAAAAGTTAAGGAAGCTATCTTAATTTTCAATTTAGAAAGACCAAAAGAATTTCTATGTTTTAAAAATACAAACATAATGTTTCTAAATTCAAAAAATCAAAATTACATGCCAACACAAATATTTGAAAAATAACATATAATATTTAATTTAGAAAGATTAAAAATAGTTTTTATGTTTATACATTTTAATCATATTTCTAAATTTAAAAAATCAAAGTTATGAAGATGCGCAAATATTTCAACAATAATATATAATTTTTAATATATAAAAATATTTATTTCTAAAGAAATTTCTAATATATCATATATATATGATTTTTCTATTTATATCTTATTTATCTCTTAGTTGAGTTACACAAATATTGCAAAAAAAAAATGTAATTTTTAATTTTCAATTTAGAAAATCAAAAAGAAATTTTATGTTTCTAAATTTCAATCATAAAAACATAATGTTTCTAAATTCAAAAAATTGAAGTTACATACATACACAAATATTTCAAAAATAATATAGAAAATTATTTATTATTAAAAGTAATTTTAAATTAATGGTGTTCGTGCGAGGGCTCGCAAGTGGCCGAGCTAGGGTTTCACGGCCCTAGCTCGTGGGAGGCACAGGTGCAGGTTCATGTGGGGAGAGGGAAGTGCAGGGTGTTGGGGGCTAGAGGCGGTGGATGGTGCTGAGTAGGGCTCGACGGTGGGAGAGAGTGTGGTCACTGGGAGGGGTGGAGGTTACACGGGGGTGGGTTCTAGACTGCTGCGGCCCAGGGTTGTCCCATGTGATAGGGACCTCCAACGGGCCCCTCTCTTTGGTGGTGCATGGGAGGGGAGGTTCCTAGGGTGTTGAGCCTTCGTGAGTGACCCTTTGGGGTGTGGGTCTCTTGTCCTCTTTTTTTTTTTTTGCGCCCTGATGGCGAGTTTTGGTGGTGAGGCCTCGCAGGTTGCTCCATCCATGGATTTTCGTGCTACGGTGGGCTCAAAACCCCCACTTCAGAGTATGAAGACTTTCAACAATAATGTTTTCTCATCTGATTCAAGGTTTGGGAGTGTTGGCAGCTCTCGCATTGGGAAGATTAATGGTTGTCTAGAGAAATGCAGTGAGAGGCCAAAGATAGTTATTCCTCTGGAGATGATAGCTGAAGACATTGAATATTTTTCAAATCACTCTCTATACTGCAAGTTTTTGGGGATGAGGGTTTCCTTGCAGTTTTTGGAAAACTAGGCATAGAGGACTTGGACATTGGAAGGGGAAATGGAGATTATGCTGCTGGCAAATAACTATTTCATGGTTTCTTTCAACTTCATGGAGGATCGCAATAGGGTCTTTGAAAGAGGCCCGAATTTTTTCAACCAGGTGGGATTATTCATCAAACCTTGGCATGTGGGGTTTAATCCTTCAGAGGAGCTCCCAAATAGGGTTCTAGTGTGGGTTCTATTACCACTTTTTCCAGTGGAATGTTGTCACAAGGATGTGCTAAGGATGCTTTCTGCCCTACTTGGGAAGCCAGTGGGATCCTCAACACAAACCCTGGGGAGAAAGGTAATGACCTTTGCGCATATCTGTGTTGAAATTGATCTTAGTAAACCTTTGCCATATGCTATAGATATGTGCGTAGGCTCTTATTCTTGGGTTCAATAGTTAGATTATGAGACTTTACCATTTTGTTGTTGGTTGTGTCATGAGTATGGTCATTTATAGTGCAAGTTCCCTAGATACAAACCAGTGTGTGACAACCTTAGTAGTCTGACCCGAACTTAGTTAGGACTAAGAAAGGGAAAGCTGCCATGTCGTTCGAGGTTGAGGGTGTTGATGGTTTTGTCTCAGTTAAGACAAAGAACAGAAACATAGGACAAAAGAGGCCCTTACAGGAGAGACAAGAAGAGGATACCTCTAACAGATTTGAGGTCTTGGATGACCTTAGCCATCAGGAAGTAAACCCGGGGTTAACCCCTCTAGATCAAGGTGCATCAGGAGGGGTTCTGGAAAGTGTAATTGAGGAATCTACCTAGGCCCTACTAGTGGTTGGAAGCTAGCAAATGGAGATGGACTAGCTAGTAGGGGTATAGTTGGGGTTGGATCCTGGATCTGAGGTGAATTTGGTTGAGGGGGAGGGCTCTCAGATAGCTTTGAAATTGGAACCAGTTGGGGTTAAAAGTAATAAGTCCTCTATTCACCTGGGTCTTCACTAGAAAGATATTAAGAAAAGTGCTTCAGAGAAGAGCTCAAAGGTTGGTAGAAAGAAGGATATGGATAAGATCAAATTGATGGGGAAGAATTTGGTTGAGTCAGGGTTGGTAAAGACTTTGGATTCCCACTTTTCCAATCCTCCAAAATGATTGTGCTTTCATGGAATGTAAGGGGCTTGAATAGTGGCCCTAGACAAAAAGTTGTTTAGGATTTCATTAGGAATCATTCACCTGATGTCCTATTCTTGCAAGAAACTAAACTTTCAGTGTAGAGTATGTTGGGTCTGGTGCCAAAGCTGTGGGGGCGAGGTGAGTGTCAGTGTGTTGGTGCAGCTGGCTCCTCAGGAGGGGTGGCCTGTCTTTGGAACCCTTTAAGGTTCCGCCTTGTTTGGTGGGTTGCCTCTAGATCCTTGTTATCCGGGGTGATATCTAGTCTTGAGACTGGAGAATTTATCTTTTTTTTGAACATCTATGCTCCCACTGATCTTCATGGTAAGAAAAAATTATGGTCTCATGTTTCTTGTATGCGAAGGTTGGCCCCTTTTCATCCTTGGATTATGGTAGGAGACTTCAATGTCATCATGGAGTTGAGTGAAAAGAAGGGGGGTGTTATGCGGTTGGAACCTTCTTCTTTCCTTTTTCAGGATAGTATATCCTTGTTGTAGCTAGTTGACATTAAGCCTAGCAATGGTTTGTTCACTTGGAATAATAGGAGGGTGGGAGAGCATTGGATTGTAGAGAGGCTGGATCATTTTTTGGTGTCTAGTTTTTGGATTGGTGGGGGGTGGTCCACAAGTTCTGAGATTCTTGACTGGAGAGGGTCGGATCACTGGCCCATCAAGCTGGTGTCTTCTTCGACTCAAGTTGCCTGCTCACCTTCATTCAAATTCCAAATTATGAGGCTTTGGGATCCTTCTTTGTAGGTTCTGGTTGCGGAGTGGTGGAGGAAAGGGAGGCCGACATTTGGCACTGCCATGTACTCTTTTGCCAAGCAACTGCAGTTTGTTAAGTTTCAGCTTAAGCAGTGGAACCGACAAAGTTTCAGGAACATTTTTCATGAGAAGAAAGTTTCTCAAGAGGTGTTGAATGGGATCACTAGTGTAATCAGAGAGCATGGTTTTTCTGAGGACTTGCCTAGGGAGGAAGTCAGGGCTGTCAAGGTGGATGAGGAATGGGAGCTTAGGGAAGAAATATACTGGAAGCAGAGAGCTTTTATTGATTGGCTGAAGGAGGGGGACAAGAACAATGCTTTCTTCTTCAACTCAGTGAAAGCATAGAGACATGGAAACTCCATCCCTATTCTAGTTAATGATAGAGGTGAGCAGTGCTTATCCTTGTAGGAGATATCTAGGGATTTGCTTCAGTTTTTCTAGTCCCTCTTCAGGGAGGACTCTCAGAGGGAAACAGTGGAGGAGAATCTGTTTCTAGCTTGCATTCCTGCTCTTATCATGGGGGAGATGAATGAGCAGCTTTTATGTCCTATTTTGTTGGAAGAACTTGAGAGGATTGTCTTTAACATGAGGAAAGAAAAAGCTCCTGGACCGGATGGGTTCCCGGTTGAATTCTTTCAAGAATTCTAGGATATTATCAAGCTAGATTTATTGGAAGTTGTCCAGGAGTCCCAGAGGAATAAGCAGATGCTTCGGACGTTGAATGCGACTTTCATTGCTCTAATCCCCAAGTGTGATGGGGCCGACCGGTTAGGCCAGTTCCGCCCTATCTCTCTCTGCAATGTGGTTTATAAGATCATCTCTAAGTTGATAGCGGATAGATTGAAGAAGTGTTTGGGGAAGGTTATTTCTGAGGAGCAGAGTGGGTTTGTGGAAGGACGCCAAATGCTGGATGGTGTGCTCATTGCCACGGAGACCATTCATTCTATGGCAACCTCCAAGGAAAAAGCTATGTTTATCAAGTTGGATATGGCTAAGGCATACGATAGAGTTCAGTGGTCCTTCCTTCAGAAGATCCTCAGGGCTTTTGGTTTTGCTGATGAGTGGATCTAGTGGGTTATGAGTTGTGTTACGTCTACTTCCTTCTTTGTGCTTATCAATAGAGACCATACTGAGTTGTTTGGTGCTTCTAGGGGTCTCCTCCAGGAGGACCCCCTCTCCCCTTATTTATTCATTCTTTAAGCTGAGGGTTTGGGGAGGCTGATTAATCATAATGTGGGGTTGGGTATTATTTAGGGTTGGAGATGGGGTAATGACTTGTAGCCACAATCTTATTTGTAGTGTGTGGATGACACGACCCTTATGGGGCTACCTAGGATTAGAGAAGCTTCTAATATGCGTAAGGTCCTGGATGTTTATCTTGTGGCCTTAGGCCAGTTGATCAATAGGGATAAATCTTCTATCCTCTTTTTCAACACTCCTAAAAAATATTCAAAGGATGATTGCTCTTATCTTGAGATTCCAAGTTGGCTCCCTACACTTGATTTATTTGGGTGTTCCTATTTCTCCTAGCAACCGTCCTAGAGAGTCGTGACAGGGTATCTTGGACAAATTTTGCTTGAAGGCCGATCACTGGACTCATAGATGGCTATCCTTTGCTAGGAGGGTTCAGCTGATTCAGTTGATGGTTCAGGCTCTTCCGATCTATCGGTGTATACTTCAGGTGGCTCCTAAGTGGTTATTGAAGGATTTGGATTCTCTGGCTAGGCAATTCTTATGGGCAAGTAATCTCTCCTCTTCCAAATGGAGTCTTGTTAATTGGGATCTGGTGTGTAGCTCGAAGTAGTCGGGGGGGGCTTGGTTTAAGGTAGTCTATTATTTTTGGGGAAGCTCTTGCAGCTAAATTGTACTGGAGGTGGTGTGTTGAGCAAGATCAAGGCTGGGCTAGGATTTTGGCCAACAAATATATGCAGAGGATCTCCATGGAGGAAATCCCTAGATATCCACTTGAGGGAAAGGGCTCATCGATCTGGTATACTCTCAAGAAGGGGGCTTCTCTCATTAAGGCTAGACTTTTTTAGATTTGCAGAAGGGGGGAAGAGGTCCTTTTCTGGAATGACTCTTAGGATGGATACCCCCCCATCCTTGATCAGTTTCCTAACCTTGGGAATCTATGTCAGAGGTTTTTGGAGGCAGGATAGTCAAGGGTGACTGACTTCAAGGCTATTTATAGGTGTGGTCGGCTAGATTTGGAGTGGTGGAAGGCTCCTAATGAGTGGCTAGTTGTTGGGATGGAGGAAGAGTGTGCTGAGTTGCATGGCATTTTGGCAAGTAGACATTGTAGCTCCCTCAAGGGTAGGGATGGGCTTGCTTGGTCTCCAAATCCTAAGGGTTTTTTTCTATGGCTAGTGGATACCAAGAATTGTTGAACCGAAGACTTGAGGGAAGAGAGGTGAACTGGTGGAAACAGGTATGGAATAATGCTTCTTAGCCAAAGTGTAACTGCTTTTCTTGGACTTTGGCTTTGAATAGATGTCTAACTTGGGACAATATCCGCAAGAGGGGATTCTTGGGGCCTTCTATCTATGTTTTGTGTGGTAACAAGGAGGAAGACTCCTCACACCTGTTCTTTAGATGCCCCTTCTCCATACTTATTTGGCACTATTGGTGGGGGGTGTGGAAGCATCCTTGTGTCCATGCGGATTCTCTAGTGGAGTTCTGGAGCAATTTGGGCAGACCTCCTATCCTGTCCTCCTTCCTCCAGACTATCTGGTATATTAGGCTCATCTTCATTCTATGGCAGATCTGGCTTGAAAGAAACATGAGGATTTTTCGTGAGGTCAGATTGTTTGTTCAACAAGTTTGGAATAGGATCATTGCTATGATCCGGGAGACAGTGGAAGCTAAATGTGAGGTGAATTTTCCACTGGGTAGAGATGAGGAAGATATTGTGAGTAGGATTGGCCTGCAAGAGTTGTCTCTGGCTTCTACTTGTGTTAGGAGAGGTAGATGGGCTAGGAAGAAGGTGCATAGGGTGGGAAGGTGGATACCCCCTCAGGATGAGTTTATCAAGATTAACATTGATGGCTCATCTAGGGGTAACCCAGGCCCTGCTCGAATAGGTGGTGTTGGCAAGAATAGTAGGGGGGAGGTTGTTTTCCTCTTTTCGGTGCATAAAGGATGGTAGTAGAATAATTTTATGGAGGGATTTGCAATTTTCTATGCAATAGAACGGGCTTGGGTGTTGGGTCGAAGGAAGGTGATTTATGAATCGGATTCACAAATTGTTGTTAACTTGTTGACTGAGCATAAGGTGAGTGGGATTCAGTGGCAGTTGGCAGGGATTGTCCAGCAAATTCTCCAAATTAGCTCTTTAATGGAGCAGGTGTCTTTCATCCACATCCCTCGAGAATGGAATAGAGCAACTGATTGTTTGGCCAAGTGGGCCTCAGAACATGGTAGTGATTGGAAAGTTGAAGGTTGGGAGCATCTCTCCGGGGATTGTTGTCAGGACTTGCAGAAGATTTTCACTGAGGACATGGTGGGTTTTGAAGCTGAATGATCTGAGGCTGGGTTGGTGGTTTTTTTTCTCTGGGGCCTCGAGGCTCTGGATCTCTTTGTAATTCTTGTGTCTGATTTTCAATAAATTTTTTACCCTTTTATTCAAAAAAAAGTAATTTTAAATTAATCATATAGATATGATTTTTTAATTTATATCTTATGAATTTTTATTCAAGTTTGAGTTCTTTTATTATATATATTAATAAAGTTTAAAATTTCTTGTGTATTAAAAATTAAAAAGTTAGTTCCATTAAAATATTTTTCTATAAATTTTTAAAGGAAAATTCTTAAAATTTCAAAGGTTAAAAGAATGATAATGTATAATATAAAATTTTAATATATATTTTAATTATGATATTGTTATAGGATTCAAGTGTTGAATCTTATAGCAATATCATAATTTTACTTGTTGTGGAAAAATATCTCTTACTTATATTTTAATTATTAAATAATATTTTAAAATTTTATTAAATGTTTCAAATTATTTCATAAAGGTTAAACCCTCAATTAAGTTTTTGGTTGAATTATGGTTAGCATTAGGGTTAGGATGTGATAAGCACTCAATTAAGATTTTGGTTTAATTACAATTAAGGTTAAGGTTGTATTAGAGATAGGCCTAGGGTTTATTTTTATAAAGGTTAGTGTTAGAATAAAAGATGCTTGCATTTAAATTTATATTAATAAAATTATTTTAATTAAAGAAATTTTTAAGTTGTTTTAAAATGTCTTTATTTTATTAGAACAAGATTTAAATGTATTTACTTCATAAAAATATTGAAATAAGGAAAAAAATCATAATAAAAGTACATAATAATGAATAATTTTTTCTATATTTTATAAGAAAATGATAATAAGTGTTATGAATGCAATATCCTTCAATAGTAAAGCTAATTGTAGCCTAAACTTAACTCTAAACCTAATCTTACTATAATTTAAACCTAACCCTAAACTTTACTCTAACCCCAGTCCAACCATAACTAAACCCTAATCCTAAATTTATCCCTGAGTCTAGATAATTTGAATCCTAACACTAAGTTTAACCCTAATTAAATTATAATTGAATTGTGTAGATACCCAATTTTGTCCACTTAATTAAATAGATATTTGGTATTTATTTGATTATTTAACCATCGCTCACCTATTAATTAAATTAATATTTAATTAATTCACCCTAGCTATGTTCTTCTATTAATTAAATAAATTATTTGATTTATTTGATTTAATTCATTAAACCATGTTCTTATTGTTAATTAAATAAACAAAGCATATTTGTTTAATTAATCCATCTTATCCTAAAAGCCCCTCTCTCACATTTAAATCCCTTTATCCTCCCACATGCATTTAAATTAAATAATTCTTATTTAATTTAAACCCCCTCACCCACTTGCATTTTCTAGAAAATGCAAGTTGCGCACTAACCCTCCCCTTAATCATTTTTAAATCCCATATCATTAGCCTAATAATCCTCTAAATTTGCACATTTCTAAATCCAAGGGGTTAAGAAGAAGTCACTTCTCAACCATTAAGGCTCTTACAAAGCCTTCAATGCCTTCTCCCTTCCACATGAAAACCCACATAGGCTTTGACCATCCTAAACCCCACTTTAACCCTTGCACATTCCTCCAACCCTTGGTTAAAAGCCTTACCCATTAACTCAACCATCCATGGTAACCCTCAAGTCCCCTCAAGCCTTAAGGACTTTGACCATTTTAACCCCCATTTAACTCTTACACATTCCTCCAACCCTAGGTTAAACTCAAACCCATCAAATCAACCATTAATGGTTCCCTTCATGTCTTCTCAAGCCTTTAAGGCTTTGTCCTTTCCCTCTTAATTTTTCCCTTGTTGACACGTGTCAACATGTGAATGCTTGAGGAAGAGCACATGGATTGAGGATCATGGAATCCTTAATAAATCCTATCCCTTCTTAAGCCAAATCAATCTCAACACTCCGCTGCCTCTTTTCCCCTATAAATAGAACCCTTTACATCATTATTGAGAGGACTCTAGGGACATAGACAAGAATTATCAATATGCATTGCTATTTAGTTTAGGATTTGAATGTTTTTGTAGGGAGGATTAGAATCATGTCTTAGCTCTTTCACTAGTTGGAATTTCTATTTGACATCCAATACTTCATTCACATCTTCATTCAAGACTTCACTATCATCAACTATCTCCCAATCTCCATTTGTCATTCTTGTGTTAGTGCTCAAACTGAAAGCAACATTCACAGCAACGGGATCTTGGAGAGGAGGACAAGGAAGAGAAAAAGGAATTGAAAGCACATGGGAAGTATTACGTTTGTCTAGGGTATGCACAGGATAATGAGGGACCAAAAAGTGGTAATAGGGAAAAAAATGCATTTTAAACTTTGCCAAACACGCCAAATTCCACTTTGACTTTTTTTATGGGTTGACCAAAATTTGAATTTGGTTTGGTAATACCAAACCAAGATGGATATTCGTTAATAACGAATATTCAGTATTAAAAGATATCCATTTTGTGACATCATTATTGTGATGTCATGTTTTTCCAAATCGGATATCCATTTTGCTCAACATAAAAAAACATACTTTAGTAAAATGGGCATAACTTTTGTGTTTCTTATGGAAATTTTGATCTTTTATAGGTGTTGGAAAGGTAATTCAGAGACCTATCAAATGGACAAGGTAATTTTATTATATTATAAACCAAAAATTAATTATAATAATTTGAAGCTAATCCTTCATTTTTAAATTATAAATACTCACAAATTTTGCATACAAAGTCTCTTTTTTTTTACTATCACCTCCTTTATCTATCACTTGTCTATCTATACTTTTATAGATATATTTTATTTATCTCTTCCTTCTCTACTTATCTCACTCCTTTTCTCATCCCATCTAGATATTTCCCTAGTTACATCCATCTCTGCATATATCTCCCTCTTTTCTCTCCCTATCTTCTCCCTATCTCTCCCTTTCCCACTTTATCCTTGTCACTCCTTATTTCGATATCTCTTTAATAATCTCTCTTCTCTTTATTTATCTCCCTCCTCTACCTTATCCTTCCTATACTTATTTATTACTTGTCTCTATCACCTCCTTTCTCTCCCTATCTTGTCCTAATGGGTTATATGGTGTCCTAAGGGGTCATATGGTGTTCTAACACGTGTGGCTCCTTAGGACCCCATATGACCCCTTAGGACACCATATGACCCCTTTTAACATATTAGAACATGACATGACCCCTTATGACGCCATATGACTCCTTAGGACAATATGATGTCGTAATGCGTCATATGGTGTCCTAAGGGGTCATGTGATGTCCTAAGTCGTCATATGATCTTATAACACATGTGTAGTGCCTTAGGACCCCATATGACCCCTAAAGACACCATATGATCCCTTACGACACCATATGACCCCTCATGACACCAAATGACCCCTTAGGACCATATGATATCCATATGGTGTCCTAAGGGGTCATATGGTGTTCTAACACATGTATGGCCCCCTGGGACCCCATATGACCCCTAATGACACCAAATGACCCCTTAGGAGACCATATGAACCCTTAGGACAATATTATGTCCCAATGGATCATATGGTGTCCAAAGGGTTCATATGTTGTTATAACACATGTGTAGCCCCTTAGGATCTCATATGACCCCTAACAACACCATATGACACCTTAGGACACCATATGGCCCCTTAGGACACCATATGACTCCTCAAGATACCATATGACCCCTTTTAACATCCTAGTACACGACATGACCCCTTATGAAACCATATGACCCCTTAGGACACAATATGACTCCTTAGGACACCATATGACCTCTTTTAACATCCTAGTACATGACATGACCCCTTATGACACCATATGATCCCTTAGGACAATATGATGTCCTAATGAGTCATATTATGTCCTAAGGGGTCATATGGTATTCTAAGGAGTCATATGGTCTTCTAACACATGTGTGGCCTGTTAGGACCCCATATGACCCCTAACAACACCATATGACCACTTAGGACACCATGACCACTCACAACATCATATAACACCTTAGGACCACATGATGTCCATATGGTATCCTAAAGGGTCATATGGTGTTCTAACACATGTGTGGCCCCTTAGGATCCCATATGACCCCAAATGACACCATATGACCGCTCAAGACAATATGATGTCCTAATGGGTCATATGGTGTCCAAAGGGGCCATATGGTGTTCTAACACATGTGTGGCCCCTTAGGAAACCATATGACCCCTTAGGATACCATATGACTCCTCGAGACACCATATGACTCCTTTTAACATCCTAGCACACAACATGGCCCCTTATGACACCATATGATCCCTTAGGACAATATGATCTCCTAAATGGTCATATGGTGTCCTAAGGGGTCATATGGTGTCCTAAGGTGTCATATGATCTTCTAACACATGTGTGGCCCCTTAGAACCCCATATGACCCCTAACAACACCATATGACCCCTCACAAAATAATATGACCCCTTAGGACCATATGATGTCCATGTGGTGTCCTAAGGAGTTATATGGTGTTCTAACACATGTGTGGCCCCTTAGGACCCCATATGACCCCTAGTGACACCATGATGTCCTAATCGGTCATATGGTATCCTAAGGGTTCATATAGTGCTATAACACATGTGTGGCCCCTTAGGACCCCATATGACCCCTAACGACACCATATGACCCCTCAAGACACCATATGACCCCTTATGACACCCATGGGGGCTTCACTAGCTAGGCAATATTATATCAAGTGAATTAATAGTGGGGGTTTAATATCCCAAAAATGAGGGTATAATATATTGCCTATTGGTGAAAACAGGGAGTTTTTTAATTTAGGCTATGGAAAAATGCAAGATTTGGTGATTATAGGGGGGTTTTTAATTCAGCCTATGTATTGGGAGGGGGTGACAAAAAAAGAGTCTAGGGCAATATTTTTTGAAAATAGGGGGATTCTTTAGTATGTCATGAACACACATGCTATAACCCAAGTTCACTAAGTGAAACCCCCATGATGACACCATTTGACCCCTTAGGACAATATGATGTCCTAATTGGTCATATGATGTCCTAAGGGGTCATATGGTGTCCTGAGGTGTCATATGATCTTCTAACACATGTGTAACCCTTTAGGACCCCATATGACCCCTAACGACACCATATGACCCCTCACAAAAGCATTTGACCCCTTAGGACCATATGATGTCCATATGGTGTCCGAAGGGATCATATGGTGTTCTAACACATGCGTGCCCCCTCAGGACCCCCATGTGACCCATATGATCTTCTAACACATGTGTGGTCCCTTAGGACCCCATGTGACCCCTAACGACACCACATGACCCCTTAGGACACAATATGACCTATGACCTATCAGGACACCATATGACCCCTTATGACACCATGATGTCCATATGGTTTCCTAAGGGGTCATACATGGTGTTCTAACACATGTGTGGCCCCTTAGGACACCATATGACCTCTTAGGACAATATGATGTCCTAATGGGTTATATGGTGTCCTAACAGGTCATATGGTGGAAGAGAGGTTAGAGAAAGAGAGGGTTATTGGGTGTGTGTGAGTGTGTGTGTGTGTGTGTGTGTGTGTGTGTGTGTGTGTGTGTGTGTGTGTGTGTGTGTGTGTGTGTGTGTGTGTGTGTGTGTGTGTGAGAGAGAGAGAGAGAGAGAGAGTTGGGGATAATTAGGGGGTAGGAGGAGAGGGGAGAGGGGGAGAGAGAGTTGGGGATAATTAGGGGGAAGGAGGAGTGGGGAGAGGAGCAATTATCAACAAAGGGATATGAGAGATGGGGAGAGAGGTCAAGAGAGACAAAGAGTAATTAGGGGGAGGGGGAGAGGGCAAAGAGGTGTAAGAGAGAGAGGGTAATTAGGGGGAAAGAGAATGAAAGAGAGGGAGTTAGAGAGAGTAATTAGGGGGAGTGGTAGAGAGGGGTGAGGAAAGTATCAATAAAGGGAGAGGGGGAGAGATGTTAAATAGAGAAATGGTAATTGGGGGGAGGAGATAATGAGAGAGAGAGTTGGGGAAATAAGGGGGTAGGAGGAGAGGGGGAGAGGAGAAAGTATCAATAGAGGGAGAGAAGGTGAGACGAAGATAGAAGTGAAGGGAAAGATAGAGAGAGGGTAATTATGGGGAGGGGGAGAGGGGGGAGAGGGAAGTATACACACACACACACACACACACACACACACACACACAGATGGGGGATAATTAAGGGGGAGGGGGAGAATGGGAAAGGGAAGTATCAACAAAGGGCTCAAGGGGGAGAGAGTTGTGAGAGAGGGTAATTGGGGGAATAGAGAATGAGAGAGAGTTGGGGTAAAGTTAGAGGGGGAGATAGGTGTGAGAGAGATGGTAATTGGGGAAAGAGAATTAGAGAGATAGTTGGGGATAAATAGGGGGTAGAACGAGAGGGGGGATGGGAAAGTATCAACAAAGGGAGAGAGGAAGAGATGGGGAGAGAGGTTTAAAGAGAGAGGTCCAGAGAGAAGGTAATTAGGGGGATGGGAGAGGGGGGAGAGGGAAGTATCAAAAAAGGGGGAGAGAGGGGGGGGGAGTATCAACAAAGGAAGAGGGGGGAGAGATGGGGAGATATCCCCCTAATTACCCTCTCTCTCTATCTCTTTGCTAATACTTCCCTCTCCCCCCTCCCCCTCTCCCTCCCCCTAATTATCCTCTCTCTATCGTTTGAGCTTCACCTCTCTCCACATATCTTCCTCTCTCCTTTTGTTGATACTTAGCCCTCTCCCTCTCTACCTATCCACTAATTATATCCAACTCTCTCTCTCTCTCATTATTTCTTCCCCTCAATTACCCTCTCTCACCTCTCTCCTTTTATGCCTTTATAGATACTTCTCTCTCCCACTCTCCCCATCCCCTAATTACTCTCTCTCTCGACCTCTCGACCTCTCTCCCCATCTCTCTTCTCTCTTTGTTGATACTTTCCCCTCTCCCCCTCTCCTCCTACCCCCTAATAATCCCAAACTCTCCCTCATTCTCTCT
Source organism: Cryptomeria japonica (assembly GCF_030272615.1). NCBI lineage: Eukaryota > Viridiplantae > Streptophyta > Pinopsida > Cupressales > Cupressaceae > Cryptomeria > Cryptomeria japonica. The sequence goes on from NC_081405.1 coordinate 473,875,785, forward strand.
TTACCCCAATCACTCTCTCTCTCTCTCTCTCTCTCTCTCTCTCTCTCTCTCTCTCTCTCTCTCTCTCTCTCTCTCTCTCTCTCTAATTTACCTCTCCTAGTCACCTCTCCCCCCCTCTCCTTTGTTGATACTTCCCTCTACACCTCTCCTCGCCCCTTCTGAATTTTGTTGCTAGAGATGGGAAGGAAATGGAGAGAGACTAGTCTAGATATTAGGGAAGAGAGAGTGAGATAGAGGAGGAAGTGATGAAGAGGTAGAAATATAAGTGTAGATCTTGAGAGAAGGAATGAGGGATTCAATGAGAGTTAGATAGATAGGTCTAGAGAGAGATGTATAAATATGGACAAAAGAGAGGGTGGAAGGAACAAATAGGTGGAGTGATAGGTTTACATCTTATGAGAGAGAGGTAGAGAAAGGAACAAAGAGAGATAACATAGTTTATCAAAATTTATTAAACAATTAAATTTCCTAAATTTTTTATTATTAATTACTTATTTAGTGTTTCAAGTATTTTGAGATGATTGTTACAAAAACTTCATGAGAGAGGGAATTCGTGTGAAAAATTTGTGAGCTTTTAATGTTTTAAAAATGAAGGATGAATTTAAATTAATTATAATTTTATTTTATTTTAAATATAGAAACCCTACCTATTCCATATCATAGAGCTCTGAATCACCTTTCGAATGCCTATAAAAAATCAAAATTTCAATATGAAATGCAAAAGTTATGCCCAATTTATTAAAATATGTTTTTTTAATTTTTTTCATAATGGATATCCAATTTTAAAAAAACATAACTTTTCCCTCCATTTTTTCATTCGGGATGGCTTTGGGATTTGGCTAGGACATGACAAGCCTAGAAAATCAACACAAAAAACGTGTTTTTGAGTTTTCCTTGTTTTTCCATACTTCGCCCTGGTGGCTGACGACTTTTATTTAGCCTAAATTGATAAAAGGAAAAGGGTTATTTAAGGGAATTCTCAGCTTTCCAATAATATAATTTTTTCCTTATTTTGACTTAAATAAATAATTATTATTCATTTTCTAGTTGAATTCTGACTAAAGTCTTGATTGATAGGTTGATTGAAAAACATCTATAACTTTCAAACGACATCACATTTTTTTAATCCAAAAGATGTGTCACATTCTCTGCTTCACATATTATAGGATTAAAAAAAAAGTATTTAATAAATTTTTGACCAAGTTAATATGGTCAAACACACAAGTTTTTTATATTTCCAAAAAGTTGTAGTAAAAAATTCATAATTAATTATTTACTTAAAAAAATTACAAAAAAATATGTCACATCTGGACATGAGTCTATTACTTATATTTAAAATCTTATAAAAAAATATTATGATTTGATTGTGGTTAGGGTGGTCAAACATACACTGAAATTTTAGTACTACTGCATTGAAATTTCAAATTTTCATCAAATAGATTTTTTTGTTGTAAAAAAAAATCTGGTAGCTTAGAAACTAAATTCAATTTGCTACAAATTATGTTCTTAAATATTTTTAAAATAATAAGATATTCAAATTTTCACGTCAAGTTGCATAACTTTGTTTTTCTGAAATTTCATTTTTAAGGGTCTATTTTGGCCCACCGTGATCCTACACATACCCTTTAGTTGTTTATTTTCCTAATTTATTTATATTTGCTAATACTTTTTGATATGTTTTGAAATGGTTTGAGTTCATTTAGCTTATGACTAGGCATGTAATACAAATGAACTCATGATTGATTTTCCACTAATGTCCATTTCCTTAGCATCAAATTGTAATACTAATCAAATTCTTGATTGAACCCTAGCCCTAGCCCTCACACTAATTCTAATTGAACCCTAACCATTGCCCCAAGCATTATCCTACAATAGTAACCCTAATTGTAGCCTCACCTTAACCCTAAACCTTTAATCTTACCACAATTAAAACCTAATCATAACCTAACCATAAACTTATCTATACCCTAGAATTAAACACTACCTACAACGTAAACCCTAATCTAACCATAATTGAACCCTAACCCTAATGTAATTGAATCATAACCCTAATTCTAATCGTAATTGAAATCTAACAATAACCAGGTCAACTATAATTAAACCTTCATTATAATCAAACCCTAACCTTGACAATATCCATAATCTAGACCTAATTGAACCCAAACCATAGCCTAATAGTACCATAATTGAAACCCAACCATAACCTAACCCTAAAATTAACTATAACTCTAGAATTAACCCCTAATTACAACTTGAACCATAATCTAACCATAATTGAACCCTTGCCCTAATTTTGACCCTAATCCTAATTGAACCCTAGCCCTAATTAAACTCTAATCCTAATCTAAACCTAACCCTAATCTACCCCAAACCCTAATCTTTATTTAACTCTAATAATAATTAGCCCTAACTCTAATGTACAATTGAATCAAACCCTAACCCTAACCATATCAAACCCTATAACCATAATCAAACCCTAACCATAATTGGACCACAATTGAACCCTCTAATTGAACTCTATTGGAACCCTAACCCTAGCCTAATGTTAACTGTAACCCTAATTTTGCTTGAGCCATAATGCTAATTAATCTATAACATGGACCCTATTTGAACCCTAACTATAATTTAACCCCATCTGTAAATTAAATAATTAAAGTTGAGATAGTGTTAGGATTATAATGCTATTATTAATGCTTTATTATTCTTTAATATAAAATAATATCATTATCTTAATCTCACATAGTTAATACTATTATAATATTATTAAATAAGAATTATAATACTAATAATATAATATTATATTAATACAATTATAGATATAGAAAACAATTATAATATAATAATATTATTACATTATAGTATAATTCTATTTAATAGTACAATACTGTATAAATATATATTAACTTCTTTAATGTCTTTTATAAAATATGTCAAGATATATCTTTCTCAAGGCACCTATTAAAGTTTAGGATTAAAAATAATAAAAATAGACACCTCCAAAAAGATAACTTTTGACATATATAACAACAATACTTGATTAAATGAAGATCTTATTCTATAAAATGACATAATGAATAATTATGATATATTTTTTTTAATTGAAACAAAACAAAAAGCAGTAAATAGGCTGTCAAATAAAATGAAAAGAAGTGAATCATTCCAAAATTACATAACAGCTAATATGTATAACGATTTACAACTGAATAAACAGCCCTTAACATAAAACAGTCTTCAAGAAAAGACTGATTAGAACCAGCATACCTCCTGACATAACGAAGGTCTGAAAATGAATGTATTTATACTGTTTTATATAACACTCATACCTTGTCATGCCTTCATATTTCTCCATTATTTTACAATATATAATATAAATATATTGCAAAACTAAATCTTTTAATCACAATGTTCCTGGCTGATTTGCATGACTAGAAATGGCGCTCTGAGAATCTCCTCCATTTTCAACATCTGAAGTAGAGGGCGGAAGAGGTTTAACAGGCTCATTATCTTTTGCAGAAGGCGAATGGGCATCATCATAGGTAGCATGGAGGCCGAACAGGACATAATAAATAAGCATGGCAGCTGTACAAAACCCAAACCTAACAAAAGCCTGGCTTTCCAGAGAGCCCATGAGGAACACATTGATTGCAATCGACAGTGAGGGCAGCCATGGCACCAACGGCACTCCCCACACTTTAGGAGTCCTCTGTTGTGGCACTTACACTGCTATTCCACCTGTACCCATCAACCACACAGCAATGCTCACAACATAACCCACCCAACCATCGCTTACTGCCCAGTAAACAGAAGTTGCCACAGAGGAGCACACTATAACAATGAGGAAAAATACGAGGAGATGAAGCTGAGTTTGTGAGGTTTGTCCCTTCACGTAGTGTCTCCTCACTAGCAGAGCAACCGCCATCAACATGAAGATGAAAAGTGTGCTCAGAGAGATGAGGCCGGAAAGCACGTCCAGGCTGGAGAAAAACGCCACGCAAGCAGTGGCAGCCGTCATCACCAAGCTGGCATTAATGGGTGTACCCGTGTACTCATTCACCAATGCAAACCAGGGAGGAATCATGTGTGTCCTTGCAATGTGGGTAATGTATCTGTCAAAATCAGTTTTCCAATACTCAAGTTTACAATTTTACCCAACCTTATTTAAGGACGATCAATCTTAAACCACACACAAAAATCAATATATTAAGTCTAGAGAATGTTAGTCAATTCTGTGTGTTTAACACTTTTAAGTCTAGAAATGTTAATATGATCTTACACATTAAGTTTTGAAAATGTCAGTCAATTTTGAATGTTTAACTCTTTTAAGTCTAAAAATATGTGTAATTTAAACTGTTCTCAAGAACCTGAATAACAAAAAGTTTACAACTTTATCCAACCTTACCTCCTCAATCAATCAAGATGCTTAAATTGTGATAAAAAAATACCTGGCCTCGGCCACTCTTCCCATCAATAGCACAGTGGTTATGCCCTTGAGAGCCCCAAGCGCCACCAAGTACTTGGCCCAGTGCATCCCTGCGGCACCAAAGGCAATAGAAAAGGCGGCGTTTTCATCTAGGAACTTGTAATTTTGCATCATACAGAGAGCCAGAGCCATGAGGCAGTAGATCACAGTGATGGCTGACATGGAGACAAGGAGACCCAGAGGGATGTCTCTAGATGGGTTCTTCGTCTCCTCTGCCATGGTGGCAATGCTGTCGTAGCCGCCATACGCAAAATAAATGACGGCGGCAGCCCGGAAGACCCCTTTGGGCCCATATGGCAGAAATGGCTTCAGGTTCTCTGTATTGGCGTTAGCGAAGGCGGCCACAATCACAAACAGGATCACGAACATGTTGATGGCCGTGGCGATCCAGTTCAGATATGACGTGGCACGGGTGCTGCGCATTGCCAACATGGCTGACAATGCCAGTATGGCCACTGCAATTGGGTCCAGCATGTTGTAGCCGTTTGCCAAGCTGCTGACGTGGATGCGGAAGTCGTTTGGGTGGTGGTTCAGAAGCGTGGCGAAGTAGGAAGACCATGTCCTCGCCACCGCCGCTCCGCCAATCAGTCCATCCAGCACAATATTCCCCGCTGCAATAAATGCTGCAAAATCTCCCAATTCCACTCAGAGGTATGCAAACGATCCGCCTGCACACAGAAAAACAATGTGGGTTGAGATGATATGAAATTCTCAACAAAAACAAAGAAAAAAGTTATGAATTTGAGGGTACCTACCTGCAACGGGTATTTCGACTGCGAATTCAGTGTAACAGAAAACAGAGAGCATAGCAGAGAGGCCCGAAACGACATAGGAGAGAACAATGGCAGAGCCGGCATTCTTTCTGGCCTCCTGTGTAGTGAGAACAAAGATGCCTGCTCCTATAACTGATCCAAAGCCAAACCAGGTGAGATCCCACCATGTGAGAGTCCTTTTCATATCATTTTCACTCCTCAGTCTCAGCTCTTGCACCTCTGCAACTTCATCAGACCTCGAAAGCAGTCGGTCCTTAAATCGGGGCCCTGTCTGTGCAAGGGCCCTCTTGTAATTGCCCCAACTCTCAAACGACTCTCCTTTCACAAAATCCCCCTCTCTGCACTCCAAGCATCCCCTTCTCTTCCTAGTCTTCTCTTCTACACCCATCTTTACACTTCTCACTTCTACTTATCAGATTGCAAGACAGGAGGAAAAAGTTTCAGAATGGATGATGGGTAAAGGGTTGGGATCTCCATTAAAATACTGTCTTTATGATTATTTAGTGGGGGAATCAAAATCCCTTTTACACTGAATGGAAAACTGTTCTTAGGAACACTCTGCAAATATGGTAGAACATGCTGGGACTAAAATTAAATTGTAGAGTTTTTTTGTTTTTTTGTTTTTTCTTTTATATAATGTGGAAAACTTAAGATTAACAATTTAACACATTCCAAAAATGAGGTATTTGCTGGATTATTGGAATAAAATAAAAAATTATGGTATTGATTATGGAAACTTCTAAATTCCCCTATGTGGGCCTACCAACCATATTGATATGTCTACATTCAATGTATGGATGGAGTCTACATTCAATGTATGGAAGAAGTCTACATTAAAACTTCGCTATCTTTCAGATTTGTCAAACTAAATTTAGTAATATTTTCAAATATTAGGGGAGTGAAAATATGTGAAAATCTTACACATTGCAAAATTTATAATATATGTTGTATTTATAAAGGATTTTTACATTTGCATGTAGAAAAATTATTATTATTTATAAAATTTGAATCTAGTTTTTCTTTAAATTTTTTTTTAAATTTTTAATAATGTAGAATAGAGGAAAATTTTAAAAAATTTAGTCTAAGTAAATTCTATAAGATTAATAAACAAGCTACCAAAAGAATAAAATCCTACAAAATAACCAAATTATCAATGAAACAAATAAAACAAGTAAACCATAAGAAGCTATACCTTTATACATGTTCCATTGTGTCCTATCAACCTTTATGTTGATAATTGTTGGAATGCACAAATATTGATTCAAGATGACAATGAGTTAAATGGACTATGCGGTATATGGAATGCAATGAAGATTAACTTACAATGCAACTATGATGATACAAATAAAGCTAATGATGTGCAAGGATGAAACTATGATTGAGATGATGAAACTATGATACTATGATGCAACTATGGAAATTTGCTAAATGATATTATGCTAAAGCCAAAGACACACTCAATTGCTAATGGATGCTTGAATTCTCTAAATTGATAGTTTGATTCTATAATTCTCTAATTTCTCTCATGTCTCAAATGAGGACGCAAGGCTTCCTTTAATAGATTTTCCATGGCTAAGATCCAAGGTGGCAAACATCAATGATTAAGAATTGTTCATGATATATTAAATGGTCAAGATCAAATTAGTTGAGATGAGGTAGAGAAAGGTGGAAGGATAAGTGGGACCAAGAGCTGCATGTCAATGTGATGCTCACATTGACCTTTGAGAGAAGTGTGGAGGAAGAAGTCCAATTGATTAGGGAGATGGAGGGAACATTGTGTTGGCATGATTGACATAACTGATGCAGATGAAGAATGATGATTGAACCGATAAAGGACTGTTTGTGATGACATTGTGATGAAGAGATTGAGATTGCATGATTGGATGATTTTGATCAGTTATTTGTGTTGTCATTGATGGAAACTGATGTTTACTATGTTGTATTTTGTCATCTTAGTCTTTTTGGTCTACTGGAAAGACTTTACTGGTAAAGAAACATGAAACTGGGAATTAGGACCTTAACCGGTAAACGAGGAAATGTTTTGATTAGATCTGGCGATTGGTGATGATTGAAGTGTTGCGGTTTGGAATGTGAGTTTATATCATTGTAATATGTATCTGACCGGAACCACATCATGTTTTGGTTACCGGAAGTCATGTTTATGATTTTTGTTGTATTTTTGCTAGGGTTTAAAGACCGGTAGAGAATTCTCTTAACCAGTAATGATTTTGGGTGTGGCGGTGATCTACATCAAGTTCAAATGTTGGAGGTGACCTCAACCTGCGTAGATTGATGAATTGTTGTTTTGGCGCGTTTGAAGCTGGAATTTCTTGGGAAACAGTGAAGCACTTAGAAGAGTGTTCTAAGGGTTTGACTTTGTATCAGATCAAGTTACTGTGATGAGTTATGATCACTCAATGGTTGATATTGTCTTGTAAAATGTTGTAATGATTTGTATAATGATCTGATATGATCTAAGATGATCTGTATTGTAAATTCTTGATGTATCTAGGGTCTAGTAACCAACCTAGTTGTAAAGGTTATTTATATTAGTTTAGTTGATGTTTGTTGTGTCAGTGGTTTTTGAGAAGAGTGTGAAGCCGAACCAGAGTGTGAGAGATCTGCTAGAGTGTAGCAGATTTGGAGCAGAAATGGATCTGATCAAGCAAGTAGTTAAGTGTTATACCTAGATCATTCATTGTTGTTCCCTAACAGTTGCAGCAGTCAAAATCCCTTAATCGGGTAGGTCCTAACAGGCCTTACATTGTAAATCCCTTAACCGGGTAGCTCAACATTTGAGTGTTAAATCCTCTTGCGAGGTTGATCCTAATAGGTCAAAGCTCCTAACAGGGCTCATCATCTAAATCCCTTAACCGGGTAGCTCAACATCTAAGTGTTAAATCCTCTTGCGAGGTTGATCCTAACAGGTCAAAGCTCCTAACAGGGCTCATCATCTAAATCCCTTAACCGGGTGACTCCTAACAGGGCATCTTTGTAAGCTCCTAACTAGGCTAGGCTCCTAACAGGGTGCATTCCGAAAGAGTGCACAATTTTTGTGCATACCAATTCCCACCGTGGTTTTTCCCTATTTGAGTTTCCACGTGAAAAACGTGGTGTTCATATGGTGAATGTTTTTATGTGTTGTTATGTTTTATTTTTAGTTAATGCATGTTTTATGAACACTTAGTGTGCAGACTTGATAAATCAAATTAACAGATGATTATTAGTAGATACTGATACTGGTAAATGGTTTTGTTGTTAGTTATTATTTGATTTGGTGACAGTTTTATAAGGTTGAGTTTCAGATTTGAATTTGTTGTTAATACTGATTCACCCCCCCCCCTCTTAGTATTAACTAGATCCTCTAAGATTAACAATTGGTATCAAAGCATTGGTCCTATGTGTGTTGAAAGCTTAACAACTTGAGGGAAAGATCCTGAAGAAAGATGATGAAGAAGGAGGGTCCCAAGTTTACCAAGGACAACTACCAGATATGGAAAGACCGGATGAAGATATAGATTAAAGGATTGGGTGCTTAGTATCAGAATCATGTGGTAAACAAGTATGTTGCTCCTACTACCAACCCCTTGACACCGGATGCGCTTAAAAACAACAAGAAAACATTCAATCCTTGGAAGCAATTGTAAGTACTTTATCTAGTTCTGACTATATAGATGTTCATGGATTAGAAACTGCATTTGAGGTATGGGAGAAATTAACTTGATTTATGGAGGAGATGAACATGTACAAAGAGAAAAAGAAGAAAGTTTAAGAGGAAAATTTGATGACATGAAAATGGTTGATGGTGAGAACATTGCACAATGTGGTCAAAGGATTAAAGAATTTGTACGTGGTATTAAGAGTGTTGGAGGTAAGATTGATGATGATTTTATTGTTAGTAAAATGCTTAGAACTCTCCTACCATAATCAGTTTCTGCAATTCAAGAACTGAGATCTATTTCTAAAGATAAAGTCACTGTTGATTCTCTTATTGGAAATTTGACTGCATTTGAGTTAAACAACTTTGATAAAAGTGTTTCAAAACCATCTGAACCTTCTTTTAAAGCTTCTATAACTGGTGCATCTATGAAGAAAGGAAAGGATATTTGTCATAATCATGACTGCAGGTCTAGTCATGGCGGTAGCAGAGGTGAGGATGATAATGAAGGTCATTTGATGGAACGCGAGGCACTATTGGCTAAAACATTTTCGAGAGGCACTGGTAAGTATAAAGGTAAATTACCCTTGAAGTGTTTCTCCTGCAATAAGATTAGGCACATTGCTGCAAATTATCCTTACAGTGATAAAAAGGAAAAGTTCAGGAAATTTAAAGGAAAAGGATAGAAACATTTCTATGTTGCAGTTGATGAAGGAGTAACTGATGAAGAATCAAAAGAAGATGACAATGAGGAGATAGTGTTTGTTGCTGTGAAGGAAGATTTGACTCATGAAAAGGCATTGGCGTCTCACATGGATAGCAGTGATGAATAGATAATAAATAGTGGTTGCTCACACCACATGACCAGTGATAGAAACAAGTTCTTATCTCTTGAACAATTTGATGGCGGCGTGGTAAGGTTTGGTAACAACTCACCCTGCATGGTTAAAGGTAAAGGAACTATTTCATTGAATGGAAAAAGTAATGTAGATGATGTCTTTTGGGCTGATGGATTAAAACATAACCTTTTGAGTGTTGGTCAATTAATTGATAAGGGATATCTTCTAGAATTTAAAAGTAGAGTGTGCAGGATTCTTGGAAGTAATGGAGAATTGATTGCTACTGGAAAGCAAACAAGAGGTAATATTTTTCATCTGAATACTAATGTGAATAGTTGTTTGGTGGCAAAGATTGAAGACAAGCGGTTATGGCACAAGAGGTTTTGTCATGTGAATTTTGACAATTTGATAAAGGTTAGTAAATCGAGTATTGTGAGAGGTTTGCCCTAGCTTGTTAAACCGGATAATGTGTTATGTAAGGATTGTCAGATGGGTAAGATGACTTTTGTATCTTTTAAGAGTAAGTCTTTCTCTTCAAAAAATATTCTAGATTTGGTTCATATTGATCTTTGTGGTCCTATGAGGACTAAGAGCTATTATGGTGATAGATATTTCATGATTTTCACTGATTATTTTTCCAAGATGATGTGGGTAACTTTTCTGATGAGTTTGTGAAGTTTTGTGATGAACAGGGAATCAAGAGGCAGATGTCAGCTCCTAGAACTCCACAACAGAATGGGATAGCAGAGAGAATGAATAGAACAATTGTTGAAGCTGCTAGAACCATGTTGATTCAAGGTGAAGTGCTGAAAATGCTTTGGAGAGAAGCAGTTAGCATTGTTGTTTACACTTTGAACCGGGGTATATGCACGAAGTTGTGGTACCAAAAAGGTGCCACACTTCAAAAAAAATTAAAAAAGTGCATAAGGTGCATGCACTATAGGGTGTGCGCCCTATAGTGTGCACGCCTTATAAGGTGTGTGCCTTATAAGACGTATGTGCATTGTAAATAGCAAAAAAACCTTGCTCCGCATTTTTGCATTCCAAACCTACATTTTGGCATTTTTGGGTACTATTTTCTTGCGCTCTCCCTTTGTAAAAGCTTGAAATTAGGCACTAAGTTGTCCGTCTCTCATCAAAATGCTGCCACACCATTGAAGAGCTCAAAGAGGTGTGTATTTTTATTCTCTTATTGTCATTTTTTTTATTAATTTGAAGATTAAACTAGGTTTATTGATTTAAATTTATTTTCTTTATCAGGAAATGAGATTAGACAAGAAAATGTTGAAAACACTAAATCACCTCCTCATGAAGACCATATTGAAAAAGAAGCACATCAATCAACTCCTCATGAAGACCATATTGAAGAAGAAGCACATCAAGAACCTCCTACAATCCCTAGACACCCCATAGGTACACAATAAAACCTATTAGGTCAAATAGAAAATAGCCAAAAAGAGCTTGAAGGTTTAATCACAAGGCTAAAAGATCCCACTGGAACAAACTCCCATAGGACAAACCTTGCCAGTTCTTTGCAATCTATTGTATCTCACATACAATCTGTGAGTGGGCAAATAAATTTTTGGTCTCGTAAGAAGGAAGAACAAAAGCAATTTATGCTAACAAATTATCATATGCGGCAGTGAAGAAAAAGAAAATTAATAAATTTGACTTGTGTGCTCTTTTTACGGACCCCCAAATGAATCAACCTTTACACCCTGGATGTAGGAGATTCCCTATTCATTGTTGTCATCATGAAGGGATTAAGAACAATTTTTGGGATAGGTGGTGGATGGTATTTGATCAGCCCCCATGCAATAATCATGAGGTACCCCAATACTTTTTGAGAAAACTATACTGTGAGTTTGTCCTTAATGAGATCCCAAACTATTTTGATTTTCTAGATTTCCAAGGTAGAGGTGGGGGTTCCTTGCATGATAGAGAGGGTGCACAGCATGATCCAAATCTCCCACCAAGACCCTTGGCCAGACCTATGGTGGAGCATGTTATTATTCCTTCCATTGTGAAGGAGAGTATTGAGGTCGAAACTCTAGACTCGATTAGCTCACTCACTCAGACTCTTATACAGTATGCTAGTTCTCTAGTAGAGGGTGATACGAGTGATGATGTTGATTCTTCTAGGCATCGAGTTCCAACTCATTTTTGTCGATCTTGTGGTTCTCTTTGCACTTATGATCCTAATAGTTCTAAGAATGCACATGCACAAGCAGAATCTGCTACAGAGAATATTGTCATGACAGAATCCTTACTGAATGAAACATTTGGCATTGATACCCAGGTGAATTTCATTACAAGTTCAATTCATTCTTTTTATTAAATCTTATATGTAAATTTGAGAATATATCTAAATTAGTAAATTATTGTGATAAAAAATCAGGGTCAAAGTGTTCACAATACTAGCAACATTCTTGCAACACCCTTTTTCACTACTTCGTCGACTCCACAGGTATACAACGAGTGAAAAAAAAAATTATTATATGTAGATAGTTGAACCTTATGTGAATGATTTTCTAATTACTCATTTTGGATGTCAAATAGTTTGATGCTAGAGCTTCAACATCAACACCTCGTAGTGTATTTCATTGACAATCTTTTACCCAGGTAAACAATTTATCTTTAATGTTGTTATTAAATAATATAGATAGTTTTGGCGATTAATCAATATACTTTGTTTAATTTTCAGATGTTGAATTTAGAGAATCCTCTTGCTGTCCACATGTCAATGGAGCATGATGTTGCTACAACAGTAGCAAGTTCAACTGCTTTAACAGAAGTATGAGACATATTTGTAAATTTAGTAAATTTAGCATTACATTTGTTATCTTAATAATATGTTATTGAAAATTTTAATGACACTTGTATTTAGTTTAATTTATATTGTGATGCTTACAAGAGGGGCTTGTCACTCTAGATCACAAATGTGCACCTGTTGTGGATGAACATCATGATTATTTGTATGTGGTAAGTGACTATTCCATTATATGCCATTCTAAAATTCAATTTTTGTATATGCTAACTATAGACACCTAAAATTGTCATGTCTAATTAAATAAATATCTTTATTTATTTAATTAATTCATTTATCCTCTTCTAGCCTTATTTCTTATTTAAATAAATACATTTATTTATTTAAATTATTCTTTTCCTAAATTAAATAAATATCTTATTTATTTAATTGATCCCACTTCCTCTATTAATTAAATAAATCTTTATTTATTTAATTAATTTATTAACCTTTTCTACCTATGACACATGTCATTCATCTCTTAATTCCTACACTACCTACCATTTCATTATTTTATTATTTCTTCTACCTACCCTCTAATCATAACCGAACTCTTTTACACCTCTTAATCTTATCCCTCCATTTCTTATAGTGTCTTCTATATAAGAGGATACTTCCTTCATTATCAACCCTAATCAATCATTCTAATCAATCTATGCATCCTAATCAATTGATTACACTCACTATACATTCAGCCTCGACTACGCTTTCGAACTTGCATATGCAATCAAGCCTACTTGCAACCACATTTCCGTTCTTTGTTGAGCTCTTGTGCACATAAAATCTGAGAGCAAATATATCAAGCAAGATCAATGGAGATAGGAATAATGGAGCTTCAAACCCTATTGGACATGTGATGGTATAATCTTTGTGATTTCATTTTATTTGCATTATCTTAGGTAATCTTCATATGTTATGGTGGATCTTTGTTGTTATTAGGCTAGGGTTTTGTGGTTGAATTCATTTAGTCTTTCAATATTGTTGTTTCTATTTTCACCATATACATTTTGGCACACTCGGTGGGACTCTTGTCCCTTTCGCATTTAACATCCTTGTTGCAGATTTTGTGTTTTGAAGTTGTAGATCTGACATTTTCGAGAGTATTTTGGTATTTTCGCGTCTGCGTACTTTTGGATCGCATTTTTGGTTTTCTATCGTGTCTACGACATCTAGGATCGCATCCACACCCTCGACAGCATTTTTTTTTTTTTTTTACAGATTCTGAAAATCGCATCTGTGTTCCCTAGTCGCATTTGTGGGGTTTTCAGGCACGTCTGCGTCCAGAAGTCGCGTCTGAGTTCCGGAGCCACATCTATGTTTCACAGAAGCGTGTCTGCATCTAGAAGCTACGTTTGTGTTTATGGTAACCGTGTCTGTGTGCACTAATTTCATTTTGGGGGTTTTCATTGATTCAGTTTTTAGTCATTCGGTTTTTTTTTTGGTTTTTTTTTTTATCTGGTTTATTTTGAGCTAACATTTTTAGATCTAGCTAATGAAATTGGTGTAGCTTGTCTTGAAAGCAAAATCGTTTTGTCGAAGGCCCCCATTTCACAAAGTCTTTTGGATCTAAAATTTACCTAACTTGTGTGCTTGCAGGAAGGGGTGATTATTTCAAACAATCCAAACTACTAATAAATCTTTGTTGCAGGTCCTTGGCAAGGGTTTTTGGATCTTTATTATGTGCCTTGTTTTCATAGACTATAAAACACTTCAATTGGTGCACTAAAATTGAACCATTGTCTTTTGTGTCTTGAGCAATAGGCTCTTTTTGTTTAATCTCTAGAGGGCCTATCTCCCCGTGTGGTCATTAGGACTACTAGTAAGGAGAGAAAACTATGGATAATGTGTGCTAATTATTTCATACTGACACTATGTCTCCCCATAAACCCATTTGATCAAATTTATTTGATCATTTGTAGGGTGTAACCCCTACAGGCTGGGAGCCTTCTGTATTTACAGAGCTGAAAGTGCCACATGTATGGCCACATGAGTGGATTCCCTTACTAGCACCTTTTTTGTTTTAGAAGCCAAAATCCTTCTAGTTGTTGGGGTAGGAGGTCGGACCTCTAGTAGCGGCCCACACACATATGGTTCTTAGTAGAGATACAAAGTTTTCCACAAGGATTTTTTGTGGGGACTGATGCTTGGCTACCCCGAGAAGTGAGTGCCGAGGGTGGAGCCAGTGGGGTCAAGCATCTAAGTATCCACTCTGAATAGCGTAGCCTCAAGGGAAACTCCATGTGGGATCAACAACTATTGTCTTGGCCAGCCATAAGAATTGTGCTTGACTTATTTTGAACAATCAAACATTCAAGACCAAACATCAAAACATTGTGTCTTTTGTGTCTTCAAGTGTATGCAAAACAATTTTACATTAGACATCACACTTTCTTTGAGTCATTTTGAGTCTAAATAATTGCAAACACTGAGTTTTTATCAACACCGTGTCCTCTTGTCATGAAAAACAGTCAAACATTCAAATTTGGTCACAACAAAGCAACTTCACAAATTGGAAAAAAATTGCACAAATTTTGTAGAAATGCGTCTGTGTCTGATAGAATATCATCTGTGTCATATAACCGTGTCTGTGAAGGGTAGAAACGCATTTGTGTTCTTAGAATCAACATTGCATTTACAAAATCTCAGACTTGCGTCTATGTTTAACAGAACCATGTCTGTGTCAGGAAATCGCGTCTGTGTAGTATACAGGCACATCTGTGTTCAGAATTAAAAAACTTTTACAGTCCAGCAAACAAACACAGTCAGTTTCAAAATTCTTGAGCTTCCTAGGTTATTTCTCCAGGGTTTCATCGAGCATTCAACCTGTCTTTGGGTCTCACAAAGTCCATCATTGCTTTACACCTTACATTACATTCACATTTATCTAAACTTGAGTCAAAAGGTCACTTGCTTGTCCTCATCATACTTTGTCAACACACTACATACAACAACATTTTGCTAAGTGGTCCCTCATCAAGGTCTATCACCTTTGGGTCTCATTTGGTCTTACTTAGAGTCAAGGTCAACTTACCTAATCAAGAGAAACTATCCTCTCTTTGGAAGTCACACCTACTCTACTACATACATACTTGGTCTTACACTTTAGACATTGCAAGTACACCTTAGATTCATTTACATTCCATCCAACTCTTGGTCTTCCATACTCTTTCCATTTTCATCTAGTCTCACACATCTTGGTCAATACCTAGTTCATGGTTGAAACTCGTTCCCAAAAATCTAGGAGAGAAGCTAAAGAGGCTCAAGAGTCCGCAAACATGAGTTCCTATGAGTATGACAATGATATCTTTTTCAATTCTGATCATACTACATTACCTGACATGGATGCCTATAGAAACATTCCAAATGTTGAAAACATTGACACTACAAACAACAATGATACACACAATGACAATGTGGACAAATTTTTTGTACATTCAGCAAAAGTGGAAGACACCATTATGAATCCTCATTTTAATCGATTGGTTGAGGAAATAATGAGGAGAGATAGACAATACTTTCTACAAGTGATGGCACAAAGTGGAGCCAAGATACCTCATGATTTTGACATGTCTCAAATAATGGAAAATTGACCTTTGCAACAAACTCACCTCAACATGGATCAAAGGAGGCCTAATAGTGGAGGCAATAGAGGACCACATCTTGTACCTAAATTACCATCATCTTTGTTTCAAAAATCAGAGGTCCCATACACACATGGTCAAGCATATGATACTCATCTTCGCCGACCATTATGGAAGTCTTATGCAGAAAAATATGCTCAATCACATATCAATGCTAAGGATCAACCACCAAAGCAATTGGATATTCAAAGGCATGCTCAAAATTTGGACACAAGGAAACCCCACATCAAATTTTGGGGCAACACACTAGAACAAACTCATGACATGCCTATAGAGAATGGTATACATGGACAAAGCAGATATTTCATTCCTCAACATGACTCTATATCAAGTGGTCCATATACGCAACATCATTATAGACCTCCTCCATATGAACATGTGTATGATCAATATCATCCATATATGCAACATGCTTCTCCTCCAATTGGTGCCTCAAGCATGGGGTATGGTCCAAGAAGTCGATCTCCACCTAAGAACAATTTGGAGCAACAAATCAGGGAGTTACAAAAGAAAATGGAGGACATAAATACACCGAAGCCAAATTACACAATGAGAGACATATGTCCTTATCCATTTGACAAGAGCATTCCAATGCCTTGATTTCCTACACACTTTGTGACACCTAAGTTTGATAAGTATAGAGGAAAAGGGGATCCTAGGGCACACATAAGATAGTTTTTCACAACTTGCATTGAGGTAGCTTCAGAAGAGACATATTTGATGAGATTATTCCCACAAAGTTTAGGAGATCAAGCTATGGAATGGTTCTCCCAACTTCCACCTGGAATTAAGCCTTGGGGTGATCTAGCAGAGGCATTTATCCAACATTTCTCATACAACATAGAGACAGACATATCAGTCACTACTTTGTGCAACACCAAGCAAAAGGATGGAGAGTTTTTTTCATCATTTTTACAAAGATGGAGGAATCTAGCCAGCAGATGCTCCTGTGAAATTCCACAAAAACAAATAGTGGAGATGTTCACCCAAAATGTTAACAAAGACATTGGTTATGACTTAAGAAAAGCTTGTTTGTCCACCTTCAAGGACGTCATTGAAAAAGGCTTAGCGATAGAAAAGGTCCTAATTGAACAAGTAGTCATTAAGATATTCAAGGAAAACAAATAAAGGAAAAGACAAGCCAAGATTTTGGAATAAAAACAAGAACACAGTCAATGATGGTGTTGTTGATGCCAATATAGTGTGACCCAAAATCATTTTTTCGAGATCAAGCTCTATAAACAATCAAGTGAATACTCAAAAAACTTCTAGAGCACGAAGGAAGTACACCCCATTGGGAGAACCACTTGAGTTAGTTTTCAAGAAGCTAGTGGCAAACAAAGTAATCACAATTCCAAATTTTCCTCCATATGAGCCAAAGGTCAAACCAAATTGGTGGAATGATGATGAGTATTGTGAATTCCATAAGAGCAAGGGTCATAAAATAGGAAATTGTCATCAACTAATAACATCATACAAGATCTCATTGATAGAGGTGACATTGAGATTGAAGGACACTCATCCAATCAAGAACATGAAATGTTTAAGGAACCATTCCCGAAACATGACAAGGGAAAAGCTGCAGCCACAAATGATCAAACCAACTATACCAGAGCATCCTACAACTATGATTCAACTATCAATCACATCTTGATGGACAATTATGTCTCTACCATTATCATCAAGGACAAAACCCCTGAGAATTCTACACAGAGACCCAAGATTGTCCTAAAAGGCATTGGATCTTCTTCCGAACCTACCTCCAAATGTAATGTTACAACTCGTCGAGGTAAATTTACTTTGCAAGGTGCTCCAGCTAAAAACACCGCTTCCTCATCAACCAAGCCTGAATACAACCTTGTAGAACAGTTAGGGAAGACACCTACACTTATATCCATCCTTGAGCTCTTATGCATATCCCCTGCACATAAAGCTATTCTTGACAAAATTTTGAGAGACACTTATGTTCCTACTGATCTAAACGTGGACCAGTTTCAAACCATGGTGGGATACCTTTCCATTCCACACTCCCTTACACTCATAGAAGCTGATGACACCTCCGTAAGTCAGCCACATAATGCACCTTTACACATTGAAGCCTTCATACACAAACATCGAATAAAAAGAGTCTTGATAGATGGAGGAGCAGGTCTGAACATTTGTACATTGAGAGCTATTAAACAATTGGGATATTCTAATAAAGCTATGAATTCTACAAACAAAATTACCATCAAAGCATATGATGATGAAGAGCATTCATCCAAGGGCACAGTCACCTTACCCCTCAGAGTTGGGTTAGTTACAAAGGATGTGGTTTGTCAAGTACTAGATCTTGATCTCACATACAACATATTGCTAGGACATCCTTGGATTCATGAAATGAGGGCAGTCCCATCTACATATCACCAATGCATTAAGTTTCCTCACAATGGAGTTGAAATAACAGTTAATGGAGATCCTAATCCATTCATATATTGCAATAACTTGGACCAAAAACTGAGACCATCATTCCTAGTAATCGCGAAGTTGTTCCTTCTTCTGCATACATTGATCCTAAGTCATTAAAACCTTTGACATCAAAACAAGGTGAACTTAAGGGAAAATTCTAGGACAAGGGCATGGGTGAATACACTTTGAATCAGACCATGTACTTACAACAAGTCATGAATTCACCAAAAGAATATGGAAGACCACATCCTAATAAGCAGGTATCTATCATTATACTCAAATGGGACCCTACTATCTTTCAAAGATGGGGTGAATTGGAAGAGGAAGACTTATACAAAATGCTTTACAAAGACCTTGAACATGAAACACAAGATCACATCAGTATACCATGTGAGAAGTATGGTAAAGGGTTCAAGATTCTACAAAAATTTGGGTATGATGGCAAAAGCCCTCTTGGGTTAAGAAAGGAAGGCATCATTGAACCTTTACAACCTGAATTGACATTCAAAAAGGAATGCTTGAAGGGACTTGGTTTCATGACTTCCAAGGTCCACACTCAAAGGACAAAAGAAGCATTACAAATCAAAGCTGCCAAAATTCAACAAGAGAATTTCTATTCCAAAAACTCCAATGAATGGGAATGGGGTTCAGACAAATCCTCTAGTGACTAAGAGCTCACTGAGACATTCAGAGAACCAAGTGAACCAACAGAAGAAGAGGAATTTAATAGGAAATTCAAAGTTGGTCAAGAAACAACCCCAGAGGATCCCATACAGTCTTTGCCTCTAGGTCCTAGGTTGAAATCACATAGAATGAGAACACCTGTCCCGAAATGTGCTACTAGTGATGATAATTTGGATTCATTCATGATTGAGACTGATGAGGAGAGTGACAACAATGACCTCGATAACTACCTTGACATACTTGAATATAACCGCATCTTCACTCTTAACCCCGCTAACTTTGAAGATATCAAAGGCCTTCCCCTTGTTCACCACCAACTTATTGACTGGGACCATGAAGGACCTGCACAGTTTGACACATTCCAAAATGATGAAGCCCTTATTGACTATCTTGGCATACGAGAGGATATTCCCCTCGGGGATCATAAAGCAGGATACACTATAGAACTCAACAATGTGGCATATTTTGGTGAGGGTATCGGACCTTCCAGTCACAAAAATATAAAAATAAAAACAAACCAATGGTCTTATGGTGAAAACCACACTGTGGCACTGTTTGACCCCAAAAAAGTAAAAAAAAAGGACGTATCTGAGGGTGAAAATCTCTCTGAGGCACTCAAATATGAAAGGCTCAACATTCTCCTAGCATCATATGAGGAAAATTCATCCATGTTGGTAGAAGAGACTATCAAAACAAACATTGGTACAGAAGAAGTTCCACACAACATATTCGTGGCTCAATCTTTGACAAAGTCAAAAAGGTCAAAATTCATAAGTTTCTTCATGGAACGACAAATCAACTTTGCATGGTCATACGCTGATATGCCTGGATTGGATCCGGATTCGGTAATGCATCATTTGATAGTTAAACTGGGGGCAAAACCAGTGAAACAAAAATTAAGAAAGATGCATCCACAAGTGGCATTACTAGTCAAAGAAGAACTTGAGAAATTATTGGATGTCGGATTCATATGCCCAATTCATTATCTTGAATGGATCTCCAACTTAGTGCTTGTCAGTAAACTAGATCGTAGCATTAGAATATGTACAAATTTTAGAGACATCAACAAAGCTTATCCTAAGGATGATTTTCCACTACCAAATATTGACTTGATTGTTGATCTCACAGTAGGTCATGTGATGTTATCTTTGATGGATGGATTCTCTAGTTACAATCAAATAAAAATTGCATCCAAGGATCAACACAAAATGGCATTTACTTGTCCTTGGGGAACCTTCTACTGGAATGTCATGCCCTTTGGGCTAAAAAATGCAGGCCCTACATATCAAAGAGCCATGACTACTATTTTTCATGATCTCATGCATGTTACTGTGGAAGATTATGTTGACGACCTCTTGGGAAATCAATAGACAGAAATGCATATTTGGACATACTTTCAGTCATCTTTGATCGGTTGGAAAAATATAAAGTAAGATTAAATCCCAAGAAATGTGTCTTTGGAGTAACCTATGGGAAGCTCCTAGGATTCATTGTATCAAAAAGGGGAATTGAAGCCGATCCAGCAAAAGTCAAGGCCATCCTAGAGATGCAACCACCATGAAATATCAGTCAGCTTCGCTCTTTGCAAGGGAGACTTCAATCCATATGAAGATTCATAGCACAACTTGCAGATAAATGTAATCCCTTTCAGCACTTGCTACATAAAAACATCAAATTCAAATGGGATGATAACTGTCAACAGGCTTTCCAGATACTCAAAGATTATCTTCTGAATCCGCCATTTTTGATGCCACCAGTTCTAGATCAACCTTTATTACTATACATATCAGCTACTTCAACAGCACTGGGGGCACTCTGAGCACAACAAGTTGCTGAGGGCAAAGAAAAAGCAGTATACTATATCAGTTTCACATTGGTGGGATATGAGCTAAACTACACACCAATTGAGTGTGCATGTCTCGCCATGGTCTTTTCTTTGTAGAAATTATGACATTACATGCTGACTCATAAGACTAAGTTGGTTGCAAGGATTGATCCATTGAAATACCTTCTCAATAAAGCAATGCTTACTGGGTGACTAGCCAAATGGGTAATGATCCTGATTGAATTTGACATCGAGTATGTGGATAGAAAAGCAATAAAAGGATAAGCCATCGCAGATCAGTTAGCAGATGCCCCCATGATAGATAATGTTCCTCTAATTTCAAAATTTCCAGATGAATCCATTTTAACAGTGTCACATGCAAAGCCATGGCAACTATACTTTGACGGCTCATACACACAGCATGGGGCAGGAGCTGGCATCCTCTTCATAACTCCTCAAGGGGATTCTATACCAAAATCATATCGATTATCATTTCCCTCCACTAATAATATAGTAGAATATGAGGCATTAACAACTGGATTACGGATTGCAGTTTAGTGGAAGATCCGGGAACTTCATGTTTTTGGGGACTCTCAACTTGTAATTCGTCAAGCAACTGATGATTACCAAACAAAGGATGAGAAATTAATGCCTTACAAAATAATGGTGGATGACCTGAAACAACATTTCACAAAGATAGACTTTGAGCAGATACCAAGAGAGCAAAATCGAGCCACATATGCCATGGCTACAATTGCTTCCCTGATTGATCTACCTCTGAATGAGACCCACTATGAGTTCTTGGTGGATAGCCTTTTGGTTCCTTCATATGAAATCACTCCTATTGAGATAATATGTGTCATCGGTCCTGAGTCCCAGTTATATGGTTCCATCTTCACATACCTTCATGATAATACCTTTCCTCCTGACCTATCCAATAACCAACGTCGCACTTTCATTCGCCAATCTTCTTGATATGTCATTTTAGTCGATGTCCTATACCATTAAGGTCTAGATGGAACTCTTCTTAGATGTTTGGAAAGCAACAAAGCTCAGATTGCGTTATGTGAAGTACATGAAGGGATATGTAGTCTGCATTCTAGTGGTCCTCCCTTAGCCAAGAAAGTTATCAGGACTGGATATTACTGGCCCAATATGGAAAAAGATTCATATCAATTTGTCAAGAAATGTAAGCAATGTCAACTTCATGGAGACCTCATCCATGCACCAACACAAGAACTTCAACCAATTGCGATTCCTTGGCCCTTTTGTCAGTGGGGACTCGATCTCATAGGCAAGATTCACCCTCCTTCTTCCAACGACCATAAATTCATTATCACTACCACAAAGTATTTCACAAAATGGATCGAAGCCATGCCTCTCATGCAAGTCACTAGAAAACAAATTTCTACATTCATTCTCAACTATATCATTTGTCGCTATGGCATTCCTATTTCCATCATCGCCAACAATAGGCATCCCTTCAAAAATCAGGATGTTCGTGAACTCTGTGATTGCTTCCATATTTCCCATCGTTTCTCCACACCATATTACCCCCAAGGTAACGGTCAAGCTGAGGCGTCTAATAAAACAATCCTTAAAATCTTAAAAAAGACAATCGACGACGCTGGCCATAATTAGCATATCCAACTTAATCCTGCACTTTGGGCCTACCGCACAAGTGTCCGCACACCTATAGGAGCTACACCCTATTCACTTGTCTACGTCGTTGAAGCTATCTTACCTATTGAGGTCGAGCTACCCTCTTTACGAGTCTCTTTGCAAAAAATTATCAGTGATGAAGACTATAGGGTCTCTCGCTTACAAGAACTTGAACTATTGGATGAACGAAGACAAACTACTTTTAATCATCTCAAGGCTTATAAAAAATGAATGAGTCGTAGCTACAATCACAAAGTCAAGCCTCTCATATTTGAGGTAGGTGATTTGGTTCTTAGAGAAAACCCAAAAAATAAGCAAGATAGAGAGAAGAAGGGCAAGTTCAAACCAAACTGGCTTGGTCCTTACATCATTACAACAGCATATGGATCTGGGGCATATCGGCTCTCAACCACAAAGGGTGAACATTTAGAGGATCCTATCAACAACATGCACTTTCGTAGGTTTTACACATAGCTCTCCGAAGTATCCTAATTCAAAATACAAAAAGAAAAATCATAAAACAAAAAAATCGTTACTTGGTGAAAACCTGGCAAACAGGCACCTTGTGACAACAAAAAAATTGAAAAAAAAATAGAAAAACATTTCGTCCAATGGTGAAAACCACTTTGGTGGTGCCTTGGGCAAGTACCATGGTGAAAACTAGGTCACCAGTGCCATGCGTAGAGACATTGCTCCTCCCTCCTTCAGGATTCCATTTCATCCTTTCACTATGCACACACTCACGACCTATTCATCCACAATAAACTTACCCATTTCCATCATGGCTTGTTATTGATCTGCCTAAGATTGGTTCACCATTCATAATAAACCCCTTTTCAACCTTTCCATCCATAATAAATGAGCTCCTATCTGTGGCTAAGGAAAATCCTACGTCTAGTGATGGGTGTGGAACTAAGAGCATCACACATTCTAAGGAGTACAGTTTGTTCCAGTTTTCTTCAGTCTATCTGTGCACAATCTGCAATAAAGCAAAATTTGCATCACAGATCTGCAATAAAATTCCATCTTCTCTGCAATAAAGTATCAATTTCATGGATTCAGTCAATTTTAGATGAGACATAGTAGCAACAATGGGCTTCAACAAATCAAATCTTTCAACAGACTTAGACAACATATGGTTCAATGCTATCTATCCTTTTTGTGAAAGTAAACATTGTGACCACAATCAAATAAGACTTATACAAGTGACAAGAGACACTAAGCTTGAGGACTACAGTGAATGTTGGTGTCGAGTCTTGGTTTTATTTTGATTTTTATCTTTTGGTGACATTTCTTTTAGCTTTTCCAGGATGTCTTTGACTAGAAAGGCGAGGATGGGGTATCGTCACCTATTTGTATTTGTTGTCTGTGGATTGTCTCTTAGTAATGCTATGACTTGTCCAAGGATATGAGGACACTGAGAGTCTAGTATGAATTGGGGCATTCCTTATTTGTGACTATCTTATCTCCATGCAAACAGGTACAATGACTTTCTGGGTCGAACATATGCCTCGATTGTCAAAACCTACTTGCCATAATAAAGCTCAATGATGATAACGTACAAGAAGCTCTTTTCACTTTCATATCTTCTGTCTTCCATCCCCCTTTCTTGATTGACTTCCATCATCCTTCTTGAGTCCATGTAGCCTGCTATCACATGACTGAGTATAATGACACACCAAAAACATTTGCATTTCATGTAGTTGCACCTACATTACCACATATAAGCATTTCACACATACATATAGATATCCCAAATGCATCACATCCTGCACACAACACATGTTAGCACATTTTATATTCTTATCATGTAACTAATCATTTGCATTATCATATTCATTAGCATTTCATACATTCACATTTGCATATGCATAACATATTAAAAACATAAAAGAACAAAAATATTTCATTGCATCATATATATATTTACATCCATGTCATAACCATCACATAAAAACATACATCATGAAACATCTCATCACATAGGTACACATGCATATAGCTACCGCAAAGATGAATCATCTCATATATATATATATATATAAAGTATCATGATACAATGATGTCAAAATCATATGGCTACAAAATCACCCGAAGGTGTCTACATCATAATATAAAATGGTACAACACACTGATACATAGGGAGCCCTCTACGGCAATGATGAACTCCCTCTCTCGGAGCCACCTAGCCTCAATGGAGTCTGAGCCCTAGAAGGACCCACCCTAGGATCATCCCTCCTGTCCCCTCTATCTGGTGGTGGTGGAGGACCCATAACCCCACTATTGGACGCCTATCTCCTCTGGCTCCCTCCCGTAGTTGTTGCTATCTGTGATGGTTTGCGGAAGCTCCTCGCCCGCTGCTCTGGTGGCATTGCCCTATAATATAGGTCTCACCAATAGCCTATCTCCTCCCCTGCCTATAGAACATAGGCATATCTAGCCCCTGTATCCTCTGCCGCCTGCCTCCTAGCCCTCAGCACTATCTCAGCCTCAGTATAGTGTTGGATAACCTGATCCCGCTCATGCTCTATCTCCCTCTCCAGGTCCTGAATCTCATTTGCCTGTCCTTGATAGATCTCCCTTAGCTCAAGAAACTCATCCTCCTCCTCCTCAGCCCCCTGTGCCTCTGCCTGTGGCTCCCCCTGTACTAGTGCATGTTCCTATGCCTGTACCTACCTCTTCCCCTTTCCCTGTACCTGTCTAGGACCCTGTGCTGCTAGCACCTATAGTGGCAATCCACCGTGACCCCTCACCACTGGAGCCTGTCTCTCCTCCCTACCCTCTCTCCATGGAGCCACCCTCCTCTCTCCAACTACACTCGCCTCCTCTATCGGCCTCTACCTCCACCATCTCCATCATGATCTCCATCCCCCCCACCATCTCCATCTATCACCTCCCCTGGGTCTATCAGTCGTGGGAATGGATGCTTAGCCCAATATGCAGTGTACTCTGCATTCAGACCTGCATCCTCAATATCTAGCCACATATCCCATGGCAAGGGAACCATCTCCACTAGTTGCATCACGGCCTGATCATACGACAACAATGGCCCAAAGTGTGCCTGATCCCTAACTGTCTGAGCATACATCCCGAAACCCCGTGGCATCCATTGAATCCTGCCAAACTATTTGCCCACTCTATCTACGAGCTGCCTCTCCAATACATAGGGCATCCGCCCAATCATATATCTACTCTAGAAGGTGTATGGTAACTCTACTGCATCATCCTCCCACAGCTCGCACTCTCGGTACAGCCTCCATATCACAGTGTCGATCTCATCCAAGACTCGATGCCAGTACTCCAACCTACCAATTTGTGGCTATGAGGTAATCATATCATACAAATGAATGAAGCTATGTCTATGACCCCTGCCTCTAAAATGTATCGGTCATGTCACTAGCAGGTGCTCATAAGCCCAAACCT
Organism: Cryptomeria japonica; assembly: GCF_030272615.1. Classification (NCBI taxonomy): domain Eukaryota; kingdom Viridiplantae; phylum Streptophyta; class Pinopsida; order Cupressales; family Cupressaceae; genus Cryptomeria; species Cryptomeria japonica. The sequence goes on from NC_081405.1 coordinate 473,902,024, forward strand.
GTTGTAATGTAACTTCGCAGCCCAATCCCATAGATCCATGATAAACAAACTGATGTAGCTCATAGTACAAGTGTGCCAGCACACATGATCCCCAGGCATATCTGGTGTGCTGTGTAACCAGTGTCTCCAAGGTGCTCCCCCAGCCCACAACCAACCCTCGTTTCGCCCTATCTGGACATAGGAACCCACTGATCACTCCTCCTAGCACTGCTGGTAGTGCCAGTCCTATCACTGTCATCATGTCCCATGCCACATGTCTAGCTCTCATCTCTAGTTCGAGATCCTAAAACACTCATCTCAAGGCCTCCCTATCTCCCTCTCGATCATAAGGAATCAACTCCCCTTCGATCGGTATCCTCATAATCTTGTATACATCCTCCAAGGTGACTGTCATCTCACCCATCGACAAATGGAAAGTGCAAGTCTTAGAGTGCCACCTCTCAGCTGATGCAGTCAACAAACCCATGTTTACCCGAAACTCAAGCACATACAAAATGTGGCATAATCCCATAGCATCAATAGCATCTCTCTCATCAACTTTCAGCTCAACTCGCAATCTCTGAGTCAATGGAAATCTCTCCCATGACTCTAGCATAGGTAAGTACTCCTGTAGTCAAGCAAATCAATCATGTCAGTTATAGTGACACTCACTGTTCATCACAAAGTGTTGCTTCTATCCTAGTGACACTCACTGTTCATCACAAAGTGTTGCTTCTATCCTAGTGGTACTCCCTATTCATCACAAAGTACTACGTCTAGTGACACTCACTGTTCATCACAAAGTGTTGCTTCTATCCTAGTGGTACTCCCTGTTCATTACAAAGTGCTGCTCACATTTGCACTCACTGTTCATCACAAAATGTTGCTCATATTAGTACTCATTGTCCATCACAAAGTACTCTGTCTTGGTACTCAGTGTTCATCACAAAGTGCCTCGACCTATCCTAAATCTTCCCTAGAGGACCTTCTTGAGTGAATCCTCTCAACAGCTTATCCAATCGACAATGTATGTTCATCACAGAACTGCCGATTTGACCTTGAAGACATAGATGTGCTTTCATTGCATAAACACGCTTATATATTGCACAAACGCGTCTGCTCTGCATAGACACGCCTGAAAGACATAGACGTGTCTATGCTCTGCACAGATGTGCCTGAAAGACACAAACATTCTTGCCTAGCACAAACGTGTCTGGCACAAACACAGACACGCCTAGCCAACCCAGACGCGCCTGGCACCTGTTGGGACTGATTAAAATTGAGTCAAGTTTAGAGGCCCAATCCAAAAATTTGCTCTGCGTACCTAAATAAGTCAGTTTGAATGCCTAGTTAGCAAGGGGGTAAAATGGAGCCAGTTGATTTTCAGAGGGTAAGGCTCGGGATTCATGTCCCACACCTTTCATTTGGCCTATTCAGTGATGTGAAACTTTCAGAATTCAATTTGGATAAGTTTACTAGGTACCCATTTCGAGGGGTGAGCTGAAAGTGCATTCTAGGCACAAGTGCAAATTTTATTAAGTTGCCTACTTTGGGTGTTTATATCTTTTGCCCTGTTGATCGTCATGGATAAATTCAAAATGGATTCAATTATATGCATAAATGTGAGTCAGCCTACAAAATTTCAAGTCCTAATGAATCCGTTTGCTCAGTTTTCAAAGCTCAATCTGTTTGTAGTTTGTGATGTTTGCACAACTGTAAAACTTGCCTCAGTAAGCATCATGCCAAAGTGTTTCTTCCAAGTTGATGTCAGTATAAATGGTGAGCTACATTTCAAATTTCAAGCTTTTATCAATCCGTTTGATCAATTTTCAAAAGGACTCATTTTGCCATCAAATTCAGTTATCCGCACTTCCAGTGTTAGATCAGTTAATGTAGCCGTTTTGGTGAGCACGCCGTTTGCATCCTGTCAGTTGGGTGATCAAACTGAGAATTCAAAGATTTAATATGTACTTAAAGGTACCTATGTTTCGAATTTGAGAGCCTACGGAGGTCGTTTGATATTTTTGAGAAAGGCATCATGTGTTGCCAGAACATTGACTTCATCAGGTCCGAAGTGTCGACAAAGCCAGTTGGCCGTTTTCGGAAATTAATATCTCTTTGCTCGGGACTCGTCTTGAGAAACCGTTTGGTAGATGTCATCCTTGTATATCAAATTACACGCCTGTCAGATGGCGAGCTCCAGAAAGGTGTTTTGACAGGTTTGAAAATTACGTCTTCGCGATTAAATGCGAAAATTGTGGCGTAATTGCCTGAAAGATGTAAAATGCAATTTTATGATCCGAAAATGGTGCCGATCGATTCCAGAGGTGTGTTTGAGGTTCCTGAAGCATTCCGAAGGTCAGTTGCGTGAAAACGAAATTTTTTTTTAGTCGGACCCACTTTGGGGCTCGACCTGGCTCTTGCTTGTGCATTGTTATTTTATTGGCGACTTGGCTTTATGAGCATTTCTAGAGTAATGTTGACGTCCACTGTTGGAGTCGAATACTTGTATGTTTCCCACCAGAAGGTAATGAAAAAATGAAAATGCCCCTTGTAGTCAAAACAACCAAGGCATTTTAAGAGTTCATGGCAAACACCCAAATGCAAATTGGCAGCGAACATGGGGTCTTCAAACTTTTAGAAGTGCTGGAGTCAATTGTTTACAAGCTGGGAAAGTAAGGTGGAAATATGTGAATGGTGTCTGGAGACTGAATCCAAGGAGAGGATTCAACAAAACAACATAAAAAGAAAATCCCACGCAATGTATGATACTCAAGGCAACCATGAAAGTGGGTGTAGAGCAGAAATTTCAAAAAGAATAGAAGGTGAAAGATGCAATTCCAACTTTTTTAAGACTAATATAAACAAACTGCCAGCACTCTCCCTCCCACGTGTGAGCAGCACCAAGGGAACTTCAACAAATTGTAAATTGGCAGTCTTCTCCTCCTTGCCATGAGCTTTTGGGAGGTGGGTGAGCAGAATTTTTAAAACTTCAATGCAAGTTTCCCTTGGCAGATGTAAACACAAATCCATGCCCTTTGCAAGTCCTTTATGTTTCATGTGGATTTTGGAAGGCTACGTTGGAGCTCCAGTGGTGTGGGAAATGTTTTAAAACTACAGCAAGTCATTAGAAGCTAAAAAGAGATTGTTAATTGGCACTGGTAAAGTTGATATTCCCCTCTTCTCACGTGATAGCTGGTGAAAGGGGCATTTTGAAACAACAAATTGCCAATCAAATGCAAATTGCCAAGAACATGTTATGGTTGGGCAGCAGAAGGATTAGAAATTGTAAAGCATTTGCAATTAGCAAAGCTTCATTTGCAAAGTATCCTCCCTACTGTGAGTCATTACTTGTTGTAAACCTTCACAAATAGAAACCATGTCCCAGCAATAAATAAAAGCCATTTGCCAGCATCTTTTCTATGTTGAAGGATGAGGCTATGTAGCAAAGTTAATATAAGTGCAGATTTAAAGAAATCTCTTCCCCTCTGCATGGGTCTTTGGCTGTTAAAAGACTGAGGTTAAAACTCCAATGGAAAATGTAAACAGCAAGATGGGCTTTCCTCCTCCCACGCATGGTTTAGAATGCATTTAACAAATGCAGTTGAAAGGCGAAATGAAGCAAAAGGCATAAAAGGACTCTCAAGCAATACAAATGACAGAAAACACCATTAAAACCCAGGAAAAAACCTCCAAAAACGCAGCTCCAGGCATAAGCCTTAATCCCACATTGGCTGGGAAGTGGTTTTTCTTGATATTTATAAGCAAGAACGCACAGTAATATAATGTCTAAGCCATAAAGGCTTTTGACAGATGGTGCCTATGGGCGCCCAAGGCGGGCCCATGCGTGAGCATGCTTCCCGAGGCGACAGAGGAGTTGACTGGACGAAGACCAAGTGGACCCCACGCAGGCACGTTTCCCGAGGCAGACAGGCAAAATTTTGCAGACGAAGGCCGGGTTAACAAGCGAGCATGTTCGAGAGAGATCAACGGCTCGCGCTATTTCACGGAGGAAGATGCACGAAGTTTAAACCTCGTGAAATAGCGAGAGTGAACGAGAGCCGTCCACGTGTCGATACAGTCAGCGGTCTAGCAGGCGGGTCCCGGTGAGGTGGCACGCAGGTGGCGGTTCAGTGGCGATGACGTGGCGGCCAAGAGGCAGTGACGTGGCCGACAAGTGGCAAAGGATGAGGTGTCATCTCAGGTGGCGCCCAGTAGACCCCATCAGCCAATCAGAGGCCGCCACATGGCAAGGCTTCAGAGCACAAATGGAGGCAAAAAATCAAATTTAAAATGATTAAATAATATAGTTCAAACTATATTGAAATTCGAAATATTTAAATGATGGATCCATGATGAGAATTAATTCGCCCAGGGTCCAATTTTTGGCCAAGGTATAAAGTGTTATATATTTTCGGAAAGCTCTCAGAGCGAGGAATCCGATTATGAAGTTAATTTGGACAAATGTGGGATATTTTAGAAGCAGTTTCCATGGGAACATAATTCAGTTAGAGAGGAGACACTTGGCAATTCAGTTGCAGATTTGATTTTCTTCTCTCCTCTTTTTATTCCGAATTCTTCTTAGTTGTAAAGGTTCCAAAATTCTGTGAGGAAGTGCTCCAGTTTTCATGGCTTCCATTTTCTGAAATTCTTGACCCAAACTTGTAAAGTTCTATGGATCTACTCAGGGTATAGAGGCTACATTGCAGGATGACAGATTGTTTTCTAGTTGCAGGTCTTACTTGTGTCAGGCATGAGTAAATTTCCCATGATATTGTCTCTGTGATATGTTTTTTTCATTATTATGAATTCAATCCTCAAGGAGGATGAAATTTGTCATCTCAAGGAGGTTGTGTGACTGTTTATAGGTATCCTTCAAGGAAGGTTTTAAATTCTATAGTCAGTCATAAATGATGAAATGTATTTCCAGATCTAATAAATTTGTGAATGAATCAAATAGTGCATTAATATCAGGTATTGGTGCATGAATATCTTGTTTAAGGAAAACAAATTTGCATCTATGATTCATATTTGCAGTTCTGTTTGTAACTCTATTGCCCAATGAACAAGGCATTGGTCTTGCAAGTTTAGGGATGGTTTCAGATCAACATTTTAAAAGACAAATCTATTTCCCTTTATGTTTAGGGGTGTGTTCTTCTCATTCCAAGCTCTGTTTCATCCTATTGTTTGTACAGATCTAGCCAATCTGTAATGTTTCCTAACCTGTTGAGCTTGTGAAATGATCTATCTGCTTAATGTTGATGTAGTTACGTGTCTGTAATTGTTGTATTTGGTGCATCAAAAGGGTGTCCCCCCCCTAGGTCTAGCAAAACCTGAAGTGCAGGAGGATCAATTAGGGTCCTATGTTATGTTGTCCAAGCCCTGATGTGTTTTGTAGACTGAAATTGGCCATTTCATAGAAAGATTTGCAGGTGTTCTTGGGTTATCACTTTTGGTGAACAACAACACCTATGCAGACGTACCTCCACATTTTTTACATTTTTTGACATTATCCTAAAGCACATTTATTGCTCTACTTGACATGCATTAATGACAATATTTATTGCTACAAAGTACAAGGAGGTTTTACGGTACTCACTGACTCTTCTGCATTTGTTGGCCTTTGAAATCGGTGAACGCGATCAAATCTATGTACCATTGCCATCGCTACTGACTACTGTTTCTCTATTCTCTCTCTACACTTTGATCTCTTGGATGTGTGGATGACAATGAGGATGTATTCCCCTCGTGGTCTATTTTATAGACTACCTTAGCCCTAGCCTTAGCCCTAGCCCTTGTCTCCCAAGTCAGTCTTCATTATCCCGTGACTCTGTCACTCTATCCTGTCCTGTCAATCCTTTCTAGCCATTCTTTCTTATCGAGAGATTGTCTGCGATCTTTTCAGACATTTTCATCCAATCTCTCGAGGGGGCATATCATTCCCATCTTGGGGCAACTTTGTATCAGTTCATATTATCTTCTTTGAAACAACGCGACAAGCTGCATTGTCTCAAAGAGGAGCAAAATGTAGACACCTAAAATTGTCATGTCTAATTAAATAAATATCTTTATTTATTTAATTATTTTAGCCTAATTCTTCTATTAATTGAATAAATCTTTATTTATTTAAATTATTCTTTTCCTAAATTAAATAAATATCTTATTTATTTAACTGATCCCACTTCCTCTATTAATTAAATAAATCTTTATTTATTTAATTAATTCATTAACCTTTTCTACCTATGACACATGTCATTCATCTCTTAATTCCTACACTACCTACCATTTCATTATTTTATTATTTCTTTTACCTACCCTCTAATCATAGCCGACCTCTTTTACACCTCTTAATCTTATCCCTCCATTTCTTATAGTGTCTTCTATATAAGAGGATACTTCCTTCATTATCAACCCTAATCAATTATTCTAATCAATCTATGCATCCTAATCAATTGATTACACTCACTATACATTCAGCCCCGACTATGCTTTCGAACTTGCATATGCAATCAAGCCTACTTGCAACCATATTTATGTTCTTTGTTGAGCTCTTGTGCACATAAAATCTGAGAGCAAATATATCAAGCAAGATCAATGGAGATAGGAAGAATGGAGATTCAAACCCTATTGGACATGTGATGGTATAATCTTTGTGATTTCATTTTATTTGCATTGTCTTAGGTAATCTTTATATGTTATGGTGGATCTTTGTTGTTGTTAGGCTAGGGTTTTGTGGTTGAATTCATTTAGTCTTTCAATATTGTTGTTTCCATTTTCACCATATACATATTTGTAAATTTAGTAAATTTAGCATTACATTTGTTATCTTAATAATATGTTATTGAAAATTTTAACGACACTTGTATTTAGTTTAATTTATATTGTGATGCTTACAGGAGGGGCTTGTCACTCCAGATCATGAAAGTGCACCTATTGTGGATGGACATCATGATTATTTGTATGCAATAAGTGACTATTCTATTATATGTCATCTAAAATTCAATTTTTGTATATCCTAACATCATTCTTTTCATTGTATCAGGTGGAGTTACAAAAAAGTCTGGAGAGGAGGTCAAGTGGATGTACTCAAAAGACACCTGCATCATATACATCTCCATCCCCTCAATAGGCAAAGATATCTCATGATCTTTTTCCTTCCCCTAGAGGGAAATGAATAGAATAGGGTCCTATGTTGTATGCCTATGGTAATTTTGAACATATGTTTTGTATTACGAATATGTGACATTCTATCGCCATATGGCTTTTGGCAAGCTCCTATTTGACTTTATTGGATACCATATTGTATGCCTATATGGAAAATTTGAACATATGTTTTGTATTATAAATATGTGACATTCTATGTCCATATGGCTTTTGGCAAGCCCCTATTTGACTTTATTGGATATCATGTTGTATGCCTTTATAGCAATTTTGAACATATATTTTATTTTATGAATATGTGAAATTCTAAGTCCATATGGCTTTTGGCAAGCCTATTTGTTTGTGTTGGATATATTTGATAGTTTTAACAGTATACAATGTTGCATGGATTTTTAGCTTTTTGGTTAATGCAAATCATTTATCATGGTTATCCATAATTGCAGTACAAATGATTAGATGAATAATTGCACAAAGTTTATTATTACTTAAGCTTTGAACCTAAATATGTGTTTGTAATCCAAGACACAAGCCACCCTGATGCATATGAGCTAACGGTTCGGTGCCACAACACGACCCTGCAAGATCAAATGGATCATTCTTATGATTAACGGGCATAGAGAAATGCGATGTTGAATATTGACAACTTTGAGCAATTTGAGCACTTCGGCGATTTGGCTACTAGGGTGTGGCTCGCAATGATCAAGTGAGTTGGAGAGAAAAAAGAAGGCATTCCTAGCATAAACCCAGCCACCCAGACTCGTACGAGCTGACGGTTTGGTGTCGGGACGAGCAGATTGAAAGATGGGGCATTGTGCAACTTTTCATTGAACTCATCTGTCGCTTTTTGTCGCAATCGAGAAAGAGTTGCCACGAGCAACTGGATCTAAGTCTACCCAAACTGAGAGAGGTTTTTTTAGAGTGCCATAACATGACCCCATAGGATCAAATGGATTGTTCTTATGATTAATGGGCATGGAGAAATGCAATGCCGAATATTGACAACTTTGAGCAATTTGAGCACTTGGGCGATTTGGCTGCTAGGGTGTGGCCCGCAACAATCGGGCGAGTTGGAGAGCAAAAAGAAGGCATTCCTAGAATAAACCCATCCACCCCAATGCGTACAAGTTGATGGTTTGGTACAGTGACGAGTGGATTGAAAAATGGGGCATTGTGCAACTTTTCATTGAACCCATCTGATGCTTTTTGTCGCAACCGAGAAAGAGTCGCCATGAGCAACTGGATCCGAGTCTACCCAAACTGAGAGAGGCTTTTTTAGAGTGCCATAACATGACCCCACAAGATCAAATGGATCGTTCTTACATGTCATTAACATTGAGAAAAACCATGCCAAATTTTGACAATTTTTCACACTTTGAGTGTTTGACAACAAATGAGCATTTTTTACATCTTTTACCATATTAACAGGGTATACTTCATGAAATGATCCCATGTGATCTCTAATGGTCCAAAATGACATTATTTACATAAAATCACACAAAAAAACACAAAAACATAATTTTTTATATTACAATGCCTCGAGTAGTAAAAAATACAAGTCATTTACATATATTCAAATAAGATTGATATTATAATTTTTTACATTTACATTTAATCCAATGAACCATCTAGATCTACTCTACTCTTTATCATGTCTAGTATGGCCTCATGGTCAGACTCATGAACCTTCCATAGGTTCTTGTTTAGTGGTCTACCCCCATATCTGATCAAATGAACATTTGAAGCTACAACAAGGTTAGAATAATGAAGAATCTTCCTATGTGTCTCGAAGTCCTCGAACAACCACAAGTTAGACTTCTTCATTGGGTACCTTCTAAGCCATGTACCAGTAACAACTACTAATCTTGTGGGCTACTCAATATTTTCTCCATCTACCATAGGGTGATCCAATTTCTTTTTTGCGTCCACACAATGACATAGGTAATAATTTGTTCCTTCTTCATTGTCTTCAGCTGCAATTATTGCATAAACATGCCCTGCAATGATAAAGTGAGAAGAATTTAGCAAACAACTAAGGTAAAATATTAAAGTACAAAAAATTGCATGTGGATAATTTACCTAGTTGGACTAAATCTGACACATGGTCAAAGTCAATTGATGCTTCCATCTGTGTGAGTTGTAGTGCACTCGGAGGCTGGTATGTCTCAGGTGGGATTAGAGGTCTCATACACCATTTGTCCACCCACTCCTTTGACTCATAGTCATTATAGGCACCATCTCTACATGAAGAACAATAACAAGCCATTTTTCGTGTATGGATAGTCCATGAACTTGCATTAGAGCTTTTGAAAGAGTGTAGCTCACTTGATCCTGTCAATGTACAACAATCTTCTAATTTTGCAATGTTAGTATCATCTACCAACCAAAAAAATCTGCGAACTAAAGACTTACCTTGATTACCTAGACCAATTGTACCATTGCACCATTGAACAATTGATTTTGCATCTTTCAAGTTTGCATTCCCTTTGTACTTTAACTCTTCTCATGCTAAAGCTCTTTTAATACATGCTCTTGCACCATCATGCTCCCCTTTTCCATGCCCAACCTCAGAGAAATTCCACATATGTTGAATAGCAGTCAACTTATGCATCCTACTCAACCAATAAAACATCTAAGAGTTCTTAAATTGCAATGCACAATTATCTGACCATATGATATGTTGACGGAATGATATGCCCCAGCTAGCCAAATCATCGTAGAATATCTGAAAACAACCTTGCACAAACTCTATAGAGTGTGAGCGATCATCACTGATGTAAAAATGATACTCCCTCAATATCTTCCTATCCTCTTCAATTGACACCTCTTCTTCTATGGTATTCAATTTCCTTTGTTCATGAAGTTGCTTCATTCCTTCTCTTTTTTTTGCATTCTTAGCTTCACGCTCTTCCGGTGTTACATTTTTTGGTTGTTTCCTCAGCATGATGATGATTATGCATATGTTAAAATGGATATATGAAATTAAAATTATTTCATGTATTCCTTTTCTAAATTATTTCATAAGATCTTAAAAAGGATGTATGAAATTGCAAATTTTGTTTTAAACCACTAAACAAATAATTTTCTTATGCAACTTCATTCAAATGCATTGTTAAATCTAATGTAAATCTGATAGGATTATAATCAATTTTGACTCACACTTTTATTCTAACATTTAAACAAAATAACACTTAATAAGTATTTCAATTCTAAAAACAAGAAAATATTACCTCAATTATTCAAATTTGATAAAAAAAACTATGTTCTTTCTCTTTGACATGGCCAAATGAAAAAAAAGGTGGTGGAGAGCTAATGGAATGTATAAAATAACCTTGCATAAAATGTCAACACCATGCAAAAAGCATTTTTTTGTCTGATCATGCACAAAAAGAAGACAAAATGAGAGAATGTGGGCTTGGATCACGAGTCAAGGGTCCCATATAACTGTTTTTTAGTGCAGCTCATTTGGCTAGCGCCAAATGACTTCCATTGAAATTTTTTACCTTAAACTAAACACTAACTATATACCCTATAACCCTTTTTTTTGCAGCTCATTTGGCTAGCGCCAAATATGGCGCTAGCCAAATGACTTCCATTGAAATTTTTTACCTTTGATAAATTTCTACTCTATACCCTATAACCTTTTTTTTGTGCAACTTATTTGGCTAGCACCAAATATGGCGCTAGCCAAATGACTTCCATTGAAATTTTTAAACCTTTGATAAATTTCTACACTATACCCTATAGTTTGATAGCCACAACCATAAAAAGTAAACCATATGACTCTTTAGGACATAATATGGTGTCTTAGGACACCATATGACCCCTTAGGTGTCGTTATAGGTCGTATAGTGTCCTAAGGGGTCATATGGTGTCTTATGACCCCTTAGGACACAATATGGTGTTGTTATGGGTTGTAAGGGGTCATATGGTGTCCTATGACCCCTTACGACACCATATGACCCCCTAGGACACAATATGGTGTCGTTATGGGTCGTATGGTGTCCTAAGGGGTCATATGGTATCTTATGACCCCTTAGGAAATAATATGGTGCATTATGGGTCGTATGGACACCTAAGGGGTCATATGGTGTCCTATGGGGCCATAGGACACCATATGACCCCGTAGGTGTCGTTATGGGTTGTATGGTGTCGTAAGGGGTCATATGGTGTTCTATGACCCCTTAGGACACCATATGACCCCCTAGGACACAATAGGGTATTGTTATGGGTTGTATGGTGTCCTAAGGGGTCATATGGTGTCATATTACCCCTTAGGACACCATATGACCCCTTAGGACATAATATGGTGTCATTATGGGTCGTATGGTGTCCTAAGGGATCATGTGGTGTCTTATGACCCCTTAGGACACCATATGACCCATTAGGACACAATATGGTGTCGTTATGGGTCCTATGGTGTCCTAATGGGTCATATGGTGTCTTCTGACCCCTTAGGATACCATATGACCCCTTAGGACACAATACGGTGTTGTTATGGGTCGTATGGTGTCCTATGACCCCTTAGGACACCATATGACCCGTTAGGACACAATATGGTGTCCTTATGGGTCATATGGTGTCCTAAGGGGTCATATGGTGTCCTATGGGGCCATAAGACACCATATGACCTCTTAGGTGTCATTATGGGTCATTATGGTGTCGTAAGGGGTCATATGGTGTCCTATGACCCCTTAGGACACCATATGACCCCTTAGGACACAATAGGGTGTCGTTATGGGTCATATGGTGTCGTAAGGGGTCATATGGTTTCCTATTACCCTTTAGGACATCATATGACCCCTTAGGACACAATATGGTGTCATTATGGGTTGTATGGACACCTAAGGGGTCATATGGTGTCTTATGGGGCCATAGGACACCATATGACCCCTTGGGTGTCATTATGGGTCTTATGGTGTCCTAAGGGGTCATATGGTGTCTTATGACCCCTTAGGACATAATATGGTGTTGTTATGGGTTGTATGGACACCTAAGGGGTCATATGGTGTCCTATGCTGCCATAGGACACCATATGACCCCTTAGGTGTCGTTATGGGTCGTATGGTGTTGTATGGTGTCATATGGTGTCTTATGACCCCTTAGGACACCATATGACCCCCTAGGACACAATAGGGTGTCGTTATGGGTCGTATGGTGTCCTAAGGGGTTATATGGTGTCTTATGACCCCTTAAGACACAATATGGTGTCGTTATGGGTCTTATGGTGTCCTAAGGGGTCATATGGTGTCCTATGACCCCCTGGGATAGCATATGACCCCTTAGGACATAATATGGCGTTGTTATGGGTCATAAGGACACCTAAGGGGTCATATGATGTCCTATGGGGCCATAGGACACCATATGACCCCTTTGGTGTCGTTATGGGTCGTATGGTGTCGTAAGGAGTCATATGGTGTCCTATGACCCCTTAGGACACCATATGACCCCTTAGGACATAATACGGTGTCGTTATGGGTCGTATGATGTCCTAAGGTGTCATATGGTGTCCTATGACCCCTTCAGACACCATATGACCCATTAGGAAACAATATGGTGTCATTATGGGTCATATGGTGTTCTAAGGGGTCATATGGTGTCCTATGGGGCCATAGGAGGTGTTGTTATGGGTCGTTATGGTGTCATAAGGGGTCATATGGTGTCCTATGACCCCTTAGGATACCATATGACCCATTAGGACACAAAAGGGTGTTGTTATGGGTCGTATGGTGTCGTAAGGGGTCATATGGTGTCTTATGACCCCTTATGACACCATATGACCCCTTAGGACACCATATGACCTGTTACGACACAATATGGTGTCGTTATGGGTCGTATGGTGTCCTAAGGGGTCATATGGTGTCCTATGGGGCCATAGGACACCATATGACCCCTTAGGTGTCGTTATGGTGTCGTAAGGGGTCATATGGTGTCCTATGACCCCTTAGGATACCATATGACCCCTGAGGACACAATAATGGTGTCGTTATGGGTCGTATGGTCTCCTAAGGGGTCATATGGTGTCTTATGACCCCTTAGGACACAATATGGTGTTGTTATGGGTCGTATGGTGTCCTAAGGGGTCATATGCTATCCTATGACCCCTTAGGACACCATATGACCCCTTAGGACATAATATTGTGTTGTTATGGGTCGTATGGACACCTAGAGGGTCATATGATGTCCTATGGGGCAATAGGACACCATATGACCCCTTAGGTGTTGTTATGGGTTGTATGGTGTCGTAAGGGGTCATATGGTGTCCTATGACCCCTTAGAACACCATATGACCCCCTAGGACATAATAGGGTGTCGTTATGGGTCATATGGTGTCCTAAGGGGTCATATGGTGTTTTATGACCCCTTAGGACACCATATGACCCCTTAGGACACAATACAGTATCGTTATGGGTTATATGTTGTCCTAAGGGGTCATATGGTGTCCTTTGACCCCTTAGGACACAATATGACCCATTAGGACACAATATGGTGTCGTTATTGGTTGTATGGACACCTAAGGGGTCATATGGTGTCCTATGGCGCCATAGGACACTATATGACCCCTTAGGTGTCGTTTGTTGGTATTTTGGTATGGTTTTGTCATTGATGTCAACACGTGCTAAATACACCTACTTTGGAGATCCAACAACATTCACCAGCAATCAGTAAACTATTCAACAATCACTGGTATATGGTTAACTGACAGGATATAATGTACACCGGTACATACAATGACATGGAAGACACTTGGTAATGTCGAAGACATCATGTGGACACTTTTCCTTGAAGTAATATCATTGGTATACTCTTATTTGCATATTTACTTTTACCGGCAAATAGGTCCAGGTTATCTAGGGTTACACCGATAGGTTTATCTTTTCCAGATCAGCATGGCACGCTATGGAGATGGATTTATTATTGTTGTAAATGCATTAAGATGACATGTTCAATCAATTATTGCATCGGATATTGTATTATTTGTAAAATGTTTTATTATAGTATCTTGTAGAGTTGACCTACTAAAATTGGTCTTAGGGTATGATATAAATGTAAGATCTTATTTGTAAGATCAGATGTGGAATGCGAAAAAAAAATTGTAAGAAGGTATATGCAAGATTAAGCAGAGGTGTACACGAAGACATCATTTGAAGGTGAAGCTAGGTTTTTGTAGAAGCATATCAACATTACACCAGTACTAAATCCAGCATATGAAGATGTTATTTTGTGCAGTACATTCTCATTGGATTTAACCATCCAACTATAGTTAGTGTGACTCCCATTTGTGTTTGAGCAGTGAGCTCTAGGCTGTTGGCCTTTCTGCACGTGCACACCCCTCTTGTACACTTACTATCTGCAGTAGTATCATCTGATTGTGGGTAAGGTTTCCCACCGTGGTTTTTCCCCTTACAGGGTTTCCACGTACAAATATTTGTGTCATGTGTTGTGGTTGACTTTGTGCTTATGTTTCATGCATTAATTCTTACTGGTATAGCATTTCTTGTTAACATTGTTTACCGGCACAATTAACTATCTTACCGATATTAAGCAATAAGTTGGTTAATAAGATTTTGGTTTGAATTTATTAGACAACCGATTCATCCCCCCCTCTCAGTTGTCCCCAGGACCTACAATTGGTATCAGAGCTTAGTCCTCTTTTTGCAAAAGTTTAACAACTTGAGGAGATCCAATGTCTACTAATTATTTCTGGAAGGATAGTCCTAAACTTGATGGAACCAACTATGGAATATGGAAAATCCGAATGGAGACACATCTTAATTGCATTGGTAAAGATATCTGGGAAGTTACTAAGAATGGTTATACTGTTGTTGTAGTTGGTCAGCCTGCTCCTATTAGTCTAGGTAAAGATGAAGAAAATGATTGCAAAGCAAGAGAAGCACTTTTGAGTGCATTATCAGATCAACAAATCATGGGATTATCAAATAGATCTACTGCAAAAGCTATTTGGGATCATTTGGAAACACTGAATGAAGGGGATTCCATAGTCAAAATTGTAAAACTTGAAAGCTTCCGAGTCATGTATGAACATCTGAAAATGGAAGAAGATGAAAGAATTTCTGCCTTTATGGAAAGAGTAAATGAAATTGTTTTAGGTATCAAATGTTGTGGAGGAACCTTGAGTGAAGATGAGATTGTTTCAAAAATCTTAAGAGGTTTTCCACCAGCATATAAAATGAAGGTTACTGCTATTAATTAGCCGAGAACAATGCCTAATACATCAGTAACTAGGGATACATTGATTGGAAAACTTTCAGCTTTTGAAATAGAGGAATTTGGTCCTATTGCTATAAAAACTGATTTGGCCTTCAAAGCATCAATATCATCTGCTCCATCTTTTGACAAATCAGACTGGAGAGCCTTTTATGCAAGAGAACTTGAAGAAACCAGGAAGGAGAATGAAGAGCTTGAAGAACTTGAAGCACTATTTGCAAGAAAAATGCCAAAAGGTTCAATTGGAAGTAAGTATGAAGGTAAAGAACCCTTTAAATGTTTCAATTGCAATAAGATTGGTCATATGGCTTCAAGATGCCCTAATAGACACGCAAGACTAAGAGAAGAAGCTAGAAGGATATACAAACCTAATCCTGAATATCAGAGATACAAATTTAAGAAAAACAAAGATAAATCTTGTTACATTGCTGATGAAGGTGTGACTGATGATTCTGATGAGGATCCAGCAGACAATGGATGGGTCTTTGTTGCTATAACAGAAGATCAACCAGTACCTATTGCTCCACCGGTAGAACAAGCCCTAGCAGCTAAAGTTGGATCAAAGGATGAATGGATTATTGACTCAGGATGCTCACATCACATGACTGGAGACAAAGGCAAATTCTTGAACTTTCAAGAATACAATGGAGGTTTAGTAAGATTCGGAGATGACAAAGCCTGTTCAATCAAAGGTAAGGGTTCAATATCACTTGATGGTAAACATAACACTGACAATGTTTGCTATGTTGAAGGATTAAAACATAATCTTTTAAGTGTTGGTCAATTAGTTGAAAAAGGTTTTCAGTTACAATTTAAAAATGGAAAATGCAAAATCATGAATAGAACTGGTTTGGAAATTGCAACTAGTAATCAGACTAGAGGTAATATCTTTCATTTGAATAATAGTGAAAAGGCATGCTTAATTGCTCATATAGATGAAAGTTGGCTATGGCATAAAAGACTATGTCATGTAAATTTTGATTGCATGGTAAAAATCAGTACTTCTAAGGTAGTTAGAGATCTACCTAAAATTGTGAAACCTCAGAATACAATTTGCAAGGAATGTCAATTTGGAAAACAGATTAGAGCTAGTTTCAAAAGTATTCCAGAAAAATTCAATAATGCTCTTGATTTAATTCACACTGATTTATGTGGTCCGGCTAGAACTAAAAGCTTACAAGGTGATAGATATTTCATGCTAATTATTGATGATTATTCTAGATTGTGTTGGGTTACATTTCTCAGAGAAAAGTCAGAAGCACTTGGGAAGTTCAAACTATTCAAAGCAATGGTTGAAAATGAAACTGGTAAGAAAATTAAATGTTTAAGATCAGATCAAGGAGGAGAATTCACATCTAGAGATTTTAGTACATTCTGTGAAGTGAATGGAATCAAAAGACAGTTATCAGCACCTCAGACACCACAACATAATGGAGTTGTTGAAAGGAAAAATAGAACTATTTTGGACGCAGCAAGAAGTATGTTATCAGAAGCAAATCTACCACATGTGTACTAGAGAGAGGTAGTAAGCACTTCTGTCTATACATTCAACAAAGTTCACATCAAAGGTGAAACCGGTAAGACCCCTCATGAACTATGGTTTGGTATTACTCCTACTCTTAAGTATTTCACAATTTTTGGAAGTAAATGTTATATTAGAAGAGATGAGTATATTGGCAAGTTTGATCCTAGAAGTGATGAAGGAATATTTCTTGGTTATTCATCTAAGAGTAAAGCTTATAGATGTTTTAATAAAAGATTACAAAAAATTGTTGAGAGTACAAATGTAAAGATTGATGAACAATTCAGAGGAACTTCAAGGTATATAGACTTTGAACCGGTAACAAAAATTATGACAAATGAACCAACAGTAAATCCACCAGTACAAAATGATGACCCAGTTACTCCGGTATCATTAGAGGATACCATAGTAATTGAAGAACAACAATAGACTAAGACACCTCGGTATGTAAGACTGAATCATTCCGAAGATCAGATAATTGGAAGCAAATTTAAAGGAGTCATGACAAGAGGAAGATTGGAAAATGAAGAGGTATGTCTTATTTCTCAAATTGAACCATTATCTATCAATGAGGCATGTGAAGATAAATTTTGGATTAAAGATATGGAAGAAGAATTAGGACAAATTGAGAAAAATAATACTTGGACATTAGTTCCCCAGCCTGAAAATAAAAATGTAATTGGAACCAAATGGGTATTTAGAAACAAACTCAATGAAGATGGTAAGGTTGTCAGGAATAAAGAAAGACTAGTGTGTAAGGGATATTCTCAGAAAGAAGGAGTTGATTACAATGAAACCTTTGCATCGGTAGCTAGAATTGAAGCAGTTAGATTATTCTTAGCCTTTGCAGCTCACAAGGATTACAAAGTTTATCAAATGGATATTAAATGTGCATTTTTGAATGGAGATCTTGAAGAAGAAGTTTATATTGAACAACCTGATGGATTTTCTTTGATAGATAACAATGATATGGTTTGCAGATTAATAAAAGCTCTATATGGACTAAAACAAGCTCCAAGAGCTTGGTATGCAAGATTGGATAAGTATCTCTTAAAAATTGGTTTTACTAAAGGAAATGCAGATAGCAATTTATATTACAAAGTAACTAATGATGACATTTTAATTATGGAAGTATTTGTTGATGATATAATCTTTGGAGGAGAAGATGGATTATGCAAAGAATTTTCTCTTAAAATGTAGCATGAATTTGAAATGTCTATGATTGGAGAAATAAAATTCTTTTTAGGATTGCAGATTTTACAGACTGATAAAGGCATATTTTTGAGTCAATCTAAGTACTTGAAAGAACTACTCAAGAAATTTGGGATGGAGAACTCTAAACCGGTAAGCACACCTATGACTACAAATGACAAATTATCTCAAAGGGATGAATCTACACCTATTAATCCAACTAGATACAAATCTATGATAGGAGGTTTACTGTATTTGACACAAACCAGACCTGATATTATGAATGTAGTATGTATAGTTTCTAGATTTCAGAGTAATCCCAAGGAAAATCATGAATCAGCAGTAAAAAGGATTTTCCGGTACTTACAAGGCACAACAAATCTTGGATTATGGTATCCTAAAGATGAAAATTTTGATCTATATGCATACATAGATGCAAATTGGGCAGGAGATGTGGATGATAGAAAGAGCACCACTAGAGGAGCATTCTTTCTTGGAAAGAGATTAGTTTCTTGGTTAAGTAAGAAACAGAGTTGTACATCTTTATCAACAGTAGAATCAGAATATGTTGCAGCAGCAACAAACTGTACACAGGTACTTTGGCTTAAGCAAATGTTGAAAGACATAAAGGTAAAATGCAAGGAACCTACTACTATATATTGTGATAACACTGCAGCAATTGATATATCTAAGAATCCAGTATTACATTCTAAAACAAAACATGTTTCTATCAAACTAATTTTTCTAAGGGAAAAAGTTGAAGAAAAGGAAATAAAATTGGTTTATGTGAGTACTAAAGAACAACTTGCAGATATTTTTACAAAACCTTTGCCTAAGGAAACTTTTGAGTATCTCAGAGATCAGCTTGGAGTCTTACCTCCACCAGTAGAGACTTAGATAGTTGATGATTGTCATCAACCGCAGAATTAAATGGACAAATCTTTTATTCCGGTATTTGATGAGGAAGCTACTTCTCAGGGGGAGTAGTTGGTATATTGAATTGGTTGGTATTCTGTATGAACTTGATCTTTTTGCGACTTTGGCATTTGATGTCAAAGGGGGAGAGATATATGGAAAAACATTAAAGAAAAATATATGGAAAAATGCATTATCTTTTTGAGGAGAGATTGGTATTGTAAATAAATCTTTGTATAAACACATATTACTCCCAAGGGGAGAATTGGTTTTTGTACTTGGCATTTCTATTTTGGCACTTTGATGGTTTTTCCATCTTGTGTTGCCAACAATGCCAAAGGGGGAGATTGTTGGTATTTTGGTATGGTTTTGTCATTGATGTCAACACCTACTAAATACACCTACTTTGGAGATCCAGCAACATTCACCGGCAATCAGTAAACTATTCAACAATCACCGGTATATGGTTAACTGACAGGATATAATGTACACCGGTACATACAATGACATGGAAGACACTTGGTAATGTTGAAGACATCATGTGGACACTTTTCCTTGAAGTAATATCATTGGTATACTCTTATTTGCATATTTGCTTTTACCGACAAATAGGTCCAAGTTATCTAGGGTTAAACCAGCAGGTTCATCTTTTCCAGATCAGCATGGCACACTATGGAGACGATTTATTATTGTTGTAAATGCATTAAGCCGACATGTTCAATCGGTTATTGCATTGGATATTGTATTATTTGTAAAAAATTTTCTTGTAATATCTTGTAGAGCTGACCTACTAAAATTGGTCTTAGGGTATGATATAAATGTAAGATCTTATTTGTAAGATCAGATGTGGAATGCGAAAAAAAAAATTGTAAGAAGGTATATGTGAGATTAAGCAGAGGTATACATGAAGACATCATTTGAAGGTGAAGCTAGGTTTTTGTAGAAGCATATCAACATTACATCGGTACTGAATCTAGCATATGAAGATGCTATTTTGTGCAGTACATTCTCATTGGATTTAACCATCCAACTGTAGTCAGTGTGACTCCCATTTTTGTTTGAGTAGTGAGCTCTAGGCTGTTGGCCTTTCTGCATGTGCAGACCCCTCTTGTACACTTATTATCTACAGTAGTATCATCTGATTGTGGGTAAGGTTTCCCACCATGGTTTTTCCCCTTACAGGGTTTCCACGTACAAATATTTGTGTCATGTGTTGTGGTTGACTTTGTGCTTATGTTTCATGCATTAATTGTTACCGGTACAACATTTCCTGTTAACATTGTTTACTGGCATAATTAACTATCTTACCGGTATTAAGCAATAAGTTGGTTAATAAGATTTTGGTTTGAATTTATTAAACAACTGATTCACCCCCCCCTCTCACTTGTCCCAGCGACCTACATTGTTATGGGTCATATGGTGTCGTATGACCCCTTACGACATCATATGACCCTCTAGGACACAATACAGTGTCGTTATGGGTCTTATGGTGTCCTAAGGGGTCATATGGTGTCTTATGACCCCTTAGGACACCATATTACCCCTTAGGACATAATATGGTGTCGTTATGGGTTGTATGGACACCTAAGGGGTCATATGGTGTCCTGTGGGGCCACAGGACACCATATGACCCCGTAGGTGTTGTTATGGGTCGTATGGTGTCCTAAGGGGTCATATGGTGTCTTATGACCCCTTAGGACACCATATGACCCCTTAGGACATAATATGGTGTCGTTATGGGTTGTATGGACACCTAAGGGGTCATATGGTGTCCTATGGGGCCATAGGACATCATATGACCCCTTAGCTATCGTTATGGGTTGCATGGTGTCGTAAGGGGTCATATGGTGTCCTATGACCCCTTAGGACACCATATGACCGCCTAGGACACAATAGGGGGCCATAGGACATCATATGACCCCTTAGCTATCGTTATGGGTTGCATGGTGTCGTAAGGGGTCATATGGTGTCCTATGACCCCTTAGGACACCATATGACTGCCTAGGACACAATAGGGTGTCGTTATGGGTCATATGGTGTGCTAAGGGGTCATATGGTGTCTTATGACCCCTTAGGACACCATATGACCCCTTAGGACACAATATGGTGTCGTTATGGTGTCTTAAGGAGTCATATGGTGTCCTATGACCCCTTAGGACACCATATGACCCCTTAGGACATAATATGGTGTTGTTATGGGTTGTATGGACACCTGAGGGGTCATATGATGTCCTATGGGGCCATAGGACACCATATGACCCATTAGGTGTCGTTATGGGTCGTATGGTGTTGTAAGGGGTCATATGGTGTCCTATGACCCCTTAGGATACTATATGACCCCCTAGGACACAATAGGGTGTCGTTATGGGCCGTATGGTGTCCTAAGGGGTCATATAGTGTCTTATGACCCCTTACGACACCATATGACCCCTTAGGACACAATACGGTGTCGTTATGGGTTGTATGGGGTCCTAAGGGGTCATATGATGTCCTATGACCCCTTAGGACACCATATGACCTGTTAGGACACAATATAGTGTCGTTATGGGTCGTATGGACACCTAAGGGGTAATATGGTGTCCTATGGGGCCATAGGACACCATATGACCCCTTAGGTGTTGTTATGGGTTGTTATGGTGTCGTAAGGGGTCATATGGTTTCCTATGACCCCTTAGGATACCATATGACCCCTTAGGACATAATAGGGTGTCATTATGGGTCGTATGGTGTCGTAAGGGGTCATATGGTTTCCTATGACCCTTTAGGACACCATATGACCCCTTACGACACAATATGGTTTTGTTATGGGTCGTATGGTGTCCTGAGGGGTCATAGGACACCGTATAGCCCTTTAGGACACAATATGACTCCTAACAACACCTAAGGGGTCATATGGTGTCCTATGACCCATTAATACCCCATATGGTTCCGTTATGTGTCCTATGGTGTCCTAAGGAGTCATATGATGTCCTATGACCACTTAGGACAAAATATGGTGTCGTTATGGGTCATATGGTAACCTAAGAGGTGATATGGTGTCCTATGACCCCTTAGGACACCATATGACCCTTTAGGTGTCATTAGGGGTCATTTTGTGTCCTAAGGGGTCATATGGTGTCCTATGACCCCTTAGGACACCATATGACCCTTTAGGTGTCATTAGGGGTCATTTTGTGTCCTAAGGGGTCATATGGTGTCCTATGACCCCTTAGGACCTAGAGAGAGGAGGGAGTGAGGAAAAAACTAAGGGAAAGAGGTGAGAGAGGGAATTAGATGGGTGTAAGGATGAAGAGGAAGATAGCTCAAGGGATAGGAGAATAAGGGAATTGTGAGAGCTAGAGAGGGGAGGGACAAAGAAGAGTTTGTACCTATTCCACATTTGGCGCACACCAAATAGGGAGAGTGCCAAATGTGTACATAGAAACCCCCATCTCACCTCTCCCTTCTTTATCTCCCTTCCCTCATAGTTCCATCTCTCTCTATGAACTAGATCTCATATTCTCTCTCTCTCCTTACCTCTTCTCGGGCTCTTCATTCTTATAGATGCATACTCTTATTTGTCCCTCCCCTTTCTAGCTCTCACAATTCCCTTAATCTGCTATCCCTCGAGCTATCTCCCTCTTCATCCTTATTTGGCACGTGCCAAATGTGGAATATGGACCACATTTGGCGCATGCCAAATGGAATATCCATTCATCACATTTGGTGCATGCCAAATAGGGTGCTCGCCATATTTGGTGAGCACCAAATGTCCCGCTTTGGGAAACACCAAACCTATGGTTTGGATTTGCCTTGGGAATCAAACCCAAAGGTTTGGACAACCATTTCAGGCTAGAGATGTGTTTTTGTTAGAACATTAAAAATTTTGACATATTTTTGGTCGTGCTCTCCGTCAGGTTTGCACGTGTTTCAATGAAGTTAAAAAAAATACCGTGGTAAACTTGAGCTCCCTCTTAGCTATCCAAAAATATAATTTATTTTAAATTTTGATTTCGTTAAGTCTTTCACCTATAATTTCTTTTGTTAGTGTGTCCGTTTTTTGTCAAAAACCAACATGCAATATTTTGGGTCTAGATTTTTACACGTTCATCAGATTTTGAAAAAAATTACATTTTTAGAAACTAGACTCCATTATACACAATTTAAAAATAAAAAGTTTTGATTTTTGATTTGTTTTCAATGATTTTAGGGGGGAGCACGCTCAAATTTATGTTTTTTAGGATGTGTCCACTTCGAAAATTAGTAAAAAATCATATACTCATTAAAAAATTAGCTGAAAATTCTGGCATAAACATTAAGGTGTTAGCTAATTTCTCACCAAAGCAATTTTAAAAATTAAAAAAAAAAGTTAACATTTTAGGGGGGCCACAACAAATGCTATGTTATGTTTTTTGCATAAAAACAAGACCACTTTTTTTGGCCCCCCTTTTTGAAGCCCTTAATCTCCATCATTTTCAAAAAAAAATAGTAGTTTAGAAAGTAGACTTGAAGCACTCTGACTCTTGTTCTTGTTGCATCTTCAAATTTGGAGTGTAACTATCTTCAATTTGTCATTGAAGTCAGACTTTGCTGATTTCAGAAAAAAAGTGGCATCTTAAGACCCCCTTTTGGTACCACAACTTGGTGCACATACCCACCGGGTACTTGTCAAGAGAGGTAACAACAAAACACCTTATGAATTATGGCATGGCAAGACTCCTAATGTAAGTTACTTTAAAATTTTTTGGAGTAAATGTTTCATTAAATGTGATGATTTCACTTGAAATGTTGATGCAAAGTGTGATGAAGGTATTTTTCTTGGTTACTCTACAAAGAGTAAGGCTTTCAAATGTTATAAAAAGAGAACAAAAAGGATAATTAAAAGTGTAAATGTGAAGGTATATGAACTCTCTAAGAAATATGATGAGACCAACATATCTGAACCTGAGAAAGATGAAGAAAAACTTGTGTTTATTGAATCAGAAGTACAAAAGAATGATGAGCAGGAAAATGCAGAAATAGGTGCTCAACCGGTAAATGAAGAAAGTGGTGAAGAAGATGAAGAACATGAAGCAAAAGGAACATCACCGAAACCAGTAATACCAAGGTAATATTAAATCATTTAGAAGAACAAATTATATGAGATAAAAATGTTGGTGTACAAACAAGAAGGAAAATTAGAGAAAACTCCTATCTGATTTCTACTATTGAGCTTAAAATAGTAAGAGAGGCATTGAAGGATGATGTTGGATTAATGCTATGAATGAGGAATTGGATCAGATAGAGAATAACAAGACATCGACACTTGTTCCCAGACCGGAAGACAAGAATGTGACTGGCACTAAATGGGTCTTTAGAAACAAGTTGAATGAAGAAGGCAAGGTTGTGAGGAATAAAGAAAGGTTGGTATGTAAAGGCTATGCACAAGAAGGAGGAGATTATGGAGAAACCTTTGCACCTGTGGCAAGATTGGAAGGAGTAAGAATGTTACTTTCTTATGCTACATTTAAAGGCTTCAAGGTCTACTAGATGGATGTTAAATCTACTTTTCTTAATGACATCCTTGAGGAAGAAGTGTACATAGAACAACCAGATGGATTCACTTTGTCTAAGGATACAAATATGGTTTGCAAGCTACATAAGGAACTGTATGGATTGAAGTAGACACCAAGAGCATGGTATGAAATATTGCATGCACACCTGATTAAGATAGGATTCCAGTGTACCAGTGAGGAAATCTCATATATCTTAAGACTAATGGAGATAGAGTGTTGATATCTTAAGTATTTGTAGATGATATAATTTTTGGAGGTGATGATGATTTATGTATGGATTTTACTGAGGAGATGAAGAAATAATTTGATATTTCTCTTATTGGTGAGATTAATTTTTTCATTGGGTTGTAGGTCTAGTAATTGGATGGTGGAATATTTATCTGTTAGAGTAAGTATGTAAAGGAAGTGTTGAAAATATTTGACATGGAGGATTGTAAATTGGTTGGTACTCCGATGGTGACAAGTTGTAAATTGTCTAAACAAGATGATTCACCCTCTATTGATGAAAAAGAATATAGGTCCATGATTGGTAAATTGCATTATGTTGTTCAGAGCAGGCCTTATATTGCACATGATGTTGTTTTGGTTGCTATATTTTAGAAGGATCCCAAGGAGACTCACTTGGTAGTAGTGAAAAGGATATTTTGGTACTTGAAAGGCACAATAGATTATGGTTTATGGTATCCTTATAAAAAATATTTTTCTTTGGAAGTGTTTATGGATGCAGATTGGGCAGGCAATGTTGATGACTAGAAAAGCACTAGTGGTGGAGCTTTTCTTCTTGGAGGTAGATTGGTTGCTTTGACAAGTAAAAAGAAAACTTGTGTTTCACAGTCAACAATAGAGCCAGAGTATGTTGCAACATCAATGAATTGCATGCATGCAATCTAGATGAGACATGTGTTGGAAGGTTTTAAGCAATATATGTTTGAACTGATGATTATTTATTGTGACAATAGAAGTGCAATTAATATTTCTAAAAATCATGTATTACATGCAAGAAATAAAAAAATAGAATTGAAATATCACTTTGTGAGGGAGAGAGTACATGAAAAACAAGTCAGAATGGAGTATGTGACAAACAAAGAGCAGCTAGCAGACATTTTCACAAAACCATTGCCAAAGACTACCTTTGAGTACCTTAGAGGTAAATTAGGGGTCAGACCCCTGCACAAGAAAAACTAGGATGCAAGAGATGCATCAATCTAGTATGCTTATTGAAAACTTTTTACCATGGATTGATGAAATGTTGGCTACTCCGTAGGGGGAGCAACTTAGATGAGATTTACAGAGATCTTGAAGACAACAACAACATATTTGATGACCGATGATGCATATGCACCTTTGGAATTGCTGTCAAAGGGGGAGAATAAGAAATATGATTGGGAAGAAGAAATATATTAGCCTAAGGAGGAGAAGATGTGTAATAGAAAGGGGGAGAATAACTGAAGATTTAGTTCTAGATGGAGAAGAGAAGAATCGACAGAAGAGTGAAGTGTAGCAGAGAAGTTCCAAAACTAAGCAACATGAATTCAGTTGAATATGTTGGTGTTGATGTTGGTGTTTCCATCAATGCCAAAGGGGGAGAATGTTGGCATGATTGGCATAACTGATGCAGATGAAGAATGATGATTGAACTGGTAAAGGACTGTTTATGATGACATTGTGATGAAAAGATTGAGATTGCATGATTGGATGACTTTGATCAGTTATTTGTGTTGTCATTGACGAAAATTGATGTTTACTATGTTGTATTTTTTCATCTTAGTCTTTTTGTTCTACTAGAAAGACCTTATCGGTAAAGAAACAAGAAACTAGGAATTAGGACCTTAACCGGTAAACGAGGAAATGTTTTGATTAGATCTGGTGATTGGTGATGATTTAAGTGTTGTGGTTTGGAATGTGAGTTTGTATCATTGTAATGTATATCTGACTAGAACAAGATCATGTATTGGTTATCAGAAGTCATGTTTATGATTTTTGTTGTATTTTTGCTAGGGTTTAAGAAGGGTTTAAGGACCGGTAAAGAATTCTCTTAATCGGTAATGATTTTCGGTTTGGCGATGATCTACATCAAGTTCAAATATTTACGGTGATGTGGCTCAACCCATGTAGATGGATGAATTTCTATTTTGGCACATTTGAAGATGGAATTTCTTGGGAAATAATGAAGTGCTTAGAAGAGTATTCTAAAGGTTTGACTTTGTATCAAATCAAGTTACTATGATGAGTTATGATCACTCAATGATTGATATTGTCTTGTAAAATGTAGTAATGATATGCATGATGATTTGATATGATATAAGATGATCTGTATTGTAAATTCATGATATATCTAAGGTTTAGTAACCAACCTAGTTGTAAAGGTTATTTATGTTGATTTAATTGATGTTTGCTGTGTCAGTGGTTTTTGAGAAGAGTGTGAAGCCGAACCAGAGTGTGAGAGATCTACCAGAGTGTAGCAGATTTGTAGCAAAATTAGACTTGATCAAGCAAGCAGTTAAATGTTATACCCAAATCATTCACTATTGTTCCCTAACAGTTGTAACAATCAAAATCCCTTAACTGAGTAGGTCCTAACATGCCTTATATTGTAAATCCCTTAACTGGGTAGCTCAACATCTGAGTGTTAAATCCTCTTGTGAGGTTGATCCTAACAAGTCAAAGCTTCTAACAGGGCTCATCATCTAAATCCCTTAACCGAGTGACTCCTAATAGGGTTTGCTCCAAACAGGGCATCTTTGTAATCTCCTAATAGGGTGCATTCCAAAAGAGTGCACAATTTTTGTGGGTACCGATTCCCACCGTGGTTTTTCCCTATTTGAGTTTCCATGTGAAAAACATGGTGTTCGTATGGTGAATGTATTGCTATGTTTTATTTTTAGTTAATGCATGGTTTATGAACACTTAAAATGTAGACTTGATAAATTAGATTAACAGATGATTATTAGCAGATACCATACTAGTAAATGGTTTTGTTGTTGGCTATTGTTCGATTTGGTGAAAGTTTTATAAGGTTGAGTCTCAGATTTGAATTTGTTATTAATATTGATTCACCCCTCCCCCTGTCTTAGCATTAATTGGATCCTCTAAGATTAACATATTGGAGTCTTTAGCCAGGTATCCTATGAGACCACATTGACTAAGGTGAGATGTGAAAACCACCCTCTAAGATGTAGGTATGGTTGAGGAAGAATAGGGCATGTGATGCCACATAAGTCTTTCACTCCCTTTTGACTAGGAAGAATGTTGAGGAAAATAAGTAATTAAATATTAAAAATAATTAATTATGTTAGCAAGAAGGATGATGATGCCTCTGATGACAATGCATGATGGGGTGGAGAGATTGTATGTATTTTAGGAATGTGACCTTAGGTTAGAGGAGTAATCAAATAATTAGAATTATTTAATTAAAAGAGACTTTAAAAATAATTTAGATATAATTAATTAAATTAATATTTATTTAACTATAAGAAAAATAGTGTAGGAATGAATCATATAAATAAATTAAATAGTTTATTTATAGATAGAGGAATAACCATCAATTAAATAATTAATATTTAATTCTCAAATCATTTTTAGGTGTCTACAAAAATATTAAAATTCAAAATAATAATAAAAACTTACATCACCTCTATAAAATCACAAGAAGATCATTTTTAAGTCTAAAAATCCTATAAAATTTATTTTCATCATATACTAAAATGTCTTATAAAATGGGTGGTAAGGTGTTTATAGATGGGTCCCCTATCCTAACTTTAAGCTGATTAAATGGCATCCTCTTGATCTATGAAATCATGAGCCTAGTTATAACAAACAAAGGAAGAAAAAATTGACAACCAAAATTGATGTAAGTAGTCATCAAATGCGTCTCTCCAATGTTGTTTATTATTATTTATTGTATTGCCTAGGAGGACTTAGTATTGAGTAAAAAATGCTCATGGGTTTGGTGGATGAAGTTCTCTTCCCAAAAACAATGTGCATAAGTAAATTTGTGCTCTTCCACTATGTAATGCGTTTGAGAAAATTAGTTTTCTTTCAACTAAATTAAAGAAAGAAAATTACATAGAATTAGGCTACCAAGAAAATAAATGAGATTATACCAATCTCGTTCAATCCAAGAAAAGTTTGCAATAAGAAAGAAAGAACCCCAAAATCATCATACAAACTAGAAATCTTATTACAAAATTGGTAACTTGAACAACCATCAAAACTACTAATAGCACAACAAATCTTTAGCTATAAAATTTGTAACTTGTATGTGCCTGTGAAAATGTTTAATGGTTAGACTTGTTATCATGATAAAATTGAAAAAAATCTTTCTTAATTTGTTGGAGTTGTTTGTAACATTTATTTTGATAATTAAGTAGAAGCTTTGGCAATATATTGTGTATTCCTAAAGTAGTATAAGAAAAGTTGTAGATCATGATAGTTGAAAAATATTTATCCTCATATTAAGTAGAGAAACATTTCCCACTATGAGGAATAAATAATTATTATATTACATCAATTTCTTCACAATAACTATCAATTATAAGCTTTGTCATGTCACGATAATAACATCTTTTCTTTTTATGTTAGTGATCTAGTACTAAGCCATATATTTTTCTTGAATAAAAATTGTAAGATAGGCTGATCATTTCCTTGGATATTATAAGTTTTCTTATAGGGAGTGGATTTCCTGACATAGAAAATCTTTTCTTTATGGTTACATATGTATACACATAAAAATGGCTATAAGCAATTAAATAAATATTCTATATTTATTTAATTTTAAATAGTTAATTTGAAAAGATTAATTTATTTAATTCATTTCGTATCTTTCTATCTTTCTATTAATTAATTTAATTCAAATATTTTATTAATTAATTCATCTATCATATTCCTCTAAATTAATTAAATATCTAATATTTAATTATTCTTCTAATCAATTAATTAAATATCTAATATTTAAGTATTCCTCCAATCGTTTAAATATCTAATATTTAATGGTTATTCTTCTATCCTATAGTCGCAAATATTAAATAATTCTTAATTATTTAATCTCTTTTCCAACTCATTCTTCCATCTCCACTTCATCTTCCCTTTGCCAACTCATCAATCATGTGGCTAAAGTAATTAATATTTCTTAAATATTAATTCGTCAGCTATCTCCAACCTCCAAACTTAATGAAATATTGTGTACGTACACATATTTCCTAACCTTCTTCTATATTCTCTCCAACATCCCTACATCTTAGGAAGGACTTGAGTCCACTTGTCCTCTCATGCCTAAATCTTCTCCAACCATCCCTAGATTCCCTTAGTCAACAACCCAGTCAAGGTGAGATGAGTGACACTTGTCTTCTCCTTCCCCCCTTCTCTCAACCTTCACCTTTCCTCAGAGCCATACAAATCTGCAGATCTGATCATGACCGTTGATCTAGGCCACATCATCTTATCCTCTCAAAGTCTATAAAATCAAGAGTTTGAGTTGAGAAAGAGTTAGTCTTCAAGTTATTCTTCAAGGGAGTTTTCAAGTTAACCATTTGTGAAAACTTATGCATCCATGAGTTTTAATCTTGAAGCAATTAGCATAATCATTTAGCATTTCTCAAATGCCATAATCATTTAGCATAATCATTTGCTTTGCATATCATAGTATCAGTTAACTATCATTTATCAGTCCATTCTTCATATGCCATCTTGGAAGCTATTAGTGCTTGTCTGAGAGCACATCATCTACAACCAGGAACAGTGGAGTTAGGACACAATGAGACTTAAATCATGAAAGTAAAAATAATGTTTTTATTTTATATGTATTTCATGTGGTTTCATTGGTTGAGTTTGGATTTCTTGTAGCATTTCCTTTTTATTTTATGAAACTAATACGTTGCAAGTAGTATTATGATGATGAAATTCAAGTCAACACATTTTGGCACCCACCATGGGGCTCAGGCCTCAAACTTACCTTTTCTAATATCTTGTTTTATTCTTGCAAAATAAATTTAATGCTTTTGTAAGTCAGTTTCATGCATCTGTGAAATTTGACAACGCATATGTTGAGTAAGTTAGCACTTTTATCACTTAGGTTAGCACTTGTTTTCAATAGAATATTGCTTTTAATCACGAATCCATGCATTTAAATAGTAGGTTAGTGCCTTTGTAACATTGGTTAGTGCTTCTGTAAAATAGGTTAGCACTTTTGTGACACAAGTTAGCACTTTTGTGATGCAGGTTAGCACTTTTGTGATGTAGGTAAGCGCATTTGATAGATAGTTTAGCACATTTGAAACAGAGTACAAAATTTGTAATCAAATCTTGAAATTAAGCTT
Source organism: Cryptomeria japonica (assembly GCF_030272615.1). Classification (NCBI taxonomy): domain Eukaryota; kingdom Viridiplantae; phylum Streptophyta; class Pinopsida; order Cupressales; family Cupressaceae; genus Cryptomeria; species Cryptomeria japonica. The sequence goes on from NC_081405.1 coordinate 473,932,866, forward strand.
GTGGAAGAACAATATATATGGAATATAACATTTAAGTATAAGTGACATTTCCTCTTCTTATACTTTAAGTTATATTCCATATATATTATCAGGATGTTTGAGAGGGGTTTCAGACCTCTAGGAGTTATAATGCAACATTTAGTTTTTGGAAGATCCTCCAAATTTCAGACTTAGTCAAATTTCAGGGCATTTCAGGATCAGGAGTGAACAATTTGTAACCAAGATTTAAAATTAGGCTTGTGGAAGCCCACCTAAGGTTTTTGATTTTCACTAAAAAAGATTTTATTGCAGGTTTCTAATAGTTTCTTGTAGATTTGGAGGAGTTAAGTTAGGATTTAGTGATTTCTTTTCTAGCTTTTTCAAAGTTGGTTAAAAAGAACTCATATTTCCTTTTGGGTAAAAAGAACTTCATTTTTCAATTTGGTGTTCTAAAAAGTACCTCACTTGTTTTTGGGCTCTAAAAATAATCACATTTGCAAGGTAAAAAGAACAAGAAATCAAACATTTACTTTCTTGCAAAGTTGGGATTCACACCTCAAATTTTGGGCTTTAAAAAGAACAACAATCTTTCATTTTCTTGCAAAGGTAAAAAGCACAATCAATCTTATTTTTTGCAAGTTAAAAAGAACAATCAACTTGTCCATTTTTACAAAGCAAGTTACTTTTTGCAATGATTTTCATTTTGTTGACCAGGATTTTCAATTCTTAGTTTAGAGAATCATTTGCTATGTGGGGCTAAAATAAACACCATGCTTGTTGGAGAAACATCTTCAAATAGGAATTAGCCAACAATTGTTTTGAAAAGGTTAAAAAGAACTTTGATTGCTTTGTCTTAAGTGGTAGGTATATGCTCTCCCCTTAATTGGGTGACCAAAAAGCCAAACCCACTTTTTCAGTGCTTTATTTACTTTCAAGCATTAAATCTTTTAGAGGGCTTGCCTTCCCGAAGCCTCGAAAGGGCTAGTGAGAAGGGTATGACCCAAGTGAGCAACAACTTTATCGCCAAGTTTACCAACCCACTATAATCAAATGTGGAGGCTGATAAAAATCCCCTCCAATGGAAGTGTATATTTGATAGCCTTCCCCTAGTATCCTTGTGATGTGAAAAGCCTTTGTTCTAAAGGTTGGGAAGTCTCTTAATTGAGTTTATCATTTTCCACGCTGAACAAAGTCCTTACTATGAACCATAGAAGTAGAAGCTTTGAGCTGAGTCAGTTGTCATACATTGGCAATATCATAGTGAAGGAGTGGGGAAGAATTCAGCCCCAAGATTACTCACCATATATCTCCCAAGATAACTACTCAATTGAGGAGCAATTCTCTTTGGGTCAATTTATGGAAAAAGGCAAAAAAATGGGCGTCCTCTAGGGGGTGACAAGGTTGTTTTAGCTGATGGAGTATCGAGACTAGTGGGCTATGATATTGTCGATGACCTTTGAATAAAGTGTCTATCTGATGTGTCCTTTATTGTAAATCAAACCATCAAAAACATTAAAGATTTAAAAATATCCTCACAAAGACATACACTCAATGTTTAGCATTATGATGACCATTGTCTTCATGTGTGCTATGTATTCTTGTCACAAATGATCAAACATCTTACAAAGTATCAATCAACAAATAAAAAAAATAAAAAAATCAATTCAAACAAGGACAAATCATAAGTGGAGAATTTTTCAAATCCTACAAAGCATCTTTTGAGGTGGTTCTCAACTTTTCAAAATTATCTTTAGGGAACACTTTCATGCAACAAGATTAGGGGAGTATCAAACCAAGTGATCAAGATTTTATCATCCAACCATCTCAACGACAATAATACCTAGCTAGGTATTCAAGTTAGTCAAATCAAGTTTTCATATCGAGAGACTTTATCCATATCATTTGATGTACTTTGTCATAGGGGAGATTCAAACTAAACCTCTACTTGACTAGTAAGCTTGAGTATCCAAGATGAAGTATCCATCAAATCAACAACATCAAACTATCCAAACTGAAACTTTGATCACTCATGTGACCATCCCATGTCACTTGAAAAAGAAGAAGCTTATTCAAAGGAAATGAGTCCTAGCCTAAATCAAGATCAAGATATCATGGCTCTCCAATCTAATCCCATTTTTTATCAAGATCCTATCTATCAAGAATCTTATGATGATCCCCTAAAATTTTGGTATTCCATCCATGATGATCCCCTTTTATCTCAAGAGAAGAGTCCCATTCAACATCCACCTCCTAAGAAAAAGCATGATATCCCTTCCATCTCCTTCAATAATCTAATTCAAAATCAAGAGAAAAACAAAACTCAAATGATCCTACTCCAACTCAAGATCAAGATCAAGAAAACTCTTCATCCTCCAAATCCATTTTAGGTCCTTTCGTTCCAAAGTCAAACTCTTCATCCTCCAAATCCATTTTAGGTCCTTTCGTTCCAAAGTCAAGACTTTCATCCTCCAAATCCATTTTAGGTCCTTTTGTTCCAAAGTCAATCTCTTCATCCTCCAAATCCATTTTAGGTCCTTTCATTCCAAAGTCAAAGTCTCCATCCTCCAAATCCATTTTAGGTCCTTTCATTCCAAAGTCAAACTCTTCATCCTCCAAATCCATTTTAGGTCATTTTGTTCCAAAGTCAAACTCTTCATCCTCCAAATCCATTTTAGGTCATTTCATTCCAAATCGAAACTCTCCATACCTTCCATTCATCTTGGGTCCTTACTTCCCTCTATCCACCATTCTGTCACCTCAAATGATCCATAAGAAAGATCAACAAAGGCACACATCTTTGAACTTATTTCAAACATCTATCTAAACGTCTTTTCAAAACTATTCTTCCATCATTTCCTTTATCTATTTTGGGTTCTTATGTCCCAAAATTCATTTTTCCTCCATCTCTTCATCACTTCTTAAGTTGTGTAAAAACACTCATCTTGAATACATTTCCATCTATCCTCATGCAAATCTTCAAACATTCTATCTATTATCCAACACCTCTTTTCTATCCTTCCATTACTTTCATTCAATCCTTTGTATAAATTCATCATTTGTGAAATAGGCATTTGTGTCATTTTGTCACATGCTTGCCCATGCTCGAATCTCATGTTCAGTCCATTTCCTAGATATCTATTCATGATACACTTTAGAATCCAAGGTTATTCCTCTTTAACATTATCTTTTGGTTGGGATACATACTCAATCCATAAAAGAACCACTTATCGTATCTTGGTACTGACATCTTTTGATTACTATATTTCATACACTTAATCAATTGCTCTAAATCATTGTGATCTCTTAGTTGAAGACATGGCTAGTGAAAAATCTAAAATCTTACTTCAACGCTACTGTAATTATCAAACCCATGTAAGTTTCATTACTTAGAAGACAATGCAATAGAAATAAAAATAAAGAAAAAGACAATATCAAAAGATCCAAAGCATGACTAGGAAAAAAAATATCCAGAAAAGAAAAAAAAAATGAAATATCAAAAGCTTGGCTATGGGAATATGCAAGTAACTCCATCAGGGCTATGGATGTGTGGCTGGCAATGGAGAAATATTTGTGATATTACACCGATAACCTTGTTGGAGCTATGGACGCTTGCCGGCAGCGAGGCTCTATCTAGGATGCTTTTGAAGTCAGGGTAACTCATGTAGCTAGCCATGTTGGATTATGAAGATTACAATGATCATATGAGCTAGAATGAACCCAATTGCACACACATCGGTAATCAAAGACTAAGTACCTTGATCCAGTTTGGGATTCTTCTTCCCTTTTGAGTCTATTTCTGTGAGGCCCTACCTTGACCCATCCTATCTTTTCAGTTATTTTCATGTTGGAACTATTATGGATGCTTTATTTTGATACATTATGGATATAGAAATTTATATGGTCCCATGAATTTGGTAACATTGATATATATTGATGTTTCATTTCTATGCTTTGTAGATATAGAATTTTATATGATCCTAGAATAGGGTAACATTGTGACGATGTATGCCATTATCTGATTTGCACGACTTTACTATGATGCTAGAAATATGTTTGCATATCTTATAAATGGAGTAAATTATGAGGATTATGAAGGATTGCTTATGTGAATTGCTTTGATATGTGGCAATTGTATTGTATAATGTCAATTCGATGCAGAATGATTGTATTGCATTATAATTATGTGTTTTGTATTATATGAGGCTATTGGAAAGTACTAACATTTAAATTGAGATGCGCAAGAAATTATCCATGTGACCATGGAAATATTATGGAGAACTAAGCCTAGACCTATGTACGTTCGTAAAACCAGGGGTTGTCTATTTGGAGAGACAACACCCTGTATGTATTGTATTTTATTCGTAAACGTAAAATGTTGCATGAGTGTAAAATGTATTTATTAAATTGTTTAAATCATTTAAGGGACAATTGTCATCTGTGTATTTGTGATGTGGAATCATTTTGTAGTGTCACTTGACACCTATGTTGTATGTTGTGTTGGCAATTGTCATGTCACCTTTTTGAGAAATTTACTTTTTGTTTAATTGTTATATTACCTTATTAACCTTGAAGGAACCAAGAAACCTAGGTTAGTGAGCCACAAGGAGGGTCAACTCAAAATTGACCCGTAGGTTAACTTTAGGTGGACTTTCTAAGGGTTAAATCAACTCCTAGAGTCAATTTTAGAGCATTTTATTAGGCCTCATGGGGTACCTATGGGTGAAGGCCAAAATTGGCCATGTGTCTTTCCCTTAGGGCTTGTTTAACCACCCAAAAAAGTGGTTTTCCCAAGATGGACGAATTCCATCTATAGGAGTGCCATCCTTGGTAGGATAACCTTCTTGATAGGTGTAATCCCTCTTCCCCATTTCATTCCCCTTCTCTAGGTGCCTTGGTTAGGGAGTGTGTAAGACCTAGGGAAGAACAACCAATGGGAATACCTCACTCTATCCAAGAGGTTGGAAGGAGTGAGAGAAGCCTTCTTAGGCTAGGAATTGAAGCTTAGTGAGCTAATCACCCACTCTCCATCTTTGGAGATTTTGGACAATTTTTGGAGGAAAAACTAGTTGAGATAGGAAATTTGGCTAAGTGTTGCAGACAAGATTGTGGATTGGGCTGCTCTTCATCAAGTTTTCCCCTAGAATACCCTTGGCAGAGTCAAGGTTGGTATTTTCTGTTCTTACTTGTGTACTTGAGAATCTGTTGTAGAATGCTTGAATGGAAAATGTTGTATTTTTATTTGTGTTGAACTTGTGAAAGATTTGTGTGATTTCTTGCTTATTTTCTGTTTATGCATTGTTGTGTTTTGGGAGTGTCCAAGACCATCTTTCCCTTGGGAGGGAAGATTGGTCTTGGGGTTGGAAGAAGTATGATAGCCTTAGAGTGAGAGGCTCTCCTTATGAGAGTGATCTCAAGGGTTTGTCCATGTGAACCTTGCTGCATAGTTGTGTTTATGCAATCAGGGGTCATAAGGGGAGCAAGTATGGCATGTTTGCCTTTTGGGGGTCATAAGGATATGGGGATTGAGATGATATTTTTTGTGTTTTCATGGAGGCCATGAGTTGGTTGTGAGTTACTAGCAGAATCTCCTCTAGGGTACTTGGTCCACTTCCACCCTAGTAAAAATTGTTAGCTCTAATACTTGATGTAAAGTATAGATGCCAATAGATAATCAAGATGAGAAGGGGGGGGGGTGAATCATACAAACTTAAACTTCCATAAATCAACAGATTCAACCTCGGTAACTTATACTTCAGCAACTTAACAAAAAATTGTTAAACATGCAAACTTATAAATAGATAACACCACAAAACATATATCACCAGATTTGACGTGGAAACCCAAATAGGGAAAAACCACTGTGGGATTTTGGACCCACTAAGAAATATACTCTTCTAGAGTATGCTCGGTTAAAAGCAAATCTTGTTAAAGATTACAAATACATTTCTATATGTGACTCAGTTAAGGGATTTCCCTCAGATCTGTTAGGATCTTCACCTTGTTAGAGGTGACCTTGTTAAAGGGTTTCAAAGAGTCAATCATAATGTCACCTTGCTAGAGGATTTACAAATAAGACTGTTAAGTCCACTCAGTTAAGAGATTTTCTGTCACTTACAAATAAAAAATAGTAATGAGTATGTCTACAACTTTGCTTCTAGAATGCTAAAGTAGATTCTTATTTTCTCAATACAATATAGTCATAGGACTTATCTTGTCCCTCTGCTCGGCTCCTCTACTCTGTTATTCAAATAGGTCTTCAAGCTTCTGTACTTGGTAATCACTATGTAGCATCCCTGTGCTTACACTTGCCTACATACATTGTTTATCAAGAGTTCCTTATTTATAAACAATTTGCTAACCGCTTAATCTTTTTTATCACATTTCCCATGATCAATCATAGCCATCAGATCTTCAATCTTGACTAGGTTCAATGTATCCTTTCGATCTGAAAACATTTTCCCTCACCTTGGAACTTGCATACATTTCTTGGAACTTGTGCTAGGGTATTGTGGTTCAATCTGAGCTGCAGATCTTTCTGCTGATCTTTCAATGCCATAGATCCTTAACAAACTTCATACACGTTGTATCAATCATTTAATCATATCCAGCTCATCAGCTTCCATCATTAAATAACGTATGTATTCATCCAATGCATTATGTTATTACTCGGTTGCAACTCGGCAAATACTAAAATTCACTCGGTAGACATTTCACCTTCATTAACCGATAGTGATAACCTTAGGGTTTACCAACTAGGTTCCTTAGGGTTTACCGACTAGGTTCCTTGCTCAGTAACATAGTATAGTATTAACCTTACAAACAATAGCATAAGTAGGATATCAAAACAATCTAAACATCATAATCTCATCATTGTCTAACTCGGTAATAGTTGCCCATTGAATAACTTATTCCTCCCCTTATTCATCATATTCTTTCTGTGTCTTTTACCGACATCTTAATTCTCTTCAAAAAATACTTCTTAAGATATGGCAACATCATACTAAATCAGAAAATCAATTTCTTGACATCAATGACAAAATAATATTTTTAAGATAGTAAACATCCTTAATCAGTTATATCCATAATCATCAACAACCTTCTCAATATCTTTATTGAAATGCCAACAATATCTTCTTGCTTGTTATAATGCCAACAATCTCCCCCTTTGGCATTGATGGCAAAACCAATTGATTTGACCTAAATTATTTGAATTTAGATTGTTGTGATGCTCTCCCCCTTTCATTAGTCTTCTCCCCCATAAATTAGTCTTCTCCCCCTTTGACAACAATGCCAAAAGAAAACCAATACATATTTTCTTCCTGTGTGAAGTAATTCCTTTGCTGTTCAGTATCAACTCAGTCTCGGTCAGAGCATTTTGTCTTCAATTCCCGTTCCCTATTTTTGTTTCCAGCACACCTTTAGTGAAACCTCCTAAAGTGTGTAAATCAACATCAACTCGTAAAAGGTATTCTTTAGAGTCATCGAATTGATGCTTTCACTGAACTTAGTCAGTGAGTAGAAGATAGGGGTAGGACCCCTAACTTACTTTGGAGATACTCAAAAGTGTCCCTTGGCAGTGGCTTGGTGAAAATATCTGCTATTTGTTCCTTTGAGATAACATATTCCAACGCCACTTTCTTCTCTTGAACTTCTCCTCTAAGATAATGATATTTGATAGAGATGTGCTTTGTCTTAGAGTGCATTACAGGATTCTTTGAAATGTTAATGGCACTAGTATTATCACATAATATAGTTACTGGCTTGATAACCTTCTCATTTATGCCTTCCAATAGTTGTTTGATCTATGCTATATTAGTACAATTCAATGCTACAACAACATATTCAGCTTCTGCTGTTGATTGTAAAATACATCCTTGTTTCTTGCTAAGCCAACTTACTAGTCTTTCTCCTAAAAAGAAAGCTCCACCACTTATTCTTTTCTTGTCATCTATGTTGCTTGCCCAATCAACATCAGTATAAACTTTTAAATCAAAGTCATATCCTTTCTGATATACTAAGCCATAATCCTCAGTGCCTTTCAAGTATCTGAAAATTCTCTTGATTGTTGTCATATGAGTTTCCTTAGGATCTGCAGAGAATCTTACTACAATACCTACTGCATGTGCTATATCTGGCCTACTGTGAACAACATATTGCAAATTTCCAATCATAGATCGGTAAAGTGTCTCATCAACAGATGTAGATTCATCATTCTTTGATAGTTTACAGTTGATAGTCATAGGAGTACTTACTGGTTTTGAATCCTCCATTCCAAATTTCTTCAAGAATTCCTTTATGTACTTGGATTGAGTAATGAAAATCTCATCCTTCATTTGAAGTATCTGTAGACCTATAAAATACTTTATTTCACCGATTAATGACATCTCAAATTCTTTGCACATTTCATTTCCAAAGTTCTTGCGTAAATAGTCATTTCCACAAAATATAATGTCATCAACAAATATGGCTGAAATCAATATTCCATTGTCCTCATCTCTCTTCATGTACATATTTCTGTGTTCACTTGTCCTTATAAAACCAATCTTGATTAAATAAGAGTGCAATCTTTCATACCATGCTCTAGGTGCTTGTTTCAAACCATATAAAGCTTTGTTTAGTTTACATACCTGATCTTTACTCTTGTCTTCAACAAATCCTTCAGGTTGTTCAATGTAAACTTCTTCTTCTAGTATAGCATTCAAAAATGCAGATTTGACATCCATTTAATATACCTTGAAATTTTTTAAAGCAGCATAAGCCAACAATGTTCTTACTCCTTCAAGTCTAGCCACAGGTGCAAAGGTTTCACCATAATCTATTCCTTCTTCTTGAGCATAACCTTTGCAAACTAGTCTTGCTTTATTTCAAATGACCTCGCCTTTTTCATTTACCTTGTTTCTGAAAATCCACTTAGTACCGATCACATTTTTGTCCTTTGGTCTTGGGATTAGAGTCCATGTGTCATTCTTCTTGATTTGATCAATCTCTTTTGTCATAGCATTTACCCAATCTTCACTATTAAATGCCTCTTTCACTATTCTTGGTTCAAATTCAGATATTAGAAATGTGTTATGTCTCAATTTGTTCCTTGTCATCATTGGATCATCCTTATCTCCTATAATCTGACTTGATTCATGATGTCTTCTGACATATTTGGCTAATATAGGCTTAGTAGGTTCTGTATGATCTTCTTCATCACTCGGTAACTGGATATTCTCTTCATTTCCTTCAGCAATTTTCTTGGTAGGACTTCTCAGTTGAACATATACAAATCCTTCATAATCTTTTTTTCTTTGGAGTTTCCTTCATCATTTCTTTATGCAAATTCATCAGTTTTCATATTTTCACTTTCTACTATTTTGTTAGATGATTTGATCAGACATTTAAATGCTTTGCTTCTAGAAGAATAACTAAGAAATGTTCCTTCTTCACTTTTCTGATCAAACTTACCATTTCTGTCATCTTTGTGAACATAGCATCTACTTCCAAAGATTTTAAAGTAACTTACATCAGGTTTCTTGTCATACTAGATCTCATATGGTGTCTTCATAGATCCTTTCTTTAGTTGAGCTCGGTTCAAGGTGTAAACATCAGTGCTTATTGCTTCTCTCCAAAATTTTTGTGGTACTTTCTTTTCTATCATCAAGGTTCTTGCACAATCCACAATTGATTTGTTTCTTCTCTCGGCTATCCCATTTTGCTAGGGTGTTCTCGGTGTAGATACTTGCCTCTTTATACCATGATCATTGTAGTATAAGTTAAATTCATCAGAAGTGAATTCTCCTCCTCTATCAAATCTAAGACATTTCAGTTGTCTTCTTGTTTCATTTTCAACTCTTGCCTTATACCATTTAAACATTTGAAAAACTTCTAATTTTTCTTTTAAAAACATTGTTGACATCATCCTTGAGTAATCATCCACAAATAATATGAAATATTTATCACCGTAATAACTCTGAACTTTCATAGGACCACAAAGATTAGTATGCACTGGATCTAAAATTCCTTTAGAAGTGTAGGACTTACTTGTAAAGCTTGATCTTGTCATCTTACCCATCTGGCATCCTCGGCACATAGCATTCTCAGGATTTTCAAGACTCGGTAGACCTCTTACTCGGTGCTTCTTGCTTATTTTGATCAGATTATCAAAATTTACATGACAAAACCTTATATGCCATAACCAGGTATCATCTATCTTTTCATATAGACACTTATTCTGAGTTGAGTCAAGGTGAAATGTGTTACCTTTTGTTTGTGTCCCGGTAGCTGCTAACTTTCCATGCTTGTCATGAACTTTGACAATTCCTTTCTGAAACTCTATTTGGTATCTTGTATTATTTAGTTGTGCTACACTCAACAAATTGTATTTCAAACCTTCAACCCAATAAACATCATCACATTTAGCATTGTCAAGAAGTGTTATAGATCCTTTACCTTTCACTGGACATGGTGCATCATTACCAAATCTTACATAACCTCTATCATAATCTTCTACTATAACAAACTTGTGTTTATCACCTGTCATGTGATGTGAGCATCCACTATCTATGATCCAAGAATCATTAGTATTTATGTGAGATATTAAAGCTTTTTCTTCATACCTTTCTTCATCTGATCCATCTTTGATAGCCACATAAACAACTTCCTCTATATCAGTTTCATCTAATTTATCATCATTAGATTCCTCATTAGCTATTAGACATGTCTTTGTATCTCTTCTTCTGAAGTCTCGGTGGCCTCTGTAATGATTATCTTTCTATCTGTCATCTCGGTAATCTCTCTTTTCATTGGATTCTCGGTATTCTATCATAGTTAAAACATTTCAAAGGCAACTTTCCTTTGTACTTCCCTTTTCCTCTCGGTAGCCTTCTGGCTAATAGTGCTTCAAACTCTTCTTACTTTCTGATTTCTTCATAAAGTTTATGTACCTCCTCCATGTTTTTGTGAAATCTTATACTTGCTCCACTGTGATTCCCTTTAGAATACTTGTACTTTATATCATTGTAATCATCAGATTCATCAAGATGAAAAGAACTAAATGCAGACCCAACTTTATTTACCGAAGACCCACTGTTATCAAAGTTACTTAACTCAAATACATGTAGCTTACCAATAGTAGCATCCAAAGAAACTAGCATATTGGGTATAGAACTCGATTCATTGATTGCAAAGACTCAGATTGCATAAGCAGGTAGAAGGGTTCTTAATAACTTACTTGTGACATCCTTCTCTTCAATGGTTCCTCCTGCTCCTTTGATTTGATTGACAATCTCCTTTAACCTTGTATTGTACTGGGTTATGTTCTCACCTTCATTCATTCTCATAGATTCAAGTTGTCCTCTTAGACTATCCACTTTTGCTCTTTGAACATGTTCATCACCACCATACACAGATATGAGCTTGTCCCACATTGCCTTGGCATCATTGCAGCCTTCTAGATCATTAAACTTTTAGTTGGTCAATGCAGATGTTATTTCAATCATTGCTTGAATATGTTCTTGCTTTGCCTTTATCTCTTCCATTGTCAATGGATAGGTGCTAGGTGTATTGAAATAATTCTCCAGATAATATACAACATATTCTCCAATTCTTGATAGGTGCAGCTTCATCCTTTTCTGCCATGTAGAGAAACTTGACTTGTTCAGCTTCGGTGCATCCCTCTTATACATCTTTGGATCTTTTCCTCAAGTACCTTTAAACTTTTCTTTTGGAGTCCAAAGCTCTGATACCAATTGTTAGTTCTGATACTTGATGTAAAGTATAGATGCCAATAGCTAATCAAGATGAGAGGGGGGGGGGGGTGAATCATACAAACTTAAACTTCCATAAATCAACAGATTCAACCTTGGTAACTTATACTTCAACAACTTAACCAAAAATTGTTAAACATACAAACTTATAAATAGATAACACCACAAAACATATAACACCAAATTTAACATAGAAACCCAAATAGGGAAAAACCACTATGGGATTTCAGACCCACTAAGAAATATACTCTTCTAGAGTATGCTCGGCTAAAAGAAAATCCTATTAAAGATTACAAACACATTGCTAGATGTGACCCGGTTAAGGGATTTCCCTTTGGTCTGTTAGGATCTTCACCTTGTTAGAGGTGACCTTGTTAAAGGTATTCAAACACTCAATCAAAATGTCACCTTGCTAGAGGATTTACAAATAAGACTATTAAGTCCACTCGGTTAAGAGATTTTCTGTCACTTACAAATAAACAATAGTAATGAGTATGTCTGCAACTTTGCATCTAAAATGCTAAAGTATACTCTTATTTGCTCAATACAATCTAGTCATAGGACTTATCTTGTCCCTCTACTGGGCTCCTCTACTCTATTATTCAAACAGGTCTTCAAGCTTCTGTGCTTGGTAATCACTATGTAGCATCCCTGTGCTTACACTTCCCCACATACATTGTTTATCAATAGTTCCTTATTTACAAACAATTTGCTAACCGCTTAATCTTTTTGATCACATTTCCCATTATCAATCATAGCCATCAAATCTTCAATCTTGACTAGGTTCAATGTATCCTTTCGATTTGAAATTTTTTTACCTCACCTTGGAACTTGCATACATTTCTTGGAACTTGTGCTAGGGTATTGCAGTTCAATATGAGCTGTAGATCTTTCTGCTGATCTTTCAATGCCATAGATCCTTAACAAACTTCATACACGTTGTATCAATCATTTAATCATATCCAGCTCATCAACTTCCATCATTAAATAATGCATGTATTCATCCAATGCATTCTGTTATTACTTGGTTGCAACTCGGTAAATACTAAACTTCACTCGGTAGAAATTCCGCCTTCATTAACTGATAGCGATAACCTTAGGGTTTACCGACTAGGTTCCTTAGGGTTTACCGACTAGGTTCCTTGCTCGGTAACATAGTATAGTATTAACCTTACAAACAATAGCATAAGTAGGATATCAAAACAATCTAAACATCATGATCTCATCATTGTCTAACTTGGTAATAGTTTCCCATTGAATAACTTATTCCTCCCCTTATTCATCATATTCTTTTTGTGTCTTTTACCGACATCTTAATTCTCTTGAAAACATACTTCTTAAGATATGGCAACATCATACTAAATCAGAAAATCAATTTCTTGACATCAATGACAAAATAATATTGTTAAGACAGTAAACATCCTTAATCAATTATATCCATAATCATCAACAACCTTCTCAATATCCTTATTGAAATACCAACAATCTCTTCTTGTCTGTTATAATGCCAACAAAAACATCACATTTGGTGATGAAGTTTCAGCTTGGGAAGGGAATGTGTCTGTTGTGTATGTTTTCCCCTTGTTTGTTTGTATTTGCTTGAGTATAACCTATCTAGGAGTTGGTTCTCCAAGCTCGGGGGTGGCTTCTAGTAAGCCTAGGCTAGGAGGTGAGCACCCCATGGTCACAACCTTATGATTATATGCAGGTTGCTTGAAGAGAGGAAAGAAAGCTAGGAGTTGGAGATTCTATTTGGTTACAAATTTTATTCAGTTGTAGAAAAGGAATAGGGAAATGTAATACTACATTTTGTTGCAGAAATGTAAATAGGGAACTCAATGTTGTTTTTATTTCTGTATAAAGAAATGTATCTTTTATTCAAGTCCTCATTATTAGGAATGAGAGACCAGTTGGGTTACTTCACCCATTGTAATAGTGGGCCATTGTATTCAAATATTCTATGAGAAAAGTGCATTTTATTTAAATTCTGTAATCTATAATGTTGTTGTAAATTTTATTAAATTCTATCTCATAATGTATTCTGTTATTTTGTTTATTCTGCAATTTTAAGTAAGGAAAAGAAATGAAAAATAAAGTGAAAAAGGGAGAAAAGCAATGTGTGATTAAGTAATTTGCTGCAGTGTTAAAATGCTATTATTCTGTCATTATTATCTCTTTTTAGGCATAGCTGAAAACTAACCTATAAACAAAAGTAATTTACTATAGATAAACCTGTTAGCATAATTGTAAAGAAATATATTGTTGTTTTAACTTTTATATTATGTTATTTTTCTCCTCCTTAGTATTGTAGAAAGAAAAGGAATCTAGATGTAAAAATTTGTATTGAGATAAACAATATGAGATAGTTATCATGCTAGGCATTTTAGTTGTTGTGATAAATTCTTAATGCTGCATATTCAAATAAATCATATCTAGGAAAGGAAACACAAAATCACTAAAATGCTGACATTATTTCATCCATTCCTGCAATTCTTAAAAAAACACAAAAAAAAATATAGATACATATATTGCTGTTAAAAAAGAGAGAATTGCATGATTATGTATATTTTTATTCTAAAAAAAAATAGAGATTTCTAACCCTAATAGCTTGATATTTATACATATATGTATTATATATATACATATATATATATTAAAATATATATGTATAAATATATAAATAAATAAATATATATATATATATATATATATATATTTCTACATCTAAAAATATACGCAATGAAAACATTTAAAATATGTTCAGAACATGATTATATATAGATATAAAACAATAAACACACACAAAAAAGGGGGAAATTTGGGGGGTACCAGTCGAACCACTATGTGTTAACATAGTGGATGGCTCACGGCCAAGCCACTATGTTTACACATAGTGGGGCGGTGTGGGAGGCACCCCACTGTGTTTAGACATAGTGGAATGGCCGCAACTCCCACTATGCTACACACAGTGGATAGCAGCGACACCGTCCACCACTGTGTGTGCACATAGTGGACGACGTTGCCCGCCACTATGTGTACACACAATGACATCCGGGGGAGCTTGTGCCACCACCTCCACCTACAGCCCTCTTCTCCCTCCTTCAGCCTTCGCCTCTCCATGGCCGCCACCGTGCCCTAGCTCGGCCCTGTACCTGCACATATACAAACACACACACCACTAAACAAAAAAAAAATATAATATATTAAACTCTAACCCATTTCGGGTTAGGGTATAAGTTAATTAGAAAATAGAAGAGGATTTTCAATAAGAAGAAAATGCAACCCTAACCCAAATTTGGGTTAGGGTTAGCATTTTAAGAGTAATATATTTTTTTTGGAATTTAACTAAAGTATAAGGAAATTTTCCTCAACGCTATTTAGGGTTTAAGATTTAAAATTTAGTTAAAATAAAAAAAAGCGGGGGGTTGGGGGGGGGAATGCTTTTCAAATTTGAAAAGAATTTCCCCCATATAATTTTGGCCTTATGTGTTAATTAATTAAATCTCATTAATTCGATTTGGAAGAGAATTAAATATTATTATAGTCTATTTTATATAATTTAAAATGATGGGGGGGGGGGGGGATTAATGTTATTTACTTTAATCGCATAGTTGATTTAATATATTCAATTAGGGAAATTATATAGTTACTTAATAGATTCGATTATTTATAGACATTAAGGTTAAAATTGGGGAAAAATTTATAATTGAAGATTATTAATTATTTTTAGGAATTCTTAGTCCTTAAGGCTAATGTTGGCCAGATTAATTATATCGTCAAAATTAAAGGTTTAGGGAAAATTAAAAGAGACTTTAACATTACATCAGATTTAGTTGACAAATGTCAGTGTAGAATTTTGAACCCTCTCGGTTAGATTTAAATAATGATTTTTGCGTATGTTTCAATTAATTAATAGCATTATCATTATTTGGTCAGTAATGACTTATATGCACTTGAGATAACTAATTACCCCTCATTTTTAATTAGTGACAACTTAATTAAGATAATTGAACTAACTAACTAAAATACGACATTGTTTAATCTCCACTGAATAAAGTCGCTCATTTGAGTTGGTTAACTAATCCAACCTTAGAAAACAATTTTAATTACAACTTAGTTAAGACAAAACTCTATTGATTCATTTTAAATGTAGGATATGTTATGAGTTTAAGGGGTTCAAAAAAAATTTGTTCTTCCATTTTTTGCCCAAAAGTTTGGGCATGACATTTTGGTATCAGAGCAAGGTTTCCAACACTAGGAACCTTTCTCCATTATGTTTTGCTTTAATTATTTTATTAATTAAATTTTCTCTGAAAATTATTTATTTATTTTATTTTCTCATAAGGATGCCTCCGACTATGAGACAAGCTCGCAAGCGCATAAGGGGTCCTAAGCGTACACGTATAGCATGTGAGGATGTTGATAGGGAGGAGCCTATTCTAGAAGGGAACCCGAAAGCCCCTCCCGAACCATCGGTTGACCCAAACCGAGACATCTTACTGGCACTTCAGAACCTGATTAGGATAGTGTAGGATAGGCTTCCAGTAGCCGACCATCACGTAGATAATAAGAACTCAGGGAGTCATTGGTCAGTAGATAGGGAACAGAGTAGGAGGCCACCTCCTAATCCCATAGAGGGTCAAGCTGAGCATGAGCCTGCATCCATTCACCTACCCGGACCACCTCTAGTAGCAGCACCTATGTACTTTGAGAGAGCATGTCAGGAACCAGGAGATCTGATTAGAGAGGTTTTGCACCTCCAACCACCATCTTTTGGGGGATCTACCGACAGGGTAGAAGCTGAGGCTTGGCTTTTGATCCTGGATCGGTGTTTCGCATTGCATTTTTATGAAAGCAATCTGAAGGCACGAGTTGCAGTCCACCTTTTGAGATTGACGACCTCCACATGGTGGAAATAGGAGGAATTCAAGTGTGGTCTAACTGCAGACACCCTCACATGGGAAATCTTCACAGAGAGGTTCAGGGAGAGGTACTTGTCAAAGCACTTTAGGCAGCGTAGGATCGATGAGTTCCACAACCTCTAGCAAAAGGGTCTCTTAGTGATCTAGTATGAGAGCAAGTTCATCAAGCTCCTACCTTACGTAGACTACCTGAAGGACGAGAGGCTTCTCGCCAACCAATTTATTAGAGGACTTAATACCGAGATAGCAGGACCAGTGAGGATGGCCGCTCTAGGGAGCCTTTGGGTTGCCATGGAGAAGGCCTTGATAGCCGAGGAGATTCAGTTCAGGACACAAGACATGAGGGATCAGTTTTAGAACTGAAACCTGACACCCTAGTCTTTCGAGTTTCAAAAACCCCATTGGAAAGGAAACCACAGAAATGCATCGGGGTCCTATAAACCCCCTCCTCCGCAACAATCACAATAGAGTTAGAGACAGAGGCTCGCTCAGGGAGAGCAGGGCTTTAAGACCAAGTAGTGGTAGTCATAGGGTCCTAGGCATGACCAGAGAGCATAGGGTACATACACACCTCCGACATGGGCTCAGCAGTCCTCCAGGGGTGGGTACAGTGGTTCTAGTAGGATAGGTGGGCAGCCTTTCTCTAGGCCTCAAGGCACATAGTTTCAGGCACGCGGTGCTTGTTTCACATGTGGAGCCATGGAGCACATGGCGAGAGAGTGTCCACAAGGTCAGATGACAGGAAATCAGAGGATGGCAACACCAGAGCCTACAATTGGAGATATGGGCAAATCCCATAGAGTCTTCGCAGTGGTTGACAATCGCTAGGCAGAGTACCAGGCCATAGTCATTGAGGATGCAGGTAAGATCAAAAGTAGCAGTATTTCTATATTATTTGACTCAGGAGCGACTGACTCCTTCATATCTCCATTGATGGTGGAGTGTTGCAGGCTAGTGGCAGTTAGGCAAGGTGTCAGTTGGGAAGTGGAGTTAGCATCAGGGGCTAGAGTGTCAATGGATTCAAAGTTTAGAGGATGGCCACTCCAGATTGGTAATACCACCACTGTAGTAGATCTTAGAGTTATGCCACTCGGATCTTATGATGTCGTACTTGGCATGGATTGGCTTTACGCCCATAGGGCCAAGATGGATTGTCACCTGAAAAATATTGAGTGTGAGGATGATCATGGTGCTCCCATAGTAATCACAGGGATTCAGAGACCCCTGTCTCTTCGTATGATTTCTGTTATGCAGCTTAAGCAGAGCATGTGAAAGGGATGCCAGTTGTTTGCTATCACTATTAGTGATAGAGAGGAAGAAAATGAGAAGGAGTCTTCCATAGATGATCATCCCATCCTTGAGGCATTTGTAGATGTGTTTCCAACCGAGCTACCTGGTATGCCACCGAGCAGAGAGATTGACTTCTACATAGATTTGGTACCGGGAGCCGAGCCAATTTAGAGAGCACCCTATAGGATGACCACACATGAGCTTAATGAGATCAAGATGCAGCTAGAAAAACTTTTAGAGAAGGGTCAAATTCATCCTAGCATCTCCCCTTTAGGTGCACTAGTCATCTTCATGAAGAAGGATGGGTCCCTTTGGTTATGCATGGATTACAAGCAACTGAACAAAGTAACCATCAAGAACCATTATCCCTTGCCCAGGATCGATGATTTGTTTGATCAACTTCAAGGTGCTAAAGTGTTCTCCAAAATAGATCTGAAGTCAGGATATCAATAGTTAAGGATTGTGGAGAGTGATATCCACAAGACCGCGTTTCATACTATATATGGTCACTATGAGTTTACTGTGGTCCCATTCAGTCTTATGAATGCTCCAGATATATTCATGAGTCTCATGAATTAGGTATTCTACACTTTCCTCAACCGATTTGTGATTGTGTTCCTTGATGAAATATTGATATATTCTCAGAATGAGAAGGAGCATGAGGAGCATTTGAGATAGGTTTTATAGTGTTTGAGGGACAACCAGTTGTTTGGCAGTTTGTCGAAGTGTGCTTTCTTTAGATCAGAAGTCAAATACCTTGGGCATGTCATATCCGATGATGGGATCTCAGTTAACCTATCAAAGATTAGAGCTATCATGGATTGGCCAACACCAACCAATGTGACAGAGGTCAGGAGCTTCATGGGTTTAGCAGGATACTATAGACGCTTTGTTGAGGGATTTTCCAGAGTTGCACACCCTATCACATCCCTCCAGTGAAAGGGAAAGAAATTTGAGTGGATAGAGAAGTGTGAGAGGGCTTTTCAGGATCTAAAAAGGGCGCTCACCAGTGCACCTATTCTTATTTTTCCAGACCCCACAAATGATTTTATGGTATGCACAGATGCTTCCTTGGATGGATTAGGAGCAATCCTTATGTAGGAGGGTAGAGTTATAGCGTATGAGTCTAGGAAACTTAAGACTTATGAGCTTAACTACCCTACGCATGACCTAGAGCTTGCAGCAATAGTGCATGCACTTGTGAGGTGGAGACACTTACTTTTGGGCCATCACTTCGAGCTTCATTCAGACCATCAGAGTTTGCAGTACATCTTCACCTAGCCTAACCTTAATGCACGCCAGAGGAGATGGATGAAGTTCCTTTGTGAGTATGATTTTGATGTCCACTACATCAAAGGGAAGGAGAACGTAGTCGTAGATGCCTTGAGTAGGAGGTGACATGAGGTATATACCATATCTATGAGCACATATTTGAGAGACCATATTTTGTAGCAATTGCCAGAGGATGGATGGTATCTAGAGGTGTGTCAAAGGATATGATCTCAGGAGATCTTGGAGGGGAAGTATGTGGATTACTCTTTAGAGTCCAATGGTTTATTATGTCATAGAGGGCACATCTATGTACCTTCTCCTAGGGGATTGCGAGAGTTCATTGTCATGGAGGCTCATAGAGCTCCTTATGTAGCACATCTTGGGGTTAAGAAGATGCATGCAGATTTGAGGCAGTTATATCACTGGCTAGGTATGCGGCAGCTTATCGCTAAGTTAGTAGCCAATGCCTTGAGTGTCAGAGAGTCAAGGCAGAGCACCACCATCCTGGTGGGTTGCTCTAGTCTCATGCTATACCAGAGTAGAAGTGGGATACTATATCCATGGATTTCATTATTAGTCTTCCCATGTCATCTCGTCACCATGATTCTATCTTGGTGACAATTGACAAGTTGACCAAAGTAGCTCACTTCTCACTAGTCCGAACTACCTTCACAGCTCCAGCAGTGGCACAGGTGTTCTTGTGAGACATTGTTAGGCTTCATGGTATTCCACACAAGATTATTTTTGATAGGGATTCCCTCTTCACTTCTTCCTTTTGGAAGGCATTACAAGCAGCTATGGGTACCAAGCTCAATTTCAGCACAACCTATCATCCGAAAATGGATGGGCAGACAAAATAGGTTAACCAGGTGTTAGAGGATATGCTTCGCATGTACGTCATAGATCATCAGACCAGATGGGAGGAGTACCTTCATTTAGTAGAATTTGCCTACAATAATGGACATCACACTTCTTTAGGGATGCCACCTTTTTAGGCTTGTACGACAGACCATGCAGGATACCCTTGAGTTGGGATTGTATTGAGGATAGAGTGGCCATAGGCCCTGAGATGGTTCATGATGTGGAACAATAGGTAATTTTGATTAGACAACACCTTAGTGAGGCACAGGATAGGCAGAAGAAATATGCAGATGCAAAGAGGATAGACCAGAGTTACATGGTTGGGGACAGAGTTTTTCTGAGAGTGCGACCACATAAGAGTCCAATCTGTTATGGAGAGGGTTCTAAGCTCACACCTCACTTTGTTGGACCTTTTGAGATCCTTGAGAGAATAGGACCAGTTGCTTATCACCTAGCTTTGCCACCTAGCCTATCACACATCCACGATGTGTTTTATGTATCAGTTTTGAGGAAGTATATCTATGATGAGTCTCATATTTTAGATTGGGATGCCTTGTAGGTGGAGTCGGACAGATAGCTAGCTTTGGAGCCCATTTGCATTTTGGCTCACCAAACGTTGGCACTTCGAGGTCGAGAGCTAGACCAGGTTAGGGTCTAGTGGGATTTCTATGATGAGGTTATAGCTTCATGGGAGGATGCAACATGTATGAGATCAAAATACCCTCATCTTTTTGATGAACTCCAGGAGGACGTTTATGCCTAGAGGGGGAGGGTGTGAGGCCCTACCCCGACCCATCCTATCTTTTCAATTATTTTCATGTTGGAACTATTATGGATGCTTTATTTTGATACATTATGGATATAGAAATTTATATGGTCCCACGAATTTGGTAACATTGATATATATTGATGCTTCATTTCTATGCTTTGTAGATATAGAATTTTATATGATCCTAGAATAGGGTAACATTGTGACAATGTATGTCATTATCTGATTTGCAGGACTTTATTATGATGCTATAAATATGTTTGCATATCTTATAAATGGATCAAATTATGATGGATTGCTTATGTGAATTGCTTTGATATGTGGCAATTGTATTGTATAATGTCAATTCAATGCAGAATGATTGTATTGTATTCTTAATTATGTGTTTTATATTATATGAGGCTATTGGAAAGTACTAATGTTTAAATTGAGATGTGCAAGAAATTATCCATGTGACCATGCAAATATTATGGAGAACCAAGCCTAGACCTGTGTACATTTGTAAAACCAAGGGTTGTCTATTTGGAGAGACAACACCCCATACGTATTGTATTTTATTCGTAAACATAAAATGTTGCATGAGTGTAAATTGTATTTATTAAAGTGTTTAAATCAATTAAGGGACAATTGCCATGTGTGTATTTGTGATGTGGTATCATTTTGTAGTGTCACTTGACCCCTATGTTGTATGTTGTGTTGGCAATTGTCATGTCACCTTTTTGAGAAATTTACTTTTTGTTTAATTGTTATATTACCTTATTAACCTTGAAGGAACCAAGAAACCTAGGTTAGTGAGCCACAAGGAGGGTCAACTCAAAGTTGACCCGTAGGTTAACTTTAGGTGGACTTTCTAAGGGTTAAATCAACTCCTAGAGTCAATTTTAGAGCATTTTTATTAGGCCTCATGAGGTACCTATGGGTGAAGGCCAAAATTGGCCCTGTGTCTTTCCCTTAGGGCTTGTTTAACTACCAAAAAAAGTGGTTTTCCCAAGATGGATGAATTCCATCTATAGGAGTGCCATCCTTGGTAGGATAGCCTTCTTGATAGGTGTAATCCCTCTTCCCCATTTCATTCCCCTTCTCTAGGTGCCTTGGTGAAGGAGTGTGTAAGACCTAGGGAAGACCAACCAATGGGAGTCCCTCACTCTATCCAAGAGGTTGTAAGGAGTGAGAGAAGCCTTCTTAGGCTAGGAATTGAAGCTTAGTGAGCTAATCACCCACTCTCCATCTTTGGAGATTTTGGACAATTTTTTGAGGAAAAACCAGTTGAGATAGGAAATTTGGCTAAGTGTTGCAGAAAAGATTGTGGATTGGGCTACTCTTCATCAAGTTTTCCCTTAGATACCCTTGGCAGAGTCAAGGTTAGTGTTTTCTGTTCTTACTTGTGTACTTGAGAATCTGTTGTAGAATACTTGAATGGAAAATGTTGTATTTTTATTTGTGTTGAACTTGTGAAAGCTTTGTGTGATTTCTTGCTTATTTTCTGTTTATGCATTGTTGTGTTTTGGGAGTGTCCAAGACCATCTTTCCCTTGGGAGGGCAGATTGGTCTTGGGGGTGGAATAAGTATGATAGCCTTAGAGTGAGAGGCTCTCCTTATGAGAGTGATCTCAAGGGTTTGTCCATGTGACCCTTGCTGCATAGTTGTGTTTATGCATTCAAGGGTCATAAGGGGAGCAAGTATGATATGTTTGCCTTTTGGGGGTCATAAAGATATGGGGTTTGAGATGAGATTTGTAGTGTTTTCATGGAGGCCATGAGTTGGCTGTGAGTTACTAGCAGAATCTCCTCTAGGGTACT